>NC_137435.1:12960000-14160000 GCF_964374335.1 Astatotilapia calliptera
AATGAAAAGACAGTTATTCAGTTGTCTTACAGTTGTATTTTTAAATGTGCCTGTCATTTCACTTTTATCAGAAGGATTTTATATTCAAAGTGATGGAACATAAAATCCTGATATCAAAACTCTTGTCATTCTTTTTAAATACAAGTGTCTAATAAAAATAATGTCATGCTAATTTTATGGAAAAGGTTTATGAATTTAGTTTTAATTGGACTAACAAATGAGAACAGTTTGTATTTATTTATTTAGTCGAACAAACAGGCAACTAATTTGCAGAGGAGGCACGCCAGTGATAATTATTCAAGTCAAGAGAAGTTTATGTGTACAGCCCATTATCACATTCAGTGTCTAAAACGGTTTTGCGTAAACAATAGTTTTCAACCCAGACAAAACAACATAGGCAAAAACATCCATGCATGCATCCATGACATAAAAATGGAACGAAGGGATAAGAAATGTAAAATATAATAATTATACCAAAATTTGGCTGCGGAAAATGTTTTTAAATTGACTAATGTGATAAGTCCATTATAGGAAGCTTAATACAGAAAATAGTCGAGCAAAGGTTGAATGGAATAAGCTCCCTTAGATAAGAGGAGAAAAGATCTACTATTAGGATTAGGAAGGTGAAGTGGCCATTATGCAGAGGGTTAGGATGTGGGGCAGCTGATGATTTTACATTACAAAGCAGGAATGCCACAGTAACTAACATCATTAGCATCTAGCACTAAGCACACTGAGTAAAATGGCAATGTTCTCTGTGCATTTACTTGCCCCTGAAATTTTAACAGTAAGACGACTTTGAGAATTTGCTCGGGGGAGCGTTAAAAGTGGTACAGTAAAAAACAATCAACTCAGAATATACAGTGTACTCTAATATAAAATAGAAATGCAAAGGCTGCAGGATGACCTATAACACACTAAATGCTCACCACTGCAGTGTTTGAAGACAAACAAAAGATAAAACAGATGCCTTGTAAAAGCCTGAAAAAATTTCATCTCATTACCAAAATCAAGGTCTGTAAACTAATTGTACCAATCTATTCTCTGTAAACCTGCTAAGTAGGGCTGGGCTATATCATACCGTTCACGGTGATACCGGTGTAATTTTGGGCACCGATAGGAAAATGAAATATCGCGATAGAACATGGGTAAAACGCGCACGCGCAGTGCCTTTGTTTTCATACGCACATGGCGGCAACGCAGAATGAGAAGAGCGAAAGTGGATCGTTAAATGAAACGGATGAACCAGAATTGGTTTGTAAAAATGCTGCAACTTCAGTGGTGTGGAACTGGTTTAGCTTTCGTATGTCAGATACACAACAAGGCACTATTTTTGGTAGAGCATGCTAGCGGGCCGTCGTTATTACCGCGTTGTTTGGAAAATACGGCACAATTAAAATCAATCCTTTGATTTTTCTGAAAATCGACAGTGCCCCTTATAATCCCGTGTGCCTTATGTATGAATTCTGGTTGTGTTTACTGACCTCGAAACGATTTTATGTCGTACATGGCGCTCGAAAATCTGTCAAATGTTTTAGTACGACTTTGCTAAGCTACGAAGCCACACCGCTTGATGGATTGTCGGAGTATTACGGCTATATTAGGCAGGCGCCTCGCAGAGTGACACGTACTGTATTACCTAATATTACCGTATTGTGTGTGTATAACCTATTTTTTAGTTTTGTGGATATTATCCATGGTTATGCTGAGGATATGTCAGCCAGTTTCCACTGGAAATGCCTTTTGGTTAAACTGTCAGCAAGGAATTTGTTAAATATTTATATAACTTTAATGCACATAAAAAAACAGCTGCTTGTTTAAGTGAAAATACGTTGATGGGGTTTTTTGCACTAATAAAGTTGTGGAGTTGTAAAGCATTTTGTCTAGTGTCAATTATATCGTCAGTTAAATCGTTATCGCAAATTTTCAAATGTATATCGTGATAAATATTTTTGGTCATATCGCCCTGCTCTACTGCTAAGTAATGATAACTGTTAAACTAATAGAAAGAAACTTGGTGAGTAGTGACAGAAATGACCTATACTTTTCATCTAACTCTCCCAACTGTATGGGTTGAATTATTGTCACAAAGTCAGAAAGCAGTGAGCCCAACTCTAAAGCCTGTCAGCATACTTCACAATGCTGCTTTTCCTATTAAAATCAACAATGCAAAACCACTTTCATATCCTCCGAGCAGGCTGACATTCAAGTCCCAAAGGGAAATTTTATCACATGATCCCATATCCTCTTCCCTTCCATTCAACAAATGTTGTTTTTCCTTGTTCTGTAAGGTATTAGAATACAGTAGCAACACACCTGCACCATCTGAGAGTTTTCCAAATGGAATTGTTCTGTAGGCCAAGCACTAATTGGTTCTCTCAGATTGAAGGCAGAACCGTTGCTCTTCTTCGCTGAGAGTTATGAAGACAGGGTAATTGCTCTCCAACGAGCAGCTCACTTTTCATACATTAGTGAGGCTAACAAGCTACTGTAGTTCATCTTGTTAAAGGGCAAAAACTCTTTCAAAGCAGAGGGTGGCAAAATTGAAGAGAAGCAAATTTGTGGTCTAGAAATTTGATATGCATACATTTCCCACACAATCAGATTGTATAGGAAAACAAATATTGCAAATATTTTGAATGCAAGCTCTTGGCTGCAATAAATAGCTTACAGGGAATGAAATACGCTTTTCATATTAATATGAAAAGAGTGTAAATATTTTCTGTTTCATTATGAAACTATGGTGGCGCAAATTAGATTAGTGAGCGGCTACACTATTGGTAACTAACAGGAAATCTGAACAATTGAATAAGCTTAGACTGGATCACCACATCAAAGAACTTAAAGGAGTAGAACTGTAGATAAGAGTAAGCAGGAAAATTATTTTTGCCTGTAGCATACATTTCAAACACGGTTTACCAATAACTGTGATATTTCTTAATTCCCCACCTTAAGAGTATTTATAGCATTACTTGTAGCATATTTCCAGAAGTAGCAGTTATAGTATGCCAGTTGGTTAATCTACCTAATCTAAACGGTCCAGACTGAAATGACTCAACTGCTGGATAGACTATATTTTGAACAGTCACAGCCTTCAGATGATGAAACTTCTCTCTATGTACTGTATTACAGGTTGTTTTCATAGTAGAAATACCAATTACCAGGAAAATACTTCATAGCATAGCATAGCAAGATAGCAAGATAGATAGATAGCAAGATAGATAGCAAGATAGATAGATAGCAAGATAGATAGATAGATAGCAAGATAGATAGCTAGATAGCTAGATAGATAGATAGATAGATAGATAGATAGATAGATAGATAGATAGATAGATAGATTGATTTTAGGTTGTGTGCAGCTGTGTTTCTTGTGACTTTGGTAAAATAGACTGCCACTGGTGTTGTCTACTTGCTAGTAGATTTTTCTCAGTTTCAAGGGAAACATAACACTTTTTACACATAATCGTGTGTCCTGTTAAATTAACACTGTCTTTCAATGTTACAGACTGTTAGGGCTGCCAAGTTTGCTTCCAAGCTCACACATTACTGTCATTTTATTATCTGCCACAGATGCTAGCAGATACCTTAATGATAACTAAAGGCTAATGATAACAGATGGCTAATGTTGCTGTCAGGTAACTGCCAGTACATCTCGGCAATTAACTGAAAATAAAGCAAAACCGGTATTCACCTCTAATCAATGTGATCTTGCCGATGTTGGTTATTACATTTGATTGTTTAAAATCTGTTAGTACGCCTCCCAGTATATATGGTACCTTTTAAATCATACCACCACATGTGTTGTCATGTGACTTCGCTGCACCCAGTCTAGCATGATGGAGGAAAAGCCAAACACTGAGCTGATTACCCAACTTTAGTTTGTCCAATTAAAATCTGTATGGGTTCTTTGGACAATTTTTTTGGCTTTAGTAAAGACAACATCAAATAAAAAGGAG
The DNA here is from genome assembly GCF_964374335.1 of Astatotilapia calliptera. NCBI lineage: Eukaryota > Metazoa > Chordata > Actinopteri > Cichliformes > Cichlidae > Astatotilapia > Astatotilapia calliptera. Next base: position 12,963,957 of record NC_137435.1, read on the forward strand.
AAAACTGTGGGGAAAATACTTTCATCTGTTACAACACGAGTACAGTAATAAAAAATAAATACATCTCAGCTTCATTAGTTTGGCATATTCACAGTACAAAGAGAGTGAACTATGAGGCCAAAAACAATACATATACTTCTGCAACAAATCTGAGTCGCAGGTGCATCATATCCACAAATCCTGCTGAAACCCAAGACATAACCTCATATAGGGCTGTTCGATATAACAATATATATCAGATGATGATATAAAAACATCTATCATTTCATTTTACGCCATCGTTTGTTTCGTGCTGTCGCAAAATAAGCTGTTTACAGCAATATTTTTTCATCGTTTTGATGGTCACTGTAGTGGCTATATTCATTTCTTAAAGTTCTCTCTTTCGCTTATATTTAATATAACCACACTACCTACGGACAAACGTCTGCTTTTATGCGTTGTGGTTAGCAACAACGACGGTAAAACCATCGCGTGTCCGCTTGTTTATCTTCCACATAACCCTTTCACAAGAAAGCTCAAGATCCTGTTGAGACTTTTCAAAATAAACCGAATCACGTAAAAGAGTATGCAGAGTATTTACGGATGAGAAGCAAAACAGAGCCGTCAGGTGCTAAAAAAATAAACCTTAGACTCAAATGTTAGAACCGGCTTTTCCCCGCAGCATGCCGTGTAATAAATACTCACAAAGAAACAGCAGCCGTTACAACTTATGTCTAACGATGTATAGTTTCATGCATCTGTTAAAACACTCGACTACAGGTACACAACGCCCAGCTGGAAAAACTTCACGCAACTTGAGCTGCCCGAGATTCACAGAATTTACAAAAAATGTTAAATTTTTGTGATTTATACCGTAATCGGACGATAGATGTCTTATATCGGGATATGAGATTTTGGTCATATCGCACAGCCCTAACCTCGTATGCATCTGCCAATAAATATAACTACACATCGTCTCAACGAAGCCGCTAATGACTGTTACTGTCCCATTTTCTACTGTCCTGCAGCCACTTTTCAAACTGACTGGAAGAGAACAGACCAATTCAAAGAAAGAAACCCTACCTCCAAGTAGTGTTTTACAGCAAAATTGGAGACCAACACAGGCACACCATGCCCAAGAATAAATGCAGCCAATACCATAACTATGTTGAAGGCTCTACATATAGATTCAACAGAGACATATAAATGACGTCCTGTTTGTGTTGTGTGTTAAGGCCCCGATATCTTCCAAAATCTTCATTCTCTCTGCACAGCCTCTGTTCAAACGAAGCCATAATAAAGCATCCAAAAACAAAACTAAATTTGTTTACCCCAAACATCTTTGCCCAAGGAACAACAAATGTTTGTAAAGTTTCAAAACAAAATTTAATGCACAAAATCAAAGAATGTAAATGCAATGTAACTTTTTACATCCATTCCTTCCTTACTATTCCTTATCATATTAGATATTTGAGCTTGATCGCATTGAGTTGCACTATTTTAACTGTAAACACCTCATCATAAAACACAAACAATAAGAATTAAACGTTAACAATTTACAGGGAGAGTATGGCTCTTGAATACTGACGCTGGAACAATGACCTAAAAATGAGGATAGCAGAAGATGGTCTAAAGAGTACCAGAAGGTGCTATGTACTACTAATTGCCAAACCTTACCTTAGGCTCGTAAAACTTGCGTTCATATAGCAGTACCATACACAAACCTGTGCTATGTTTCCTAGCCGTTAAGGCACCCAGCAATAAACTGGATGAGAAACCTACAGAGAAATAAACAATTCAAGTAGAAAAGAATGACCCAGTTCTGAAGAAACATGAAATTCCCCTGCAGTTCAACTTGGCATTCAATTGCTTTTACATAAAATGAACACAAAAACGTCCCACTGGGGAGTGCCTCATCCAAATCAACCTGAACGTGTCCGCCTATGATGCAATAAACAACCCAGGAACACAAAGTTACAATGCAAGGTTGTCAGGAAGTATTCAAAGAAAATTCAAAATTCAAGAAACAGACAAACTGTAATAAAAAAATAAAATAAAAAAAGATAATTACTGTAAATAATAGCTGTTGTTGACTAAAACAAAATATGGCTGGAATTTAAAAATCAACTGCCAACAACTGGTTTAAGATTGCTTGTCTCACCCAAAATCTAAGCTGCAAATTAAAGTCTTACTTAAATGAAATAATGACAAATTACATCACGAAAACACCAGCAATGTTTGTCTGTTTCTTCTGCATCCAAACAATAACTATGCTCCTGACATTAGCAGTTCATTTGTGATGTAACATTTTCTGTAGCTCTGGGCAATGTCATATTTGGATGCAGGCTGATTATGACTATAGGAGACAGCTTGCAGTGTCAATAATTCATGACTCTGTAGGTCATCAACCACACAGTGGTGTTTTAGTCTTGGAGAAATCTCATTAAATTCATACTAACATGTATAAAAAATGAAATTATTATTGGTAAGATATCATCAGTTACATAGTTTATTTATTTGCTGCTTCTCAATGCAGATCACAGCATGATGCTGGAAAATGCAAAACATGTTTTGCCATCTATCTGAATACAGCTGTGGTTTGGGGACCAGAAATGGCAGCAAAAATCCTTCTTGAAACTCTGCTATCATTTCTATGTACGAGATTCTATTTAAGGATCATGTTTGCCATTTCTTCAGAATAGCCATAGGGTATTATACTACAGCACATGCACAATTTCATGCACATGTGCTCGCACGTGTGTACAAGCGTTTGTATGTAACGACAGTAATGGAAGGGTAAGATTTCATGAATGAAAATTATGTACATTGATGTCCCTGGGTTACAGCAATCAGTGGCTGCAGCTGGAGGACCTTTAATAGCCTCATGTAGCTTAAACCTATCTTTTCTAGCATGGCTTGTATCTTAGATCTACATTTCCCACAGGAACACACTGTTATTTTGGAAGTAGCTGTGTAGCTAAGATGTGAAGGGCAAGTACACTATATGGATAAAAAAAAATTATGCAGAGTTTGGCCTTTTTCTTCTGGCCTCTGTAGTTATCTTAGAACACTCCGGGTGCTGAAGCCTAGGCTGTCGGATGTTGTAGTAAGCCTCGACCCAAGCCGTGACTCGCCTCACTTGCCATGTGGGATTATGCTCATCATCTATTCTGCCAGCGTAAAAAATGCACACACATTCAAACACTTAAACTTTAAGCCTGCCAAACCGACAGTCACAGTAATAAACATCAGCTTGCTATCTGTGGTTTAAACCAAACAAAAGATTGAACGTGTCCTCCAAATAAATGGTGTACTTGCCATGAGGTCAAGGAAGCTCATAATACATTACTAAAATTTATATTATTCATATTTGGCTTTTCAGCAGGGACACACAAATAAGAATGCGTGCGCCACTGCTTTACTGTCAAAGAGCATTTAATTGGCAGCTTCTAAATAACCGGAAAGCAAATGATTCTATAATTCAACTGTCTCCAGAAATCAAGAGCCTCTTGCTCAGTAATGGTGCCAGTGTGTTTATAATATATTGAAAGAGGCTGACTCATCCGTGCTCAGTGATGATTTGTCCCATGCCAACAAGCTACAAAAGCTGCCAATGATTTACAAACTTAGGCCAATTTATGGTGTTGATTTGTTATTACAAGTACAAAACTCAACTAATGCATTTGTCACTTGAGCAAACCATAACCAGATTTATTTATTACAATGCACAAATTACAGCTAGCAAGCCATTTGAAATGACAATATTATATGCATTTCAACATTTGACTTGAGAATTGGTCGGTTTCACAATGCAGCAGACACAGACTCAAAAATTCCGAACACATTTTGATTCCTAATTCATACTGGTATCAAGAAAACCATCTAATTACAAAAAAAGGGGATGGGAAACATTTAATCTTAGAAAATGTAGCACTGGGATTCCAGTTTGAAATGAACAGTCTAAGCCTTAAACACCAAAATAATTTAACTTTTAATTTAAAAAAAAAATTTATTGGAAAGGCATCTTCAAATAGTCAATACATCATTTTGTACATTTTGCAAGACATTTTATTTTATTTTAACCGCTTTGTTTTTGCAAATTTTATCATGATGAGTTATTGTTTGTACAGAATATCATGCCCACAGCCTTCCTGGCAGGAAGAGGGATGGAGCTTTTTTCATACATGGTTGTTTTGTGCAGGTCAAGCAGTAGGACTCCTGTGCTGTGTCTGTCACAGGAAAAAAAATTGAGTGCAGCACTCATTTTAGAGAGAAGGCTTACATTCCTCCAGATAAGATGGAGTTCTGGATGGGATTTTGAAGTCAGGACTGTGGGACGCTGATAGCTGGTATGGTTCCTTGAGTGCAAGCCGCTGCTTCACTTTCACTTTCAGGAGAAGCTTATTGTACAGGTTCCGGTGGGAGCAATGGTCAGGGATTCGGCTTAAAAGAAACACAAACTGTGCTTTAAGTCTGTATTTTTAATGTCTGATAACTTTCCAATTTGATGGTATCACAATTTAAATAATAAGAAGCAATCCTAACGTGAACTAGCAGTAACATACTGCTTTGAAAACAAATTAATATCTCGTAAAACATAAATGTTCTTTTGGTTTGCTAATAGCTTTACCACATAAGTAACTACAAAGTAACTCAGGTAATACTCTCCCCATCTCACACTGTCAAAACATGCTAATTCAACTGAGTATAGTTGTTAAAAAAACAACAACTATAACTGTCATTTTCATGCATAGAAACACATTTCTTTTCTGTTAAATCTTATGTTGATGCTTAATGCTATGTTAATCTTATTGCTTCATATTTCCCTACATTTATTCACTGAGGTCACCAATTTGTGAGTTGCTCTTTAAGTGCTCAGTTTCAGAACTTACTAGTTTTAAGGAACTAGTGAGTATTTGCTTGCCGTTCATGCCTCTCAACCACAGTTATACTCATTTCTACCAGTTGCTATGGAAACGTGTTTCCCCGCTCCCTTCTCCCCTTACTTTGACATCACCGCTTGCCCGCCGCTCTCTCCCTCTCTCTCTCCCTCTCTGATTGGAGGCAGCAGTGCAGCCTCAGAGGAGTGACTATTTACATTGAAGAGGCTGTCAAAACAACGAACACACAATTTCAGCTGATCACCGTGGCTGCCTTCAGTGGTTGAGCCGTTGGTGGTAGTAGGCTTGAATGTCTCTACCAGCTAACTACATACTGTACAGAGCTATAAATTCAACACTCTATACAGTACCATTCAATAAAACTACTGGATGTCTAAAGAGCAAAGGCTCAGCTGGTGCTTGCCTTATTATATTTCCAGTCTCAGGCATCGATATCTGCAAGGCTTTAGACAGTTGGGGCCTCTCATTTGTGCATTACTTTTCAACTATAAGACTGAATAACAGATGGCTAGCAGCTTACAGTCACTGTTCATTAGCTCTAAAAGAAATGTTTATGAGTCAACCCAAAAGGAACCCCTAGCACAGAAATATGACTGGTTCCTAATTATGTGGATCCATTTCAAAGCTTTCAACTTTTAATACCAGATCTTTCTGTAGCATCTATAACACAGAATAAGGATTATCTTTCAAATCATCTTAATTTCTTTTTCCTAATTTATAAATAATAAATTATATCTGAAAATTTTAATATTCTCCGATCACAGTCTGCAGAAAACAGGATGTATATTATGTGAATCTTAGGTGTTAAAAAATGAAAGTGAAAAATATCACTTGGAATACTGACGTAATCATCATATTTATGTGTTATATAATAGGGCAGAACACATTAAAATAAGAGGCTGAGGCAGCAGAAGCTGAGCTGCCACAGAGGGGATGATTCAGATTTTTATCTCTTGTTAAAGAGTGGCTGCTTGAAAGGTTTTTGGCTGTGATATTGAAGTATTCTAATATAATGCATATTTTATCTCATATCATCTTTATCATATTGTCATAGGCCAAAAAGATGTGTGTACTGTAGCCTATGCCGTTCACTATAAAAAAGGATTTACCTTAAATACAGATTTAAAATCAACTATATAAATCTGACAATTCAATTTTTTTAAAACTAAAACACGGACCTTTTTCGTGTTGATCGCTGCAAAATTAAAATGTGTCAAGTACAGATCTAGGCAAATGTGGAATAATGTGATGCTTCAGTGCGCTGGTTCAGTTTTTCAATTTTCATCGACTGTATTCATGAGCAAAATTCAATTTGGGAAGTTATTTTTCCAGGTTTACACTTGAGTGTAACACGCTCCCAGACATGACACTTTCAAATTCATTTTACAGTCTGCTGGGAAAAAAAAGAAAAAGAAAAAGAAAAAGAAAAAAAACAAGGACAAAACTCACATAATAATTTGTGTTGTGGTAAACACTGCCATGGTGCTCAGAGATCTTTAACATCGAACGGAAGCCAAAATATGAGTTTAAATGATCTCTCTCTTTCTCTAATGGCCATATGCCTCTCTGAGCTGCATCCCTTTTCCTCTCTGTGCTGAAGATAAGCTGTGACTCAGTGAGCTACGGTGCAGTCCACTTCAGTGGCCAAGAGAAATTTGCCCTCATTCAGGCAATTTAGTGTGAGTGCCCCTCAGCATCTGCCTCAGCTGTGCACCACACAACAAAAGCCCAGGGAGGCGGAGAGCTGAGCGCCTGTGACCCATCATGCCATGCTGCATGCTCCTGTAATGAATCAGTATTTAGAAGGTTGAATACAAGGCCAAGGAGACAATATAGACATTGTGCTATCAGAGACACTCAAAAATTAGGTGAGAAAAAGCTTTAAAAATAATAATAATAATAATACACAGAAAACAGATTAATTTTGGCATAACAAAAAACAGATAATTCTGCAAAAGAAACCAAAACAATCCATAATAAACATGTTTTGTCATCTCAAACAAACAGATACATGATCCTGTGAAAAAAAAAACATAATAATGCCCAAAACCCGAGTTTGATTTTCATCCAGCTTAGAGCTCCAGCAGAGCTGTACAACCTGTGCGAGGACTGAGAGAGAGCAGTCTGTCACTATGTCTAAAAAAGACATGCATAATCAGTGAAATGGAAAGATTCTTGGAGGCTGAATACTGGAGACTCTGCAAGGAATTTTTATTTACAGTTTGAATTCTCCGTGGCAAGAATAGGGAGCCTGTGTAACATGAACAATGACTGAAATGTTAACCATCACAGTCTGTCACTGAAGAAAAAAAAAAAAAAAAAAAAAAGAGAGAACACTCATCCTTACAGATTAATCATTACAGTGTTTCTCCTGTGACTTCCCTGATGGTGCTAGTCACGACATACTCCCCTGAAACAGCCCACAAAGCAACCACTCCGCTTGCTACTTGAGTGAAAGCCATTAAGGTTTAGCAGAATAAAAAACTATAAGGCTGTGCTAAATGGGCAGATTTTCATACACCTCTAATAATTAATGTAACAACAAAGAGGGGGGAAAAGGGCTAACTGGGAGGGTAGGAGGACTGGACGGAGGGAGCCAAAATGACCACTCAGCCACAAGATGCCTGTGACTACACAGAACCCCAAAACCTGGCACATGCACACAGCTCCCTCTGTGTGTCCATTGAGAAAGCAGACAAGCTGGGACGAGCCGGATAAGCCTGCCTGTGACTCCACCAGGAAGAGGATCAATAGGAGGGAATGCACCATTTCGGATACAGCCAGACAGAGCCAGGGGCAGGGCAGAGAGGCAGAGCAGCACTTGAGTGCTCATTATGTTGTGTAGGATGACACAGTGTGTGCAGCCACTTCTGGAGTTATCTATGAACGGAGGGAGGTGTTGCAAACCCCTCAGAGATTAGGGCAGACCACACAGTAATTGGATTAAAGCACTAATGAAAATAAAAACTGGCATGAGCACATCTCCATCAAGGTTACAGAGCTCAGGAGGACAATCACATGAGCTAGCTGATAGCAGGTGGAAAAAAAAAAAAAAAAAAAAAAAAAAAATCGCTCGCCAGGAGTCCAAAGCTATCGCACGACCAGACAAATACTGGACAACGTTCATCGTGGCTGCCTCTTTCGGCTCGCTTGCTGGCATGGAAACAGTTGGCTGCAGCTGAGCATTTGGACATCACCCACCAGCAGTCAATCACATAGCAATGTCCCGCCTTCTATACAGAGTCTCAAACACCTGCCAAGTATCAAATGCCAGTAAAATTTGTCTTTGCCAGTAAATAAACAAGGGTCAACCACCACAGTGGCCAAGACGATGATGCCTCAGCTGCCTTCTCCTGTCCTCAGATTATGTCCCTGCTGACCAGTGAACACTTTCTCCACTCTAAGCCAATCAAACCAAAGCAAAACAGTGCCTGTGTATCAAACAGGTTTCTGATGAGCTGTTTTAAGTGCTGGCTCTACACACAAAAAAAATGCTAAGCTGTTATTTCCCACTTGACAATATGATTAACCAGCCAAACACCACTTTAAAGATGACCAAACAGACTGCATGATGAATACAAAACTGAGTGACCAAGCTTGAAATCAAAGCGTTTACCTGTTCAACAGATTACTGACTTTTTCACCATGTTCTTCAATTGTTCCAGAACATGAAGCCGCACTCAAAATGAGTGGGTTTGTGTTACGGCTCACTCACATCAAGCGTGAAGATTGTAAGGAGAGAAGAAACAGCAGCACGGCAGAGAGAAAAGTAAAGTAGAAAGTAATGTTCCATAATCAATCGAACATAATTAAACTGATGAAATAATATTTTAAGAAAAGAGAAATATTTATACTGTCAAATGGGGTTTAAAATACTTGTTTTGTATGTTAAATGTCAACTTACTTACTGCAGTTAGAAACCCTGTGTAATAACCCTATTTTGATTTCATTTAATGTGTGATTTCAAAATACTAAACCAAGCTGTCAACAGCTTCCTGCAACACCAGATTTTTGCAGCATGTTTCCTCCTCTTATAAAATCCATATGCATAGGATCTCTCTCCGTCTTACTAATCAGCCTCCACAGTCTTCAGTTCAGTTCACATGGCCGATGTGTATAAACAACATTTTCCCAATTGAAAAACTGGCCTCCTGGTTGCAGTATCTGAATAAAACCCTGTTTATTACAACACAAGAATGATGACAAAGACCCTCATTTTTTTTAACAAATTAAAAACAACAGACTTTATAGTTTTTGTTGAAAAATTTTGTCCTGCAAGACACTTGGGACCAATTGCTGAAGTGGGTACCTTGGTTAGGGACAATAACAGGCCTCTTCTGTTAACTATTGTGCATGTTCATATGGTTAATAAACACAGCAGCTACAGGAAATACAGTGACAGGAGTCAAAACAGATTCTTGACCTTAAAAGTAATACATATTTATATAACAACAAAAGACATTTATCAGCATACTTTTTATATTTTGGGCTACTGAGGTTGTTTGAGTATAGCAAAAATCCAAAATGAAATAAATAAAAATAACCATAGCACCTGAACCTATTAGTTTGGGCTTCTAGGGAGTCAAATTCCACCACTATAAAGAAAACTGGCAAGCTATATTTATAATTCAATACAAAACAAGAGCATCATTGCCAGAGGAATGCTGCACAATAATCGCTTTATCTCAATTATCTTTTCATAAGTGCTGGAAGCCAGAATGGTAATTGAAAATAAAATTATTTTAATTGTCCAGTCCTGCCCAGGGTCATGGTCAGAATTCTTATTGCAGATTCTGACTTCTCTGAAGTTGTAAAGTGCTTTGTGACAAGGACACTGTTGTACTCCAGTAGAATGCTGTGTGTTATTCAAGGCCATTCCCGATGTCCCTCATTAATCCATGCCACATCTAATTGTGCTAAGCCATAACAGCAGGCCATTAGCATTCTTAAGCAACACTGCCATCCTCTTCCAAAATATTTCCAGTGGCTGACTAATTAGCGATGTTGTCATGCAGCATCAGGATAGGCAACACCAGTTAAGAGTTTTTAGACACAGGTGTGCTTGTTCAGGCAAAAGCTGAACAAGGTGATGGAAAGGTTCAGGTTTAGGCAGAAAAGACAGTTATGACAAGAGACGATCACGCAGCGTGATAAAGTCATCTGTTTTGTGTTATCTTTCGGTCCGCCAAGTCTGTAACACAAATGTTGTGATTCAGTTATTTAACACTTATAGTCAGACAAGTTCATATTCGACACATAGACTAGACAAGCAGTGACTCATGAACAACCTGTTACTACACCTGCTAAGAAATCTGTCCATGGTTAATGTTGGCATTTAACATCAGGCATTCCTTTCTGTACAAATCCAAAGAGCTAACACACATTTAAAAAAAAAAAAAAGAAAAATTGTATTAACATTCAATTCACTTCATCGCACTACATATAGCTTCTCAAATGAACAACACGAAAAAAAAAAAAAAGAATCTTTTTCACTTCAAAAAGGTTTTCATTTCTCTTCTTTAGAAGCATCTCCATCATGTTTGCTGTATAGCTGTCAGTAAAAGAGAGCAAGGAAAGCCCAAGGTTGTGTTCTGCATTCTTTGAGACAGACTGACAAGGCGTGGTCGGGCTACACGATGGTTCCACTGAGGGCGACAGATGGCACAGAGGCACCTTATGACACAACATTAGCTTCCACACATACACACCTTCTTGGCCAATCAGAGACTGGACTATAAAAATAGACACTGGGACAGGGCTAGCCTCCAGAGAGTTAACTTCCCTGTTTCTAAGAGCTAGGATCTCCAGAGACGTCCACAAAGAGGAAACACTTTCACTGCCATTAATCTAGGCACTAGAATTTTTTACAACTATTAGCAACACAATGCCTTTTAGATCCTTTAATACCTTGTTATTATACGTGAGTGTTTTCATTATCATGCTTTTTATTTCATTATCAGTGGAAATGTATTTCAAGGCAGTTATGCTGATGATATGTATAAAAAAAAAGAAAAATCACTAAATTTGCTATGATTTGTTATGGATAGTTACCGGAGCATTTCATTTGGTTGACCTTCAAATGATAAAAAACAGTCAAGCTACCCGATTGGTACAGATTCAGTTTCCCAGCTTAAAATTCATTAAATTCAGCCTGAGGTAGAAGGAAGGCGGTATACGCTGCACGTTCGAGCTGTAGTTCATTCAATGTTCTGTTACAAAGCCTGTGAGCTGTGCTAACAGAATACATTTGTCAGCAGTAAAAAGCCTGGGAAATTCAGAAGTCGGAAATGTAAGTCATCTGAGGAAGTCAGTTTAGGTCTTCTTTTTTTTCCTTTGAGAAACTCAGGTCATTCCCAAGTGAGGGGACATATTAAATAAAAGTTTTCATGTAAGTCATGTTCAAAATGTCTCAGACACAAATTTTCCAAAAGAAAAAGAAAAAAAATCAGACTGAAATAATTTATTAGAATCATGTAAGGAGACCCCACATATTCACAATATAGTACCAAAGACACTACAATATATGTTTTTTAATCAAATGGAGGTTCTACAAGTTCTACTACTACTTCTTCTCCTCTAGCACTGTGAAATATTATTCAGCAAGTTAAATAGAGGCATGAAAGCTGCAACTGTTTGCATGTAATTGCTTCAAAACCATTCATTTGCAACACAGAGGATGCAAAATCCCACAACCTCTGTGAGATTCTACAAGAACACAAATAAATCACCCCCGATTCCATGTGTAATACAGTTGTGACACATTTTTTAAGTTTATTGTAGTACTCTGTGGGTGTAATCTGCAGGTATTAGTGTACTGAAGGCACAGTAATGCTGTCACACCCCATTAAAAGTGCACCTTTTAGTGGAGTTTTTTGTTGACTCATCCATATGGTGAGATTTTAGTGTTTGGAGAGGCTAAAAAAAAAAGTCTGTTTTGGTGGACCCTTTAGAAGTATGATGACTTCCCTTATCACCTGTTGTCAATAATAAATGTATTCATGGTTTTTACTGCTCTTCTGAGCCTCCTGATTATTTCTGTATGCTCTCATAATTTGCACAACACACAGATCAGGCTGAGACCAATTATTTTTGACAACAGCATACATTTTTACCCCTGTGTAGCTCCAGCTTGTTTATGATGGCCACTGTCGCTGGCTATTTAAACGAGACACTAACAGAGTAACCACAGTCGCCTCAGCCCACAGCATCCTGGAATTGTGGGAAAATCTGTCAACCTATCACTGAAAAACCACCAAAAAACCTAAAGCAACACAACAGCTCTGTGATAGAGCCCTGCAATCACGATGTCTCATGTTGCAAAAGAATTTCAATGCTGCATTCCTCCATGTTTATTTTCTAATTAAGGGCTGGGCAACACATTAAACTGCAATGATTTGGACACAAACTGCATATAGTGCAGTCCAAATGAAATTAAATAAAAAAAATTTCTTGATGAATATGATTGTAGATCTGCTACATTAAATGAGGGTCCTTTGAGTTCAGGAATACAAGGCAATACTAAAAGAATAACTGTTATTTCTTTAATTAATTGCTCATTTGTAAGAGAAAGTATGGAAAAAGAAACAAAAAAAACACTGACTGTATGCTGTACATTAGGGCTGCCACAAACGATTATTTTGATAGTCAACCAGTCACGATTATTTTTGCGATTAATCGACTAATCAGATCATACATCCATTGGACGTAAAACGTACAGCTTATTGCACCAGCAGCATCTGCTCTTATATAACTATCATTAGCTTACAGCTTTAAGTGCTTAAGGTATGTGCTAACTAAAAATAAAGACAAGATGATAGTTTATTAAATTTTAATGAAATTTGCAGATTGTGATCTGTGAGTTTAATAAACTCAGCCGTCTGCTCCTTGCTATCTAAAATATAACGGGACACTGGAGTATATTCTCAAGCATCTCACACTTCTGATAATCAGTTGTCTGCTTGACGTTTATTCAGCTGTGTAAAAATTATAACTTTATCTCAGCCAAACCGATTTACTCAGGAACAATTAAAATACTGAAAAAAGCCAAACAATAATATTTTTAAGTTATCTAAGTGACTTATATATCATGTTTAACCTGAGTAACGAAAGACCGCGGAGGGTTTGAAAACGATTTGCCGGGAGTCCGGTGTTCTCACGGGCTCTAGTGAGCCTTGAACCCCGGCTAGCTATCAAGCTGGTGGATAACTGACGTCTCCGAAAACGTTGGAGCGCTTTTGAAAATATGTGGTGTCTTGATAAACTGAGCAGATATTTGAGGTTTACACAGCTACATTCGCGCCTGAAAATATGTTAAAAGTTTATTTTGTGACCCAGAAAGAATAATAAGAGTAATATTAAAACCAACTAGCTGCCGCCATTGTTGGAAACTGAGCTGGGCTGCGCTATGAATTCTGGGACACTGCTTCTTCTTCTTTGGGGTTTAACGGCAGCTGGCATCCTTGTACATGCAGTGCTGCCATCTTCTGTTTCAGTCTGTTATTACACTCTTAAATCCTACTACTCATTCCTGCGTCTTTTGGGATCTTACAAAGCTTCAAACGATGCCTCGACTATTAAATTAGTCGTCGATGGTAATCGCGACTAGTCGACTAATCGTGGCAGCCCTACTGTACATAGCCATTGCTATGTTCTGTGATAGGCATTAACTGATGTAACTGTTACATCATTGTTTAAGAAAGATCCTCAGAATATATGACTAAAACCACTTTTTTGCTCATATGAATACCTGGACAGCTGGATCAAGGAATCAGCATAAACTTTTAAAAGTACTTTTATATTGAATGCCAACAAATACAGTGCCTAAAGGTCCAGTAAATTGAAATGAAAGACCAACTCTGAATAGTTTAAGTATTGCAACATAATACTCAAGGTCATAATACAAAAAAATGACAGGGGCACTTTTATTTGACTCAGCCTCTTCACATCAATAAACCTAATGCACACAAACAACTGTATGCACATCTTTACCAATATGGTTCACTCACACCAGTGTTCTGAATCTCACAGCAGCTGATGTCAATAATACTTAATGTTTCAGCATGGTGGCAGCACTACTAGTGAAACAGAGCCCTGACCCTGTTCAGTCAAAATGTGTTTTAACTGTTATTGCAGCCACTCATGCAGAGAAAGCAGCCATGTGCTGTCATAAGGTAGAGAAAAGTCCTTCACGGGCATATTCCTCTTTCCACTAATGGTGGGTGTTGTGAAGGAATCTCCACTGGGAATATGCACTCAAGTCACTAGTATGCCACTGAGGATACAGGGGATCATTACTGTTGCTAACAGCATACATGCAGCCTCATAAGACATGTGCTTTCTTTTTACTTTTTTTTTTTAGATTATTATTCACTGCAATAATGGTTCATTAATAAGAAATGCAAATGTGAAAAATAAAACATGTTCTGATTTGTTTGTTGTGCCAGTCTCCCATTGGTTTAAAATGCATTTAGCTTGACAAAGATATGCTCTGAGGAATACACCACCATAAAAATCTAACAGGGTTTGGGTTAAGTAAATCAACACCATTTTAAGGGACTGTTAACATTTGAGCACAACCCTTGTTTTGAGCTGCTCTATACTGAAGCTTTATAATCACAACCAAAAGGACAGTAGCATTAAATACAATACTAAAACTATAAAGATAATCTTGGGAAGATGGCAATGGTTCTTATTGGCGGTTTTCATGTTTTACTCCCAGTTTCAAACATATTAAGGACGCATAGATGACCCGCCCCCACACTGGCTTGGTCACCGTGACTGGTGTTGTGAGATTATTTGCTTCAGAGCAATTTTCATCTGCTGTGGCATCTATGGAAAAGATGCACGATGGGGTTCATGACACATCCGGCTTCTGCTGGCAAAGAGAGCAAGACAGCTTTCAGCCAGTGGAAGTCAATGAGTCATACTGAGTAGGGATCCTTTAGGGAGCAGTGTGAGAGACAGGGTAAAACAGAGCAAGACAGACAAGCAAGACAAGATGCCAAGCTCACAGCACGGCATTAAAAATAGAAAAAAAGTTAGGTTCAAAGAAAGCTCTGTATTATACAAATTCTATTTGGATACTGCATTTTAGTATCAAACATTACTTGGATAAATCAAGTGGTAAGCTTTATTGACTACTGGTTGATTTTTTTAACTACTCTTTTCTGCTGTAACTAGGTATCATTGTTTGGATTCTGGATATTTAGAAGCACCACTAATAACAATAAAACTATTCCCCATCAATAAAGTAATACAGAGGACATATTTTAATTATTTAATAATTCTATATAGGATTTATCATATCAATTGTTTCTGGGGTGAAGAACTGTTTTCTAATTCGTCAACTACTCTTTATCTACAGCTCGTTTTTTATGATTAATTTATATTAAATGAAGAAAATGATGAAGTGTAATGGCTTTTTTTTTTTCCATTTAGTTTTTGAGCAATGATACTTTAAAATGATATCAGTGAACCAGCACTAAACAAATACTACCAAGTGTTTCTTGATGGGTTAGTACTCAGACAGTTTAATGTCACTGCTTGATCAGTAATGTTCAAAACATAAAAAGCTATTTGTCAAGATTTAAAGTGAAATTTCATGAGTTATGAGTCATCAGCACTTTTTAGGGCACCAAATATTTACAAGAGCTGCATATCTATCTATTAATGTGAAATTCGACTTTTAGTTTGATAGTTTTATTGCAAAAAATATAATGATGGAATTTCCAGAGCTATGTTGAGATTCTTAGTTTTTTCCTAGGTTTGTCAATAAATGTCAGACTCACTATCCCAAGGCATCCATATCAATGTCCACAGCCAGAAGACTGATGTGGAATTACTGGCAGAACATTATGTGTGCGGAGTTTACCCTACCATTATACGACTTTGCCACTATGCCTAAGTGTTTTAACACAGCACGCAAGATCAATGAATGGAAAAAAAAAATCTATGACTATATGTAGCTCTCTGCCTTTCCGGAAAAAACACACAATATTATTTTTTGCAGGAACAGACTATCAGTATAATTACAGCCTTCAACAGCGAGTTCTTAATTAGGAGTTGTTCCTCTTAACGCAAGTGACGTCAATCTCCATCACAGTAAAACAGGGTTTTGGACTCAACTCCAATAACGTGGTGGACTAACAACAACACAGACATGGAGATGTGATGGTGTACTGGTCCTAGAGACCCCAACGATATCTAAACAGCCTTCAGCATTTCAGATCACATCCCATCCATCACCTGCACCCTGTCATTGTAGCACTCCAGTGGTCTCTGACTCAGATGGACAACTGAGTTTTCCAGCTGCACCTCCTAACCAATGGGTGTGGGTGCCAGGTTTAGGAATTCCACAAAGTGTTCTGTTAAGCTGACCATAACACTGCCAGTTAATGTCAGGAATCCAGTGCTCCCAATAAAAACAAAATAAAATGGCCTTCAACAGCTTCAGAAAATTGCTTCCACACCCAAACTTCTGTGGTTACATTTGATTAGTTACAGTGTGAATGAAAATGGTTGGGGTCTGTGGTAAATAGAGTGAACCTCTTCATGTGCTACACACTCCTAGTGAAGCTACTCTGTTGGGGAAAAAGGGTTGTTGCGACTCCCTGTTAGAGGAAATACAGTGGAAAGCATTTCAGTTAGAAGTTAAACACCTCAAATTGAAGTGAAATGTCTGTCAAATGGTGAACAAATATGAAAACGCATGGCAGTAGAGTGCAAGCAGTAAGAAAGCAAATACAAGGACATGGTCTAGTTTTCTTAGCATCAGTTATTCATTATTCATTGAGATCAACGACCACGGGCTTGCATCCAGTGTCAAAATAACAAAAGGTCAAAGTGGACGTTAAGATCTCAGAGTGTACAGTGTAAAATCTTCATCCTGCTCAAATTTCAATAGGAGGATTGCCAAAACAGTCCACAGTGGTTTTCGCACAGCTAGAAATAAAGCAGACAGCCAATTATCACACAATGATACAATCAGAATGAAGTAATCAAGCAAACTGATCAGAAATTATCTGTAAATATTACATATTGGAATCAAAATGAACACTTTTTTTTACCACGTCAGTGCACCTACAGTTCCAGGAGATAAAAAAGTTCTGCTAAGAATTAAAAATAGGGTCCATGTTGCCATGTAGGTTTCTCTCTATCTTTGGGCATATCCATTACATAATTTTAAGATTGCTCTGCATGAATGAGAATGAAATGAGGTTAATTCCCAGCCCCAGTGATATCACTTTCTAAATTTTCCTCTCTTCTAATGCTCTTAAAATCCTAATACTGAAACATTTACCCATAAAATATAATTAACTTGACAATAATATGACATTTAACTCATCCCTGTGGCTACAGGCTAATAAATCTACAAAAAGCTGATTAAGAATATGCATAAAGTACTTTTGAATACAAGGTTATTGATTTTTATGCAAATTGTAAGGGTCATTTGTTTATCATTACATTAAAAATTATCAACATGCTTGGTTTTCCACATGTATGGATTACATCACATAACCCCTGCCACATGTAAAACCATTACATGTGGCAAAACGGGGTTTTAACACTGTATAGTTTTGTGACTGTTTATTTTCTGTAGGTTTAGGGAGTAATGCTTGTCTGTGAACTCACTGTCATTATTTCAAAGTGGATCCTGCATGTTGAATGGATCAGATATAGCTATAGCTGCTAATGCCCCCCTGGAGATAGAGCCTTCTTACTGTGATCTAATTAGCTTTTTTTTCTCCTGAATGAGTGTCACTGCACTAGTTCAGTGATAGATTTTTTTTTTTATCATTTTGCTTCTACACTAAGACAAGCACAAAAATATAGATAAAGATTGAAAATAGGGTATACAGAAAGTATACTATTATTGATGATGAAATGCAGAGGGATAAGAAAATCTGCTTTATTATTTCATTACAAAACACCACATACAATATTTTACTACAAATGACTGGGTATAACAGGTAAATTGTCTTACAGCACATTTAATCTATATTAATACCAACAGATTTTTGAGTCAATGGAGCCCCTTTAGAATTACTCTGCAACTGATCTCTGATCCAGCTGAGTATGGGTGGGTGATGTTGCATCCTTCCAATTTAGAAGAATTAGTGATCTAGCTATTAGACATACATAACTTAAGCTATATGTTCTAAGATTAGTTCTTCAACTGCTATTTGAAGTACTGCTATTAGTGTAAATAACTGGAAAGTGGCCTTGAGTCAAAGTTTCTGAAAAAGTCTAAATTTGGGCCCTATTTTGCATGGTACACAGGGGGCTCATTTCAGGTCATGATTCATCTTTAGCACAGAAAAGTCAATGAAAAACTTTAAAATGGAAAAAAAGTGTCTTACATTGATGAAGTAGGCGTGTGCCCTGTTCAGAGTAGAATCAAATTCCGTGTAACCTAGTTTCACATAAATGTCAATCTCGTCTTGTTCTTTTGGTTGACATTCAAAATCTAGTTGTAATGGCTCACTAGCTTTTTTTTATTACTATTAAAGCTTTAGAACACAGGGTAGGTTGGAGAATAAAGTGTTAGCCTTCTGATTCTCTAATAATATGGTGATTTCTTTGTATCTACTCTCGAATTTGTCTTTTTTCATTTACGATTTTGCATTGTCTCCAGCTAACTGGGTGTAGCAGCCACCCAGAAAAGCAATTGCAAGTTGATTTTCTGTCTTGAGCAGGGCAGCTCTGGCTTGGATAACTTACTTTACAATTTTCCACAAGTCCTTCAAGCAGGTGGTGACCATTAGCCCTCTAACTTTCACTGATTAAGGTAGCAGATTCTTTGACATTTTTTAATATATATAAATGGTCAAACATCAAAAACACGAAATGCACAATTTTACAGTATTTAAAAGATTTTAAATGTTAAGACTACATTTTTCATCTTTCCACACTAGTAGAAACCTCTAGTGGTACCACTATGATGGATTTTTTTCCATAATTATATTACCACATGTCAAGACTGGGAGAAACAGAGGTATCTTTAAGTTGCCAGGCAATGACTAACCCTGTAGAGGAGTATAATGTTAGAGAGGGTGACACACTTTAGTGACTGAATCAAAAGAAAGCCTAGGGCATAGCAATCCAAATTTTCCCTGCTTTATGCATGGTGATGCATCCTACAGTGTTTCGGTAATGAATGCACCACGATGTGCATGGATGCATGAGAAGACGCACACACTGCTTCCCTTCACGCTACACAAAAGAAGTTGAGAGCCAAATCCTAGCCAACAGCATGTTACTTTATTATGGAAAGATGAGACACCCATTTTCTTAAATCAGACATACTGTAAGCTTGATAAGACTCTGTAAGCTCAAGCTGAGGAGGCTCATCTGCATCTCATGTAAAGTGGGACACAGTTCCTCCCAGCACGGACATGACATGATTGTAAGCCCATCTCTTATTTCAGGGGGCCACATGGGCCACAGACGAGGCTGTGATGATTTAGTTTGGGTCACAGGAGTGCTGTCTCTCCTGGCTTCTCTAACTGCCAAATAGGGCACAGAAAGGCCAAACAGAGCCAGCAGGTACTCACTTCATATCATCCTAAGCAAGGCAAAATAAGTCTTTATTTAAGGGTGAATAGCCAGGAGAGAAAAGGTGACACATTTTGAAAGTGCATCAAGTATTTAAATAGATAAGTGGAACTGGTCAACTCTGGTAAAACAGGACTAGTGGTTTTGATCAGTTCTATTATACCCACTGACAACCTTAACTGTTTGCAAACATTTAATTATAACATATCTCCCTTAAAACATTGGATGGAATTAGAGCATTAAATTGACTTGCCTACTCCAAGTAGATAACTGATACTCAAAATTTTGAAAATTCCACAAAGGGAAAACTTCAAAGAAGAGAGAATAATGCCTAAAGGTTTGTGAGTTTAGGGTTACATGTCCACCGGGATACCATGTTCTGTTAATTCAATGAATGACAAGGACACATTGCCCTAATTTCATGCAAGTGCTGAGATATTAGCATGTCTATATCTGAGAGAAGCTGGAACAGTCTGAAGTTACTCTAATGTTCAGCAGTGTCTGAAGCAGATTTTTCCTGCTCATATACATTAAAAACAAGGCAAACCCAGCTTGCCTCCCAGGCCACTCTGTTCAGTTTACTTTAACCTGTTTCATACTTTTAAATTAAATTTGATTAATATTAATCCCAGATATATTAAGTCAAAACTCCCAGGAATGCTGTAAGATCTGTACCCCAGCAGAAGCTAATCACTCAAAAAGAAAAATAAATAAAAACTAAGCCCACAGCCTGTGAATCTTCTGTGAGCACACCCTTAGGAAAGGATGTTTATGTTCCTCCTACAGTATCTCACAGGGTAACATGCACGTGTAATGCTATCTTTTTTAACGTCCTTAGGCACTGAATCTCCTCAACTCTCTCAGACCTGGATCTGTCTAATCCAGTCCCCATCACCAAAGAGTCAAGCAGTCCTGGCTTGAATAAAAACACAGTCACCCCCTCCCTTGCTGCTTCATCCTAATTCTGGGTGAAAACCTTAGATTCTATGAGAATGTTAAAAATCATGTGTGAGAGGTATCAGAGCTACTGAGTAAGGGAACGGGCATCATGGACTGTTTAACAGTTAAAGTAACATAATAAATTTTTGAAATTGAACGTCTCAACAAATAAAACACTTGAAAAATGAATAGCTGACAACTGTCTCCCAGAAACTGTTCCCAGTGCAGTAGTTGTTTGTCTCCATAATCTGTTACATAGCGAAACAAATTCGGGTTCAATAAACATCCTCTAAAGCTTAGCAGTAGACTGTCAGTGGACACTCATATGATGGCAGGTTAAGTTATTTGATAAGACAAAACAAAAATAACCGAAACTGGAGGTGATAAGATATGGGCTTAGCCTTTTATCCACTGTGGCTGGCTGGATTACTCAGATTTCCTTCAAATCCAACATTTAACACAATTTTGCAGAGATTGCCTTGACACTAGAAGTCCAAGGTTTAGTAGGTTTAGTAAAGTCTTCAGATACACATTACACTAGCATTCCTATTACAGTTTTAATTAATAAATGATAACCCTGGACACAAATACATTTGCTTTGATCTTCTTTGTCTTTTGGCTGTCTATGCCTGCATCTCACCCTATCCCTAGCATCGTCTTCTGTCACACCAATGCTTTGCACTTCCTTCTTTTCCCTGGCAGTTCCATAGTCAACCTCCTTCCTCCAATATATCCACTATTCCTCCTCTGCACATGTCCAAACCATCTCAAACTTGCCTCTTTGACTTTGTTTACAAACTGCTCAACCCGTGCTGTCCCTCTGAAATACTCATTTCTAATCTTGTCCATCCTGGTCACAGTCAATCAAAGACATTTGGTTTAATATGTTGGGGGCATTATATAGGGCAGTCAAGAAACCCTATATAATGTCCACAAAAAAGATGAATTTATCAAAATTACACATTTAGATAATTGTTAAATTTAGTTATCCAAAGAAAATTGCCAAATAATCTTTCATTTGAGCTTGAATAACATCCTTTTAACATCAACAAATGACTGACGCTAGCTGGCAACACAAACAATTTAAAGACAATTATTTTGAAATTCTAAATATTATATCAGACAAGATCAAAAAGAACTTTAACAATAACAAAAACAGAAGCTGGAGTCCTGATTGTATGGAACTATCGTCTTTGTGCAAGGTATGACTATGCTGAACCAAGATACAAACGGTATTAGGCCAGAGACACACTGTTAAGGCCTCTGTTCTCAGTGGGGTTATATAATTTTGTAAAATGATTGGTTGTAGTCACGTAGGTGACTGTAGTGTGTGTTTTGGGGGAGGGAAATCTATTTTAGTGGACGTCCCAAATAAAATCTCAATATGGCAAACAGTGCTGCCAGTACACAATGTGCCACAATCTACTGGCTTTATTAAGATGGAAATATTGGATTTTTTCCCTCATGAAGCTAAGTCAGAAGTCTGGAGCTTTTGTTAGTCAGCCTAGAGTCGTCTATGCTTCCATCTTGCTTTGTATGGTGCAGCATGGAGCAATGTCATGATTTCCACATGATCTGACTGATGATGTAACACAAGCTAAGTGAAACAATCCTGCTGTAAACCAGAGAGGCACATTTGCATAGTCAAAGGATCCAAACTGCAGGGTCAAACTGCAGAACTGCACTTCATTCATCAGTTTCACACATTGAGGACACTGGGAAGTCATTTCTTATCTTGCCCAATTCTCCTTAAATTCTCTCACTTTAAGTTCCGAGGCTATGTTTCATTTTCTGAAATGATTCCATATCCCAGTTATCAGTTCAAAGAGGATCAATTAATAATCATGTCAAGCAGCTCAACGGGCCCATTGAGCATGCAGCCATCAGGAGTGGGAAAGAGATAGAGAAAGAGGGTTAATCCTTCCTCAATCTCAGTTCAGTCACTAATACTGCAACTACACCATATAATCATCTGTAAAAAGATTAAGATTTTCTTTGATTTACATGCTCGAAGTTCAAAAGTGCTATTTTAAAGTACCTTTTTTTTATACTTTAATGAAAGAAATGTAAAAAATATTTTGCTTCGGTGATGCCATATGAGTTATGTGAGAATGTGACTAGTTTATGAGTCATAAATCATGAAGTTATGACAGTTTACACTCAGATACACTGAATATAGACCATGATTATCAGTGCAATGAAGTGGAAAATAAGAAGTGAAAAACATGTACCCTGTAACTGTTATATCCATACTTAACGTAGCTTTAATAACTCTACATTATCCACTGTTGTGCATAACTCTATGTTGAATGTGAATTACCAGCGTAGCATCAGGAGCTGAACCAGAACCAAAACCAAACCCCAAATTGTCCATCTAACCAATTAGTTGGCTGGGCTGACATAAATTACCTTAAAATGAGGCCAAAATATTTACGCAATGAAAAATGCCAAAGATGTTTGAGGGAAAGGTTTTTAGAAACAATATCAATATTACATAGTTTGTCCAAGTCTGACAAGTTTATTTTCCAAATAAAATCAAATTCCAGGCAGCAGAATCACAATTATTTACTTTAATAATATGCACATGAGGTAAGTTTCAACCCATCACTGTTAATATAAACCTTACATTGCATGATAATTAAATTCTTGCAGGATTCACAAGATCACACAGGAATTCATCTTGCCAGCATCCTACTGATGTTTTGCAGACATGTGACAACTTCTTCACTATTTTGGACAGTGGTGACAATGTAGCATCAGGTGATTACCACAAAGGTCTACCCCTCAGTCAGTGAAAGAAGTATTTCCCAACTGACTGGCGAAAATCTCGTAGTGATTTCTTTGGTCCTTAGAATATTGCTGTAGTCCTAGTGTACATGGAAGATAGAAACTTTGATAGGAACACTGTACAGCTACTCTACAAGCTCTAGTGAAACTGTGAAAAGTGCGACACCTTAAAGGCATAAGTTTTCCCTCAGCATGGCAGCCAACATAAAAGCCACAACATTCACTTTGAAGTGACTAGAGTAGCTCGGCTAATGGTTAGTATTTGCAAACAAACATGAAAAACCACAGGCAACCATTGGAATCTGCTAGCAAAAAAAGCAATCACTAGGAGGTTTTTGGTGCACTCCTTTTCAGTCGATTTCACCCAGTGACAGCGAGCATCACATGAGAAACCTCAATAAGAAGCGTACCCGCATAGTCTTTCTCCTCCAAATGGCAGAGACTTAGGCTGTCTCAACATACTTAAAGCTCACCCACCCACGTCTTTTTGTAACTAAACTAGTTAAATCATAAATTAACCCCTTTTTTGTTGCAACCTTAAGCAATCTGTAACATCAATACATTTGTTTAATTGCCAAAACTTAACCTCTAGATTAACCATTATATGATCTCAAATATTATTTTATCAGCCTTGGCTAGACTGAATAATACAAAAACAAATATTCTCCATCAAGCAGAAGAGACACTTCCAGAGTTTAAAGCTGCTTTAATTATGCACATGTTATTAAAATGTTAAGAACTTTTTTTAGTTCATCTAACACTATCATTTCATTACTCTGATTTTCTGAAGTTACTCACGGGCGCCTATGATTTATTATGCTATATAATAAGCAATACATCTGTGTCTAACTTACTAAAATACACTATGCAGAAATTTGAAAAATAAAATAAAAAAAGGATTGCTCTTGTTTCCCCTCTGTTCTAAGCGCAGACAGTATAAAAGATGGGTGAAGCGCCTGTGGCATCACCCATTGGTTTGTTAAGCCTTGAGATGCACATATTCATCTTCACCGTGCTGGAGTTTCGAAGTGGGCGGATCAGACTATGGAACTGCACAGTCATTGGCTAAGTCATTAGTCAATGAGAATAGCCTGGATAATCCTTCTTGTGAAAGATAGCATGATTAAGTCTTTGGAATATTTTTCATTGAAAATGATCCAAAATGAGTTAATGGGACCAGAAACCCAGCAGTAAAGTTTGTACGGAAGTTAAGTCTAGGGACATTTTCCAGACTTTTACTGAAGTCTGTTGGATCTCAAGCTGCTTTAATTATTTATGAGGTCTTTCCTTGTCTAACCATGTGACAATAACTTGTTTTCTATTTTGGATGTGTGACGCTTCAGGGTCAAGTGAGTAAACTCTCAGTCACACAGGCCTAGAGACCAATTGGTGCTCATCTGAAGGCCATCAGTCACAAGGTAGAACTATGTATTACCCAACCGATTTGCTAGCAGATTGCTGCAGTTAACTGTAGTTTGTGTGGAAGACGGGGAATTGTCTACAAACACTAGCCTTAAAAGTATATGATGTGACTTTTGAAACGTGTTGGTTGCAGCACTGAGGCACAACTTTTACTTTGAAGATGAACATTCTTCATTTCTTGAAGTTCATTCAAGTTTAACAGCACTTGGGTAGTAACTAGAGATGGCACGATACCACTTTTTTATGTCCGATACCGATACCGATATCATAAATTTGGATATCTGCCGATACCGATATGAATCCGATATAGTGTTTTTTAATCAACAAAACTGTTTTTTAAAATATCTTGCTGCATTTTGCAAGTCTGCAAGTTCATACTCAAGTTTAAAACAACAACTACACTAAAGCTATTCTGTTATACCTGTATACAAAAAAAATATTTCATAGTTCAGCAATACTGATCAATCTAATAAACTTAAACCTACACCATCCTCCCTATTCTGGTATTTTAAAGAGTACTTAGCGTAAATATTAAGCAACCTAACTAATAGGGTTCCAACTCCCAGCAACAACAAAAATAAATAAATAAAAAATAGGGAACCACCCCTCACGCTCCACCTCATGATGCTTAATCGACGTAATCAACCTTAATTTGATGCAGTGTGAAAAAAAATGCACAGAAATCAATTATTTTTCAAGAAATATTAAATAGATTCAACATCTTTCTTCAACAAAATTGCAGACTGCACAGATGGTACCTTCCCAAAGGAAAAAGTACTATAGCTTACTAGGGTATATATATTAGACTTAATAGTCACTATATACAGTAATTGACTTCTATTCATTTTACATCAAATTAAAACTTTGTGTGTCAGATAATTATTTATTAAAAGCTCGACATTTTAAATGAGAATAAGAAAGAAAAGTATGTCTTTGTGCCCCCTTTTCCCAGTTAATGCCCTATCGGCCCCCCTGGCTAAACTTTGCTAGATCCGCCCCTGCACAGTTACCAGCCGTCAGCTACGTAGAAAAAGATCCTGGTGTAGAAAGTAATATTAAATACATTCTAACAACAGCTTATCAAGCTTAAACGTGCTGCTGTTGTTCAGCCGCTGGTTTCCTCTTTCTGGTGCAAAGTGGGCCAAAAACAAAGACGGACTCGCGACAGAAAAGCCGATCAGCTGATCATTTAAGCAGTTTCACGATTGAAGTAGCAGCCGGAGAGCGAGAGGCAGTCGCTCGTTAAGCTTAACGCAGGAATGCTTTACAAACATTCAGAGATGGACTTACACACTTGCTTTACTTCTCTCGGGGATAACTTTGTCGGAGATGAAATGCCAGGTTGCTAGCGAAGCTCCAAATGCTATCCAGACCACAGGTCCCGCATGCCACAGCTGCTCTATCACGTGATGCATACTGCTCCGACATGCTAACGTTCTGAGGTGAGTTACGGCGTGTTGCAAGTTTTGTGAGGTGCTTTCGTGATATTTAATGGATCGGATTACATTTTTTATTTTTCTCCGATATCCGATCCAGTCATTTAGGTCAGTATCGGACCGATACCGATACGTAATATCGGATCGGTCCATCTCTAGTAGTAACTGGTGAGTGTTTGCAGGCAAACCAACATGTTCTATACAAACTACAGTTGACTGCAGCAATCTGCTGCTGAACAAAGCAATCACAAGGAGCTTTTTGGTACAGCACAAAAAAAAAAGATAATCTGTATGTAAACAATGACTATGTGAGTAGAGTGTCGAAGGTCATGTCAAGAAGAAGTAGTCTTAGCTACCCTCACATGGGCTCAGGATTTTTGTGGGAAAGCCTTTTAACGCTTTATGTGCAATCCAGTATGTGCAAGGGTGTTCCTCCATCATAAGAGAAAAACAGAATGACTGGAGCCCTGCGTGCTCTGTAATTGCAACGTTCTTGCATATATTAGACAATTGTAGGTAAAATAACAGGAAACTGACCACTGGATTAGATTTTCTCTTGTGCCAAAGAAAGGAGTTGTCTGATACAGGGGGACAGCTCTTGTGCAATGTGCTTATGATGAAACGTGAATAGGATTGCAAGTGTTTGCAAGCGCAACCACCCACTGGTAGCCATTTAAAAAAATATAGGTTTAAGGCACGTCTGTGTCTGTTTCATTTTTCACACCCCGAATCTACTTCCATTGTTTTATTCTGTGGATGGTTCTAAGCTCCTCCCATCAGAAAAACAATAGCAAAGGTAAGGACATACAAATTTAGGGCTGCTCAATTAATCGAATTTTAATCACGATTACGATCTGGGCTTTCAACGATCATTAAAAATGACTGAGCCGATTATTAGCCCCTCCCTCATTTATCCGCGACACCTTAAAGGCCAGTCCGTGAAAATATTGTCGGGCATAAACCGGTCCGTGGCGCAAAAAAGGGTGGAGACCGCTGATTAAGAGGACCCGAGGGAAGCTCGGAAAGCTAAGCAGAAGTTATTTGGAGAGGAGAGTGACTGCTGTTGGTTGAAAAGAGAGGTTAAAAAAAAAAAACTTCAGTGGTGTTGCACACTATTTTCTATTATTTTATAAAGTCATTATTCAATACATTGTTATTGTTAACCCTTTAAAGCCGGTCAGAGCTGCACGCTCAGTTTTGTGTAACTATTTTTAAATCCCTGAAGAACCCTGAGCCCTGTAAGCTAGCACAATAATTTTTTTTTTGCATATGAAACCAGAGGAGTTGTACTTACATCTTATGACATCAGCTTGTCCTCGGTCACGGTTTCCTTCCACATAAAGCTTTGCAAAAATTGCATAAAAAGCGCTTGCAGGAACAAAAACATAATATTCCAGAAACAGGCTTTGCCGATCCGATCAGCTGTTCCTAACACTTCCCACAGTGAAACAGACGTCAGTGCGAATTATCGCGCATGTCCGCCATTTCCTGCCCAAAACCAGAAGTGACGTCATTTTCGCGGAAAATGTAGTTTTTTACTTGTAGGCCTTAAAAGCCTATACTGGTGTTTTATAAGTCATGTTTGACTTTTCTGAATAGTTGCTGGGATGCTTAGAACTCGAATTGCACTGCTGGAAATAGTTTATTTTGATGCACCTGCTGTTTTCTTTGCAAATTTGCATCATAGGATTGTTTTTTCGTTTTTCCTGCAGTATATAAAAATTGGTGTATCTCCAAAATAAAACTATAAAGACACTCAAAATAAATTTCGTGTGGTGGGAAACTATTTTTTGCAACTTTTTTGTATTTAAAGTTTTGAGGGATAAACCTCTTAAATTTCTCCAAGTAGAAATATATGTAAAAAACAAAACAAAAATGATTTAATTTTTTTGTAGTTTATTGCACTTTTTTGCAATTAATGTAGTTACTATGGACTTAACGCATACATATTATTAAAATATGGGCTATAATAGTTGTATAGCAACTTGAAATGCTCCCACAAATGGCACTACAACATGTAAAAAAAATAATATAAGCTCTGGCGGACTTGGTTCTATAGTAGGTCGTAAGGGTTAAATAAATATCGTCAAATAATCAAGATCTCAATTTCAGTGAAAATAATCGTGATTATCATTTTTGCCATAATCGAGCAGCCCTATACAATTTTTTTTTAAAAAACACTGACTTTTTACTTCACTAGCACTGCGACTAGGACTGTGCAATTAAGTTTAATTTTTGGCTTTCAACAATTACTATACAATTATTGTGCTTCCTTACTTTGCCTTTCAGCACAGCCCCTTCAATCAATATGGCCTCTCAGTCAAAATTTACTCCCCATGAGAGAGTGGCAGATTTGGTTAATTTCACATTTATATATATAGTTAGTCAGTTTTGTCTTGTGATAGACTGGCGAACTTTCCAGGGCAGGGGTGCCCAATCCCGGTCCTCGAGAGCTACTATCCTGCAGCTTTTAGATGCATCCCTACTCCAACACAGCTGAATCAAATGGTTTGATCTCTTCAGCATGCCATCATGTTTGGCAAAGGCCTGATAACAAGCCATTCATTTGATTCAGGTGTGTGGGAACAAGGATGCATCTAAAAGCTGCAGGATGGTAGCTCTCGAGGACCGGGATTGGGCACCCCTGGTCCAGGGTATACCATGCTGCTTCCACTATGAAAGCTCGGACAGCCCCCGAAGCAGAAGAAAATGGAATGACAGATAAATCTCACATAATTATAATAAGTTTTAAGCAATCAACTTCAATAAAAGAAAAGTTTTTTTTCCAATACACTGCTTTTACAAAATCTGTCCAACTGTGTTAGGTAATTGTGAGTTTAATACTGACCAAAATTACTGTAATTATGATTTTCACACAATGATGGAGATCTAAACGCAGCTCTCGTGGGTGAAAGGACCTCTGTTTAACCCACTACACCACCAAAATGGAATTTGTTGTTTCTCCCGATGAGGTATGAAAAGGATGTGTGATTGGCTGAACTCTCCTGTTATGAAATAGGTTTTCTAAAGTCAAAAACAGAGCCAAGAGGAAGTCCACAAGTCTACATTCACCTCAACTACTGAAATCAAATATGCTAAGAGGTTAACATAAATACTTGCTCCATTACATCATAAAAATACTACCTCCTCCTACTGCTACTTCCTCCTACTTCAAATGGTTCTACAAGAGAAAATTTAATCCAGCAATCGAGGTCTTATTATTATTTTACCTAATATTTTGTAATACTGCAAGAGAGTTTACCATTACAGAGCAGGGAGAGCTCCACTCCCTCTGCGTTTTCCTCTCCTGATGGAGGAACACCCCTGCACATACTGGATTGCACATAAAGGATTAAAAGGCTATCCCACGAAAATCCTGAGCCCCTGTGAGGGTAGCTAAGAGTACTACTTCATACATAAGCACCTCACGTGTGAAATCACTAAGGTTAATAAAAAGGGGGGGCGGGCAGATGTTATTAAAATGTAATTTCACACAAAACTCCCTCAATTACACTTACATAACGACACATTTTACCAACTTAGAGGATCTCATTTCAAAGCCTTTATCGTGGCATCAGATTACATAACAGATGATTCAGAGTAGAAGTTGTGCTTGCTATGCATCAGTGTGCCAGAGAGACCAAACACTGTCCCTCACAGACTGCCCATGCACTTCATCCAGTCATCATCGTCTTCTCAATGCTACCATCGCACCTGTACACATGAAGAGGTACCTGCCAAAATGCGTTTTATTTTTTTATGCAGATTATACCTTTACCTGAGATGCCGTGACTCAACCCAGAAGCCCGTGATTCAGTGCGTATCCCGTTCTGTGTGTGTGTGTCTACAAACACAGAGAGCCCAGCATCACTCCCCATCAACAACAAACACGTCCCATCCAAGCTAAGAGAACGGCCCACATCAACACGACTACAAATGCAGAGAAATGCATGCCACCCCTGCAAATCCCTTTTCCCATGCTGCTCCTATCCACTCCAATATAAATTTAAAGGCTCTTCTTCTTCTTCGGTGTCATATTTTATTCAATGTACAATTATGCGAAGTCAGCGAGCAGGCTGGTCACGCAAAGTGAAGCTCCCCCTCTGAATGTATGGGAGTGTGTAACACATTAGCAGCTGGCAGCTTTAAGCTGTTTTTACTTATAAGAGAAAATAAATAAACAGCTCGTCAGTAGGCTAATTAGCAGCAGTCGCAGTGCCGTTACCGTCGCACCTGCTAAATGAGTGCCTGCGGGCGGAGGTGGCGAGGAGATGCCTGCGGTCCTGGTCACTTTTTTTTTTACGGGTGGAAATAGAAGGGGATTCATGGCAAAACACCAACAAAAACACGTCTGTCTTAAAAGCGATGACTTTGATTCAAATGTGAGATTTTTTTCCTTACCTGTACAGCTCACGAGAAGCAAGGCTAAAAAAATATCCCTTGTCTGGACCATCGCAACTCCCGAGTAACGTGAACGTTAAACGGTGTAGCTAACGTTTAATCTCCGCTCGGTCCCTACGGTATTGCCCTCGGGTTTCCTGCCCCTGTTAGCGACTGTTCATCCTAATCTACAGAACTGAGCTCGTCGGGAATAAGTGTCAGCGGCAGCGTTGTTGATGACAAGCAGCGGTCAGAGATTAGCAGCGATGAGCGCCAGTGCACAGTTCAAAGTCTGACTGACAAGCGGAGCCTTTTCACACACTTGAATTACTCCGCAGAGCCGGAATAAAGCACCTCCTGTAACTAGTGCGTGGGTATCAACGGGAAGCAGGGGAACAGCTGCAAATAATCATAACAATGAAAAATTTAAGTTGAAATATAGCATATATAAGATTGTTTCAAAATATGGTAAAGCAAGTAAAAGTGTGAAATGCAGAGCTGTTTAGTGTATTTTTTTTATATCGGTGTCCCCCCCTACGGTAAGATACATAACAAGGCACCCTTTATAAGCAATTGTAATTAATAACTTTAAGGGTTTCTTTTAGTTTTACATTGCTTTAGGGAAAGATGGTTGTTGGCCAGTTATTACAAATTAATTTTACTGAATTCAAATAATTGATTTCTTTTGCAGCTTGCTATACGCAAGGATTTTCTGCTTTGCCAGTCTTATTTGATAGCAAACAGAATATATTTTAACTCTGGACTGATAACACAAATAATAATTATAAAAATAAAATAGAAAAATGCTTGGGACTAGGATATTGTGATAGTTATGTCTTACTATTGTGAGTTGTACATATTAGAGCCAAAGTCATCACCATATTTTGCAACCTTACTTGTAAGGAATTGACATTTCCCTTTGACTGTAATCATGGTACATAAAAAGGCTGTAGAGAATCTAAACTAAAACTCATTAACTACACAACCATTAACGGATTGCCAACATCTGTAATTGCATAGGCTAATTATGAAATACAAAGAAAAAGCATCAGTCAGTAGGAATTTCACAACATGTGAATGCCCAATTTGCTACTGCTGCATTAGTTAAGGATTTATTAATCATTAAAGAGACACTGTTTATTATCAACTATTGTATTTTGACTGCACACCAAAAGAAGACCTTCAAATGTCCTTTTTTCCCTATTTTCTCCAAATCAGTTTTGCTTCTTGAAAAGTTTATTTTTATTCATGTTAGTCCAAATGCAGTTTCAAAGCTTTTATCTCACTGCCACAAATATAATTTTTGTGGAGAATTATTAAATCCATCTGTCGAACTGAGACTCCTCTGGTCTTTATTAAACCCAGCCCGCTATTCACAGAAATAATAGGGCTTGTAGTACAACTGTGGCGACAACACCACTGATATCTTACCCTCTGTGCGCCAGATAAACTAATTACAGTGTTATACACATTAGCTTATAATTTACAGTGAAATATTGATCATTTGGATCTCTTCCAACTCTGTTTTGTGTCACACATATTTGAAATGCTGCATGTTAAACCACAGGCATTTGCTTTGACATATTTGAAGTACTACTCACCCCACAGGTTACCCCCACAAATGACCAAAGGGAGCCTTTTATATAGGTTGTAAAGTGAATGCCACCTGAGAGCGATGCAGGGTAAAAGATGCTTGTTTGCTTGCACAGCAGGGATGATCGGTAGCCATGAGCACCACCCTCTCAGGCCTCCTGAGAGGGCGGTTTGCTTTATATTTTCATTGCTGGCCAGCAAAGACATGCAGTTGGCCACAGTGTAATAAACCCAAATCAATCTGTGGGCTCACTGAAATTGCACTGTGGTTATATCTGGCATATTTTCCTTAACCCACCCTTTTACAAGCAATTCCCTCCAAACATACCACCACTGGGAGTCCGGCCTCAGAATTTTCACTCCCTTCCTGCTTTGCTCTTTCCATCGACTAATAAGCAACTTGTGAAGGAGGGTGGGCGTGGAGTTCGGGTTTTTATTTTTAGGTTATCTTGTTAACGTAGGAGCTCAGTATCGTATGAATTCCCAAGAAATCTTCAAGTGGTTTCTTTTTAAATGGAGAAATCTACTGGCTGAGTAATTATTTACGATTATGAGATCTCATAGGTTCAGTCAGCTAAATTCCTTGATGTTAATTAATTAAAATGCCTAACTGGAGACATTATTTTCAATTAGTCTGAAGAGAACAAACAACATCATGCCATCTGAGTAATCTGCCCAGCATTAACAGTGTCGTGCTTTTAACTCCGCATTCCTCTCATCTTCTGCGTGGCACCATACCATGAACTGCCACATGTCCTGATCTTCCTCATAAAAAAATCATTTGGTAAAAAAAAATTGTGCTCCTGTGTTCTCACCGAGCTATCAACTCAATTTTTTGTTAAACTGAAATATGCTGTCTGTTTGTGGTAATTCGCCCATAACGTGCTCTTTTATCTACTCAAATTACCCAGAATCCCTCTCTAAACCATGTCAAGACCTATTACGTTTTCATCTCTCATGCTAAAAAGCATACAGTTGTAATAGTAGTAGTAGTATTAATAGTAGTAGTATAAGACTGTACATGCTTATACTGTGCTTCATTCTCCTCACTTTTACACAGAGAAGCGTAGGATTAAATACACAGTCATTTCAAAAACACAATTCACGCTTGCATGCACACACATCTCTCTCCAACGCAAAACATATGTTTCATTACACACCGGCCTGTGAGGGGGTATTTTTTTTCTTTTTTCTGTCCCTCCCTTTTACAGTCTCTCTCACTTTTTCTCTCTCCCGCCTCTTCTCATCCTCTTCACCCATGTGAGCCATGACCACACACGGACTCTCTTGAACTCACACCTACATGGACACACACATGTGGAGCACTTTACATCTATTTTTTCCATTGTTGAACCATACTAGTGTATATACTCTCTATCTATCTATCTATCTATCTATCTATCTATCTATCTATCTATCTATCTATCTATCTATCTATCTATCTATCTATCTATCTATCTATCTATCTATCTATCTATCTATCTATCTATGCTATGCTATGCTATGCTATGCTATGAAGTATTTTCCTGGTAATTGGTATTTCTACTATGAAAACAACCTGTAATACAGTACATAGAGAGAAGTTTCATCATCTGAAGGCTGTGACTGTTCAAAATATAGTCTATCCAGCAGTTGAGTCATTTCAGTCTGGACCGTTTAGATTAGGTAGATTAACCAACTGGCATACTATAACTGCTACTTCTGGAAATATGCTACAAGTAATGCTATAAATACTCTTAAGGTGGGGAATTAAGAAATATCACAGTTATTGGTATCTATCTATCTATCTATCTATCTATCTATCTATCTATCTATCCATCTATCTATCTATCTATCTATCTATCTATCTATCTATCTATCTATCTATCTATCTATCTATCTATCTATCTATCTATCTATCTATCTATCTATCTATCTATCTATCTATCTATCCGTAGCCTCCAGTAGAGGATCCATGTGGACAGTCTCTACTGCAGGAGGTTTTAAAATAGCTTCAATTACCTCCTCCACTACTGTAACAGAAGACAACATTCAGTACTGACATGGACATTGGTTTCTGGGTCATGAGAGAAAAGCAGAGGTGTTACAGCCCAAGCCCTGCTGTGATTTTCCCCTAGCAAGTGTGCCTTGTTCTCGCTCCAGCCTCAGGTGCACCCTTCCCTGCCGCTGAGTCTACTCAGCAATTAGGCCAGAGAGAGGCGAGCTCCAAAGCTCCAGTGCCAGAGAGCCTGGTGTGTCGCGGCTGCTTACTCCTGCTCTCTGGAGAGGAGGTTGTTGGTGGTGGTTTACCTATTTAACTTACTCTTTTATTTTGTGACCAACTTGTGTTTTCTTTCTTTTGATGATGATGGCAGCTTGACTGTCATTATTATGTAAAAAGCTTTACTTTACTGGTTAATGGAATAGTAATTATATAGTGCTTTTGAGCACTCTTTTGACTCCAAGCCTTTATACACTCATTCACACCTTTTTGTAAGCCTACGTGCTTTTAATCTAACATTTGCCCATTTACACTACAGTGACTACACTGTAAGTCAGAGTTCAGTATCTTGCCCAAGGGATATTTTTACATGCAAACTAACCTTTTGATTTTTAGATGACCCCCAATACCTCCTGATTAACAGGCATCCAAATCTTGCCTCTTTGTCTTCTTTTTTTTCAACAAGGACATTTTTTGTTACCTCCCTGCATCCCCTGGACTTTTAGGGGAATGTAACAAGAGGTCATTTCCGCAGGGAGGTGGACGACATGTTCTGTGGACATCAGCGTGACTAATGAGATAAACTGGGAATCCACCGTTCCAGGATAGCATTATTTTAAAACCGCCTTCTTCTTCCCACCGAGCCTCGGCTTTTTCTCTCAGGATCATATTCAATTACTGTGCATTTCAGACAGAGGAGAACAAAAACATGCTGTGGATCAGGCAGGCTTGTAGAAATACAGCATCATGGCCTGTGAAAGCACCAAACTTCAATAAGGATTTGTTGATATAACCAACAGCACTTTTCTTAGACCATTATAAATCATATGTACTTTTTTAAAAATCCTGTGGTTTTGAGCTATAAACGGGCTGCCTACACTGAAAGCAGACCAAAAGTAGAGGTACAGGTGTCAAAGCAACAGTATTGGCTTTTCTAGTTGAATGTTCTGCAGTGCAGAGGAATGAATCTTTGAAAAGCCTTGAGAAAACCTGGGAAGCTCTGTCATTCAATTATCACCTTTAGTGCAGAAAGATTGTGCTTCCTATAATCTCAGAACTAAAGGGTGCGTATCAGTTAGCTTCAGTGAGAGATGGTGTTGTCACACAGTGGACTCATTGTCCTGAAAGTCTGTCCTGCAAGGCACACAGGGCTCCTTTGTGAAGTGCAGATATTAATCTGCGTAGGCAGAAATCTGGAGGAGTCTGACTAAGCTCACATACAACCACACACATCAGTGCGCACATAGACAGACACAGACTAAGCCATATGCATATTCATTATGTAACAGGAAAAAAGGATGCTGTGTCCACTCCCGTGCAGCTTGCCCATCATAAAGATTTCATTCTTCTTTGAACAGATTCAAACTGCAAGCCTGCTGTCACCACTGTAGACATTAAGTGTTATTGCCAGATGTCATTGCAATGCTCTAACCAGGTTTCATCATCGCCAAGTACAAAGCGGGCATAGTTCCTCTCATAGTCTAGTGTTTTTTCCTGCCAGTCCAGTGACGGCATTTTGTTTCTACCTCGTTTGCATAACTCACATTGTAAGAAACTACATTCTGTGACCACAAGTTGACAGAGTCTAAACCCCACAAATGAATGAATGACATCTAAGTGCAACGAACATTTTCCAGTCAAAATAGCTTGAACAGTTTTGAGAGGCTCAAAATCGACATTATTAACACATGAAAATTGTCTCATGGTGGAGTCTAAGTGCGTATATCTTCAAACACCTTTTTTTATAACATTTACTTTAGGGAATAAATAAAGAAATAAAATAAGAATCAAACATCTGAACATCACAAAATGTGGGATCCTATTTGAGACACCTTTAAACAGTGTAAGACGTAAATAATTTGTTTTGAGCCTTAAAGTGTTTTAGCCTAAAAGAAAACTAATTCTCAAGTTGAAAATGAAATGTTATTTAAAAATACATATTAGATATCTGCTGCCATCTAGGGTTGTAAAAAGATTACAGCACTGAAATAAAACCTGAGAAAATCCTGAGCATGTAATTTGGTCTTTCTGACATTTGGGGGCAGTATACCTCTTCTGTAAATCTGCCTCAACAGATTCTTTTGCTTTTACTGTATAATTCATGTGTGGACACTGTACAAAAGCAATTAAGAATGAATGATAACTAATGTTGATTACTTTTGTAAAGAGGTGCAATTTGGGGGAAAAAAGGAGTGGATAATAGATTTCCATTCTGCACCCATTGTTTCTGGCTGTAAACCTAACTAACTATGACCCAACCCTCCAGCTGGATGGGAGGTCTGCCTCGCAGACAAAAACAACTGCAGTGATATATACTGAATCTGATATGGTTCATGTTTGATTGATTGTTTTTCTTTTTTGTTTCCTATGTTGGTTTCCAGCAAATTCTCTCCCTTGGTTATTCTATAAAAAAAAAAAAAAGAAGTCTCACCTACAGAGCTCAGCAAATTGCATACATTTTTTCTATTTGTTTTTTCATATTTTCCCCTGTTTTTCCACAAATTTCTTTGTTTCTGGACACTGTGAAGATATATTTAATTAAATCCGAATTGGAACCAGCGGTAGACTAGATTGCATGCATCAGTGTATCATGGGGTGTGCAATACCAAATAAAAGTAGTACTCTTATCCCGATCTTTAGGTTGTTCTTATGCTTTTGGCTCATGTCTTCGTATGCGCCCCCACGCCCTCTTGGTTTTATTCTAAAAGCAGTCCAAATTGGTTGAAACAATTCCACAAAACCTTGACTATTTGTGTTAAACGTCACCATTTAATGACATCTGACAAGTGAATCCGAACATGAAAATTCACTGACCATATGTGACATGCTAAATGGTTTTCTTTCCCATCACCTTCAAAACACGCGCGCATGCACGGTTACTATGCCTCATTGCTACACCACAATAACAGACAAATTATTGCAACAGAACCCAGAAATACACCAAAATTGCAATCTGATAATGACGGGAAATGAGTTCAACACAGATGTTCCAACTGAACAGGTGGCAAATAGCTGTATAGTGTTATAAATCCATCAAAAATGCAAGCAAACAGCCTCCTCCCCAAATGCTCTAGTCGTTACTTATACAAACTTATTAACAATCAGAGTAACAGTGTAATTTTGAGACTCACACTGCAGACAACCCAAACATGCTGTAAACCGAGCTTAGCATGCGCCAGCTTCTATAATGTGCAGTGACAGTTTGCATCAGATCTTGGGTCTTTCAGGAAGCCTGTCACTTTGGATTTCACTCAAAATGTATGACAAGCCTCTAACATACTCAAACCCCATTTCAAACCCTTGGATAGAACACTGCTCTCTGTCATCAAACTGCCTTCAACATTCTCTCTGCAATACTGAAAATGAAAAAAAAAAATGCTGCATTAAAAAAGATGAGATGCACAAAATGCGTCTTTACTGAAAAAAAGACGATCGTTTGCATTTTTTAGTGGTACATCTGGATCTAAAAACAGCTGTTGGACTGAATGCACACACAAGCACACTGCATTTTAGTGCTATACATTAAATGCAATGTGTTATCTTCACTTGTGTGTTGTTTCATATTTTGGGCATACTGCTGTTATTAGGTACCACAAATAGATCTACGTTTGTGTGTGTCTGCCCATGTAGTCTTAGTTTAACATCCCCCCACCCCTTTCTTCCCATTGTGCAGTGTTTATGTGACCAGTGTTATGGCCTTGACAAGGCACTTGAGTCCAGCCGGGCTATTATCCTGAAAGCCAACCTGGAAGTTAACTCTGCCATGGTTCGTTGGCTCCAGCTCCTACTATAACTTCAGTGGGGTTTTGAATGTGCCTTTAGATTGATGCCAAAATAAGGTGTGGGCTAAACACAGTCAGGCACTGACTAAAAGAGAACTAAGTTCAAATTCAACACAGCGCTGAAAAGCAATTGCACAACGTTAGGAAATCTATTTGGAAAACTGACACGTGGAGGTATAGAACACAAAATCAGTGAAAAGGAAAGAATGTAATCTGCATGAGAGCCAGGATTTAAAAAACAGTGCTTTGTAACAGAAACAGAAAGGTTTCCGTAGAGTCCCCTTCAAAATCTACTGTTGTTACACAGACATTACCCCCAAATTTTAAGTAGTAACTTAATTGGGGGATAGTTGAAAAACATCCCTATTTACTATCATCAAAAGAAGGGGCGATATGAAGATTAGTCTGACTTTAATGGCTACAGCCACTTACCATTTACCTCAGCTAATAGGCTCAAATCAGTGGGAAACAGCTAGTCTTATTCTGTCTAATTGTTTTTACCTGAGCCTGGGCAAACATTTCTTTCTCAACCCATACCGAGATAAAGTGTTTAGCTGATTAGTCGATTGGCAGAAAACATTTTGAGGGAAAATCTGGTAATTAATAAACATTTCAAAATTGTCAAAAACTAAATTAATTGTTTATGTTAAAAAAACCCAAATGTGTTCAAATCTGAATACAGTATGAAATCATATGTTATACGTATTTAAAAAATAATGAAGAAATCACATAAAAACAAGAAATAAACCCACTAAAAATAGTCAAGACAAGACAAAGGATGGAAAGACAATTATACTTCAGTTTCTCTGATTAAAATAGGGATTTTATACAATTCAATAAACCCAAATGAAATGGAAATCAGGAGCTTTAGGGACTGCTGTGTGTCACCTGGGCAATTGCTCTGTGGGTGTTGTTCCAGCAAACCAAGAAGTAAGATAACGTAAAACAACAACAACAAAACAACAACAACAAAAAAAAAAAAAACCCAAAAAGACGACTGGATGTATGAGGATGGAACTAGTCTCAGTAAGGCTATCAGCTTCTGATAATTTTTTTTTAAGTGATGTCAGCAAATCGTATAGTATATACATCATGTGATGTTAGGAGCTCAGTATGCAGTCTAATTACAACACATTTTGCCAAGGTCTTTGATGGTCTAGATCACACAGTGGCAGTACAATGCCTCCTCGATCTTGAAATGAAAGCAGGCCTAATTTCATGGATCTGCAGCATTATAACAGACCACTGTCAGAAAGTACGCTACCAGGGACACCTCTCCAGTTGGAAATACCCCATATCTGAAGATAATTGTACTAGGGCCCATCGTCTTTTTGCAACGATTAACAGAATGGAAGTGACCACTGGAAAAATGTGGATGATATTATTCTGGCAGGCAGTTATCCCATACTCTGCAACAGACCCTGCAAGGCCTGGACATGGAAGAACACAGAATGAAGCTCAGCCTAAAGAATTATAAACAGCTCTGTTGACTCTTTCTATTGAAAGATCCTGGGAGTCCCAAACAGTTTATATTGACCTCAGCCAACACAAAGCTTTCTGCTTTGCCTCTACTGGAGAGTTTTCATCTTCACAGGCGATGTGTGTCCAGCGCTGGAGCATGCAGCACCTGTCTGAAACCAAGCTACACGGCAGGAACACACACTGATATGGGCATGTAAAATCATTCTCAGCCAGAGGTATTCAGGATACTCAGAAGCTCTTCGCACTTTCCGATTGTGTATTTCAGTAAGATACAGACCCGGCTGTGTCTTGGCTTTACCAGAAAGCTCCATAAAGTTCAACTTCAGACGAAGTGACTGCAACAAGGTACTGAACTGAGAAATACAAGAGATCATCAGTCTCCTGCAGTGTGCAGACTTCTAAATGAGAAGTAGATTTCAGGAATTTAATTTGTGATATAGGTAAAGAAAAAGAAACTACTGTGCATTGTTTCAGTGATATGTATGATTATGAAACTGTAGTAGTGCTGAAAGGTAAATAAAAACATAAAATTCTTGCCACATCTAATTTTAAGTGATGCATCTTGACTCAAAGTTGCTAACAACTCTGGAACTCAAGTGAGAAAAGTGGTGTTCTCATTAGTTTCATAATGTGTCTAACGCTTCTAGCTCTTTTTTTTCCATTACAGCACAGTTTTATTGTAATACCACATTATCATAGGCATACAGTAAGCTGTTCTTATCATTTGATGTAGACATATTTAGACCCTTCATATATCAAAAGTAAACTTCTTCATGTGCGCTTGTAAAATATAGCATTTCTTCAAGTCTACGAGGAGCTGAGTGTAGATACCAACACACTCTCACTTGTTTTAAGTACTACAATACCCACTTCAAACAGAATAAGTTGGACTTGAAAGGGGAGGTGTTTAAAATGTTTCCCCTTTCACTTCTATTGATCGTGTGAGAAAGATAAGAACAAAGAAATGTTGCCTGTTGCATGTTTCCTTTGACCCCTTTCACAGTTCACACCCTTCCAACCATCTTGACTTTCATTTCTTTCAGTTTTTGTTTTGTTTTTGCATTAATAAATGATTGCCACAAAAACTAAAAGTTCTCATGAGGTTTCATCTTCTAATTTCCTAAAGGTCTTGTCCTAAGCAAGCTCACTGACAATGAACACTTACTGTACAACACTGTTATTTTTCTGAGAAGAAAAGAATAGAAGAATTACTCGCTACTGTGTATCAAAATGAATACGCTAACAATCCCGAGAGTGTTTCATATTTTACTTTGCAAAGCAAAAGAACTGCACATAGTCATTTCTTTTCGTGTGTACAACATTTACAAACGCTTGCAAAGAATGTGAAACGTTCTTTCCAATGTGCACAAAATGACCTTGTTGAAGGATTTCACATATTATTTTGCAAAATTCAAGCATCATTCAGGAATTGGGCCAATGCAACTGAGAAAAACTTTAAGTGCAATTGAGTTACAGTTATTTGTGAACAAGGCGAGTGCTCAGATAAACATTTATGTTGGCAAAGGCTTATCTGTGAAGAGCAGGATTATAGGAATGTGGGGGTGTAACAAGGAGAAGACAGCAGAATATACACGTATTGGCCACATCATTACGTATACCTGTTCAACTGCTTGTTGATATCAAATCGCCAGTCGCAGTATCAAAGTGCATTTTAACAGGCAGACACAGTCAAGATGACCTGCTGAAGAGAAACTGAACATCGGAATGTGGAAGAACAGTGATTTAAGTGACTTTAAACATAGAACACAGTTGTTGGTGCCGGATTGGCTGGTCCAAGTATTTCAGAAACCGCTAATACTGAAATACCCAGTAAGCAGCAGTTCTGTGGGCAAAAATGTTAATGTTATGGTTCAGAAAAGAATGGCCAAACTTCAAAATAGACGATTGATGATGACTCTGATGAGTCTAGATTTCAGAATTTGGCATAAATACCATGGTAGCATTAAACCATCCTTCCAGATCCAGCTGCTACTGGTGGTGTAATAGTGTGGGCGATCCTAAAAAGTTCATTCTGTTCATCTGGATGCAGCGTTTCCAGTGGGAGAAATCTTTTCGTCGCTCATCCAAGTGACTTCTTCACAGCTGACTGCATATTTCCCCAACCTTATAAACAGCACAAATGCATAATGATCGAAACAAGCACCACTTACTAACAATGGGCCTTGAGGTCAGTTTTATGATCATTATGCAAATTATCATGACCATTGATCCATGGCTATGAATACCATTCGCAGACAGTTGAGGAATGCCTTCAATCACAGCACTGAAAGATGGTGAAAGACGTACCCTTAGCCTTTTTGTTCTCTTTATGGCAACAGTGTACCCATCCTCTGATGGCTTCTTCTAACCATGAACATGGTACTCGATGTCTTCACAGTCACCAGATCTAAATCCAATAGAGCACCTTTGGGATGTGGTGAAACGGGCGATTGGCATCATGAATGTTCAGCTAGCAAATCTGCAAGACCAGTGTGATGCTATCGTGTTAATATGGACCAAAATATATGAAGAACCTTTCCAGCTCTTTGCTGAATCTATCCAACAAAGAATAAAAAAGCGTATCTCAAGGCAAAAGGGAATCAAACCCAGTGGTGTAGTTAATGAAGTAGGCGAGTAGAAGAAGAGTGTAGAAGAGTGAATGAATGAGACACTTTCTTTCCCTGCTACTACTGCTGAGTCTGATCAAAGTCTGTGGTCAAGCGTACAGCAGGCCCAGGTATTCTCAGCACTGTTTTATTTCTGTAAGATACAATTACACAGTAATAAGTCATTCTAATTTGTTTCCACTGTGCTTCTTTTCTGATTATCTAAATGTTTGTGTTATGTGAAATACACCACAGATTTTTTTTTGTCCTACTCAATAAAATGGAATGAAAAAGAATTTGCTCAAACAGTGGTATTCAGTGTCAGTGTAAACATGTAGGACAAGACTGTCAGTAAGTAAGTAAGTGAGAAGATGGGGAACATACTTTTGTTGTCCACCGTCATCCTGACAGGATATCAAAATATTTTGACCACCCTGGTTTACACACTGCTAAAGGAACATGTCATTTTAGTGGCAGTGACTCGCTCATTGACACAAACACTTCATTTTGCTAAATGAATTAAGGACTTTGGATACGTTACAGCTTTTTGCAAGTTATCTGCAGTGTTTTGCTGCCTGCATGAAATATTCTGGGAGATGCACCTTCAGAGCTGAGAACTTCAAAAATGTTGTGAGAATTGAATGCTGTCAAAGCAATTAAGAAAAAAACCTGCAAAACCCTGACATCAAAGAAATATTTGAAGTCATGAAAGCATATGCTATCTTTGAGATGATTCCACACATTTTTCATGCCATTCTTCATTACACCTTCTGTATAGTGTGAAGGAGGTGGAGCACTTTCTTGCAGTCTTATAAACTCTGCTTAAAGATAAGGTCACGCACTAGTGTATCTCTGAATTCCATTTAAGTCTCTCTAAGTTATGTTAAATGTATAAATCTGAATGACATTCAGATCATCTTTGTTTAGTATTTATTCATTTACGTTAAAATTGGTCTTAATGACATTTAATTTCAAATTAAAGCTGGACCTTACTTTATCTGTGTGCTTAGATTTAAAAAACAAACATTCCTCAGAGATTTTGGCCCACATTAAAATTATTGCATCACACAGTTACTGCAGATTTTTCAGCTACGCATCCATGATGTGAATCTCCTATTCCACCACATCCTAAATGAGATCTGTGACTGTGGAGGCCTTTTGAGTACAGTCACTGGATGTTGTGTACACTGTGGTCATAAAGGGATGGACATGGTCAGCAATAATACTCAAGTAGGCTTATGGCATTTAAAGAATGTTTAGTTGTTACCAAGGGGCCCAAAGTGTGCCAGGAAAATATCATAAAGATAACACAGATTTGCATCTTAACATTGTCTCTGTGAGTCTGTTGGTAGTACAGCTGTCATGTCAAGTTTATTGTAAAGCCCACCACAGCCACACGGACCAGCTGATGGATGCTGCTTCCACGTCAAGGAAGTAACCAGTTCTATACGTGCTTGTTGTGAGCTTCTACTGAACTACCGAACAGTCTTTTCATGCTTTAAACTACTATGTACATTTTTTTCCAGCTTTTTAACAGGACATTTCTAAAAACTAGAAGTAGATGTCTTTCTTTATGGTATGTTTATGATAGGATCACCAACCACTTTAATTGTTATGGTCCTGGGTCGTTGACCCAGCGTTTTGTGTTTATTCTGATTTTGTACTAGTTTAGGGTTGAACCTGAAGTTTGGTGTATATTCAGCCCTACTGGTGTCTGTCCTTGGTGCTCTGCTCATGTCCCCGTGTTGTGTTGTAAATCAGTCTGTGTGTTTCCTGCTTTACTTTGAAGGCTCGTGTTCTGGATTTCCTGTTCTATTCTGACGGTCTGTGTCTGTTGTCATTGTGTTCAGCTTGTGTCCTCCAGTCATCATGTGTATTCAGATCAGCTGTTCTTCCCTCCTGTGTGCGATTACCCGATTACCTTGTGTATGTGTGTGTGTATATATAGTGGGTGTCGTCTGCGTTCTATGGTGTTCCTGTTCCTGTCTCTGCGTCTCTCTGCCCCGCACCCCTTTTGTATGGTCTCAGGTTTGTCATTTAGTTCTCCCAGTTTAGGTTTCTTCAGTTGTTTTGTCATGCCTCACTGCCTGTTTTTGCCACTCCACCACTTGTAAATAAACATCACTCGAATCATCAGTCACTGCCGCATTTTGGGTCCTCCTTTTCCTCCAACACCACACGGCTCACCCCGCCAGCCGTGACATTAATAGGTACCAGGCTGGATCACCTTGTGCCTTCCTTAATTCTTCATAGCACGGATTCGACAAGTTGCTGGGAACATTTCTCAGAGATGTGGGCCATACTGAAATGACAGCATTAGGGTTTCTGCAGATTTGTTGGCTGCACAACCACAATCCGAATCTCCTGTTCCAGTAACTGTAGAGGCTGCCTGTGTACAGTAAACTGTCATGTTCAAGAAACCAGTTTGAGATGATCTGAGCCCTGGCAGGAAGCAGCCATTAGATGATGGCTTCACTGTATTTAAGGATGGACTTGGTCAGCAACAATACTCAGGTAGGATGTGTTGTGTTTAAACAATGCTTGCCCAATACATGCCAAGGAAATATCTCCACACCATTGCACCAAAAGCAGCATGAACTGTTGA
Organism: Astatotilapia calliptera; assembly: GCF_964374335.1. NCBI lineage: Eukaryota > Metazoa > Chordata > Actinopteri > Cichliformes > Cichlidae > Astatotilapia > Astatotilapia calliptera. The sequence goes on from NC_137435.1 coordinate 13,008,622, forward strand.
CAGAATGCAAAATGGATCCATGTTTTCAGATTCTGACCCTGTCATCTGAAGCCGATATGCCAGGTTGAATGCGCATTCAGAGATCTTCTTTGCATACCTTGGTAGTTATTTGAGGTATTGTTACCTTTCTATCATTTCTGAAGCACTCTGGTCTTCTTTGATCTCTGACATCAACAATGCATTTTCACCCAGATGTTGCCTGATTAGATTTTTTGTAAACAATCAGCTGAACAAATCTAATAAAGTGGCAGCAAATACGGAGTGCACAGCACCAGCGACAAAATAAATAATAGTGATGTAAAGTTTGACCATTGATTAATATATGATTTGAAATGGCAGGAAATTTTTATTTGAAATAACTTCATATTTCTAAAATGATCTCATGCCCTTTCAGCTGTATGTCAAATTATTGTGTGGGCTTAATTATATTAATTAATTATATGCTAGTGAGCCTGGTGAATTTGTGCCTGGAAAAAAATCATAATGTTTGAGCTGTATAAGTTTTTCACTCTGATTTCATTCTGAGGGAGAAGATTGACAACATCCATCTCAGGCAGGATGAATCTCTAAGAGATATATACTCAACAGCATGACCTTATTTAAATGATATCCATGAAAAAAAAATCTTACACTGTAGTAGCCTCATCCAAGCAGAGATGGAAAAGCACCTAAATCAACCCGAACACCCTCTGCTATTTTGAGATATAAATCATCTTCCCATACTGTTCCGATAGTCTGCATCCAGACAGGGTTTAATAAGTGGATGAGACTATACAAAAGAGAGTGGGGTCAAAATGTGGGCAGTTCTGGTATAGCTAGTGCTAGATGAGAGGGAAATCGATTAACCTCTAAGTATCTGTAAAAAAAAAAAAAGTTTGAGGAGACTAAACATGCCAAGAAGAAAACGGAAAGAAATCTTTTAAAGGAAAATGTCGACATTTGGGTGGGTGGGTGGATATATGCTCATGTGTTTTATTGCTGAGAGAAGCTCAATACCTCACTGGTGTCTGCATGCCAAATATGAAGCTACAGCCAGCAGCTGGTTAGCTTAACATTAAGACTGCAAGCAGCTATAAGGATTTGTCAAAAGGTAACAAAATCCACCTACAGCACTTCTAAAGCTAACCTAATTAACGTGTTATCCGGCACATATTGTGTATGATCACAATCCTTAGTTTACATTTTCAGTATAATAGAAACATGGCCCAAGAGCTCGGACACGTCTTTTGAAGAATTAGACTGTTTGTTTCTTGTTATCTTGTGATGAAATGAGAATCAATAAAAGAGCATCAGTCAAGACAAGCAGTACATAATGATGCCAGCCTCTTGTTTTGATATTCTGCTCTGTTCGTCATTTGTACCCTGTTTCGCAGTGCAAAATATCCTTATGTCATGGTCATGTCCAGTTTTGACAGAGAGGAAGCAGGAATGCAAATGCTGGGTTGCCAATTAATTACGTGATGGCTTGGCAGTCTGTGTGTATCCACCTGGCCCATTAACTTTCAGAGAGTGGATATTTTTTAGCCCCCCCTCCCCTATTTCCACAATAAAAAACAGTTAGAACATATACTTCTCAATTAACTCTGCTGTCAATTCTTTAAATTGATTTCTCTCATTAAATTAGAAAAAATAAAGAAATAAAGAAATAAATGATCCCTGCACTAGCCAGTCAGTATATAACCCTTTTACCAATCTCATGTGGTGATGCTGCGTGCTGAAATTACTGAGTCGCTCACTTCTCTCCTAATTTTTGTCAGAACTCAGACAACGTTTATATGCGTGTCGCTTCAGCTTAATTCAATTCATCACAAGAGGGGAAGACAGAACTATCTTATTTGCTGCTTTGTGCTAGATAGTTACATTTGACTCGTGGTTAATACACAATGGAACAAAGAGTGACATGATTTATGTCAAGTGGAAAAAATAGTCCGTTTGACGGGCCTAAATTTAGCTGTTGCATGGTTTTGTGGTGCCCATCACTCTCGCGAGCGTCTCCTTTTTAGTGAAAGAAAAAGAAAAAACCCAACCCGACTGAAGAGACAACTCTCTCAAGGTTATATGAGCTGTCACGTTACAGGCCACAACCTGAGGAGCCACAGTCCACTTGTGAAATGTCAGATCAGTATGATGTGACATTTACCCTTGTTACAAATAAAAAGACAACTTAAATAGCGGTGATGCTGTAAGGAGCTGATCTGTGCATATAATAGCTAGCCCTAGTTTAACATCCCATGCTTTCTACATGAGTAAAAAGAAGTGTTTTACAAGCATTAACAATTTTTAACATATTTTTGGATCAAAAACTCAATCTACAAGCTGGAGTTACTCTATCCCACAGACTACATAAGAAGAAAAATACAGACTTTTAACCCATCTCCTATTTGCAAGCCTTCTGTTAAGCCAAACAAACAAACAAACAAACAAAAAAAGCCCAACTTGTCCTTTGTGGTGTATGACCAAAATTCAAGCCTTTACTTTTAGGTTCATACAAATTTGTCTTCTTTTTCATTATTTTACATCTTTGTGTTCTCTGCAAAGCCTAGGTAAAGCTCTGCGAAAGCACCTGTCATGTTTATTGCTGCGAAAGAAGGAAACAAAGGGATTACAGTATATCTGGGTGTGTAACTGGGTCTGACAGCACTTCATTGCAGTATGTCATTGCATTGTGGCAAACACTCAGGTACTTGTCACCACTGGGGTAGAAATGCATGATGCAATGTTTGCTCATCCACTTTGTACAGTGTAAGCAAGGAGATATGTGACTGAGGCCGACATCAGACAGATTGGCACCTTGAGGAATTTGTTAAAAACAAAACAAACAAAAAAGTCATCACCGCTTTGAAGTAGTACTTCTTTTAAACTCCAGTTATAAAAATGAGACTTTGGAAAGGAGAGTGAAAATTGGCTTCCCTCAGGTAAAGCTCCCCTTACACTTAGAGGTGTATAAACAAGCATAAACATGCTCGAGATGTGATGTTTTTAACCTACGTGGTTGCAGTTTGGCAATTAACATCACTGACAACATGACTATTTGCTATTATCAATTCCTGTTTAATATAATACTACTAGTAGTAATACTAATACTACTGAAACTGCTTTTCGTACTACTACTAATAAAAATAATACGTTTTGCTGTTTGCCCAGTAAATGCTGCAGAGGATTATAAGGATTATCCATGATGGGTAACAGTTTGCACAGTGACTTCCTCCTTCCAAAGCATCCAGTTTGCAGCCAATCACGACGCCAGCCTTCCTAATCACTTTCTTCAGTTTGTTTGTATCACTAATTCACCAATTCATACAGCAGAGGCTCAGCAAAGTACACTGCTATCACCAAAACTGAATGCTAAAAAATCATAAATATTTTGGTACACCCATTGAAGGATCTCAGTTTCCTCAGGATACACAGCGTGCTCATTGATGCTGATGAAGATACCCAAGTACCTTTAGTCCTCCATCGCATGGACATCTTGTCTCAGGAGAGACATGGGTTGCGTAGCTTTATTCACATTTAAAAGCAAATGATTGCTCTCAGACTGCCCCACAAATTCATCCACTACTGCTCTATACTCCCGGTGCTCATTGTTAATACATCCAACCCCTGCAGAAATGTCAGAGTGTTTCTGTAGGTGGCACGCCGTGGAGTTGCACTGAAAGCCTGAGGTGTGCAAGGTGAACAGGAATGGAGACAGCACAGTCCCCCGTGCAGCTCCCCAATCACCAAATCAAACTGTGCAATTCCTACATTTATTAAGACCTATTTTTCCTCCAGTCTTTTTTAGAATGGTATTTTCTTTCCAAATGTAAATCAGTCTAAAATTATGAGTATCCTTTCTGTATGTTTGGATTTTACCGAGTTATTGAGAAGAAATGCACTACAGTAACCCTTTCCTTGAACAATCTAGCAAACAGTGTCTTGTAGCCACCACTGCTGTTCCAGCTGCAAAATGTGTTGGTGAAAGGGTCAAACTGCAATATTTAATTGTAAAATTCAATTAAAATGTGTACAACTAAAGTCTGGGATTTAAAATTGAGGTTATACGAACCTCTATGTATGTGTGCTTATAGCAGCTTCCAGATGCAGTATGGTTGCTTCTTATATCATTGTGTTTTTGTCTCGGACCTCATGCTTGAGGTGACATTAATGAGGAAATACTAGAATAATAGAGGTCTTCAATGCAGATGTCCAGAGAGATGTGTATTTTGCGCAGTGTTCAAGTTACTTTAAATTTTAGCCACACGCAGTGAATATTAATTAGCACCGAAACAATCAGCATCTTATTTCAGACGGATGTTTAGCCAGCATCCCCCAAGGCTGAAAATGCTATGAATCTTTTCTTTTAGTATTTATTGTCTCACATAAAAGAGTACAACAAGTAGAACATAAACACACACTTCAACCCCTAATTGTTTCTGTTATGCTTGCGCATGAGTATTTATCAGTGCCCGGAGCCAGACAATATGACTGGCAGCGTTATCCAAGCACAGACTTCTTGTTCATAAATTTTATGATTAATACAGATTGTGTTGTAATCTAGGGAAGCATCCTGGCATGAAGGTTGAGGATTATACATTTTTCATCTCAGAAACTAATTGAAAAGACCCATGATGTTGCTCTTATCACTCATATCCCCAGCTGAGCAATGGCCAGGGTGAGATATGACTGACAGAAAAAAGGGAGACTTAATGAACAGCATGTGACTGTTGAATAGGCAGGTGCTGGATTGTAGACTTGGATGTATTTTAATAAGGATATCTTATATTAGTCGGTATTCAGCCATTCAGGCTAAGTATTAATACCTGCAGTCTGCTGTAAGCACCTTTGTAATGGATGAATGAGCAGCCACAGTAACTCTTTTGATATAAGACATTCAGAATGATATTATTCCAATTTCATTTCATGTGACATTGAAGTAATACAGCGCTGAAACATTTGGCAAGTCAATTATACTTATTTTGACGTTTATTTATACCTCATATTGAATACTGAGATCATGTTAAATCATTATGAGAGAACCCAGGTCTCTGCAGCAGTTAGCAGATAAGGCTTGTCTCCATGCTTCACACATGCTCCACACGTGGTTTGCTGCTATACTTCAGATTCTGAAGTACACCAGTTTCTTTGACCCAAGTGTGAATAACACCCTGGACATCCCGAGCTATTTTTGTACTTGACAACTTAAGGAAGATCTATATCATTTCCATGTTTGGACAGTAAACAGAAGCCAAGAGTGCAGTAGCCTAGCTAAACATAAAGACTGGAAACAGAAGGGAAACAGCTGGCTTGGCTCTGCTTGAGGGCATTTTCCCCCTAGTCTGCGAAACTGAGCTGCTGTCCAACTCCTAACAGTAGCTTCATATTTGCTGTACAGACACAGTAGGGTGGATCTTGTCATCAAACTCTTGATTAAAAAGAGTGTCTATTTCCTAAATGGTCAAAATCATCCTTCAAAATGACGTTTTTACCTTTTTTGTTAGAGTGATTTTTTTAGTAGTCATTTTAGTAAATGTCAAAGTATTTCTCACAAAAAATAAGTTGCAGTTCATCTGAGCACAGTGAACAAATTCTTGTGAGAGCTTAAGAGCTTTTGTAGGGTATCTGGGGTGTATTAATATAAGAATGAGTCATTTGTTGCTAACATTTTTCACAAAATTTCTTCTCTCATTTAACCTAACACATGTAGTTTAGTTACACATAAAGTGTCTTTTACATAGCAGTATTAAAAGGAAGGTTCTCTAGCTTCTATGGTTGTCTTTAGGTAAATGGCATATCAATCAACCACATTTCTGGAGGGAATAATATGGTCATGCTTCATCACTGCTTCTCACAGTGACCTGTTATCTCACCCAAAGGAAATATAAAATCAAACACATCCACTCCTTAACACTCACTGATGGCCTGTGAGCTACTGTGATGGGTTTTATTAACTTCCACTCTAGAGAAAACAACATATTTAATTCAATTCCATTTTCTAACTTAGTCTAGATTACACTAGGTTAGCTCATGTTCTCCTCATCCAGGGACCTTAAGGGAACAATATCAGGAACAAAGCTTTCATCATATTTTCAACCAGAAGACAAGAAAGGAGTACTGTGGCTAAAAGTAGCAAAATAATCTAAGTTAAGTTGCGTTTAAGCATGTTAAAACTGTACCTTTATAGATGCCAGCATGTTGGTTGCCCATCGGTTTGATCCAGAAACAGCTATTAGATTGACTGCCATGAAATTAAACAGGCATTTAAGGCTCCAACATGATTAATCCTTAAAACTATGTTGAGCTGCTGAGCTTTCTTAAGTACTCCACCAGGCAAAAGGTTTAACATACCCAGAACAGACGCCAGCGTTCGCATAAATGGCCACAAAATCCGTCATTTGTACGGTCATTCAGATTCTCAGAATTCTAAAAAACTGTCCCACGCGACCGGCGTGAGGTTTGAGTAAAATACTGCATCTGCTGTATATAGAGTAAAGCACTGAATGACTGCATATGTGAATGAAGCTTACAGAGTGAGGGTGCTTTAAGGTGCCAGTAAACCCAGGAAAGAGATACACGAGTCCATCACCAGTTCAGTACTGGTGTATTTAAAAATGTATTTTTCAGTGTGAGAATGCAGATAGAAGCTGGTGAACATGGTCAGCATTATGACTAATAAACATTTGCATATTATTATTGTCTCTGTGAGTCTTGTCTCTGCACAGCTGTCATGTCAAATTCTATAGCAAAGCCCACCACAACACAAAGAGCAGCTGATGGCTGCTGCTTCCATGTCAGCAAAGTACAAAACTGTATATGTGCTTATGCTGAACACGAGTGTTTTCGTGTTATTAAACTGTATAATTACAGTGCACAGTTTCCCTGCCTTTTAGCAATTAGAAACCAAGTATCTGTCTTCATGGTATGTTTATGATATGAACTATATGTAAACACTGATTATACACTCATTAACCACTTTACTAAATGCCAGGTTGAACCTCATTTTGCCACCTTTGTTAGCTGCTTCTACAAACATTTCTCAAAGATTTGGGTCATACCGACACGACAGCATCACAGTTGCTTCAGATTTGTCGAGTCACCTGTTCCAGTGACTGTGGAGGCCGTTTGACTGCAGGTCAGGTCGGACCAGCCACAATAATCAGGCCGGCTGTGGCATTTAAATGATGCCCAGTTGCTACTAATGAGTCCAATATGTGCCAAGAAAATATCCCCCACACCATTACACCATCACCGCCAGCAATGTGAATTGATGCCATGCCCTTAAGTTTTACACCAAAATTCTGAACATACTGTCCAAATATCACAGCAGAAATCGAGATTCATTACACCAGGCAAAGTGTTTCCTATCTGCTGTTGTCCAATTTTGATTAATCTGTGCAGCTTTTAGCCTCAGTTTCCTGTTCTTAGCTGACAGCATGACATCCAGTGTGGTCAGCCTACCTGCTTCAAGGTTCGATGTGATGTTCAGAGATGCTCTTCTGAATACATGGGTTCAGGGAAAACCGCAGCAGATCATCAGTTTCTGAAATATTGAGAAACACTGGCATCAACAATCATGTCACATTCAAATCACCTTCCTTCTTCATTCTGATGCTCAGTTTGAACTTCAGCAGGTCACCTTGGTCATGTCAGGATTGAGCTGTTGCTTTGTGATTGGCTGATTAGATATTTGTATTAAAGAACAGTTGAACAGGTGCACCTAATTAAGTAGCCCACGAGCGTATAGTCGCCGGAAATTAGATCTGCTAAAGCAGCATAGTGAAATAGTGTATCTCTGATAAAGCAGGCTGCTTTATCAAGCCAAAAAATGTAAAAGGTGTTATTCAATGGGATTGTTATACAGCACAAACCATCGTGTCACAGGAAGTAAGACAGTGTAGAAAAAGTTAGCTCATGTCCACATCATCCACTACTTTGTCTCGCCTTGAAAGCTTGTCACGAGACATCGAAGTAGGAGACATTAAACCAAAGGTCAGGGTGAAGATGAGTAAGACGCTATCTGTAGACAATCAGAGGATGAGAGTGCGGCAGAAAAGGTGGTGAGGCTCACCATTTCAGTGCAAAGCATCCCCTTTATGTCTGCTCAAGACTTTTAGTTTTATTTTCTGCTTTGGGAAAGAGGTTATTGTTTTGAGACTAAGAGCATGCACAGTATTATATCAAGCAATAAACCATCAATTTTCAAAGTTTTTTTTTAAAGCAGAGTTTCTTTTTGGAATATAGAATATATAAAACAGGGAAGCTTTGATGTCTGAAGTTAGAACTTCAAAAAAAATACCCTCTTTCAAATGGGAGGAAAGACTTTAAAAATGTGTTCCTTTTTTCATTCTTTGAAACAAATGCATCAGAGTTATTTATATTGTTTTTAGACTGTGCAACTTTCAGATTTGTACTGTATATTTGTACATTTCTCACCAACATTCAGAAAGTACAATATCTGCCAGATAAAGCAGCACATTAAACAAGTATTTGTCACTAGGTCCTTCTTCTTAGTTGGCTCATGTATTCATTGTGATGTCTTGAAACATCGGCTAGTGAGACAACATGTTAGAGCAATTTTAAAGTGATTAATTAGTGTTCACAGAGTCAAACACTTGAGCATTATGCATGATATTATTCTGATATACCTCACATATGTTTATTCTGCAGACATGACAAACATTACGAGGCCAACATACTAGGACACTGCATGTTGCTAATGAAACATTTTGATAATTAGGGTCACTTTGTAAACACAAGCCATCATTCTACACTGCCTGTGATTGGAATAATTAAGTGTGTAAAACAGTAGATGACACCAACTACACTGCCTTCTTGCAAAGTATTTAAAATCAAACATGGCCTCTTTTTTCTTTCTGTTGTTTTTAAAACAACAACAACAATGATTTCCTGTTTGCTGAGGCGCTGTTACAGTTTTATAACCCTGTTGTAAGTTGTCATGATCCAGGTGTTTTTCAAAGAGGCCTCACAGAACTCACGCAGTCTCCACAGTCAGTATTTGCTTATACATACACATTAAAATGAGGCCATTCACCCGTGGAGGCTACTCATCGCGTACAGCGTGCAACACAACTATCTGCCCTCTGTTCTTCAGTCAAGGGGACTGACTCATTTCACTGCCCTTACATCGGTGTGGTCACTGGTGTGGATCCTCTTTGCTTGCAGTATGTGCCACCCGCCTCTGCGCAATGCACCACAGGCCTAATGACACACGAGACTGCCGGGCTCTGCCTATGGAGTGACAACTATAGCGCTATGGCTACCTGTTTGGAGATTTACTGCAAACAGAGCAAAGCGGTGTGGCTGCAGCTCTTCCGCGCCTCAGCGTCCTGTGGTTATTTGGCTGCCTATTTTTAAGTGTGTGGATTTGAGCTGCTACAGTGGTGAGGGTTGGGGTCTTTTATTTAAATGACCTCATTCTCATGAACCATGCTTCACTCTGTTCATTGAATGCGGATAGTACGCAGTTTGTTAACAATGACCCAGACATGATTTTAATCGAAGACAATGCTCCTTCAGATCAGTTACTGTGCTATTATCTATCATCTCAGAAACTTTTATTTTGAAAAGCAATTCTGATAAAGGCCATGTTCTTGCCTTGGTGGGATCAGAATACAGCACTTTGTGATCTGAAAATAAATACTTTGGGAAGCAAAGGGATTTCATTTAGTGCTTAGATTAGATCGAAAAGAAGACTAGAGTCTTACATAAAACAAATATTTTATTTTATTTAAGAATTAATGCTTAACTGGAGCCCATCATCCTCATCCACAAGACCCAAGAGACGTGGCAACTTTAGAGGAAATAAAATGGGCTAATGGCTTCATGGATGGCTTCATAGATAAAATTCACTCCTTTCACCTTTTTGTGGTTATTTCTCCAACTTTTCTTTTTGAAAAAAAAAATCAGTAAACTCAGCTGAGGTGCAAAACACTGGCTTATATTCCCATAGTCAGAACTGCTACCACTTAAACCCGTCTTATTGACTTGTTGTTTAAGCTATAGTGGGACATGCAGGCTGTAACAGAAATCTGATTAGTAGAGTAAATAACTCGTCACAGACGCATTAGAAGTCCAGCGGTATGGCTTCATGTAAACTAATTTGCACGCACAATCAAAATCAATGAGATATCTCAGCGTGACTGGCGCACAAACATCAATTAACTAACCAGCTAGAACATAAACATTTAAACCAACATCTGATCAGTGTGTTCAAAGCTTGTGCTTGTTCAGTTTACATCCAAATTGGTCGAGCATTGGTAAAAGGACTGTGAAATACAGGAAATTGTAACAGCGCCGTGAGACTGTTTCGGTTTTTTAAAAATTAAAAATAAACAAATGTTGCCTGCAGCAGGGTGGCTACTTGTACAGGGGGTACTCCCCCTCGCAACCCTGAACTGGATAAGGGGAAGAGAATGGATGGACACACCTTTTGATATATATTTACCAACTAAATATATTCTTATTATTATACATAATAAAAATAAATTATCCTTGTGTAGGGTTATAAAGGGCTATAACTGTGAGTGCACATCAGCACATAATCAACCACAGACTGGCTTTTGGTTAATTGTAGCTGTCCCACGTAGATAGAAAGGAAACAAAATTGGACAGATTTGAAAAAATGAAGTTCCACCCGACCCTGTGAAACTTCCCCAGTGGAGAGAGAGAGAGAGAGAGAGAGACCCAATTAAGCCTGGCTAAAGCACTACTTTTCACACCTGATGAAATCCTGTCTGTTTTTGTAAAGACTCTCATACCACACTTCCCATTCATTTATTAAATAAGGGAACTTTTTAAACACAGGGGAGGAAAAGTAATCTAATCTGCTAAGACTGTTACTTGATGAGCTGTGTCTTCAAAACCGAGCCGATTTAAAACGTGGGGAGTAGCAGCAGCTTTACAGCATAAATGACTGAAATGGGCTTGAGTATTGATATGTATTTGGCAGTTTATTTATGAAGGACACTTCAGCTAAGTATAGTTGAGAAAAACAAGTAAATAGATGCAACAGTTGTCTTGTGCTATGAATGTAAAATTGTGGTAAAAAAAAAAGCAAACAGACCAAGAATACCTGAAAAATAATCACATATTGCATTTAGTATCTACTTGTACAGCATACTAAATAGTCATAATCAGGTGCATTTAAAAAAAAGTTTCTTTACTATTAAAGCTCAATTGTAACTCCATTAAAAAACATCAATAAAGCCAAACCTGTAATTCTGTCTCCCTTTGGCCCTGCTCAGCATAACAAAGACAGCCCAAGACTGTAGCGTAGTATTATAATAACAATGCAAATTTACATAGAAATTAGGACACTATAAAGCCCCCTTAACAGTTTACAGGCCACTAGCTATCTAATTAAACCATCTTTCTTTTTTTTCTTGTTTATAGGGCTTGTGCTGCAAATAACATGTAATTTTTCCTAAGAAGAGGATGCAGCTATTGCCAAGTGTAGACATGTTCATCAAGCCTTTATGGACCCTGAGTGGAAGCCTTGTCTTTAATCAAAGACATTAGGCTTTGCAAGGAGCTTTCTGTGAGTTCACTTAAAGCGCTAATATGATCAAACAGTTATTTCTTCAACAGCAGTCGGTGAAATCCAAATTGCCAGCGGAGCAGATAACGTAATCGATGGGATCTCCCTTCTTAAATCCACCTGAAATCCTTTTGTAGCTATATAAACAAGAAATAAAAACAAAGATATGTTCTTTCAACTGAAAAAAGTGTCCTTTTTCTTTTAAACTAATGGTCTGCTGTTTTAAGCTGAGTCAAGGGTTGGACTCTGGAGAATTTCTTCTTCTGCAGAGAGAGGTTACAAGATAATAACCTTTGCCTTTCTTCAAATCATTTGCAATTTAAGAAGTGTTTGGATGTTTCTAAGCCATATTATTGTCTCTTTGATTTCAGTAATTGAAAAATGAAATTATTTTGATGTGTGAAAGCATAGTCTTAGAATCTAATTTGTGTATCCAATAGGATTACAGATGATTGCTGCATGCTCTGTCAAGGTTAAAGCATTTTATTGGATTTTCGGAGGTCTGATTCTTGCTCTTTAGTTGGTCTTTAGTGTGTATTTTGCACTGTAGTGACTGGAACTGTAGCACAGGGCTGGGGAAAATACTGACTTGATTGGCTTTGGATAGAGCATATAATGAACTTTAAGTTTACCTTTGGGTGCTATAGGATAGTAGCACAGACTTGAACCTATGTTTGCTGTAGTTTCTCCAAATGTCGATGCCGCCACGCTATAATTGAGCATATGCATGAAATCACTGATCTGGATTACTGGAGATACAAGCTTAGTTTGGGGGATTTTTGTTACTAACTAATATGTGAATGTGTCCTAATCCTCATGCTATTTAGAGGAAATGAAGTAATGTCCTCCAACTGACTGCCTGAGCCTGGTAAAACGTTAATCTATTTATACAATTAAGTACAGCGTAGTCTGTTTTGTAAACATTTAAATTTCCTTGGTTTTGCTGTAATGACCAAATTTCATGTGGTTTCTGATGGCTAAAAATGCACCTATACATCTGTGTTAATGTGATGTAATCACTTGCATTGTATAATCAGTTTGACTTTGATTTAGATGTGGAAAATTAGAGGCATGATATTCTTCATTAACAGCAGGTAGCCACAAGCCGTTTGGCTCCCGGCAGAAATAGACAGTTTGATGCTAATGAGCCTCGATCTGCATTACTCTGTTCAGTCTACTGTATGTGGGTATTTTCAGCCAAGTGCTCTAGCTGTGCTAATAATTCCAGTAAAGCGCAACTAGCAATACATCATGAAACCAAAGAGGTTTGCTCTGTTTTTCCCCTGTTATTCACATATATTATTTGTAGTTGTTTGAAAACAACGCTCTCTACGGCTAGCATCTGTGTTGTAATTGTTGCACAAAAGCAATCCCCATTGAGTTGCTTCTTTTTGTGATTATGAGCCTGTCTACTACCAATAATCATGATAAAATAATTGTAGGATAATGTTCTATGCCAGGGATAAATAAACAGTTTAAATGTCTTCAATCCAATTTACAAGGAAATGACTTTCAACAGCTTGTAGGATATAACATTTATTAGGGCCCTTGGGCAGTTTTTCAGCCAGGGGTGCTTTTTACCGGAGGGGATCCTTCTGCAGTAACCAGGGGGTGCATAGAAAGGTTTATTAGCTCAGATTTTTTTTTAAATAAAGAAAAAGAGATGACATATTGTTTTGAAAAGATCCAGATGCAGTCAGCTGTAACACCATGGCTTCAGTTTTGTGGAAACAAGTGAGCAGGTTTAAAAGAACTTGAAACTGTTAGGACGTTAGTAATATGGAAAATTTCAACTAAATCTTGTTCTGCTGAATTAAATTAAAGCAACAGATGCTGCAAGTCTCCTTGGAAAATGTACGCGAGCTTGGAGAAATCGACCTAAATGATATGAAAACGTAATGTACAGATTCATAATTTACTGTCTAAACGATATTTGGGACAAGAGTAAGGAAGGTAGCAAAAGTAAGGTATGTGTAATATGTCGTATTAAATAGACAATATCTGGCAAAACAAATAGAGAATAAAGCAATAAGAGATCATTTCAAGCTCCAAAAAGGTTGAAGTAGCCAAACAAGTGCAGTGTGCAAGCCCCTGCAGTCTTTCAGAGTTCAGACTTATATAAATGAGACGAATGAAACAATATTTCTCTTCTACACATATATAGAGACAAGAGAGGCAAACTCGGGCCTACCCAGCCAACTTGACATACACTATATCCTGACAAATTTATTACCATTAAGCCTCTGCAAGGTACCACGTGACTCATGATTTATTACAATCACCTGCTGTATGTCTGTGGATGCAAAATTGCCTTTATCAGGCAGTGCATGCACCGGCTGATAACATGTGTAGCATGTGTGTAACAGTTTACCAGTTTTCTATATGGGAGAATGATGGCGGTCGTTACTGCATGCAGTTCATATTCAGCTACGGAGGTTTGAATGAAAGATGAATTCAGGCGCCTCGAAGAAACAAATGTATGGAATAGGGTGGTGGTGTTTTTGTTTACTGTAAAAAAGCAAAAAAAGCACAAATTACATTCAAAGGATTCATTATTAATGGAAGTAATTGCATCACAGTTCAATCTGGTCTTGCCTTTGACATTTACCTGTAGCAAGGATGACTTACAGGTGGTTACGTGTATATTAGCGTGACAAAAAACCAGACAGAAAACCAATTGAGCGCACATGTTTCATCCCTCAAAGGCATAAAGAATTGATGACCTGATATATTTGGAGTATCATTTCCTGTAATAATTTGCTATGGGGGGATAAAAAAAAGAAAGAAATTAAAATTTGCACTAATCCTGTCCTCGGTTATAAATGCTGTTGTGCTAAAATAAGTTTAAAGACATGCAAATGTGAATTTTGGGTGAATAATAGGTCAGAAGAGAGTCTTGCAAACACGCATTTCCTCGAGCATGATTACAGTCCATTACTCTTCCCGTGTTCTATCCCGCTGCGTTACGCATCATACAACTGTAGAGTCCCCTACAGTATGTGCTAACGGTGTGAGGAAAACACATACGTGTGAATGCTCACATACACGTATATGGCCTGAGCATAAGAAAACCTACATTTCATTTCAATAAACCATGTTCTGGCTCAGCCATTCAGGGTCACTTACAAGGGTCTGATTCAATTATTCCTCCTTTCACAACAGGAGGAAAACATTTTCATGGTGAATGGTTTTGCCTAAATAGATTACCATCTCAAATAATTCAATTTCCGTTAATTTGATTGATTTCATACCAGGGGGAAAAAGAAATCTTAATTTAAAACCATTGCATTTCTAATCAAACATTAACTGAAAAAGAGGCCTGGGTGAAAATCTTTTATTACCAGTTTCTCCACTAATTTAAATAGAAAATGCTGATGGCGGCCCAATTAAATGGCTCCACCACTATTCGGCCCACATCCAAGATCTCAAAAATAAACTGCTTAACAGTTTGTGCATGACCGTTTGTCTTGTAACACACACAACACACACTCATACACACACACACACACACACACACACACACACACACACACACACACACACACACACACACACACACACTCATATACCAACGTACACACATAGCAGGGAGAATCTATGGTTAGCCATTACTACAGAGGATCCAGATCAAGCAGTTCAGTCATCTGATCCATTCCCATTTATTATTCATCCTGCTCGGGGAGACAGAAACGCTGGGCTTCTCTTCCTAGAGAGACCCTGGAACCCCATCTATTCTCGTGAGCAAAGGAAATGCCATGCAGTAGTCGAGTGAATCACAGAGACAGGAAAAGAGACAGAAAGGGAGAGAAAACAAAAGTTGGAGGTGTGGGTTATTGTGGTGCACATGAAGTGGAAAGGACCATGAGGCATGCTGCAAATCAAATTATAACCAATGGGTGGGGCTGGGGTCTGTAAAAAATATGAAATTTTGACTTATTGAGGATGCCTCAACCAGGTGCACTTTGCAGACTGGTGCCCACCAATACTATGCTGTCAGAAAGTAAAGCAGCCTGGCCAGTGCTGTGAGGAGAAAACACCTTGTGGAGACATTGTGTGAGTGGCAGGCAGAACTGGCAAGCTGCCACAGATAATAACATCTGAAATAAATTTGATGTGTGGAATTCAATCTGTAGTGATAGGGACGGCTGCAGCATTAGAGTGAAGTTCTAAATGCTATCTACTCATCCATGGAATGAGGACTGACACGCAGTCTCAGAGAATAGATTGTGCAATTAGCAGCCTTTGTGCTGTTTTGACACAATGAAAAAGGGAAATGAGATTCAACGTCGTCATGCACAGTTCTCTGTAGCGCTGTGATTCCCACAAGATCGTCCACATGTACCATGTTTCAGGTGAGAATAACTTGAGGGACTTGAAACATTAGGAGGTATGATATAAAAAAAGAAAAAAAGTATAGAGCAGGAGAACAACAGAGGGTTCAGGTGGTCACACTTATTAATAATCTGCAATATTACATTTCCATTCAAATTTTTTAAATGATCACCTCTGATGTGATTTCTGACATGTTTTCTCCTCATTTCGAGGAGCACGCCACCACTGCCACAACCAAAGGATGCAATACACAAGTTAAAGAAAAGGGGGCGCTCTTTGAGTAGGCATTAAGCAAAACCTCTGAGAACAGCGTTTCACCAAACTTTACTAATTATTCCTTTAATTAAACAGGCTGTTGCGGTCCTTTTAACACACGTGTTATTGAACACACACACAAACACAGACGAACTGTTAAAACCTGTGGATACATTATAACCCATGTATACGTGTTGCTCCTTTAGGTTATTGATGCGCATCGTAAATATAAGAATACACAATTCAATTACCAAATATTACTCTCATTGGACTAACTGCTGCGTAAAAATAAGAAACTAAACGCTTCTTCTACCTCAGAGTTATTTGTGCGTCAGCTATAAAGCCAAAGCGCAGCGAGCTGGGGACAGGCTGGTTTCACTCACATGAACTAAAAAGCTATAACCATAAAATAAAATTACTATAATATTCCTATAAAGTGTCTGTGGTTCTCGGTGGTGAAATCACCACACCTCCCTGCATGTTTTTTACACTTCCCGTGGAATTACTGTAATATTCTTTCAATATTCCTGCTGGGCTTTCGGGTGATTCCCTGTTTGTTTTACATTTCTGTAAAGTCTCCAGGTATTACTGTAATATTCCTATAGTGTTTTATAGGCCTGCATGTCATTGCAACACAACGCAGTCCAATATCATAGCGGGCTCCCTGCTTGAGCCCTCCCTCCGCCTCTCATGTGTCTACATTTTCATCCCATGGCCGTCTCTAGGTGATTTAGCGCCGCCAGTCTCAAGCAGGTGTCCAACATGGCGATCACGGGAAGCGGATCTCTCGCAATTTCTTTCTTTGTTTTCGTGATTTCAGCAGCGTTTCTTCCGAAAGGTACGTGTTTTCGTAGGTGTATGTATGTTTTTATTTTGGTGGGGCTTCTCGTGTGTGTCCGTACCTAATGCAGAAATAGCCCTTCCACAGCAAAAGCCCGAGGAGTACCGGGAGAAGTTGTGGTGCGTTTGCGCTCTAGATGCGCACAAGCTTCCCCTCCAAATCTCAGCATCACTTTCTATTTCTCCGATAGTGCCGTCGACTCCAAATTACTCACGCCGTTTCTCGAGACTGTTGGGCTGCTTATCGTGTGGGCTTATTTTAGCGCTGATTAAAAGGGGTGCTGTCCTGAGTTTTTCACTGCAGCACAGCTACAGATAGGACTGCTAGAAAAAAGTATTCTCAGCGCTGCACAGTTAGGACAGGCGGAGATAAAGTATCGCCAGAGATAATCGAGTGAAGTGGTCGTACAGTATTTTGACCCAGGGCAAGTACAAGGCAATTGCTCACTGAAACGTGGTCGACTCTTGTGCCTTGAGAGAGAGGATAGAGAGAGCACGGCTGGAGTGCGCTCGTATCCTTTGCTTATACCGCATAACCCTCCACAGTCCCAACTCATCTCTGTGTCTACAAATCTCCCAAGTCTGGGCTTCAGGTGCGCTTTGGAGGAAAAACACGCATTGCAGCTCTAGTCTCGCACATTGTCCTCTGGCCGCACAACTGCAGCCGCTGCTGACCGTGTGTGTTCCCGGTCCGCAGTCTTCACTTTTCCCCTCAGTGAGTGACGCTGGGAAACGTAAATCTGTTATGTCTTTGTTACTCTTGTTTTTTCACAGCGTAACTGCACGAACCAGGGCTAACTAAATGTGCGTGGCTATTGCAGTGCTCAGTTCCATCATTTCCCCGTTATTCCACCGCGTTTGCATCAGAGTTGCATGCGTCAGTGTTTTTTTCCCCTGGAAAACGTATCCGCTGACAATGTGACGCATGTGAAGCGGTTAAAATGTCAGCTTGGAGCCACTTTAAATCCCTCCCAGAGGTAGGATGGACATGTTGTGCTGTCAATCCCCGGGTTGTTAAAATGGCAAGCAACAGTTGCAGTGACAGGTTTACACTTGAAGATTACTTGAGCGACCCCCCCCCCCCCCTTTTTTTAGCAGTTTATTTTATTTAATTTATTTTTTTAGAAATTGCAGGCACATTGTACAACAGTGGCATCTGCAGCACACATCAACAGGTCTGCAGAAACTAATCACTGCATGCCTGTGCTTGCCCGAGTGGTAAAGAGTGTTCCCAAAATGAGGTTACTAGTCAAAGGAAGTTTTAGACATTGCGTTTTTTTCCAGTTCACTGCTTGTGAGTCTTTCATTTCACAGTTGTTGAATTTATTATAGTCTGTGTTGAATAGCGGTTAAATGACATTTACAGCATTGTCTGGCGTCTCCTTGTCACATTAATTTAATTAACCTCTCAGTTGAATAAAATAATGCATCGTGAATGTGAAACAACCCCAAGCTCGGCACGCTGAGAGCTGCAGCGTTACAGGAAACTCGTGTGACCTCTTCTTTCAGGTAATAATCCTCAAGCGAGAAAGGGTTGGATGTGACCCTAGTTTATTCAGCTCTCTGGCTGTCCATGTGTGAGTGCTGGGCGCAAAAGAAAAAAGGCCCAAACTCTGTGTGTGCAGTGGGGAAACTTTTCTTTTTACAGCTTTCAAATCTTTCTTTGTAAACGATCCAGAATGTGTGGATTTGAACTAGTGAGACGAGAATAGTTTCACTAACTTGATGTTTCCTAGCACAAAATGTGCATAGTGATAGGTGAAAAGGGAAGCACTGATAATGCTAAAGAGCTTCTCAGCATCCTGTTATGAAATGCCCAGACTTTGCATTTCACCAAAGTATCTGTTTAGCAGTATTTCTCTGCCTGCGTCTCCTGGGGCTCGGCCTGTTGTAGCAGATCAGATGGTTGAATTTCAGAAGGTTGCATAATCCCACTTATTGCCAGTTTAAAGTCATTCGTCAGGACTGAGTGATGGTGAAGTGGATCAATACGAGCTGTCATGAAGCCTCAACGCGCTGCTGAAGGAAAGGGTCTGGGAGAAACAAAAGGAAACATACAGTTGTTACGGTACTCTCGGTTGCCAGTTGGCATGTGACCCAGTGAGTGATTGAAGACGTTTGTCTCTGGCTCCTTGTGGTGGGGTTTGGCTTTGAAACAGATCCTACTGAAATCTGCTAACGGTGTGCTGCTTTTCCCTCAATTTCTGTTTGTCTCTTCAGATTCTGGAGGGTGGCAGTGTTTTAGTTCTTCAGTCATCATACGAATGTTGAGCTCCCCACTTTTTTCCGCTAGTGTGTGCCAGTGGTGCAAGCTGGGGCCTCGAAGAAGTACATTCATATTTGACTTTGCATATTTTTGTTGAGCCCTACAGGATCAAATATCAAAAAATGAATAAAAATATCCTCTTTTAACTTCTTTCCTGCACAGTGTAATGTTTCCCTGCATTTTACTAATTTTGAACATTTTACCATTGCAGTTAGACAACAGTAAAATGTTATTCATATATGCATTTACTTTTTTTGAATATATATGTAGTATATAAATCCAGCTCATTATTTCCTTTTAGGGTTTTGTATTTAGCAAATAATTCTGTGAAGTAACTACAAATACCAAATAACTGGCTTAATAAAAAGCTAAAATTTGTACTTAGGTACTACCTGACTGACTGCCAGAGTATCTAGATCAATAGTCCACGAGTCTTCCAAAGCCCAAGGTAACCCGATCAAACTGCATTATTTGGCTGACTAAAAGTCTAAGGCTTGAAGATGTGCAGTTTAGTTTCACAAAAGACGAAGAAAAGCCTCAAATTCCCCAGTGAAGCTTGGCATTAGTTCTCAAAAATCGCCTCAAACAATTACTTTATTACCAAAGTAGATGCAGATTAATTTTGTGCGAATCCACAAATCGATTAATTGAGTAACTGTTTCAGCTCCCAGTTCATTAGTGCCATTTATGTAGCAAACTGAAGTGGTCTTCTTTTGACTATCTCTATAAAATAGCACTTACAGTACAGTACAGTGTTTCGGGATAAATGTAATACGGCACTTAATGGCTCATTGATATGTGCCCGCTTGCAAAGTATTTCATGGCCTGTACGGTGAGATCACCACAGTACATCATTTGTAACAATAATATTCTCTTCTATTTAAAGAAATTGAATTTATTGCTCATTAAATTTACATTAAACTCTGCTTAATAAGCCTCACTCTAATTGCTGGATAATGCATGGCACTACTTTATGCGGTGGCAGCTAATCTTACTGTTGGAAAGCGAGCGGCTGGCAGAAAAATGGCAGGTGATGCATGTAAGAAATGTAGCCACTTGTAGGAGCTGCAACGATGAAAATCATATAGACTGGAGTTTTATTACTTCACTGAGGACATCACACTTCCAGGCTGCATCTTCCTACTGTATATGCTGTGTGAAAATGCAAAGATTGCAGGGGCTCATCTGTAAATCAAATGCAGTTAAAGCCATCTCTATCTAGTCTCTGCAAGGCAGAGTGTGTGAATGTGCACTCGCGATCAAACTTCACACTCTCTTTGAGCTTATAAAATGAATCTACGTGCAGAGGGTCCTTGTAGCTCAAGGCAAATGGGCAGATTTCACTTCAACACTTGTCCTTTCACGTCAGGTGTTGTTGTAAGCCAGCCAATATACACAGAGAAAGAAGGTGGTTATGGAGGTCCGTGTTGGGAAAAATTGAAAATCTCTTTCTATCCTTGACTTTATATTCCTTTCAATTTCTGAAAGACTCCAACGTCTCTTTAAAAGTATCTCCCTGGGTGCTGGGCATGAAGGTTTTTGTCCATACACTTTATAGCAGAACCTTTAAGTAAATGCTCTATCAGGTTGTTTTGTCAAGGTCACAGGAGGTAGTGCTGGAGACCTACATCACACTGAGTTGTGTAGTTATTATTACCAACACCCCCAACCAGCCTGCCACCAAAAAAAATAAAAAAAATAACTGTGGATCTTCTATGTAAGGAATTTATGTACAACTGAATGACAAACTGAGGCCGATCAAAAATGTGTCTGTCTGTCTGTGTTGAAATGTAGTAAACAGTCAATTAGGAGAAACAGACAGATGACAGGTTCTTTCATGATTGTGGGGACAGAAGCCTCCATTCACAGTGCTGTGGTAATGAGCAGGAGTGCTGATGTCTCTGCTTATGAATATGACATTGTTCTCTCTGTTCCCTGGATCTGGGAGACCTCACTCTATTGGCTGCGATGCTTAGACGCTGACAATCAGGACCACAATGACAAAAAAAAAAGTAAATGCAAAGATTTTGTTTTGAAAGGGGCATAGAGTGCACATTAGTGTGGGTGATGGAGCAATTACAAGCCACCATTAAGGCCGTGGAGCAGTCAAAGCACAGCACTTTGGAAATGAAGAACTCCAGTGGGTAGAAACCCTCCATAACCGTTAAAGTAATAAAAAAGAAACAATAAACAAACAATGAAAAAACCTCCACAAAACACGATTGATTGCTTGCTAAAGTTAGGTTTGGGTTGGTGGTGTCAGTATGACTATTCATTTTGCCAAATACAACTTCACAGATGCCAGTAACGGTGTAATAGATTCACTTTGACACCTTTAAACCTTCTCTGAATTTACCGCAGTGCAATATGATTCAATCTAAAACAGTGGCAATGCTAATATCTACTGCGATCGCTACTTGACATTAACTGGTTGCTGTTGTGCTTTCTAATATATCCTTCTCACCTTGAATGAGATGCTTATTCAATTACAGCGATTCTACCGTGTCATAGCTAAACATCTACTGCACATGGCTTTGGGTAGCCAAGGAGGGGTGGTTTGTTGTTGTACAGTTGCAACTGCACGCCACTCTTTGTTGAATATACATTTGAAGATTTGGCAGTAATTTTATGTAAATTCACATTTTTTTGGCTCTCTCTGATGCAAAGACGTTTAATATCAAATGAATAGGAAGACCACATGAAATAAATTACAAATGCTCAAATTAATAAATACTGAGAAATCTTATTACTGTATATAGCCATGAGAAACAAATTCTACAAAAACTCTGAAACATGATAAAAGATATTGGACTGTGTTGACATTTAGTTTTTTATTTTTCTGCATAAACATGATTTTATTTTATTAAAAAAATTATTGTCGCTCAAATGTTCCTCTCTTATAGCTGCATTGTTGGTTGCTCTTTAGCTGCTAAATGCTCAAATACGTTCATCAGGTAGTCTCTGACTGTGTCTGTCTGCGTTTTGATCTCGAATGTTGATCTTTTGAGAGGTGAGAGCCAACCAAAACAGTCACTTTGTGGGCTGTACAGCTCAAAAATGAGGTGAAACTCGCTCTTAACCTCGGTATGGTTGAGGGTTGTGCAGCATTATAAAAATTACGAGTTTGTAACATGACATGCAATCGACTGGCCATCATGGCATTTCACATTTTGCACCCACCAAGCTAAGCTGGGTCCTCCTGCATTTGTCCTCTTGCTGGATTTTGACAGATTCTGGGGAGACGTTTCACATTATCAGAAATTACACAGATCAGATGGACCCAAAGGGCCATTCTGCAAAATTTGTCCACTCATCCATGTGTCATATTCAATATCTGAGTTGTGATTCTCACAAAATATTAGATGATGTATTTCATTTCAGTGTTAAACCATCAAAAATTGCACTGCTTGAACCAAACGGGGATCAAAATAGGCAAGGATTTTCCTATTGATGATTATCCAGGTCGTCAATGCTTTTTCTTATGGGCAACCCAAATTATTTAAATAATATTTTAACAAATTGTGTTGTCTTTAGATTAGTCATGGCAAAAAGGACTGAACAAAGAGAGAACCTCGAGGGTGGATGGCACAGATGATAACTCACAACATTAGGACTAAATAACAGTTGATGAATGTGGAGGAGAAAGGACTTTTTCTCTTAGAGTAGACTGCATCCCTAATCAATAAATTCAGTTATCGAGTTCCCTCTAATCCACTGCTGGAATAAGAATGAAAAAGGTTCCAATTTAACTTATAAAAGAGGAGATTTTGTTTGATCTGCTAAGAAAAATGACCCGGATTCAGTTTATCATTACGTTTCCACATTTGGAAATATTGCCCACCCCCCCTCCTTGGACCGGTTTTATCCACTTTGCCCACTGTGGCTTGATGGCAGGTTATTTAGAAGTCTGAAGGCAGGAATTTCTCTTCCCCTGGCAGAGCTTAGTTGCATTTCAGACATCAGGAATGGAGCAGCTCCTTTCTTTCTCCTCTCGTGGCTTGTTTGGGTGGATCTGAGCCTGATAAAATAACCAGTGTGTGCTCAGAGTCCAGTGTAAACAGCAGCATACAAGTGGGAGTGATGCAGCGCTGCTTTACAAAATCAAAAATACAACTATTCCTCAGTGCCGGCAGAATGCAAACATTTCACTAATCAATAAATCCTACTCTTCTAATAGAAAGACAATTGTTGCAGCTATCACACTTTATTCTGAGAATATAGTGAAATTGGAAAAATCAAAGATTGTCAGCTCGTACATATCCAGTAACATATTAAGACAAGGATGGCTCTTGCCTTGCACCCTCCTGTGGAATCAGTCCCTGCTTTTCTTGTTGGCACGCTCCGAATGAATTTATTCAAGCTTGATGAAATGTTGTTCCCTTACACTGGGACAACATTAGAATACCTTAGTACTTTAAGTTTTGTTTTAACACTGCAACCATTGCACCTTAAAGCTTTCCTAATTTGATTTACTCAGTGATGTCATCTGGAAAGAACAAACATGTATTAAAGAAATCAGACATATTCCCAGAATATGATTTATTCTGAGAACATATAGTCCAAAATTATGCCTCTTTTTAAATTTAATGCTGCTTTCCCAACTGTTTTTGAAAATGGTTTAGCTATTTGATAAAATGTTACAAAGCAGAAGAAAACAAAAAATCATCTCTTTTGAAAAGCATGAAAAACAGTATTTTTTCAATGATTTATTCATTTAACTGATGAAAAAACATCTAACATATACCCCTGATATACGTTAGATGTTGACGATGTGTAGCTGACTTGATTTTAATGGTCTGTTTGCTGATTGAACATTGTTGCTGTATTGCACTTGGTGACAGTGATAAATATTTGTAATATTTGTTGGCCTTATTTATGTATATGGAGCCTTAGTTTTGCATAAAGGCTAGAAAAACACATCAGCCAACACCTTTAAAGTTCACTGATTAACATATTGCAGGTTGTTTGTGTAATCCAGACCAAAAATCAACCCTGGACTGACGAGAGCAAGGCGACATTTTTAGACTCCAATGAGGTAGTACCACCCACAAAGGCATAGTTTGGTGCTTAAGCCTCTATAAAAATCAAACTGGTGATGTTACTTTAGATTAAAGTATTCAAGAAATTAGCCAATGAAATAGTGAACCATACAGAACATAGTAAGTAGATTTTGATATTTCTCGACAAAGCAAGGCTAGCTGTATCCCCGCTGTTTTTAAGTCGGTATGCAGATCTAGTCTCTATCGCTGCTGGGTATTAGTTTTTAAAAGATTTCCTTTGATTGAAGAGATACATCCTTTGACTGGACACATTAAGCAGCTCTAAACAGAAACATTTGTTCTGGGGTTGTAGGTTGGGTTAACATCGCTTACTTGGTGGAATATCATACATATTATTAGCCAGCCTTGACAGACTGGCTGTTGCCCCCAGAGTCTACTTGGATGGATGCACGGATAGATGGCTGCCCCCTTTAAATAAGTGATCTGAATTTAATATAATTAGGCATGTATATATATATATTCAGATACACTTGGTTTAACCTGATGAAAGTAAGTCTGTAGTAGGGATAAAAATGTAAGAGCTAATCATCGTTGCAGAATCCATACAGTGAGTGCTGCTCAAGGTGAAATTCGGATGCTGTTTACTCAGAAGTGAGTTGTTGTCTGACAGGTTGGTGTTGCCAGCCTCTGGGGCATCATGCTCTTGAATTATCAGCGTGACGATAGACCCATCTTAATTACCCTCAGATACAGCACTATAATCTGTCATTGTCAGGCCGATCAAGACTGTGCAAACCAAGCACTAAGACTCATTCACCCAAACCAGAAGCCTATTGATTACTTTTCATACTTGAGTCATTGCACTGCGGCGAGACATGGGAGGCAATAGAGCTAATGGAAAGGGGAAACTCAAAGTCACATTGTTTACAGCTGAGATGACAGGTAAATGTATTTGAAAGGAAATATGGGCTTGATCCAATGGCTTCCAAATAACCGTCTGTTTGTAGCTAACAAGGAAATTTAACCCCGAGCCATTAAGCCATCAGCTGCCCTGAAGCTCAGATGGTGAGCTTAACGCATGGGAGCTTTTCTATTTAAGAATCAAATCCATGTCCAACGATTGAAAATAGAATTTGTGTTGTTTGAAAAGTTCTTCAAGCTGTTTCACACAATTAGTTTTAATTTCTCTTTGTGTGCGAATGATCGCATCAACAGCATCCTCAAAAATAAAGACTTTCTTAGTCTGCATACCAACTGTACTGAATATACTTTATCAGTATCGCTGCGCTGCAAAACCTGATTAAATTCTTGTTGCACACTCGCTTTAAACAAAAAAGATTCTGTATGTGGTGCTAAAAAACATCTTATCATATCTAGTTACTTTTTATTCTTGGTAAATATTCCCTAAAATAAAATGATCTTAGCATAGCTTAAAGTTCTCAAAGACCCAGTATGTACTTGTTTCAGTCATACAGTACTTGAGGCACTCGAGTATATATACCATCACCAATCAATAAAATCCAAGAGGCCTAATATGTGGCCTAAGAGAATCCCACATATATACATGCACACTCTGGTTCCCAGATGATAGGACCTGGCAACCTTCTACCTCCCCTGCATATTTGCCAGCATTTGATAGCAGAGTGGGCAGCGGATGAAGAGTTTGTGGGGAACTCAGTTAGGGTATTACTATCCACCCACCAAAGTGCACACTATGTGGCCCAAACACAAGAGCACGACTGCTGCTTGTGAGACAGAGAGCGAGGGAGAAAGAAAGAGACACCGGGGAGTTTATTTTCCACTTGTCTTTGTCTGCAAACAGCAAATTTTTTCACCAAACACGTGGTGGAACAAAATAAAGCTGAGAAGAGATGATTAATTAGCATCTGGAAATACGCTGTTATGTTAGGCTCCCATTTAAAAATGCAACTAACAGAAAGAAATACCTTGTATCTGTTTTCTCTTGTTTTGTGACAGTGCTGGATTATAGCTGCTCTCCACATGCATGTTCATTTGAAAGAGTGCAGAGGTGTTGGTGTCGGCTATATGCAGGAAAACATGAAACTATACCGAGGCCATTGAAATGTAATAATAATGCATTAATGTAAAAATAAGTTAAATATCTCTGTTATTGGCAAACTGTTGGCACTATTCTACTAGATGAGGGACCTATGTTGGATGTCATGCTGCTGTGTTGCTCACTCCATAGTTCCCCTACCTCTGCAGTGGCTGTCAAATAAAGATAAAATATCAAAGCAATTAACTGAAAAATAAAAAGAAATGCCACTTAGTTTTTTTTGTTGTTTTTTGCTAATACTGACCTATGACTCATTTAAGCTTAAGAAAAGCCACCTAACTAAAAGGATGAACCAGTGTTGTGTCTGCACATAACAACTTATCAAAGTCTCATTTTTAAATTGTATCTTTAAGCCCTTCTCCCTAGCAGCCTGTCACAAAAACACTCATTTGTACCCGTTTCTTTAGTTGAATCTATGAAAAATGTCAAGGATAACACAGTTTGACAGGCAGAAAATAGTATTTTTGGAACAACAAGTTGATTCCTAAAGAGCTATTAACTGAAAACTTGCCATATGTCAACATGGTGTGCGGTGTGTTCTTAAAAAAATGGGACAAACTGGACAAGTATAGGACAAGAAAAAGAGGTGTCAGGCCTACAAAAACAATCTACAGGAGATGAGCAGTATCTCAAAGTCATGTCCTTGAGAAATAGGAAAAAGTCCAGCAAAGATGTGTCTCTCCATAAGACAGGTCTTAGTGATGAATACAAATTTGAATGCTTTGGTTAAAAAATGAAGTATACACATGGAGGTCAGGAGAGAGGTACACCAGTCAGGTCATGGTTTGGGGCTTCAGTTCAGTTAGTGATGTTGGGGATCTTATCAAAATATATGGAAGTATTATTATCTTTTTTAAAATATATACACTGCTGATTGTGTTTTAATGGACCAAACAAACTGACCAACGTGTTGAAGCCAAAGCCTCCAAAACATTTTACGAAATTTAATTGCATTAATTTAGATTTCAGCTTCTTTGTATTCTTGTAATGATTATTTAGTTTATGATTTTTTTTCATTCAGTATGTGGCTGTATGCTGTTTTCTGTTTTCCCAGTGGGGTCTACACCGTCTTGAGACTCCCTTAATGAACTGCGGGGCTTTAATGGAGCCAGAATGCATGTTTTTGCTTTATCATTATATGTTGATGTTTGTTTTGTTCTTGTGTTACTGCTTCCAAACCCTCTATAACTTTCCTATTAAAAGTACAACTTATATTGCACAAAATAGTTTCAGAGCTTAAAAAAACAGGAACATGGATCTAAGCTGCATACCTTCATTAATGCTATTCATTTGTCAAGATAAGCCGATTCCACATGTCAGATTTTCACTCAAGTTAATTCTTTCATCTCTACTTTTTTCTTTGTTCCACCAGTGTACAAATTCTGGCAAAAATGGAAGAGCTGTTATATTTGCATATATAAATATATGCAAAGTGCACAGTCTTAATGCTTTGAATTTGTGATGAAGTTTTTTTGGGGGGGGGTGGGAGTCTATTTGTGGGAGGGCACACCCACTGAATGTTTCCCTTTTCCATTACTAACAAGCAGAACTTTCATTTATTCAAATCCACAACAAATAACCCAAATTTCTATCCATGCTTGCCATTTACTGTTCTAAAGTTATAGCTTAACTCTTTACTTATTGAGAACCTATAGGATTAACCCTTGAACGTTATGGTTTCTGTCATATTTCACGTCCGCTTATATACAGCTACCCTTGCAAAATCTGGAAACTATCCTAATGGATGTCAACCCACATTTTTATTGACATATACTGAGGTTTCAAAACTCATCATTGAGGATACGGTGGAGGTCGTTAGGTGTCGTTTTTATGGGAGCAAGACGTCAATCATGTATTCCCTTTATTCTAAAGGTAGCCTTTTTGTTGTAATGTTTGCCTTTATATGTTTTAGTATGCACTACATAGTGTTCATTTTACATACTTTTATATGCCACTCGATAAACACATAAGAAGATGTATGGAGGCAACGGGACAGCTCAAAGGTAGAATAGCAAAGTGGCACATATTCGTACATTTTAGTGGCTGTTCTTGATCAGGAAGGACCTTTGTCTTTGTGGATGGCTTTGTAGCTTACAACCAGAACTCCATACTTTAGCAAGGTGAAGAAACAACAAAGTCTGCTTCTCACTTCAGTAATATTTGATTTCATGTTCTTTTGTGTAATCAGGTCTCATCTAGTTTTGAAACACTGAATTTAATTGGTCATTGTGAAATTTATGCCCTCTCTAAACCCGTTTCAATTGGTTTTGCATTCTTCAGAGAGGGAGAAGACATGCCAGTACTCATTAGTGGGGAGCTACTGTTTACAAAAAGGTTCAACACCTCTCTTGCGCTTAATTTGCCTTTATTTTTAAGTGTGTTAATGATCTAGTTTTTGGACAAGGCAGTAACTAGTAAAATATGTGGACACTGTAGCACACTGTGTGAACCTGTGTGTGCAGAAACTGAAGTTTAGTCTGTCTGTCATCTTGTCTATCAGTCATATTAGGATTTTGTTTTTCCTTGTAAGGATCAGTGTTGCTCCCTCTCTTGTGAGAGCTATCAGTCATTTCAATAGTTGCTCGGTAGCTGTGTGCACTTTACGGAAATGCTTTTTCCTTCCTTCCTGTGAACTCTGGGCTCTGTTTTCATCCGGGTGTGTGCCACAAAATTTTGCTGTCTTATTTTCTGATGGTACAGGGGTTCACAGTATCATTATTTGTGAGCCGTAAACAGGGTCATTACCGGAATTGTCACTTTGTGCTGCCACAAACACTTCCATTCCAGTTTGGCAATAGTGACTTAGCTGCTTGTAGACAGAACCAAATCTAACTAAATGTTTCTTAATAATGTGAAAAATTTAAACTACAAAAAATAAACTGCATTTTTGTTGTTCACCATTATTTGGTTTATATTATGTCAAATTGCATATTTAGTTCATGTTGGAAATTTGGGATTTTAACATCGCCTGTGGCACTTTATTTTGCTAGCTGCATTTTTTTCACTTGCGCATCCTTAAATTATAAATTTCCTCTTGGGAGAACCTCCTCTGAACTCTCTGGCATTGCCAAATTATACATCACTATGGGGAGAGGAATGCTTTTAAAGAGATGAGAGGAGCTCATGTGATTGACCCTGATTGTTATCAGCTGCTAACGCGCTCGCTGATAATGCATGATAATAGCTTATGTCTAATTCAGTCCTGTTTTTATGTGCAACAAGAAAAATGGCATTGATCTCAAAATTTCAGAGCTGAAATCACTAAAACTGTTTACAATTTGAGAGAAAATTCTGTGTTTATGTCAGACTCGGCTCATGAAAGAAGCTGTTTAATAAATATGTTTTCATCAGCATTTAGAAACCCATAACCAACGTAGTGTTTACAGGTACACTAGACCAGGAGTGCACAATTAATTTCCCCAAGGGACTACATGATAAACTGGGACTGTTGTGTAGGGCCATACCAATAAGCTTAAAAAAAAGACCAAATTAATAATGATCAGAACTGAAGTTAGGTTACTCGTCCAGTCCCAATTTGTCCTGTGACCCCTTAGGAAAATGAATTATCCATGCCTGCAATAGACCGTCCTCCATTGCTCTGTTGTCCTGAAAATGCAGTAATTTCTTGCAACGGTAGCCTACTGTTAGCAAGCATTACGGCTAAGGTTAGCTAGCTACCTGTAACTTAGCTCTACTTTAAGGTGGTGATGATTGGCACAGTAACTAGAAGTATACTTTTAAACCTGTGAAATTATTTTATTAAAAACAGAATTCAGCTTGTGTATCAAGCTTTACATGCAGTATAAGTCATGTGAAGTTTTGCAGACACATACCTGCCAACCATGTGATGTTAACTTGTCCGTGACTTTCTACAGTTATAGTGACAATGTACAGTCAAGTGATAACGCAGCAGCCCTACACGTCTGGAGGGTTTATTCTGTGTCCATTGAGTGAGCGCTTTCTGGAGGTTGTTGGTAGTTGCTGGGAAATTGATCACTGAAGCCCCAGTCACACAAAACTTTAGACCTGGCAATGACCTCTTGGCAATCACTGGCCATTTGGGAAAAATGTTTTCCAAACCTTCTTGCAATTGATTTGGCCACTAGTAGGTTGCTGCATTCACTCGTACTTTAGGTGGAACATGCTGTCTTCTCTACAGACATTTAGCAGGTACTCTCCGAGGGGTAGCGAAACTGTTAAAAGTGTGACACAAACTAGAAATGGAGACCATTTGCTTTAAGAGTAAAAGTTTGAAACATGTCATTTGCAGTGCTAAAGTGCATCTATTACTTTGAAAGGGAATGTTCTTCAGTTCTAATTTGCTTTGCATTTTTTCAAGTTTTATAGGCACAGCAAATGTTTGCACATAAGTTGGTGTCTTCCCTGCAAAGATCAGTTGATTTAGGCAGTTTCCTAGGGACCTAAGAATTCATAAGGAAGTTTATCGTGAATAGCCTTCTTTATAAATGACTGTCCAATCAATCGGGACTACATATTTTTCACATACAACGTCTGGGTGTATCATGTCCAATATGACGGAAGACTCCCAAGCAATGTGCATATGAAACCACATGAGGAATATTCATTGATTATACTACTTCCACTTGATATGCAATTTAGCTACTTGCCCAATTGCTTTGGCAAATATATGTTATAGTTTTAAAGTTTAATTTAATTTCCATAACATGTAAAATTGCCAAATCAATTACTTTTAAGGTTTTGCTTTTTAAGTTGCACTCTTTTTAAAAAAAAACATCAA
This sequence comes from Astatotilapia calliptera, assembly GCF_964374335.1. Lineage (NCBI taxonomy): Eukaryota > Metazoa > Chordata > Actinopteri > Cichliformes > Cichlidae > Astatotilapia > Astatotilapia calliptera. The sequence continues at coordinate 13,039,684 of NC_137435.1, forward strand.
CAGGATGCATCTCAGAAAAGAATATGAACAAAATATTTTTACAGCCTCTTTCTGTGGTCAAAACTTACCAAATGAAAAGTTTTGTTGTCAGCGTAAGTCAAACTTAGCTCTGTACAGAAAACCACTAAGGAAGGCAGAGTTGCTCCAGTCTAAAAACAGATATCAATAAATGTAAACAGTACTGGCCTAGGGATGTCATTAAAAAGAATAGCATGTCTAGACCTCATAAAGCGAAAACATATTGTTATTTCGAAGCAGCAGGAGTTATTGCCTGTGAGCACTAAGATGACATCCATCAATTTAGGGTTTTATTGGAAAATGTAGATAGGCTGCTTGGGAGATGTAAATGATTTACTTAGCATAAAGTTTTGCTTGAACAGGCAGGGAGATAGTGTAGTTAGCGAGGGCAGGGAAGTATGCATGTGACAAAAGCGGTATTGAAGCAAAAGCTGATTTCCCCAACCCTGAGAGAATCACGATCTGTGCATGAATAAATAGGCTGGACCTGCACAACATGGATTATTCTGGTTCAAATATCAGTAGACTTAAGGGTTGTCAAATGGCATACATGTGTAATAGGATTGTTGTACATGATTTAATTTTGTCACTTGTACCCAGATGTCATATCTTCTAAGGTTTATGCTGATTGTTTCTCACTGTTTTGCGCAAATGAGTTTTTCTTTCCTTCTGCCTTTTTATATTGTACGTTCAGGCCAATTTAACAGAATCTCTTCACATTTAAAACTCTTTCCTTTGAATTTCTAATGATATGATGGCGAATGAAAACCCTTCCTGTAATGAAGACAGTTTATACAATAGATGTCAGCGCACGGGCAAATCACTATTAACTTCATTACTGCCTGTCAGTGGAATACGCCAATACGTGGTGTGACAACAACCTGAATAAATTTAATTAACATAGAAAAAAAGAAAAGATTTTAGATTCGGCACATAAAAGTTTGTAAAATTCCACTCTGCGTTTTCGAAATGCTAGAGCTTCAAAGTCAGAGCATTTGCATTCAGTTGTGTATCACTTTGACATGTTGGCCTCATCTTTCAGTAAATCTCAAATCTACATTTATTCAAATGTGCTCAGCGCGGTGAAGGTTGACACTGCATAATCCATCAAAATGTTCCATTTGAGGAGAGGGGCTGGAATTATTTGAATCATCAGAAAGCAGCCTTGCTTGAGGTGAAGCAGCAGATATTAGGGTAGAAAGCTGAAATTTTTAACCCCTCGGAACAACAGCTTTTAAATTCTATTTAGATAAAGGACATGAAAGCATTCCTTTTTCTCAAATCGCGTCTCTCTCTTTTGTAATACTACTTGATGAAAATGCATGAAATGTGGTGACACAGGCCTAGAGATTGCTTGGTGATTTCCTGGCAGCAGTGTTGAGGCAAGATGGCTACATATGCATTGTGAAACTGGATTATAATATAACTTATTTTCTAGAATATTTTTGCTGTCAGCACATCACTTTTGTAAAAACAAAAGAAGAACTGAATCTGAGAAGCCAACATCTCCTAATTTTCCAAGTTTCTAAGCAGTGGATATATCAAGGTATCATCTAAGGCATTGTTTTCCAACATTTTGGAGCCACGCACATGTTTCACATTAAAAAAATCACACGGTCACACTTTTTTGCTTTCTTCTGACCACTAGTCATGCTAGGGCCTTCATCTGGGTCGGAACTTTGTCCAGGACCCAGGTCATATTTTCTTTTCAAATATTTATCTATTGCTATTACTCGCTGCGTTGTCTCACTCACAGCATGACTATTATGTAATTAATTAGAGCCACTGGCTGTACTGCCCTCTAGTGGAAGACAATGTAATTTTCCACAGCACACCTGATCATTTCTCACGGCACACCTATGTGCCACGGCACAGTGGTTGGGAAACACTGATCTAAGGAGACAACCACAAGCACATGATTTATGTCTGGGATTTGCACAGCTTGTCACTAATAATACTGGTTGGTTATATAGAACCCAACCCAGGCTCAAAGCCACCTATTATCAGCATGAACGTCATACAGTCACCTGTGGTGGAGCTGTAATTTGATGTTCAGAGTGTTGCTCCTGGCATAGATGTGGATGCTGGTCTGTCTGGTGGTCCGGCGGTGTTCTGGTCTGCTTTCCCAGTGGTTTTCAGGGCAGGCTGTGGGGTGTAGAGGTGCTTCTGGGCTGTTGTACCCACTTGTTGTGTTGTGGACTGCTTCTAGTGGTGTGATCGGTCTTGGTTTATTGGTTTCTAATCCTGATGGTGAGTGTTTGGGACATGGAGCTCCTGGGCTTGTTTTCTGAGATTGGTATGCCTGGTTTGGAAGATAAGCTCACAAAAAGCATTTTTAAAATTCATTTAAAACTATAAAATGACTTAAAGGTAAATCCAAATGTAAAACTGTCCCAAAGAGCCAGCAGCAAAACCTTGAAAATGCTCTACAAGGGACTGATTGGATTGAAGTGATTACAGATGGGGGCATAGACAGCGGGTGTGATTTATTTCTTGTAAAAATTAATGAAGTGTTTCATTAGAAGGAGGAATCAAAATAAAAGAAAAGGGAATACTGATAAAAGGTGGGGACAGATTGCTTAAAAATGGTCTTTATGCATACCGACAAATATTCTGGTGAAAGTAATAGACCATACTATAGGCGAAACAAATGTTTTTATTCAGATAACTTAAGGGACAAAGGAGAATGGGGGAAAAACTGCCAAGAATTACTAAAACTACTTTGAAGACAAAAATAAAAGATGTAGAATTCAGAATTAGTAATTCATTAACAAAAAGGCCAACCCCTATAGCTAAGATAGCAGAGTTACTCACTAATAAACTAAACCATGGCTGCAGCACTTTACATCCAATTTACATCTAATTCAATTTCGATTCTTTATATAGTGCAACATTTAACAGAAAAAGCTAAATGTTTACTGCATATAATGCATATAAACACTTGCATGGTTACTGTAAAGAAAGAATTTAACAGCGTCAGTCATCAGCTCCTTTTATTGAAATGGACACTTTTAAATTTTTCTAGAAAAATGTAATCAGATCATCATCAGATGATCAGATCATCAAATCATATTTATCTCATAGGAAGTAATGATGGTGCCGCATTAATGATCTATGCAATATGTGACAACATGTTAATATTCAAATATATGCAGATAATGCAACAATCTTTACACTAAAATACACTAAAATAGTATCTCTGATTCTTAAAAACCTATTGAATTATGTCAGCCAAAGTCCTTTCACTTGTTTAAAAAATATTAAAACAATATGTATGATAGAAAAAAAACAGAATTGTATGTTGCCTCATATGTGCACAAACTGTGTTGTAAGTCAAGGGAATTAAATATCTGAATTTTTACAGTGGTAATAAAAGAGTGCTCTACTTATCCCACATTTAAGGCACATCTTAAACAATGACTGGCAACCAGGTCTGTGACCACTATAGCCCCTTTTCCATTAGTAACAACTCTGGTCAACTTGCCACAGCTCACCACGAGTCAGCTCGGATTGGATCGACTTTTTTCCGTCACAATTGAGTACCATCTAATGTGTGTGGCTGTTGTTATAGCAACGAGTCAGAGCATCCCGTGACGTAATTTGTATGCGTCATGAACGCTAAAACAAAGATGGATATACATGCTGTTCTGTCTGTGGCTTTTTCTCAGACTCGGGGACCACAGTGTTGTTTTTGTTGCATTTCCCTCATTGTCGGGCTTAAAAAATGGTGGTTTTGATATTCATTGAGAGATGCTTTCATGACTCATCGAGTGCTGCCGCTGACCAGCCAATTTGGTGGCATGCAGTATGACGACCTCACATTTTAGTACCTGCTCGGATCTCTTGGAACCATTTTAGTACCTGGTACCAGGTACTATGACCTAATGGAAAACCCTGAAAACGGTGGCGAACTGTGGGGATTGGATCCAAGTAGGTACTAATGGAAAAGGGGCTTTTTAACCAATTTCTGTCTAAGTTTCACTGTTTGCATACAGTTCAACATGTTACATGAAAACCATGCGTGACTCCTCTTGCAAGACTGTGGACCAGGCTCTTTGCGACTGATTTCACTTGACGATAGCCTCCAACATCCAGCAACGATTCAGGGAAGCACATTTTTCCTAGCGACTAGAGGTTGCCAAAGGGTTGCTGACTGGACTGTGTGACAGAAACAGCCATGGCCTTGGGCATCCATATTTCTCTGGATCTCCCTCTGCACAGTACCTCTAGAACCCCTTGAGGAAAATACTGTCAGATATTCACTTGGATTCAAGGGTGAACTTACTATAATCTGCTGGTAAATAAGGTTACTGTGACCTCACAAATCTGTTTTTAGTCAAGTCAAGAATTCAGGTGCTAATTGAGACAAAATTGGCAAATGTTTTATAAGATATTTAGGCAAAGGGATGATTGTGTTTTTATCCAATAGGTCCACAGCTCACTTCATAGGGTTCTGCAAAAACACTTCTGTACATTATCCAACAGCAGAATGGGAGATATTTGGTTGGATATTTAATTTATGACACTTTTTGAATCTTTTCAAACTCCATTCATCCATTAAAGCAAAGACATGATAAACCACAGCGAGGTGGTCTAACACAAAGCAGATAGGACAACCACACGCTCTCACATCCCCACATACAGCCAATTTAGATTCATCAATTAACCTAACATGCATGTCTTTGAACTGTGGGAGGAAGCTCACACAGTCACGAGGCGACAGTGCTAGACACCCCACCACTGTGCCCCCTATTCAAAGGTTAGGTTTGAGCTACAGTTGGACCTTTTTACCTAAGCTTGTGTTTTAGATGAATATTTTGGTCCTTTTATTGTCCATTTTTATAGAAAATGAGACAGTGCTGCAACTTTCAAATCTAATGAAGCTTAAAAATTAAACAATCTCTTGTAACTATCTGCGGCACATTAAAAGAACCTGCATAGCTTTACTTTAGTTGGAAACGGATCTTTATGTCCCCATAAAAGTATCTTCTTCCCCTTTACTGACTCTTCTGATTGCTTTCATGTGTACTATTTGAGTTTTACAATCAATTACAGACATGGTTTAAATTCCATTTTGGCCATAAAGAGTAAAAAATTATGCCCATGTCCATTCTTCATTTGTTGCAGCGGAAAAGTGGAAAGGAGATGAATACTGAAGAGAATAAAGAAGTTGTGTTTCCATTGCTACCTGTTCCGTGACTTCAGTCAAGGTTGTAGTTCAGGGCAATGTATTAAATGATGCTCACATTCATACACATCTTCACTTTGTGTGTGTGTGTGTGTGTGTGTGTGTGTGTGTGTGTGTGTGTGTGTGTGTGTGTGTGTGGTGAGAGCTGGGAATGTATTTTTTCATCTCTGTGTCCAATTTCAAGGTTGGAGTGTGTGTTCAGGGACACACGTGGAAAAAATGAATTAAACAGCATTTTGCTGTGCTTCACTTAAGGTCAAAACCATACCCTTAATATCAGTCACAGTTTTGTAGTGCCTTATAGATCAAAATGTAATTCTGTTGATTAAATGCAACTTCAGAAGCCTTCATACAGATGTAATTACTGATCTTCAACAGTTTGTCACGAGATTCTTTTAGTGCAACCTTGTATTTTAATGAAATTGATACATTTCTTTTACTTTATACACATATATATGTTATTAGTATAAAGCAGAATTACTTTTGACATGTCTTGCTTAAGCTCGGATAAGAAGATTGATGCCACTTTTACATTTCCGTGATAATAATAGGTGGAACCGCATCTGTACAGAAAGTGCAGCTTGGAGATGGTAGCATTTGTCACGCACTCAAAACCAAAAGTCTTTGAAAAGTTACTTGGGTTATTTATACAAACAGCAAACATCACTCTTGCAGAATAAAGATTTATTTGTTGTCTCTTTGACTCGATTATTCGGTGATTAGCGGCACAGGTAGAAAACTTTGCGTGGATGACACATTGAGCCCTTGGCTGATGAACTGCTGAATGACAGTTGGCTTACCCTCAGGGGAGCACCTGTCTTTCAAAATATATTGTAAGTGTAAGTGTCATTATTAGCAAAATGCTGTCACCTTGTGCTTATGTACCGTGTAAAGTTTGAAATGATATATTCATAGTAAACAAACTATTAGTGTGATGGGTGACATGTTTTGTCCGGTGATTATGCATAATTGTGTTTAATGATTTTCTAGGCACACAAGCATGTCAGACAAACCTACTGCATGTTTGTTTTTGTCTCCAGCCATCGCTCTTTGTGTTGTCTAGGTCACTTTGGAATATTCATAACCTCTTGTGTCATCAACACCCACGCAATTTGCAGAAAAACGTCTCACTCTTGACTCCGAGGCCGGGTATTGCCAATCCAGGCCAGTGTGGTCATCAGGCATCCGCGATGGCATAATTGTGGAGTATAAAACATATCACAATGACATATCAGTCAGCGGAGATATGCAAAGACCTACTTGGTTTATCCTTACTCTTGTCATAATGGCCTGAAAAATGGAGGTTTGTTTTCTGCTGGATCATAATTATGTTTGGTATTTATGAGGCCCATCAAGCCTTCAGTCTGGAGGAGCTGCGTTTGAAGGTGACTCTCAGACACATCGCATCTAACTGCGGACACATCGAAACAAGGCTCTCAGACAAGCTGTCTCCTCTCACCGAGCCTTTTAAATCATCATCACTCTATCCAGCTGTATGATGGTTCACATGATATATCACCTGTTAGAGCAGCAGCGTGCGCACCACCGGCAGACAGTGACAATGAGTCTGGCAGCGAGCCTTTGCTCGTTTGTTGCTTCTGTTTCCTGTTATTAAGCTATTGCTTCCATGCTGGTGAGTTAAGCGTCACTTAAACTGCCAGTTGAGTTTAAGGTTGGTTTACTTCGTTTCTTTTTTCTTTTTGCCCTTGAAACTTGTTTCAGTGATGTGGCCATTTTTCATGGCTTCAATCAGCTTGCAACAGCTTGTTAAACTCAGGAATCTAACGCGACTGTAATGCTGCTGCCCGTCCGCACGTCATTCTGATAAAGCTCAAGCTGTCGGCACATTTACACAGTCTGAGTAAACTCTCTATTGTTCATAGTTAGGAAACCATTTTTGTGTGTGTGTGTGTGTGTATGTGGAGTTTTGTCAATCAAAGCTGCTGTTCTGATTGTGATAATAATGCACTCACAAGCTTAATTGCTGACATAATGACACTGCTACACAGACAGGATTCAAAGGAAAACTAGGTGGATATTTTGTCTTTTGTTGATGGTGACAGCGGAGAGATAAAAGGAAATAAGGGTGAAAGATGGAGAGAGGACTGGTGTGCACCAAATGTTGTCGGAATTTTACAATCAGAACCTCTAAACAGCCAGGACAGTAGAAAGGGCAAATCCACCATCTGGTTCAAGGCCTTTTTGGGATATATTCACCCCCGTCTGCGTGGGTTCTCTCCGAGTACTCCGGCTTCCTCCGACAGTCCAAAGGAATGCAACTTGTGGGTTAGGTTAACTGCTGATTCTAAATAGGTGGGAATGAGAGTGTGAATGGCTGGTTGTCCCTCTGTGACGAGCTGTTCAGGGCGTACCCCACCTCTGAATGGGATAAGCGTTAAGTGGATGGAAATAAATTAGCTCAGTAAAATATAATACAATATCTTCCTGAGAACCGAGGAAAAAAGAATCTTCCCATAAGTAAAAAGATATCCAGATGTTTTATTATGTTTTACTCTTTTCTGTTAAAAAATGTTTCTGATCTATCTGCAATTAAAACATTTTTACAATTTCTTCTTTCAGAACCACAAAATAATAACTTTACTGCAATTAAGAAATAGGAGTTTTAAAGCTAGTCTATAAGGAAAACCCATCTCATTCATTGGCGATTGGATTCTATCAACAAGATTTGTCTCTGTAACCTAATTTGATGTATTTATTACTGTTAATTAGTCAAAAGAAATGCAGAGAATTGATTGTGTTCAACATCTACATTGTGCTGTTGGCACAAATATTTTAAAGATGTATTAATTAGCAGTTTGAATGAACCCCTAACAAATTCTTGCTACCTCTCTGTGAGGCAGGTTGTTCTTCTTTTTGGAAATTACAGAGCGCTTTCATTAGGCAAATGATATTGATTATTTGCGATTTTTTTTTCATTGTAATTATGTCATCAGTGTGAAAAGGGCGAGCCACAGACAAGGGAGGAAAAATATTAAAACACTTAATAAAACCAAATGGATTTTACTGACAGTAACAAAACACAGAATATTGCAGACTTTGTGCTTTGAGTTGATATCACGTTTAAGCTGGTTATGTGAACATTCGTCATTTTGACAATCAATAAAACTGTGGAATAACCCAAGTAGCAGAATCCTCATTTCTGCTTGAAATAGTCTGACTTTAAATCACCAAAAAAAAAGTCATGTTGCCAGCTTCTAACTGCGGGAAGAGAAATTACGTTTTCACTACTAACTGTGGATCTCAGTAGTAACACTGAGGAAGTGTGTGATGCCAATTATTTTTTTGTTAAAGACAACAAATTATTTCTTATACGTAGAGTGTGAATTAAACCAGGTGGGACTGCAGGAATCTCAGTCCATGGTGCTTTTTTGCGGCTCCTCATTACTCTTCCTTTTTTTCCTCTAACCTCTTTTCTTTGTTTCTTTCTTCACTCCTCTTTGTGTGACACAGCCACTTATTACAGTTAGAGGGCAGGTGTTTCTGGCCTCAGCTGGACATTATCCTGGCCCAGATTGTCCTTGGACCCCCATGTCTGTCTTATGACCTCGACTGAGGCAGCCACATATATCATCTGCTATTCTTAAAGCTACCCATACCACTGATTAATCCGCTTTGGTCCGATTTAGAGATAATCAAAGGCAACGCATCAAAGCATTTTATGGAAATAATGACTCACTCATTAGCCATATGTTTGACAAGTACGCCCTCTTGGCATTGGGAACCTCTCTATAAATCATAAACACAGATCTGACAAAAGGAGATGATGAAATATATATTCTGACTGAGAATCATCGAGATTGTATTATTGATGGATTACAGAGCAAGCTGTCATAAAGTAGCCCAGTCTTTACTTGATGTATGACTGCCGAGAATATATTTTGGGTCATCTTTGCTGCCACCATATTTCTTCACAGAACATGTTGCAGTCATCATTATCAGTCTGACCTGCTCGGGGAATTTTTCTCCCCATCCAAACACCCAGATGTCATCACATACAGCTTGTTATAACTGAAGCAATCTAAACAAATGATCTCACTGGCCACCTAAACATGTTTTCCTCCACATAATATGAAGCTGATACCCTCCCTTGCCCCTCCAAACCAGCCACCCACTCTCTGTCTCCTGTCTTCCTGGGCAATCTCCCCAGGCTGTGAGGACAAGACAGGACAGGAGAGGATAAATTACAGCCACAGAGCCCCGGCTCCCTCTCATGCTTTCATTTGCACCAGCAATTAATCAGCCATCACTGGAGAGCTCTTGCATGTCAGACTGAGGATTTTATTAGGGATGTCCTTTATGGGCCTTAATGAGACTTATGTCTTCCTTGAGTATTTCATTTGCTGCACATAGCATGGCTGCTTGTAACCTTGAGGTGAGGATTTTTTTTTTCTAAAACAGTAAAGCTTGGCAGGGCTTTGTTACTCACCTCTTCCTGATCTTGACTTGATTTACGCTTTCATCCGCTGCCTCCCTCACTATTACAACTCCTCTTGTCTTACAGTTATCTAATTTTAGGTACAATTAGGCCTGATTTGTTTTGTTTATTCTGACATCCTTCCTGCTCGCTCTGTTTTTGAAATACAGCACTAAGTGCATCATTGAAAATGTGACAAATTGCCTTTCATTCTGTGAAACGCAGGTAGACAGTACAGCAGCGCGATAACTGCTCTAAGTTGATTAAAACAAAAATGTCTGGGCTTCGCACTTCATTATTATTGCGACAGCTACATAAAACGCACTTTTCCGGGCTCTTGGAAAAACGTGACGTCACGTACTTTCATGAGCCAATCGGGATTTAGCGAACTACATATGAAGAGAGGGTTGTTGGGTTGTTTCCTCACATTACTGGACCGCTGCACAAAGCCTCATCCAATCGCACCCACACAGTCCTTATGACAGATCAGCTGAAGTTTTAATTAACAAGTAATGATGAATAAGTTTTTGTGTTGCTTTTTTTGGCACAGCAGTGAGTTTGACACTAGACAGAAGGGAAAGGAAACGTGCAATAACTGAGTAGTCTGCTGCTAAGGTGCTCTTAAAGCACGTGTTTAAAGCATCACTTTAATCATTCAAAAAAATTAAGTTCAGCTATTTGTTTCAGAGACAAAAACATTGGATTTACAAAAAAATAAATTCAGTGTGATCTTCAAAAAACTCGTTAAACATGTACTGTGGGAGTATATAACCTCTTCCAACCATCTGGATTAAAAATATTCCATCTGTGAAAGAATAACTACAGATTATTTTCTTACCAAGGTAAAACATTCAGCGCAATAAGGGGCAAGTTCAGCTTCATAATTTCAATTTTCAAAGAGCTTAATAACCTGTGTTAGGACAAAGAGACAGGACAGAACTTGCTATTTAATATGCATCATCCTACAATAACATGTCCTACTGCACAATAATGTACACTAACAGAGAATTATCTAGATGTACACACACACGCACACACAAAGTGTTAATGTGCCATGCATACTAACTGCATATATTTATCAGTTTCATTATTGTGTTAATGTTCATATTTCTATTTGAATATTAACATTATTAAGATTATTGTTTACTGTTCAAATATTTTGACAAATGATAATGTCTTGCTTCAGCAGTTCTTGAAACACTAATACAAATAATGGCACAAAAAATATATTATTTCTGAAATTCCAAGGTCGGTCGATCTGTTTTCCTAAATTGTCCATTAGATTGGGTGATGGAAGGTGTACGCCTTGGATAGGTCCATTGTAGAGCTAAAACAGAGATGTTGTTGAGGGTAACATTCGCACCTACAGACAATTTGGAACCTTCAATTAACATAAGATTTCTTTGGATTTTGTGAGGAGTTCCCTGACAGAACCAATGCAGACACAGGCAGAACATTGAAACACCACACCTGCCTGCCAAGTTTGAACTAGAAACCTTCTTAAGGGGACGTGACCGTTCAAGTTCAACTTGGCTTTATTGTAACTTCAACCATAGACATTTAGTTCACAGTGAAACTAAACAACGTTCCTCCAGGACCAAGGTGCTACATGCAACATAAATTTACAACATAAGTTAACACTAAACTAGCTAACTAAGAGGCCTAGTTAGCTGGCTAGCAGAGACAAGACAGACTGACCTAACATAAATTACAACATAAATTAACAAAAAACTAACTAACTATCTACCGTGTTAACCACTGCACCACTGTGCAACCTCAGAGTTCCACTTTTTTATGCTAACTAGCAAAATTTGATGTGTGATATTTGGCTTCTAAACAGTGTAATACTCAAGCTCTTTTCACACACGCATGGCTGTAACCAGCTACCAGGATACAGAGGTTTGGTTTTCAGTAATTATTTTTTCAAAAAAAAGACAGAAAAACTGGTCACGAATCAATATTTGATTCTTCAGATGGCTTTTACTTTGAAAAGACTTTAGGAAGTTAATCACACGTACTACAGCCCATCTAATTAGGTTGTGCTGTGTTGTGAAGGAGGTCAAGCTGACGTTTGACAGTAAGGCCAGAGCCACAGAGTAAGTGTCTTTTTCAATATTTTGTTGTCTTATTTTACTTCACTTTTAAATGATACACATATTCCATATTTCAACCAATATGTCTGCCGTTATTAGCCATTTGCAGCCATATCGGAATCAGAATTTATAATGGCCGATAAATTTAAAAAAGAAAAGAAGAGATGGGAGATACAACCTTCGACAATGTTCTTAGTATTGATGTTACATAATTTGTACACCAGCTTCCTTGTTACAGGCAGGTAGCGATTTTTACGTTGTACATTATTTTATAGATGACATTTGGTCGCTATCAGACATTCCAGGCTCCAGTTGCCTGGGTAACTAATTATTTACCACCCTACCATATGTTAATCAACAGTATTCTCCACTCTCATTGGTAGTCCATCCAATATCTTGCCTTGGAATTGAGAAAGGATGAATTCAGGACCCGCCTACTTCACGTCACCATTGGTTATTTCGACAAAGTCGCTGAATGTCATTGCCTTTCTACGGCCTCTGCTTCCCTCATGTTTGCTAGTCCTGTGTGAATGTGACTTTAAGCCGCTTGTACGTATATTTGCTTGATATCTGACAGTTGATCAGTAGTAGACATTGCAATCTCTGTTTGCCTTGGTACCTTGTTTTTACCCCCCCATTATATCTTCGCTTCTATTGGTAGTCAAGCTTTGATCATGAGATTAGTATAACTTTGTATCCACTTGCATTCCAAAGGTTATTTCAATACAAATTTACAGGTTGGCAGATTTCAATGACATTTCAGTGACAGTGATAATCTAGATAATATAGTCCTACCTGATTCACATCTGTTAGTGTTAGCAGAAAAAATATAGCAGAAGAGGATTGTGGCTGTGTTTTTATTGGTCTTTACCTCACAATATAAAGCACCTTGAGATGACTGTTTTTGTGTTTTCGCCCTATATAAATGAAGTTGAATTGAACTGAAGCCTAGCTTGCTCATAACAAAATAGTTTAAATAAAGATAATAATTAAAACTCCAATCTCAGTGTATATTTCGGACTGCGTGATTAGGTTTGTGTGGCTGCTCCTTCTTGCTCAATTACTCGCTGCAGTATTTTTTTTCCGTCTCTTTTTGGACAAAGGCGTTGCATTAACGAAGCTTTTTTTATCCAGTCCAAGGCATTCATGTGTCACCAGTTTGAAGCTCTCAAAATGAAACAGTGGGAGTTTGAAATGTATGGCTTGGAGTAGCAGTTGCTTAATAAAATATAGAAGTAAAGAAATGAACAAAACAATGAGTTCAAGCAGTGGATTGTTTTCCTTTGTGTTGCTTATCCATATGAAGGCAATTTGACTCCACCGATTAAAAAAGTACCATCAAGGAGATAATGAATACAAATGTATCAAATTGCCATTAAGGAAGAATATGACAAACATAAAAGACTATAAAAAGCATTGTACGTTAAGAAAAGTAAGAAGAATATTTTCATTTATTTACTTCTGTATGTGTGTGTGCGAGTAACAGGCGGAATACTTTCTTTTTTCACCCAGATGGTTATCAAAGACTCTTACCTTCAGAACAGCAGTAATTCAAAGCATCGTTTGAATGAAGATTTCAGAGATTGCTGCAAAATAAGAAGCCTATGCATGACTCGTATGTTCTGATAACTGGTGCTAGTGTCAGTGTGGCTGAAGGACAGAACCAGAGCTGCCAGTGGAACAAATTAAACATCAGTTAAATCAGAGCTAACACAATGGCCACTGTATATGTCTATTTGTATGTAGAGAAAATGCAAGCAAAGGACTTTGTCCTCTGGTTTTCTTTGTTTGTTTGTTTTTTACTGGGAGCCTGACTGCACTGTTTTGTGTGTGCCTAAACAGAAACCGGCTACAATCACTGTGAATACACTCGGAGTGGGCGTCACTAAGTTAACCCGTAACCACAGAGTCAGGCAGTAGGAGGATATGGAGGCCATCTGGAAGCATTTTTACAGTATGGTGTGGCACTTTGCCCATGTGTGCTACAGGAGGGGTCGTATGACGGTCATGAAAGAGAGAGTCTTTGGAATCCTCCAAGGACGCTCACATGAATATTCTCAGCCCAATTTTCTGGGTCAGACCTAAGCTCAAGTGAAAGTACATGACCTGATCACATCTGTCACCAGGTTGTGGAGCGAGAATTATCAAACTGTATGACCTTTAAAAACTTAAATGATATCTTAGGAATTCTTCAAGCAGCTTTTGTGAGTGTGTGATGAGACCCTATGACGACAGAGGCCGTTTAAAATTACAGTGCCTGACTGCCCTTCTTTTTTTCCCCCCTCAGAAACGCCATATGTTAATAAGTAGGACATTTTACTGGGCTGCTGGAAAGTTTGGAGATGGTTTGAGGAACTGAACTAAAACTGGGAACTGAATATCATTATTACATTAATAAAATATAAAAAAAAGGCTGTAATCATTATGCTCCATAACATAAAAGCTTTTCAGTTCTCTTTTTTACCCACTTATTTCAATGTTGTATAATTCTATGTCTTTTTCAAGCTTTTCCACTCAATTATTATTGAGTATTCACAGCTATAGTAAAACACAAGCGACTTGGACTGTAGCTTCAAGGTAAAATAAAGCTGTTGGTTGGTTGTTGGAGCTGGTGTAGCCTGTACGTGTAATAGATGTACTATTCAGGACATTAAAGCAAATGTAAGCTCTGCTGAGCATTTGTCAAGTAATATTATTTTCATATTTTCTCTCGCTCTTCCCCTAAAAGTATTCCAGTGGTTAATCAATCAAAGCTGAGATGGTGAGTAGTAATAACACAAAATTCACTATTTATTATAATGTACAAAGTTAATAAAAGTGAATAAAAGATAAAAATCTGTTTTGTTATTTATGTGTAATACTGTGTCATTTATGGAGCATTTCTACCATCATTATTGCCACTCTGAAAACAAGATTAGTACTGTACATCAGGAAAAAAAATTCCAAGCAGAGCTTTCCATTTCCATTATATGGAAATTATGAGAGAAAACCAAAAATCAATTTTACATGGGAAAAACACAATAAAGAAAATGGAGACAGTGCAACTCTATGGGGAAGTACATAATCGTGACTCCCACATGGTGAATTTATATCATCTTCCTCCACAATCGCTTTGCATAATGCATCTTTGATAATTTTCTAATAAATAATAATATAACACAAGTGCTTTTTTACTTTTGACACAAAAGATACAGTTTTCTGATAATATTTCCACACTTTTAAGTAAATGATCAAAATCATCAGATTTAATTCGTTAAAGCAGGTTTATTTCTTTCCTCGTTGCAAATGCAATTAAAATGAGATGAAGGTGATGTCCTTGAGGCCAGGTGTGTACAGTCAGTGCTTAGCAGTCCATTCAGATGATATCAATTAGAATATTGTATTGAAAAAGACACGTTTTGGCACAAACTTGTGCTCAGACTAGTCTGTTTCTCGCTGTGTTCCCTGTTTGACAGCCAGGTGGTTCAGCCTTTAGCGCACAGCAGCTTCAGTTAATTAAGGTTACCCATTTGGATCTTGTCAATGGTTAATTTGCAGATGAAAAAGAGGAAAGTTTTTCCTGCTTCAGCAGCCTAAGCATTGTTTTTGTCTTCTCTAACAGCTCAGCCCTGTCAAGTTGAACACAACTGAACAGTGCACGCAAGCCAGCATTCAGAGGCATAGATAAGGTTTACTCTGAGAACTGCTGGAAATCAATACTGAACCTAGACAAGCTGTTTAATGTACTTTGATAATGTTTGACAGAGGCTTATCTGCCTTTCAGTTTGTGCATGGTATGAGGAAATTACTGGCCAAAGCTTTTCATTTCTGGAGAAATGTTGCAAATATTAGATGAAGTAACTGAGCTTTATTCTTAAGCAAAAATGCCAAACATTGCCTCTTCTCATAAGTTGGAATTTGACACTTTTCTTTTGCTTAAAGTTAAACTGAATATACACTCACTGGCCACTTTATTAGGTATACTTGTTAGGGCTGGCTTGGACCACCTTTTGCCTTGTGGCATAGCTACAACAAGGTGTCGAACACATTCTGGTGCTCTGTTGAATTGAGATCTGGTGACTGTGGAGGCCATTTGAGTCCACTGAACTCGCTGTCATGTTCAAGAAACCAGTTTGAGATGATGTGAGCTTTGGGACCTGTTGGAAGCAGCCATCAAAAGATGGGGTCATAAAGGGATGGTCACGGTTAACAAGCAGGTTGTGGCATTTAAACAATGCTTAGTTCTTACAAAGTGGCCCAAGAAAACAACCCCCAGACCATCACATCATTGTACCAGCATAAATTGTTGATATAAGACCGGATGGATCCATGCTTTCATGTTGTCCATGCCAAATTGCTGTTGTGTAGCAGAAACCAAGATTAATCAGACCAGTAAATGTGTTTCACTTTTGGTGAGCCGGTGCAAATTGTGGACTGTGTTTCCAGTTTTAGCTGGAAGGAGTGATGCCCATCTTCTGCGCACCTTGGTTGTTACAAGGGGCTATTTGAGTTACTGTTGCCTGCTGTTGCCTCCATGTGAGCGGCTGATTAGACATTTGCACTAAAGAGCAGTTGAACAGGTGTACCTAATAAAGTGGCTGGTGATTTGTATTTTTGAATTGTTGGCAAACATGATGTACACTTCGATTGCCTCTAATCTATTAGGCGGTTTATCTGGATATATCTATTCCTACTAGTTCTCAAAAATGAGGCTGTTATTGTGTTGTATATGATATGTATGTATTAACATGTGCTATATAAATTGTTTTTGAAGAGTTTAATATATTTACAGATGCCCTTATGTTCTGTTTTCTTGCTCTCTGGGGCATTACCTCTTCTCACATAGAAAACAATTGACATTCTCTACGTAAGTCTGAGACCACAGAATATGACAGAACAGCATCTTTTCAGCCCTTTATATTGAACCGTAGAATCGGAGAATAAGTTTAGGAAGATTTTATTTCCCCACACAGGCCTCGTAATCTTTGATATTCACTGTTATGTGCCACTTAAAGAATATCCTTACACCTGGAGTTTCTTCACACATCTCATCCTACAACCACTTTATTTCACAATTAATTATCTGTGGAGAAGTGCCACATTTCTGCTGCGCTTTTGTAGAAAAGGAATCACAAAAATGTAAATACTTACACTGGATATGTCGAAAGAGTGTTGCGGCGACGGGTACTGCGAGCTTTTTCGCCTGTCTTGAAGAAATCTGAGAGAAAATGAGGTGCAACCTTTTTTGCATTTTAAACAAATTAATTTGTAGTTTGAGGTGTGACAGTGGTAAGAAGCACTAGTGGAGGAGCAGAATAATCAAATGACTCCCTCTGTGGGATTTAATAAACCAGAAAGTGCTAATTTCACCTTTGATTGCGTGCGGTATTTAATGCCTAAAGAAAGCAGATCTAACTTCTCATCATGTGCCCAGCGTTCCAACTGTTCTGTGCTGCGTGCGTTACACCGAGCTGTGCCCTTGGCAGCGGAGTACAAAGATCGACTGAGGAGAAGAACACGGCGACCCATCATGTGTGGACATTGATCTTTAATAAATATAGACAGGAAGTGCCTGCAAATATTTATCTTGTAGATACAGAAAACACCAAAGCTCTTAAATCTTTAATGTTTAAGTGATAAACCGGGGGGTGAATATTGATATTCCCGTCACAAGTACACCTGCGGAGCCTCAATTATTGCCTGTAACAAAATAAAGACACCCGTCACACTTTTCAGACTCAGAGCTGGCATCCTAAATGGAAATCTTAAATATTATATGACAAAGCAGCAAATTCTCACAAACTGGAACCAGCTGTGTAAGTAGACTGAATGATCGAAATGAATTATACGTTATTCCCTAAATCATTACAGCTCTCCTTTCACCTCTGCCCTTCCCATTAAGTTCAGCAGCCAATACTCCCACTGCCACGCTGATCATTAAACACGCAGAAAAGAGCGGCATTAGGCGCACGAGCCTACACGCACAATTTATTTACATGATCAAGATTTTTATATTCGCAGCTCAAAAAACTGTTTATGCCATCACTCAGCTTGTAAAAAAGAATTTACATCCTGACTAACAGAAGCATTCACATAAAACCGAACCTCGCGGTGCCTTACAAGATTCGGGGGGCAAATAAAGGAGGCAGACTGAGTGACTTTTCTGCACAGCCACCCACCAGCTGCCGGAACATAAATAGCAATGTATCATTATGGCTGCGCTGAGGGAAAACACCCTGTGTTTTAGTTCTTTGCGGAGGTCATGTGGCAGTCGGTGGGTTTGTTCATGCAGCTCTCGCTTAGAAAAACAGTCTAAATTAGGCCTTTATGATACAGCCACGTAGATCTTCTGAAGCTTATGATGGCAGTTATGGAGATTTTTGTTTTTACTTATTCTCTTTTTTTATTCTCTGAAATCTCGGGAGCAGAGATTTCAGTAACATTGATTGCACTGGCTCTGGGAGCTGATGGAAGTGACCCTGAAATAAATTAGATTTGTCTACTTCTTATTTATGTCCCATAAATATCACTCTGGAGATTATTATTATTTTTGGTCTAAATGAGGTGATGGGGAGAAGGAAAAAAAGATCAATGAATCTTTCTGTTTTGTTGCACACACTCTGCTGCAGGTTTGTCTGGAATGAGCTCTGTGGCAGATGACTCGGTGGTGTGCCCCCACATGATGCAATACGCCGCAAGTCCATATTTCTTTGAACTCGGGCTTTCATGGTAGTCTACCAAAGATTTCTTTTTTGTTATTGTTTTCTTGCCTTTCGTTTGTTCTGAAATTTATCGTTCATTACACATAAAAATAAAAGCTACAAATCCATTATTTTGCCGGAGTCTCGCTGTAACTTTCCTGGTTAGAGTTTGTATTAGATTTGATTGGCAGATAGGATTAAGCTGGGTGAGTTGCAGCGTAATGCAGAGAATTGTAATGCCTTTAGAAACCATGTGGTGCATGTTTGTTGTTGGGGTTTTTGTTATCTGGCTTTTCGCGCTTTAATCTAGGCAACAAAGTGTTGAACTCTTATGATGAAATTTGACAGTACACTGAGAGGAGATTGCCTGTATGGCGTTTAGGGGATAACAAGTTGTTTTGCTTCGTCGAAAGAGAAACTCCACCACATGTGAATGAACGCGTGAAATGACTGATTTCATTTGTGAGGATCGCTCTTATTCACTTCATCGTGTCTCGAGCACCGTTGATCATCCCTAGGTCGGTTTTTCTTACCGCATTTTTCGGGGGGCTCGTGCATTTTTGACATAGAAATATTTGGCTGTCACGTTCACTGACAGTGTTGATGAATTCTTGGAATGACTTCCATAAAGTGGCCTGTTTTCCCCAAGTGAGAGCAACTGTTAAATATGCATGGCTGAAAAATAAATGAAGCCGCCTTCTAAGGAAATGTTGATACTCGAGAGGGACTTCTGTATGATTTACAAGTCTGTTTTATTTGGTAGTTTCAAATTTGACGAAAGAGGCGTGGAGATTCAGGTTCGCGGGGATTGACTTTCACAAAATGCAAGAAGCTGCTTTTGTCATTCCGGTCATTTCTCAGCTCACATTTGATGGGTTCAAGCACATATTTATTATTTTGATGACACTGTATGAGTTGGTTGGAGGTGACAAGATGTAGGCAGTGATATGTCTGTGATTTCCTGCCAGGATGAGCTATAAATGATTTTCTCCTTATCCCTTTGGATTTTTTTTTAAGTAGGCTGAAATTAAAGACATGCCGGCTCCTTCTGAGCAGCTCTTTAAATCTTCCCGTTAGCTTTCTTTGCTCAGAGTGACCCATTCTGTAATGAACAGATCCATAGTGCTTGTTTCATCTCTCTGCTGCTTTATGTTTAAAGCAATACCAGCTCCGCCATTCGGCTGCTCCGAACACTTCTGTGATTTTCCAGTGGGCTGAACGCTTGCCCAGTTTTGCACAGATCCAGGTTCAGTTTCTGGCAGTGTTGTTGTCTGATTACTGGTGTGAACCAAGCAGTGCAGTTAGCGGTGCTAGTGGATGGGAGGTTTTTAAATAGACCCTGATTAGAAAGGTTCATCTAAGCAAATTACACATTCGCAAATTAATTTCCTACTAAAATGAAAGAACTCAATCTCACGGTGACAAGAGGACCATCAGACCTGCTCCTACAGAAACAGAAGATAATTAGACCTGTTATAAAATTAGAGATGAACCCGTCCCAATACAGAGACAACATCAACACTGATGGCAGCGTAATGTACCTGCAGTGAGGAGGCACAGTTAAAAAGAGCAGCAGCATAGGTCATTTTGCCCGCACTTTGCAGTTCTCACTTTCCATCAAGTGCTAAAAAAACACAATTTTTGGACACACCAGCGGTACGCTTCGAGTCGCTATTTTTTGGTATAATTAAACTTGACAACTGTTGGATGGATTGCCTGTGAGTTTCACAGGTGCGTCATCTAAATTTAAATACTCATATCCATATACGTGCAAATGACGGACATTCCCATCATTCTCAGCAGTACTTTTGTTTGATTTTGTGCTATCTTAGCATGCTAACATGTAGTGATTGCAGATGCTAAATGTCAGCAAATCGATACTGTTACTGTGACCTTGCATACATTAGCATTTTGCAGCGTGTGTGGCCATGCTAGCGTCATGTGAGGCTGCAGACTCTTGGTCTTGTTCGTCAGTAATGACCCAAACAGCTTCTGAATTTTGAAGCAGAAGTAACTCCCTGCGGTCGTTAAAGAGTCAGAAACATGTTGGAGGGTAGCTTGAACATCTGCATGTGTTATGCCTTACCAACGAAGCTTCTCGTTTGTTGAGGGGATGTGGTTGGTAACTTATTGTCTATCACTTGAGGCACAAGGCTGTCAAACCAAGAGTGGAGAAGCAGCACTACTCACATTAAAGGAAAGCCGGGCAACTCACCTGGGTAAGAGTGGTGGTAATGTGCAGGAAGCACAAGAGTTTGAAATGATTTTACAAGTTGTGCACAAAAGCACCTGAGGTTTGATGAGCGCAACTTCCTTCATTTATACACATAAATCCCTCTGTTTGCATTCATTAAAATCCCATATTGATTCTAAAGGACTCTACTCTGACACTGTCGTGGCTCAGAAAATCCCAGTGGCTTAGTGCTGTTGATAAGACAAACTTTTGTACGAAGCTTTTCATTCACACTTGCAGCTACAGTTCACAGCTGTCAGAGATTTAAACATAGTTCAGCCATAGTTTTTGACATGTTTATTACTGACAAGAACTAAAGATCAATTCTCACTCACTTCACACCTCGCCCATCATGTTGAGCATCACGCCGAGCATCTTCTATCATTTCAAAACCTTAAAAGCATTCACAGGGTTCACATAAATTCTCTAAAAGGAAAGGGTTTTGTTGTTTTGTTGTTGTTCTTATGTTGTTTTTCTTTTCTCAAGTGAATCCCGAGAGATGTACTCCAGTTAAATATGATATTAAAGTCAGAGTGTCCACATTATAATTTACACAAGGCTAGATCTAATGTGTCTTTCTGACCCTTCCATAACAGCAACTCTGGAAATAATGTTTGTCTTTTTCATCACTTCCTTTTGTTATATAAAACATTTATTACTGTAAATCAGAGGCACAGTACATATATTCACTCTTGTAACCTTTTGCTTACAGCAAGCCTTCATAGTCATTATATGTGTAATGTGGAAATTGTTTTTCCAAAAGGTCAATTGCTTGGTCAATAAATGATGTATTTTAAGTTCAGTTTTCCATCTTAACCAATAAAAACATCCGCTTAGCGCTAAGAGGCTGAAAAGAGAGGTATTTAAATTGAGGAAGCGTTTCTCGTCATTCATTTAATTTAGCTTTTTGATTTATTCGTTAGTATTATGTTGTTTTCCAGTCAAATAATAGATAATTATAGGTCAGTTATAAATGAACTCACGACATGTGACTTTACACCTGTCATCGATTATTTAAAGTGTCTTGAATTCACTAGAGTAAACTCTGGAAGTTCTACAGGAGGAAGTGAATTTGAAAACAAGGAGCGGGTTTGCATGATGGCGTGCATGTGCTGAAGATTATGGTCAGATCATGATCACCAAGAAGCAGAGAAGCAATTCGGAGGTTTCAAGATATCCATGAATATCATGAATGAGGCAATAGTCTGGAAATGTGCTTGTCTTTGTGACCAGAGGAAAAAAAGCAACCAACCTGGATTATCCTTTAGTGACATTTTGTCAAAACTGCTGGCGTGGGTCTTTAGGCTCAAGGTGTTTGGGGTCTTTTGAGAGAGGTCTGTCAATCCCAGCCTGGAAGGCCGCAGTGTTTTTGTAGACCTAATCAGATATTTCTTGGTGCCTTAATCAAATGAACAAACAAAGTAAAATGTGTCAAAAAAAAAAATACAGCAGATGAAAAAAAACAAAAACTTCTCTACAGAACACGAACCACGGTCTCCTGGTTGACAATCCTGTGACTTAAACCAGCGGTCCCCAAACTTTTTTGCACCATAGACCGGCTTATGTTCGACCATATTTTCTTAGACCGCTCTTTAAGGTGTCACGGATAAATACAACCAAATAAAACCAGTACCAGTACCAAAAAAGGGAAGATTTATTCATAACACATAGGAAAAGACCCAGGTACACCGAGTTAACGATAAAAACGATAAAAAAATAACCAGAAAAACCAATAAAAACCCTGAAAACCATAAATTTCACACCCGAGCCTCAACTGTCGCAGCCCGGTACCAAAAGACTCCGATCCGTGGCCCGGAGGCTGGGGACCACCCACTTAAACAACTGTCACTCCTCCGCTTCCTTACTGCGAGCTTTGCCAGTCTTTAAAATGTGTCCCTTATCTGGAAGTGGCCAATATAGCCGAGGCATGAGTGCCAAAGGACTGCTTGTGCATACTAAGATGATGACGGCGTCTGATAAAACAGAACTGTGTGACACCTCATAACGAAAATGCATTGGGCACCCTGTACTCTTACCTGCGTAAGTGTCCAACTTTGCCTAATTTCACAAAATAGATGTGGACATTATTATTGCAGGGTCTTTGCTTTACAATATAAGAGATCCCGAGGCAACTTTTCTTGTGAATTGATGCTATAGATTGATAAAAATAAAAATAGAATCGTAAAACTTCTTGGTCTCGCAACCTTGATGGGGTGAAGAGCTTGTCTGCAATTCCAAGGCCAGATGCGACTCTGCATGGCCGTCCTCGCTCACCGCCTCCTTTCCAGAACCTTACAATAAACTTGTTCCCCTAATAACAGGCTGAGAGCCTCTGGTCGCCTGTTTTGCAGATGGGATAATGCATTTAAAAAAAACATCATGCCGTTTAAGGCATCGGACAAATCTTGCATTTATACATATTTTCGGAGCCACGGGGTGCTTTCGTGTTGGCGTTGAATGTTTGTTTCAATAAGTGGATTTACGAGAGCAAAATCTTACACATGAAAAAAATAAGTCTACAATATGGTATGAAGTGTTTTGGAGCTCACGCTGTGACAGACTTTGGCAAAAATGTGTTATCATTCATTTACACATGAAGAGTGTGAAAAAAAGTATCACCATATGAAAATGTTGTCATGCGATGGTAATATGGAAAGATTATAAAAAAAAGAGATTATAATATTAACATATTGTCCGGCTCCACATTAAAATGTGTTTTCTGTCTCACTGCTCCCATTTATCTTATTGATTGTGGGATAATGTTTTCTTTTTATTTCCGGCGCCATGCGACAGGAGTTGATGCCGGCGAAAACGGGGCCGTCCGCGGCTTTAAGCACGCTTCACCCTGAATCATCTCATCTGATATTCTCCCTATTTCTTTTCCCCTGGATTTTGAATAAAATAATCATTGTTTGCTCAATGAAATTTCTACCCCACTTCCCTCTGCTGATGATTATCTTGTTTAAAGTATATCAGCTGGAAAATATACTGTGTAATTTGAATGGCAATGATTCCACCAAATATGTTTGGGGAGAAACATAATATTGTGAGCTCTTATTGCTTTTTTATCTTTAGAAATGCCTTTGCAGTTTCCATTCAGAGGCTTCAAGATCGTATGAAATGTGCAATTAGGCAGTCCTCGCACCTGTGAATATGACCTTTATAGTGCGAGGATGGGCTTCGACAGCATGTGCGTGTCTGATCATTGTTTCCTGATAAGCAAATGCGTGTGTGAATTTCACGAGCGTTTGCGCATGTGTAGCTCTGTGTGTTGTGTGGGAGATTCCTGCTTAGCCTTGGTCTACTTCAGTATTGACCTAAAGCTGTCTTTGCTCTGTCAGAGGCTTTAATGAAGATGGCAGAGTGAGGGTCAGCCACCCCTCACTTCAGAGCTCACAAAAGCTTTCGCCGGCCATTATGTTCCTCAAGGGTTCTGTTTTGTAAACACATATTTCTCAGCGTGCGTGTGTGTGCTTGTGTGTGTGTGCTTGCGTGTGTGTGTCTGTGTCTTTTGGGAGGGGGTGGGGGCTTTCAATTAGGTGGGCGGCTAGGTCATCAGATGTCTGTGTATTGAATGACTGTCAGGTTTCAGACTTTCCTGCTAATGCTTAGCCATCTGGCTCTTATGCTGGACTGAAGCACCAAACTCCTTTCAGACAGCTTTCTAGAGTTTTCCAGGCGTGTTTTATGTCAGAGAAAAAGAAAACACATTTCTGTAAACGCTTTCCAACTGCAAGTGCGTCTTTTTTCTCTTCCCTCCTTTGAGCTCCTCGCCCATTAACGATGATATGCTAAAACGCTCTGCAAAATAGCCCGGCAAGACCAATATTCCCATCAGCAATGTTTGTACTGATATTTCTGATTGTCCCCCAGGACAATTAAGTAATCTTTATATTTAATGGGACAACTTTTCTTTTTTTAAAATATGAGGATAAGCCTCATAACTAAATTGCTGCGTCTACAGTTGGAGCAGAAATGAGTAATCTGTCCCTGGTTCTGCTGGCTTGAATTTTCAGAGTGAGTTAGACAGATGGTTCTAGTCGGGATTTCAAAGTGATGGAGTAAAACTAACGCTGCCTTCGCCAACTCTAATTCTTTCATCCCAGCGAGTTGCACTTAACGAAAGCGGCCCCTTGTTGCCCAAATGAAAGTGCACAACAAAGCGAATCTGCTGACTGTCACTACTCAGCACATCAGCCTTCTTGGGTGCCATACTGAGCAGAGCAAAGTGAAGCAGCTTTCTGCACTCGACTGCTTCTTCCTTCAGGCTGGTGCAGCCCAGAGTCCTGAGAGGTAAATGGATGAATGGAGGCTTTATGGAGATGAGGAAGTGTAATGGTACTCTCTTCTCAATCCCGGTGGCTGGAACAGTAGCTCTCTGTGTCTTTTATCAGAGACATGAAAGGAGGACAATAAGCCTCTCTGCTATCAACAATATGGTGTCATTTGAAGCAGATTATCCCTCTGTTGAAGTAGAGGAAAATAAAAGACTAGGAGACAATGGATGGAGTTATGAGCCAAGGTTTCTCCTCCCATGAGGAAATCCTCCATTCTGCTTTGTCTTATTTCAAAAAATCTAATCTGCCAAAGTGCCCACTCGTTGTCATGTGAGGAAACATTTTCACACTTGAAACCTAAATGCCAAATGTAAAGTTTTCTACACTCAAAGCATCTTAAAGCATCATCGAGTCTAAATGATTTTCCGGTATCTACTTAATGTTAGATGTGTACCCACTCTTTCCTTTTTAAGCGCCAGGGGATAACTTTGGTGCTTAGCATCTGACAATGGGAAGAGAAAGGGCAGAAAAACTCATAAATTATTGAAAGGATTTCCCATTTGAAAAAGAATGGAAATAGAAAGACACTTGTAATTATTAATGTTTATGTTTTAGATGTAGTGTGTATCTTAGAACACCCTCATATCATCATTTAATCATTAAAGGCCCACTTTATATGCTCTTCTTAGTATGTGCCTAATTTCAAATGAGCAACTACGGATATATACACATTCTTTTTTTAAATTTCATCTCTTTGTATGACCTCAGTTTTGTAGCAGTGCACATTTCTAAAGCACTCTGGGGGAAAATAGCATTGTTAGTTAGGAGAGCCACAACACCTTATTTTATTAAGATTAAAAATCTAAATAAAAACAGCAACACTGAACAAAAAATAATCCTCCACACAGTCATAATCATGCAGAAGTATCTCCAGGCTCAAGGAGTCCTGCGACAGATGGTCTGGGCCCCACAGAGCCCTGATCTCAACATTGCTGAGTCAGTCTGCGATTATATGAAGAGACAGAAGACACTGAGACAGTCTAAGCCCATAAAAGAACCATCATAGGTTCTTCGAGATGTTAAGAAAACCCGGCCTGCCACTGTCAATTATTTTGAAAAGGTTTGTGCAGGTGTACCAAGGACAATTATGACTGTTTTAAAGGCACTTGGCAGTCACAACGAGTATTTATGCACTGCCAAAGAGGTGCCTAAATGCAGACTTCATTTTTATTTTTTGCCAGAGGTACATGCACTGAGAACCCATTTCATTTGCATGAATGAGAGGGTCACAAATTCCCACACAAGTGCACCGCTGGTGTCTCTCTGAACGTGGTGTTTGGCTTTTGAGTTGGACAGCAACAATTATTTTTACTTGTAAGATGCCAGTTATTTTCCCAAGTAATAGGAAAGTAATTTCTTGTTCACTGTTAAAACCTTTGCAAAATAAAACAGCAACGGCAGTTATAATTTCCTGCAGCCCATCCAATGCCTTCACAGTGATAGCTCTGCTACACCAACAGCTCCAAACACAAAAGCAGCTGAATTTACTGAATTGTAAGAAAAAGTAAATAAATAAAAGCAGGAACCTGTATGTTGGCATATGGGCTCAAATGTACTATTCAACAGTTGGCTGCAGTTTAAATACCATAAGCATCAACTACAAGAGAAGTCACAAGCGAGCCTCTGAGAAGTGAACTTTAATCTTGTTATCTTATGAATTCCATGTCAGCCTGCCCCCACACAGTTTTCATCCTTTGGGGTCAAATTTAAAGTTCATCCATCTATCATCCCTTGTCTCTGTCCCTAAATCAGCTGTAGAGAGCCTGTTACAATCTCTTCCATCACTCCTCCCAACAAGCCCCAGGCTTTAAAAGGCTATGCTCAAATTGAGACTAAATGCTGTAGTAGAGCCCCAGTTTAACAGTTTGACACTTTACGCCATCACTTATCCAGCAGGACACTATATAGGTTGAATATATCTCTCATATAAATAGCACGAGCACAGTTATTGTGATCCTTTCGGCCTGCTGCCCTATCATTCTCTTGTGTATTGGTCTTTTTTGATTGTTGTCTCACATCAGTCACTCCTGGTTTGATTTCTCACAAACAAACTGTTCAACCTCGTTGGGGATGTTTTTACAACAGCAACACTCGAAAATTTCATTTCAATTCCATGGCCTTAAAGTTAGTTAAAGTGATAAAGTATGATTTTGTTATACGTGTTTGATATTAACTGTTTCAGAGGGGGGACAGGTCTCCAAGAGAGACAAACAGAACATCACGCTTAGATAAAAACGCACCGAAACTGCCGTCTTAAATTTGACTTTACCCAGATGGGATGAAATGATGACAGCGGCTGCAATCAAAGGTACCGATTCTGCGCCGTCGTGGGGGTTACGCACGTGAGGAACGACAGTCTCTGCGTAGAAACTTGTGACAAAGAGAGGGAGAGACAGAGGCAGAAAAAGAGATGAAGACAGCAGTGAACAAATTATTGGGATCAAGCCAGATGCTTCAGGTCTCCATAGAAACTCCCCACACTTCACACTCTTCTCTATTTTCCTTCCATTTCTTTATTTATTTTGTTGTCAGCAGTTCCAGAATAACTTAATTAAAGCCAAGGCAGGCTAGCATGCTGTGTGAGATGACAGGAGGCCTGAGATGATTTGTGATGGATTACTGCATTTTATCTTCCCTTTATTTACTCGGTTGAAATGCACTGAAGCCTGCTATAATGCCAAATGAATGTGTGATAAACAGTGTTTTTGTGTTTGCTCAAAGTGATTTAGCAAACAGGTCTTTGCAAATATGCATGAGACGCCCCCCACCCCCACCCCTTTACTTTATACATGATCCATGTTTTTGTTTTGAACTGGTGTCCTGCTGTCTGTGCAGATAAAAGTGGCGGCAGCAGCGGTGGGTACCTGTAAAAAGCTCCGATGTAGAGCTCCTTTGATAAACACAGCTCTTAATTGGACATCATGGGGGGAGTAAAAACACATCATCTTCACGTGAACTGGTTAACTAGCAAAGTTTGCTTCCTGTTTATTTTCTGTTTACGTAGCATCATCCCAGTCGTGCCAGTACAAGGTCACGGAGATTTCTGGATGCACAAATTAGCATCGGTGATGAATTCAAAGTTGAGCAAGATTTAATGCTTGAGGGGTTTTTAAACAGTTACAAAAATGCAGTATATGTCTTAAACCTTCAAGGTTAGGTCCTCCGGGCAGAAAATATTATTTTTCCCTCCTACACATCCGTTTCAACTCCAAAATATAGACCTAGTTTCAGTCTGTCTTCATAAAAAACTTTAACTTTGACTGATATCAAATACCGACTGAGCTGTCGCACGCTGTCAATCAGCCTACTGTATCAAGCGCTCTGTCAGTTGGCACTGAGAAGTGTTATTTTGCTATTTCAGGGCTAAACTATTGAACGTGTCTTAGATTTTTTTTGCAATTGAAGCTTCAAAATGAAGTACAGAGTGGATGCACCCTAGTCGCCTCAAGTTGTCTCTTATTCTGTGTTTGTCGCCCCAAATCAGAATAATACTGCTGGATCGAGCTGAGCTACTTTTCTTTAAAGGCTGCTGAGCTCTGTGGCAGTTGAAGCTAAACTCTCTGCAGGGTTGGAGTTCAATGATCTGAACCTGTGAGGGGTGCTAGGATGGTTAACTGGGGTGGACGTTTGTTCTAAAACATTGTTTTGTTTTTTTTCTTTAGTAATGCGGTATACAGAGCTGCCACTACCCCCGAATTGCACTTGAGACAGTGTAACTGGGCTTTTGCTCTGTGGTTTTCTTTTTCTACTAATGGACTGTCCTCAGCCAGGGGTGCTATCCATCACATGCACTACCTGAAGTCTGGAGCCTCTATAAAGATTGGGACTGTTAAGAGAAGATGGATGGCCCTTGTCGCTGCCAAGCATCATCCTCCAAATGCCTAAATTAAATCTAGAAAATCTCATGGGGAGGTTAGATTAGCCTAGTAATAGCAGACATAAGGGAGGACTTGCCTTGCCCCCGTTATCACTACACTGGCAGATCTTTAGACATTTTATAAAAACTGTGAACATTAGCTTTAAGAGTCATTTTAAGGTTAGGTGAAGAGCACTTTATAGATATGAGATTATCTCACCTTGGTTAAATTCCCAGAGAGAGCTGTGCCACAAGGAGCAGGAAGTGGACTAGCTAACTGGATCTTTCCTCATTCCCTCCCCATGCTCCTTTCTTTCTTTTTTTTGCCTCTGGGAATTAGTCAAAGAGTGAAACAATCGTTAAAGAAGTCCATATTAGATTGACCTTTGTTTCTCAGCTTACACCTCTTTTGGTCTTTTAAAAGGTTTGTTGGTCCTGTGGCCTTTTAAAGCCAGTGGTTATGGATTTGTTTCCTCTCTTTGAGGTGGTTGACTGGGGTAGCATGGTTTTCATTCGCTGCTGGAAGCTCTTTAAAAAACAAGCACACCCAGTTTCATAGACACAAATTCTCCTTCACTTTGTAGCACTTTTTCGGAGAGGTAGTACAGAAATGGGGTGTAATCTGTTGATTATGATTGATTATGAGGGCAGATATGCTTCTTTTGAGTTACTGTCTGGATCCAAGAGATGCCTAACGCCTGTCTTTTCAGTTCAAATTACAATTATACAAATGGGTGGATAAAAAGTAATCGCGCAAACTTTTTTTTACATTATCTGAGTGGCTGAAAAATGGTATTCTTTGTACCTGTAGTTTGAAAAAGTACAGCAACTATTATGGAACTATTTTGGTGCTGTTATTCCAGAGATGGGCAAGTAGTTCCACTCTCGTCTTTTGGCTCTGAACAATGTCAGCGAGTGCTGATATCCTTATCATGCTCATATCAGGCACATAGCTCTGGCTGTGAGCACAGCAGTCCCACCGACCTGCTGTTCAAACGTGCTGTTTGTAGTGGGGAGCCAATCACAGAAAAGCTGGCTTGCAGGGAAGAGGAAGGGAGCTTAAACAGTTTGTTTCAGGGAGTGTGTAAACTGAAGTGCTGCACCAAGGCCCAGTATAAAAAGAATAAGGATCATTTTGAACTGTGACTCATTCAAAGCTACTCAGGTAAAGTCCAAGAATTAAAATATTGAGGTGGAAAGGAGCACAACAGGTCTCCTTTACATTTTATTGAATTATAGTCATGGTGTCGTTTAGTTCCCCTTCACCACTCAGGGTCCTGGGCGGGCTGGAGCCTTTCCCAGCTGTCACTGGGAGAGAGATGACACACACCCTGGACAGGCCAACAGTGCTAACCACTGCACTGGAAGCAACATTTTAGATTTTGCTCATTCCTGTTGATAAACAGGTCGATTCTTGAATTTCTTGAATTGAAATTAGATTGAAGATTCAATGTGCAGTTATAGTTTCTGTAAGTCTTAATGGCAACACTCTGGACAGGCTGTGTGGTTTTTTTTAACACAACTAAGACTAATTATTTTTTGAATCTGTCATTTTTATTCTACTGGAAATTCATTTAGTCAAAACAAGCTTTAAGAGTGCTGATCTGCTTTACAGACAACACTGAAATAATTACAGAGTCTCAGACAGAGTAGTCAGAACAAAGGGCACAGAGAATTAGTGTAATGGGTAAATTCAGCATAATGTCCATTTCCACAGCACTTAGTCCATCAGAGTACCAATGGAGTCATCTCCTACCTTTCACTCTCCTGTTCTGGCTTCTTAATCTCCAACCTAAGGCCTGTGGTCAGTCACTTTTATTATTATTTCTCTTCTGCTTTCACTATAAAGCGGACATTTCCTGTTTGTGTTTCAAATTAAAAGGCTGCTGAGGCCAGTTTCAATAAGGAAATTAGCGATGACACACATGAAAACACAGAGGCCACAGTTCACTGATAATGATTAATAAGAATTGCAGGTCAAAAACATAAAGGTGATTAATTAAAGGTAGATTATGTTTAATATCTCCCACTCAAAGTGGTCACCGCTGTTTCACAGTTGCACACAGTTTGAATTCTACATGGTGCTGCCTTGCTTTTTAACCCGACTTTTAATAAATACAATAGTACGCAGACGTGCAAGCAGCAGATGTTTGTTTCTACCAAGTTACACAATCTCAGCTTGCAAGAGGACCAGGCCTCCAGTCTTCTGCATCAGTTGATGCCTCTGGTCATTGGAAGTAGATAGTGCCACGAAGAAAACAAACTCTAGGAAGCCAACTATCCCATTGGTTGTGTGCTCTCCAGTGGTCGCTTGGCAAGAGCATCTACCCACGGTGCATTTACTTTTTTTTATTCATAGCATGCCTGTCCTTCAGCATGATTGACAGGAGGTCAGAATCATATTAAAACATGCTCTTTTGGCTCACCTATTTGTGACCTCAGCAAACACTTTCCTGATGATTTCACGGTCTCATTCACATACAGGAACATGTTAGGTGTTTAATTATATTCCCAGTCAGAGTCAAAAAGGACAGTAGCGCGCAGTACTTTTTGATCGGCATGCCACAGAAGTGTGAGGTGTCCCTCGGATTCTCAGTCTGATCCACTCGTCCATGTTCAAAACAGCGCGATGCTCAGCTCAAGGCTGCACAACTGGACTTTGGCACGGGCACCACGTTCCTTCTTTCATATTTATGGCCATTATTTCATCGCATCATTAATTCAGTAAACGTTAAAAGGCAGTGTAGCTGTTGCGGAGGGGTGAGCATAATATGGCGATATTGTTGCACTGGTGGCTGTGGTGCTTACAAAATGCAGGCTAAATTCACTAGAACTGAAGGTAAACAAAGAGGGCTTTTATTTATTTTTTTCAAACAACAGCAAACAAATTAAAGAGGAGTAAATCAGCGAACGGGGTTTTTAAAAAAAACTCTAGTCTAGCATGCTTGGAAAATTAGAAATCATCATCTGTCCTTTATGGAAAGCTTATTTCAAATCGCCTACAGGCCTGGCACTCTGCAGCTGAGGTTAATGGAAAATATGTTAAAAATGAGCAGTCCAACATACATACTGCACAGTCACAGCGCTGCAAAGGTTTACACCGACTTCCCATTTAAAGTGAATTTGTATTCGCTGTCAGAACATTTTCCCTGCATTTGGATAGACTGCAGCTATTTATTAAATGGCTAATAGTGAACACTGCAGGCATTGTGGCCAATTGATATCCTGGTGCTTTCCGTGAAGCCTATTATGTAGACTTAAAAAAAGAAAAAACACGGGGCTTCTTCTGAATGTTTTTCTGATAAGTATTTTGACTGCCAGCGTGTTCGATAGTCTGTAAAATACAGTACTCCGGCTCTTGTTCCATGCTAAGCCCAGGGGAGGGTTGCTGCCAATCATTTTTAGTTTGAAGTGTAATGAACTGCCACCAATCTTTCCTTCACAGTTTCTATTCTAACATTCAAATCTATCATCAAGAATATCACGCTGCTGCCGCTGCACTCGGTGGTAAGTGTCTCTCCTCCACTTGTATCAATGTATCATGAAAGGTTTTTATAATTTTTTTCCCCTTCCTCCTGCTAGCAGTGTAAAGCCCCATGTGTATCATGTCTGAGTGCTACAAGGGTGGGAAAGAGTGGCTTTTCTCATTTCCTCTGACTGTTTTGGAACTGAATCACATTAGCACAGTGACAGGGAGTATGACTAGACCATAAAACATCTCGCTTTGCCTCTGTCCAAATGAGAGATGTGTCTGCTCAACGCTGCAGGTGCTTGCGGCAGCTGAATGATGCAACGAGAATATTGAAAATCACTCTTGCTAGCGTTTCTTTTTAAGGCGACCTCTCTGCTGCATCTCACTGTCGGATGGTTCGTATTTAGCGTCTTATCAGATCTAAAGCCGTCATTACTGCACCGAGTGCTTGCTGTTTTATGGCGGTTCTCTAGTGCACCAACTCTTTGGGGTAGGAGATACTGTTGAGTGGATCTAGCAGATCTGGGCAATGCCACTGGTGGGTAACAGGCCAAGATGTGTCAGGGGACCAGACTGTTATTATCTGCGATGAAAATCCATGCTATCTTGACGGCTACAATTAGTGTCAGCTGGGGTATTGAGTCTTTAAAAAGGACTCCTGGCCTTTTGGCTCCCAGCCTGTCTGGCTATAGATGTCTCTAATGAGTCATTAGCCGCATGGCCTCTCCTCTCATGAGTCCACCCCATAATGGCACACCTTTCATCTATTTTACAGAGAGGCTGTCGTTGGTCATTAGTACAGCTCTGAAGTCCTATTACTTTTACGTCAATGATGAATGAATAAAATGCGGTTGCCAAGAACAATATCTCTTCGTATCCTGTGGTCAGCCATGACTCTGTTTTAATTCAATTTCTCCTCTACCATTAAGTGTAATTGATAATTGATGTGGTCTAACTTCATTGTCAGAAGATGCTGAATTTTTCAGACTAAACCACGGGGCACGTTGTCATTGCCGCGTGTTTACCGGAGGTGCATTTTGCTGTCTTCAGCAGAGGCAGTTTGCTGTCACGGATGATGACTTGACACTGATGCGATCCGCAGGGAGCTGCAGCTCTCGGGAACAAACCTCCTAAAATAATGAAGCTGCTTTAGTCGTTTAAAATGCTGCACGGTGCCATCTTGCCCGTGCCACTCGGTACCGACACCGTGCCCTCGCGTCTCTCTGAAATTGTGCCGCTTCGGATTGTTGTTTTCTTTTCATGTGTTTGTTTTTGACACAGGAGCAAATTGTTAGTGTGCGCAGCCGATTGACAACCACCAGAGTCTTCGGTCCAAAACGTAGGGCAGTATCGATGGCTTCAGAGGCTTGTTTTGCATAACACTGCCCGGGGAAATATCCGCTTTTCTTTTAACTTCAGTTGAACGCAGCTCCCTATCAGAGTGCCAGTTTAGCCAGGCTGCAGGTCTGCTGCTGTGCGTGGTTTAACTCGCACGATGGCACATCGTATTGATGGAATAGTAAATTTGTAACTTTGAAAGCAGCAGAAACATAACACAGCTAGAGGTGTCACCCAGAGTGATTAAGTAATTACTTTGGGCTTGAGGTTAATTATTTAATCAGTGGATTTATTGTTAATCAATGGTCTTAGCTGACAAACTCTTGCTCTTTAATTGAATAGTCATTCTGTGTTTCGCATAAATTATCCAGAGATGAAACTATTCGCGCGTCTGTGACACCACTGCAGTTTTCACATTCATCGCTGGGTGCCAATAAAAAACAGACGGTTTTATTATTTCTATTGATAGACAAATGAAAATCTCTCTAAAGAAGTCAAGGGACTCCTCATTTATGATGATTTAAAGATTCTGGTGAAGCCTTTTAAAAGAGAGATGTTTCTGAATACGTGAACTTTTGGGTATGGATGAATTGGAAATAATAAAATCTACTTTAATAAAATATAGCAATTTTATTCATAGATAAAATATCATCTAAAAATACAAGTTCGTTTCAACCAGGAGACGAAAAACAGAGACCCATTTTTTATCACAATGTTTTAAATTTGCATATTTTTTTTACTTCCTCATTTTTACTTCTTCATAATAACCAAGAATATTATTAATTAATTAGAAGTCTATGGATAATAAGGTCAGATCTGAGATGGCAGGAGGTCTGGCCTTTTTGCATTATCTTATCCCCCAATTCTGTGAACTGTCTTGTCATTAACAGCGCTTATTGTAAGAGTTGGCAATGGCTGGATGACCTCTTTCTATCTGCATTTGTGTAACTTTGTAAAAGTTCCGACCTTGCTCAGCAGATCAGGTCCCTCTTGCTAATTCATGGCTCAGAGCTCTTTGTAAAACTGGAAACGATCTTTAAACCTAACACTTTTCAAGGCTGGAAAATTAGAGTGTGTCCTTCTTGGTTGGAGCATCAAGGCTTCAGAACAACAGTGAAAGAGCGGCTCTGTGAAGCACAGAGCGTAGTAAAGCTACAGTTGTAAGTGCTACGATGAACTAAATGTTATCTCTGTGCTGATAACTTACTTACCCCGAGGCTTTACTGCAGAAATCACTGAACAGATACCTCATTATTTAAGAGCAAATAAAATGCGAAAAGCTGCTTTACTCTGGAGATTGTGTTTTTTCAGAGCTCACAGAAAGCTGCGTGTTATTCTATTGAATGGGCAGTTGCCATATCCCACCAAGGGAGACACACTCAGGTGGACAACCTTGAACTCCTCCTACCCATTGACCCACCCGTGCATTTTGACTGATTATCAGTAGCAGTCTAGACAGTGTGCTTTGCCCTTGTGTCTCCCAGGCTTTGTATGGACTATACTTTCAGTGTGAGTCGATCTTTGTCCTGCTCCATTGGCTGTCACAGCTCAGTCAATTTTTTTTTAAAAAAGAGAGAAAGAAAGCCATCTCTGAAGCACCTGGGGTTCATAGTCCAATGGACTGAAGGGTGGAGGTTGTTTTTAATGATGAGCCCAGATCAGCCACGAGGGCACCAGGCTAACTTGCCTCTGCTGTCAGTCATAGTTCAAAGCTAACAGCAATATTTTGCTCTCATTGCCTTTCTTTTGTTACTTTGTGCCTTAAACTGTTGTTCCTTTCCTCCTCGAGAGAGTATTGTAACCCATACCATTTAGCATCGCTTATTGTATTTACCTCCACATGCAATAAGGAGATGTTGTACTTTCTAGTCCTCAACGTTTGTTATGATTTTCTGTTTTCAGCTGTTTTGCAGATTCAGATTAATAATAAATAAAGTATGCTTTCAGACTGCAACATGCAATTATCAATAAATCTACACATTGTCTTCCTGATGCATCATTTTGACTTTTTATCTGAAATCACTAACATTTTAAAAGCTTTGAATGAGACTTTTTATTTGAATCCATCTCTCCTCCAATAGATGTGCTACTGTTAAAGGCTCACTATCACACTTAATCTTGCGCGGTCCATGAATACATCTCTGGTGTGACGTTGGTAATTTGCCAGATTATCTGCCAACACTTCTTTTTTTTTGGAAAGGCTATGTTTGTTCTGATAGACCAAGAGCTTTTTGAACCAATCAAAAGCAAGCTCTAGACTGAGAAAGGGGTGATTCTCATAACCTGCACCTTTCATATGCCTCAATCACAAACTTAGATCCTAACTGTACAACTGTGCTCTGTCTTTATCTTGACTTTTACAGACTGATATTCTGACTCTGCTCTGACTTTAACATTTTGGCATTTCTCCGCCAATATTGTTTGTTTGTTTTTTCCTTTGTACCCTGAAATATCCGGTAAGAACGGTCAGTCTTTTATTTTGTCTATTGGACTTTGGAAGTTTTTGATAAGAGAGCCGAGTATGAATCCCGTGTTTTAGCAATGTTAATGTTTGCTCTTTTCGCATTTGTTTCATTGTAAAAGGTTAAAAATAAATAAAACCTGAAGAAAAACAAGTCTTGTTTTGTAAAACCAGAAGGCCAAAACCCAAAATGCTCAATGTTCTATAAAACCTTTAAAAAACAACTGCATTACAACTTGTTATTGCTAATTTCTTAGAAAGCTTAATAGTGCTTATGAATTCTGTTAGGGCTTTAATGTGAAATGTTACCCCTCATTTCAACATCTCTTGTAATGTAGGACTTAAGTGAAGCAAATCCTGGTTCATTTTGTCGTCTCTTAATCTTAGCACCCAATTGTAATTCTCTGTTTTCCGCTACTACATTACATCAGTAGTAGGTACTTGATTGATTGGGATTCAATTCACTCGAGTCTTTCACACACTGCATGCATCTCCATTTATTTTCCCTCAGAAGTTGTGCAGCTTCCGTCCTCAGATTGTTCATTTGCCTTGTTTGTGTGCCTACTTGGCTTGGCGGAGGGGTTGTGAGATCCCTGGAATTTAAAGGGTACAAATAAGCAGAGAAATGGATAAGAGAGTGTGAAGAATCAAGCTGTGTGATGTAACATCCGGCGTTGGAAGACATCCTTGTCTTTTGATCGAGCCGAGTGAAAAACACTTCACACAGGCCCGTGGACTGAATACAGGGCTCAATCCCTCCCGGGCTACAGCACGAAATCCCCCAAACTTGCTTTTTCCCCCCTCCTTTGCTTTTCTCCTCTTGAGCTTTGCTCTGTGAATATTCAAAAATCAAAGCCAGAAGACCTAGATTTTAGATTCTCAGCTTGATGAAGATTTTCAGTGTTTTGATGAAGTACTCGTTCCTCGAAAAACACAGATGTGTATTGACCTTTGTTGCTGCCTGAATTTAGACACATAAACTGCTGAGCACCAGAATATATGGGATAATCTCCCCTCTCTCCATTTCAATTGGAGGTACAACTCCGTGGCAGTGCACTGTGCAGAGAAGAGATTGGCGAATCTGTGAAAGCGAGTCTAGTGCTCACTAGAATATTATGCTCACTGATTTAATGTCCTCTCTGTCTTTTTCTCCTAGGTAAGCACTTTTCTGCTGCTGTATCGGGCATGGGGGTCGGGTCGCTAGTAGCGGTGGCTGCCTACAAGGGCTGGGATGACTGATTGAGGTGATGTACTGCAGTGTGTCCATTGACAACAGAATAGCTAGTAGCACTGATTTCTCAACACATTGACAAGTGAGGACTTGCTCGTGCTGGAAATGGAAGCCATGACAGCAACTAAGACACCTAGAGACGTCTATCCTGTAAGGTTTCTGAAAAGCAATCACAGTTGCCTAAAACCTGGTCTTATTTTTGCTAAATGCCATTGCTGAGATGTGGAAATTCAGCATTAAAAGAGCCCCACCAGGAGAATGCACATGAGCCATCAGCTAATCAGACAGGTTTTAAACAAAGCCCCAGGACAGAACTGATTTAGAAGAGAAAATGGAAGATGAGAAAGTTATTACCCAAACTGTAGCATCCATCATAATTCAGTTTCAATTTCTTCTCATTATGCAGATAGATCAAACCTAGAGTTCAAGACCAGGTCCAAATAAATAACAGAGAAATACTGACAAAGTTCAAAACTGTGCACGTTGGAGGGGAAACAGTTGGCCCTATAATACGCAACCACGGTCTGAAATGCAGACTAAATGTTTTTAGCTAACAAGTGTTAGTTTTTTACCCTTTATCTAGTCAGCTGTCAGATCTACAGCTGAAGGTGAACCACTTGGAAACATAACTCCCACATTTCTCCGGTCGCACCAGATGGCCGCACCTCCCTGAGCCTGGTTCTTCTGGAGGGTTCTTCCTGTTAAAAGGGAGTTTTTCCTTCCCACCGTCATCAGGTGCTAGCTCAAAGGGCACCGTTTGATTGTTGGGGGGGGGGGGGGGGTTGTTGATGCTATATAAATAAAAATGAACCACTGATTTCTGAATCATCCCTAATTTCCTTCGGGATTAATAAAGTATTCTGATTCTGATTCTGATTTCCCTGTCAGAATCCTTACAGAGTCTAATGCTAATAATGCTAATATTTGTTGTATCTGTGAGAGTGCTCGCTACATATATAGGTGTAGCTGTCAGCATCCCAAGTGTCACATTTTTTTATACTGATGATTCATATCTTATTGCTGGTGTCCTGATGAAGGGCTCAGTTTGTTTTATTTTTTGCTTAAAATGCTCTTTACCCTGTTGGTCCTACATCCAGCCACATTGTAGCTTCATGACAGGTTTCAGTTTTTTGCTAGCAGGCGTAAATAAAGAAGCTTGCTTTCCCAGATTGAGCGGGACTAAAATGTGCTATACTGCGATTGAAACACACACATATATAACATAGTTATCCACTTGTTATCCGGTCTATATTTTGGATAACCTAAAATGTCGTCTATAATCAATATGTTTGTATTTACAATAAGCCAACTGACTTCACTGTAAAATTCTTCACTTGTAGTTATGATCCCACAGGGAAATAGAACATCTCTGCAGTTCCTCTTATGGCTCTACAGAGCATTTTAGAGTCTCTAAGCTCATTGTTTTGGTTTTATAGCTGCAGTTTTACTGTTTTGGCTCATAGCCGTCATTTTCTGCAGCAGCAGGGAGCCGTTTTCACTTTATAGCTCTGATGAATGCACTTTACATTACGTTCTCAGCACCAGATGGCGGAGAGACAACGTTAGCAACTTGCTAGTGGACGAAGTAGACCATTTAGCTCCTAAACAGTTGGAGGTTTCTT
Organism: Astatotilapia calliptera; assembly: GCF_964374335.1. NCBI lineage: Eukaryota > Metazoa > Chordata > Actinopteri > Cichliformes > Cichlidae > Astatotilapia > Astatotilapia calliptera. The sequence goes on from NC_137435.1 coordinate 13,078,648, forward strand.
TCTGAAGTTAGGGGGACATGAAAAGAGAGCGTGCATATTGGACTTATTTATTGGATTTATGATGTGGGCACAAACGCGACTCCCAGTGAATGCACATCAGTGATGTTTCCCTGATGTGATATATGCAGTCGTTTTCTAACCCTTTTTATCATGTCAGCTTAAAATATCTTAATATTTTTGCAGATTAATTTTGTGGTTCATACTTTTCATACTTTAATGTCCCCTGTACATAAATCTGATCACCTGACTGCTCGTACCTCATCCTTTTTCTCTTACTTTTGTCATGGCCCATACTGACTGACCATAGAATACAAATACGAAAAAAAGAGATTGTTTTAAGAACAGGCAAATATCAATCAGCACTTAAATGCCTGTCCTGATCGCAGAGTTTAAACAGCAGTTAATATTCAAGTAACCCTGCAGTATTGACACTGAGATGGAACTACTTCCACATCAGTGAAGCAGTCAAGTTGTGGTGTGGTCTGCTGTGCCTCCATTATGCATGAGCCCTGACCACCCTTCACCAGCTGTCACCGAGCTGACCACTGAATCCCATCTGGACCCTGGGGGACATCACCATCGTCCATCAGGGAGGCTGTAAGATGAGCCCGCTGACACGGAAACTCCCACCTCAGATCCCACTTACCGCAGCCCTGCCTCTCCCCTCAGTCAATACCCCCCTCCCTCTGAGGCTGGCTTTCTTTCGTTTCTAGGTTCAAAGGTTGGACCGCTGCTCTGATCTAATAGCTCGAAAGACATTTTTCTCTCTCCGCGCGCAGGTTGTTTCTGGCTTAAGTCAGCGCGAGGATGAAATTTTTAACACATCCTGGGTATTTAATGCTTTGTCATGTATTTCATTATGGAAACAGTTTGGAAACATTATGAAGCTGTGGTGCTGAAATGTGGCAGCTTGCACTTGCATGTTGCTAGTGTTGAAGTTATCTTAATATGGAGGTGCTAAATTGTTCAGAGCCCTGTAAACTCATTTTTAAATCAGTTCTGTCAGGGGCAGCAGGAGAGCAAAGCAAACACACTAGAATGGGTGTTGTGTGCTTGCTCCGAAGGACTCTCACTGATATACTCAGATCAGACTAAAATACTGTAGCAGGTTCTTCTCAATAACCACAGATAGGGAGTGATTTTACATCACACGATCCCTCTACTATACACATCCATGCAGGAAAATGCTTTACAGCTCGCCCAGTTTCAGTCTGTTAAACTTTTCTTACTTTGGCACCTACTATATGAAGGGGGGAGGCAAATGCACTCCAGGTGCACTATTTCCCCAACTGATGCTGCACCCTCTCCCTCCTATAACCAAGCCACAAGCCATACCCTGCTGTCACACATGCCCCCATTTATATCTGGTTATATATCTGGTAGTGCAGACCATGTAAAACCTAAGTAGAAATTAAGTTTTGTTATAAGTCATGGTATGTCATTTTAGGTGAAAAAATGCAGACTTATTGACTTATGTGCTCTCCGACAACCGAATAAATAAATAAATAATACTACTAAAAGACATTAGCGATGCCAGAAAATGATTTAAAAAATGGATTTCTAATGAATTTTCATCATTATATTTTATGGTGAAGTGTAGCATTAATGGGACAGGTAAGAAATGTTATTTTTCAGATTTCCAGAAAGTAAAAAAATGTGTTTTACAGATATTTTTCAGGCTTATTTTTACATATACTGTCGTGACAACTACTAGGGTGAATAGTTTTTTTAGAGCTGTTCTTAAAAGCACCATGTGATGTTGTGTAAATATGTGGACAAGGCCACACTTCTCACACACTTTCCCGGCAGTTCAAACTGCTTTTTCTGAGACAGTTGGCCAGCATAACCTGAAGTGGGCGTGAATGTTGGCTGTGAAAAGTAAAAGTAATAGAAAGAAAAATGAAAAGTAATAGAAGCCTTCGTTTGTACAGCACAGGAAAGGATTGGGAAAATTCTTTCCAAAGCTATTTGACCTGAGCTCTGACAGATTTGTAGAGGTCTCTTTGGCAACCTAACTGTAAAATGATCATGTGTCATGATACTCAAGCTTTTTGATTTACGTTCAGGATTTTGCTGTCATTTTGAATATTAAGTCTCTTTTCTCTCTAAATTTTATTCAGTACATTTTTTCAGTGGTTAGCACTGTGGCCTCATGACAAGAACGTTCCTGGTTCAAACCCCAGCTGGGGCCCTTCTGCGTGTTGTCCTTGGGCCTGCGTGCATGGGTTTCCTCTGATTACTCTGTTTCCTACCACAAAATATTCGTGTTAGATTAATAGGTGATTCTAAATTTGCCATGCGTGTGAGATAGATTACAGTCCTGTGGGGGGAAGAAAAAGTTTCCACGTGATTCCCTGCAGTCCTAAACAAAACCAAAGTACACTAATGCTGTTTCATTGAGGTTAAGACGGTAAGTAGCAGCCAGGTGCTGCTAATCAATTAACTGAGCAGACATTTAGGTAGTTTGCTGGTCTGGTCTGGAGCATTCAGGTAAGATTTCATTCATTCATTCATTCATTTATTTATTCATTTCCAGGCACAACAAATACCTATATTGAACATAAAATACACAAAACAAAAAACAAAACTTGCCTGAAAAAGGAGTGGGACGAAGAAAACTTATTAAATCCCACCCCTATACTCACTCATCAACAAAAAAAAACAATAAACTTCCCGCAGCTACGCCCATCATTGCATACAGACCCATCAACAGCCCCGGGCAGATACAAGCATCTAAGCGGCAGCTCGCAACCAACAATTAGAGCCTTCATAACTGAATACAGAATATATAAATTATAAATTGCATTACCACAGGTAACAGGCAGTAATAACTACAAGTAATAGACACACATACATATACATACATATACATCTACACACACAAGTACATATATGTACATACATACGCACACTTTATTTTTTATTTTTTATTTTGGAATCCATACCAGCAATGGTAAGAGAACAGACATTACAGAGCACACTAAAACCCATCATTGAGTATACTGTGACCAGACCAACTGTTTGTAGAGAAATTTAAATCTATGAATATTATTGCATTGTTTCAATTGTAAACTCAGACTGTTCCAGATTTTCACACCACATACAGACACACAAAAGCCTTTACGGGTTGTTCGAGTTCTGGGTAATTTGAATTCTCCAAATCCTCTAACATTATAAACCTTTTCTCGAATTTCAAATCTAGTTTGTAAATTTGCCGGTAAAAGTTTAGTAAAAGCTTTATACAAAATTATGGATGTATTGTAATTAACCAGATCCTGGAATTTAAGTAACTTTGCCTGAAGAAAGAATTTGTGAGTATGATCTAGATAACCAGCCTTGTGAATAATACGCAGTGCTCGTTTCTGTACTGTGACTAATGGATTAGTTGTATTTTTATATGTGTTTCCCCACACTTCCACACAATATGTAAGATATGGAAGAACCAGGGTACAGTACAGAGTACGAAGTGCATCTTTATCAAGGAATTGTTTCACTTTGTTCAAAACTGCGAGGCTTCTGGAAATTTTGGTTTTTATGTGTCTGACGTGGGGTTTCCATGAAATTTTGTTATCAATTACGACTCCCAAAAATTTGTTTTCACTCACATTATCAATTGGTACACCTTCAATGATAATTGGTAATTCTATATTATATTTAAAATTACCAAAAAACATTGCTTTAGTTTTATTTATATTTAATGATAATTTATTTATGTCCATCCATTTTTTTATTAATTGTAGCTCCCTGTTTACAGTCATTACAAGATCAGTATAATCATCGCTACTGAAAAATATGTTGGTGTCATCTGCGAACAGTATGAGTTTAAGTACTTGAGAAACATCAAAAATATCATTTATGTATACATTGAAAAGTTTTGGTCCCAACACTGACCCTTGGGGAACACCACATGTAATACCAAGTTTCTCTGAATGGTAATGCCCTATGCTAACATATTGTTCCCGACCCGTTAGGTAACTTTTTAACCAGTTACCAGCTTTCCCTCGAATACCATATCTTTCCAATTTATCCAGTAAAATTGAGTGATTGATTGTGTCGAAGGCCTTTTTGAGGTCAACAAAAATACCAACTGCATATTTATTTTTATCCAGTGTATCAGTAATTTCTTCTACTGCCTCAATTATCGCCATTGAAGTGGTTCTTTGCGTTCTGAAACCATACTGACCAACATTTATTATTTGATGTTTTTCAAGGAATTTTTCTAATCTTGAATTAAAAAGTTTTTCTAGAATTTTTGAGAATTGAGGCAGTAGAGAAATAGGCCTATAATTGGTAAAACTGTGTTTGTCATTACTTTTATATAGTGGTATTACTTTCGCAATTTTCATTTTTTTTGGAAAACAACCGGACTGAAATGATAAATTACAGATATATGTTAAGGGACTAGCAATATTCAGAATAACCTGTTTAACTACAGACATATTTATGTCATGATAATCCATTGAAGACTTACTTTTACATTTTAATGTGATATTTATTACTTCTTGCTCATTTGTAGCTTGCTCATTTAACACAATGAAAAGGAGGAAAGACAACAGCAATGATCCTAGAGAAACAGTGAGTGCTGAATGAAGCTCGTATGTTATAAAAGAGAGGGCCAAGTTGAGAACTCTGAGGATCACCATGCGTGATATAGAAGCACGCCTTCTTACACAAACAACTGCCCCTTCTGAGTAAGAAGAACCTGGGCTAACACCTGTGACCTACTTTGATCAGCACAATATGATCAAATGTGGGACTACTGGATTTAAAGCACATCTGCAGCTATTCAAGCTAGGAGATTTTTGTGGAGTCTTTCCTATGGACAAATCCGGTTTATCCAGTCATCGCTAAAAGAGCCGAGCACCCCTCTGTTCTGTCTGTATTGATGATGTCATGGCTCTGATAATCACCACCTGTGTTCGCAAGTACAGTATTGTCTATTCAGCATGTCTAAAAGTGGCCTTTTGCGGCAGATGGTGCTAGAGGCAGGAGACCAACCCTTCTCTCACCTCAATCTGGATAACAGGGCTCATCACTCCCAGCCTGGATGGGATGGGAAAGAGTTTGCTCAAGGCAAGACAAGAGGCAGCAACCTCGAGAGCCTAGCGGTGGTGAATTTATGCTTTATGTAAAACTGAAAAGATTATGTCTTTACATAACCGTAGCTGTGGGTTCATAGCGGTTGTTATTTGTAAGAATTCACCTCCCATGATTTTGTTAGGGTGCCATATGAGGCAGCGTACTCTAAAGCCCTCAGGAAGTCTATAGATTACTGTTAATAAGCACACATCATGCTGCAAATACACATTACACACAGCCTGTCATCGCTCAATCGTCTTAGAAATAATCCTTATCTGAGCCTTTGTGTTCTAACATCTGATTAAAGAAAATTGAAGGGACTCCTTTATCTCTCCTGCTCTGCAGCTGTGCAGCTAATTGGAAATGTAACTAGCGCCTCCAAAACATATCTCAATTACATTTTGTACATTGAGCATCATAGAAGTGTTTCGTTCAGAATAAATGCATGTGTGTCTGTGCTTTTGTACAGTATGTGTACAAGTGTTTTCAATAGATAAGAAATTGTAAAAGAACAGATTAATTGTAGTCATTGTGCGATGAAAAATACTTTTAATAAGTTAAAAAAACGAATAATATACAGCGGCTCACAAAACGTTTAAAGACCATTTAAAATGCATGACAAAAACCCTCAAACATTGCGGTAAATATTCAAATGATAGCGCATGCAAAATATTCCAAAAGTATCCGGACAGTTGGAATATTCTTTCACTTTTTCGTTCGTTGGCTTGAAGGACTGTTTAACATTTGAACATGGATTCAGCCAGCAAAGCTTTCGCTCTGTCATCCTTGCTCAGAGGTTTTCCTTTTTTTTCCTTCTCCATGGCATTCCATAGGAGCTCTGTATGATTTCAATCAAGGTCTTGGAGGGCTTTTCTGAGACTTTGATTTTCTCCTGGGCAAAATATTATCTTAACACACAGCTAGTGTGGTTTAGATCTGAAGGATCTATTTCTGTCACTGGAGTTATTTTTTTTTCTTTCATTTTTCTTTCAGTTTGTAACTAGAAACACTTCTGCAGACTTCAGAGTTCATATTTCCATCAGTACATACACACTCACGTCCATGATTGAAAGAAAAACAGCCCCACACTCTGATGTTCTCACCTACTAGCTTGATGGTACCCTTGGCACGGTCTTGTCGGAGGACTTCAACAAATCAAAATCATCAACAAATATTTACTTTTTGGACTCATCTAAAAGTAAAACATCCCCAAAAGGTGGCATCTTTCTTCACATGTCCTTTTGCAGTTTTTATCCTTGCTCTTTCATTGTTTGTGCCTGGGTGGTTTCTGCAGTATTATTCTCACATCTGTACGTGTTGGCTGCTTTAAAAGGTCTGTAAACTGAAACATCTACCTGTGTCCCATTTGTACTTTAGTCCTTCACAACAGGAATGGAGCCTTTTTAATTATTTGTCCAGAATTTATTTCTTTATGGCTGCACTATATGAAATTACTCTCTAACCCCTTACCGGAGTTTTAAGCGTCCAGATACTTGCAAGGGTTAGTGTGGCAGTAATAGTATAAGAACTGCAATATATATATGGTTTTCTAGTAATTAACTTCACAATCTCCATTTTCCCAAAGATCATATTTTAGTTCTTTTCATAGGTTTTGATGCCCTTGTTTTATCTGAAGACACTGTGGCTCTGCCAGTAACTATGCAGAATAAGATTTTACACCTGGAACGTTTGATGAGCTCATAAAATGTTATGCATTGTTAGAGTTTAAACTAGCCAGCAATATGTGGAGTGGTGATCCTGTCTGTAAGAAGTCTGAGATTTTCTCGCCTTGGATGCAGAGTTGGTACAAGTTGAATGCAAATACAGCATACTGTTGTATGAGTTGAACATGAAAAATACATTTTACTGATATTATACCAGTACTATAAACTGTAAACAGACATTTTTCCCACACTGGAATTTCCTGCAGCCAGTACAAACGAAACTCACAAAGCTAACCACCAAAAATGTTGTTTTAATCAGCACACTGTGTTAGTTCTATTTGCACACATATAACTAGTACAAGTTCTTTGTTTGCACAATGTGCACCACAATCTACTACTTATTCCCCGAGTTATGAGCATAAATCACACATAACTGACATTTGTTTTTTAAGCTTTCCTTCTAAATAACAGATTGTTATTGTGACACGTTTTCATGCATGTCTAAGCTAAACTAAACAGTCTGAAGGTTGAATGCAGTAATAAGATCTGAGCTTTTAATACTGTGTTCTTTCTGCCTATTTCTGCAGTTTTGCAGGACTAGGGCTGGGCAATATGATCTCAAATCAAAATCACAATTGATGGAACATTTTATCTTGATTTTGATTATTATTATTTTCTTAATGGAAATGAGGAGTATTCTTCACACAGGAAAGTTAGGCATGGACTTCCATAGGGTTTCCCTTGGGCAATATTTTTAGATAGCACTGCATACTAGAGATGGCACGATACCACTTTTTTATATCCGATACCGATACCATAAATTTGGATATCGGCCGATACCGATATGAATCTGATATAGTGTGTTTTTTAATCAATAAAACTGTTTTTTTAATATCTTGCTGCATTTTGTATAAGTTCATACTCAAGTTTAAAAACAAACAAACACTAAAGCTATTCTGTTATACCTGTATGCAAAAAATACACTGCACCCAAAATATTTCATAGTTCAGCAAAACTGATCAATCTAATAAACTTAAACCTACACCATCCTCCCTATTCTGTTATTTTAAATATTAAGCAACCTAACTAATAGGGTTGCAAACTCCCAACAAAAAAAGTAAAAAATAGGGAACCACACACCCTCCACCTCATGATGCTTAATCTACGTAATCAACTTTAATTTGATGCAGGGTGGAAAAAAAATGCACAGAAATCAATTATTTTTCAAGAATAATTAAATAGATTCAACATCTTTCTTTAACAGAACTGCAGACTGCACAGATGGTACCTTCCCAAAGGAAAAAGTACTATATCTTACTAGGGTATATTAGACTTAACAGTTACTATATACAGTAATGGACATACATTTTACATCAGATTAAAACTTTGGGTGTACGATTCAGATAATTATTTATTAAAAGCTAGACATTTTAAATGAGAATAAGAAAGAAAAGTATGTTTTTGTGCCCCCTTTTCCCTGTTCATGCCCTATCGGCCCCCCTGGCTAAACTTTGTTAGATCCGCCCCTGCACAGTTACCAGCCGTCAGCTACGTAGAAAAAGATCCTGGTGTACAAAGTAATATTAAATAAATTCTAACAACAGATTATCAAGCTGTTATTCAACCCCTGGTTTCCTCTTTCTGGCGTGAAGTGGGCAATAAACAAACAAGAGAGACCGACTTGCGACAGAAAAGCCAATCAGTTGATCATTAATCAGTTTCATGATTGAAGTAGCAGCAGGAGAGGGAGGGGGAGAGAAGAGGCAGTCGCTCCATATATCGGTTGTTAAGCTTAAAGCTGGAATGCTTTACAAACATCCTAACCCTAACCCTAACTTACACACTTGCTTTACTTCTCTCTGGGATAACTTCCTTGGGGATGAAATGCCAGTTTGGTAGCGAGGCTCAAAATGCTCAACCAGACTGCTGACAGGTCTTGCACGCCACAGCCGCTCTATCACATGAGGCACACTGCTCCAGCGTTCTACGGTTATGAGCCGGGTTATGCCATGTCGCAAGTTTTGTGAGCTGCTTTTGTGATATTTAATGGATCGGATTACATTTTTTATTTCTATATCCGATCCAGTAATTTAGGTCAGTATCGGACCAATACCGATACGTGATATCCGATCGGTCCATCTCTACTGCATACATTTTCAATCCTTTGCAGATTTATTTACCCACAAAGCCAAATGACACAAATCACGTAGTTAAAGACCTGCATGGCCTCTGATTTCCAATTTATAAATTCAGATAAAACTGAGGGTACTGTACTCAATCCTAAATATCTTAGAAACACGGTGTCTAACCAGTTTTGATGCCATTACCTTGGCCTTAAGTTGTTTTTTTGAGCAGGATATGTCCTTCAGTGAGTAATTAAATGCGTAGGACTATATTAATTTGCACAAGATCTCTAAATTTGAATTATTCTGTGTCAAAGTGATGGTGCAAAACTAGTTCATGCATTTGTTGCACGCTGGGCTGTTGTTGTTCATTATTATTAAGTCGCTTTAAAAGCTCCATGAAAAGCTGCCAGTGGATCCAGCATGCTGCAGTGAGAGCACTAACTGGGACTGGAAAGAGAGGCCATATTTCTACCATTTTAGCTTTTTTTTCAGTGGCTCCCTGTTAAGTTAAGAACCGAATATAAAATCCTTCTCCTCACATACAAAATCTTGAATAATCAGCCCTGCTGAGTTATGCTGCAGTAGGCGCGGGGGGGGGGGGGTTCCTTGAGGAATTCATTGAGTGATTTTCCTTCACTCATCTCTTTTCTCTGTATGTTTACATACCACTGATGTATTCAATCATCATTAAACTCTAGCCTTTTCTCCTATAGTTTCTTTTATAGTTTTGTTTCTATCTTCTCTTTCCCTTCCCTGGGCCTGGTTCTGCTGGAAGTTTCTTCTTTTTAAAAGGGAGCTTTTACTTCCCATTGTCACCAGTGATTGGTCATTTTTTGCTCTTGCACTCATAGTTCACTACGCTTTTATTATAAATAAGCCCGACTAACCTGAGACTGTTTTTTTGGCTTTAATTATTTGTGCTCCAAGTGTTTAAAAGCCAAAAATGTGTCCAAACACGAACTACTTGAGTTGTGCAGTGGTTTGAATTTTCCTCCATGATGTTTCCATGTTGCAGACTGAGTTAGTCAGTAATAATCACATAAAGGCAGCCCCGTTTACTCAGCAGTACACTATTGTATTAATGTCATAACTCATCTACTTTTGTCATCCTTTGTTGAGTCAGCGACCTGTTTGTATTTCTTCAAAGGGCTAACTTCAATTAACCTGCACCGCTAACAGAGCGAAAGCTGTAGGTTCCCTTCATGGATATTGACGATATGCTTCGTGTCTGCCAGCTATTGAATTTGAATCTCATTCATAATTTCGTTTCTAATATTAAAGGTCACATTTGCATTTGTGTTGATAAGCAGTTGGTATGCAGGGCCTATAGCACTCACGCCGCTGCTGTGGTTGTTGCTGGGTGGATGGTTAGTTCGTGTGGTTCAAGAATAAACACTCATCACACTGGAAATAATTGAAAAACCGGCTTATTTAATTAATTAACAGTGTAATGTACCGATGTCTATCACCAGTGTGGGAGTAGATTGGAATTAATATTTCAAAACTCTGCATAGTGGCTTGTTCGATTCACTCCATCTTTACAAACAACATGTTACGTGTCAGTGATTATTAAACTCATCACAATACCTTGTAGGTCTATAAGTTCTTTGTGAAGTCTAAAAAAACACAATTTATTATTAATAACTGTAGATAAATCATGCATTTATTCAGTGAACTGAGTCATTATGTAACTATAGCTTCTGGTTTCAATAAACTCAAAGTTTCAGATTTACAGGTACATTTTAAGTAAACTATGCACTTTCTCTGGCCCATGTAAGTACTTTCTGAGTTTTATTTATTTATTAAGTTTTAAAGAATACATCATAACCTCTCCAAGCATCCTGATTTTGAGTGGTGAGTTTATGCACCAGGATGAAACCTCTATCCAATCATCCATTTTCTTACCACACGTTGCACAGCAAACGTAATTAATCATACACCTGAAAGATATATAGAAGGTCCGCAATCATCACTTTTATTTATCCCACTGATTTGTTACTTTTGAAGTGAACATTAGATATCATTTGATGTGCCGTACCAGAGTTAGCTTCAAGCCGATGTTCAGCAGTCTCTCCGGAGGTCACAGTTAAACACACCGTGCAGGATATAGTATGCTTTCCCTTTAACCTTCAGTTACTCCGATCATATGTTGGGAAGACCTTGATAAATAGCTGCGTCACTGTACACACTGTACACACAGCCTAACAGCATGGAAAACTATAAACTTTTACAACCCGAGCCTGCTCTCCTAATTACCAAGCTACTAAATTAGATGTGAAGGAAAGAGATATGTGTAATGGAAATGGAGGGCAGCACGTTTCTGTTCTGCTCTGACATGCTCAGCTCTGGCACCGAAGATGAGTAAAGTTGGCTAAACTCTATTCAAAACAGGCAGCCGTACAACTTCTTCTTTTGCTGTTAGCAGTAGGAGATCAAGAGAGAGGACTTATGATACCCAAGAGTTTTATCAATCTAATAAAAAAACATCACTGCTTACCTTTGTAATGCAAAAATATATATTTAACGGCGCATGGAGCAGAAAAAAAAATCTCCATTATAAATTATTAAACAACAGTTAATAATTTAAAAGATTTCAAATGTTGAAAATATTAAAAGCAGAAGTAAGGTGACTGATTATTGGGATTCATAGTTGAATTATGGGCAGAAAATGATGAATAAAGTAATTTTTATAGGTTGCTATAGCACGGAAGTGTGGTGTGTGTAGCTGTAATACCTCAGCAACATCAATTTACATTTAAGGATATTGATGATGGAGCTGCAAGGCAGGTGGAAAAGAGGAAGACCACAGAGAAGGTTTATGGATGAAGTGAAAGAGGCCGTGCAGAGGGTTGATGAGACAGAGGTGGATGCTGGGGATAGGGTGGAGATGGAGGCAGATTGTCCCCTGTGGCAACCCCTAAAGGGAGCAGCCGAAGAAGAAGGAATTAAAGCAATATCAGCAGATAAAGATGGGAAGGGAACCCAAGCACATGACACTTTAAAAAAATAATCAATGAGTAAAAAAAAAAAAAGCAGACGGCCATAGAATTGGGAATGACCAGAGACCACAAAATGTAATATTACTCTATCACGCTACTTAATAGGATATTAACATTTTGCGATATGCTCGGTATTATCCTCAAAGGTAAATTTTGTTAGTATCTGCTTTACCTAATAAGATGAAGTTCTGAGTCGTTCCTCTTACTTCAGTCATTTTTACCGCTGCTAAATGGGATTTTCCACAAACAGACTGAACAAACTGTCAGTAAAAGCTGTCATAAATGTTGCAAACAGCTGACAAACTGAACGGTTTATATTAGTCTAGTCTGAGGTAAATGAATTCACACTTGTGTAGTATTACAGCTGTTTTGAACACAAGAGAGCAGTCACCAGTCGTCTGGGACATAATGAGCAGTTGTAATCACATATGAATCATAGCCTGTGAAGTCCATGGCTTACAACTCTTTTTACTACACTCAGCTTTTCCTCAGCATGGACATGACACATCGTGGGTACGGCTGTGTGTTGAGCATGTAAAAAAAGTGCTAATTTTCCACAAAGTTGTATGGATTCAGGTCTGGGTGTGTGTGATTTTCTTAGCTCACTCTAAATCAGGAAGTAGCTTTTTCAAGCTAAGCGTGTTGGGTTTTCTGTTGAGCTGATGTACTGTTAGCTTTGCCATCGTCAGCTAACATTATCACAGGATGGTGCTGCGTGAGAGCCGTCATGTTTGTGATATTTCCAAGTGTCATTTACGTCTCTTTTGTCCCATCGTTGTTGCAAACAATCAAAGCAGACAGTGCTTCTCTGATTTCTTTCTCCTGTGCCCCAATCTTTGTTTGACCAACTTCCTCCTGTACTCATGACTATCACTTCTCCTCATGTAGCTAAAAATCTAATATCTAATAATAATAATAATAATAATCTAATAATAAGATGTCAATATTTGGTGTTCCTGTGTTGATATAATATTTCCACTCAAAATATGGCAGTATTACACTGTATTGATTGTCTTTCCCTCACCCCTAACTCCCACTTCGAAAAGCTGAATATTAAGTAAAAACGCTGAAGACTCAGGCTTGGAAAAGAAAAGTGAACAAAACAGGGTATCACACTGGCCAGGCAATCAAAAAGTGCATGAGAGACAAATTAAAAGCAAGAACTCCCACAGGCAGTTAAAGTCTCCCGTCCCTATAACCTGTATGTCATTGGATTGTTGGAGTAAACCTTGTGTGAGACGGCAGTAACTGCCACCCAGGAAGAAATAATAAGAAATGCATTAACTACCACAAACATACCGTCGATTGACAGCTTAAAGTGTTTCTGTTTAGCACTTTGCCAGTAAGCAGTTTATTGGAGCATCTGTGTTGTGCAGATCTGGGTTTGCTGCAATAATGTCTTCATGTATCTTATTGAATGCATGTGTTTGCCCCCAAGAATTATGGGCCTGTGCAATATTGAGTTAGTGTGTATGTATGTGTGTGTTTTGTGCCTGTAAGCGCTCTTGCTGTTTTGTGTCAGTGCATAGAGTATCTGTGGGGTTTTTTTTGTCTTTCCATAAATCCATTTTCGCTGGTTGTCAGCACTAACGCTACTGTCAGCAGCAGTTGATGGAGCTCCACTCTGCCGTAAGACTCTCTGATCTATCAGCTGTGACGTAATGCTCTCCTCAATCACCAGTCCTGGGAACAGTAAATCAGAGCACTGCTGCTCTGCGTGGTGCTAATGCTGGTACCCTGCTCCCTGCTCAACCACTGAGCTCATCTACAGTCCAAACAGCAAGAGAACAGCAGGATGATTGCTGGACACTTTAATCGCTTCTAATGACCTCACCTATCAAGACCCTATTAAAGCATTTGTATGCAAAAACTAAAGATCATTTTGCATTTTAGACACTGCTCCTCTTAAAATATATATATTGTTTTGTTTCCTAACAACAGGTTTTGTCAGAGGCAAGGTTGGTCTCAACTTGAAACCTCTGTTCATCAAATGTACGGTATAAAAAAATCCTGCAATTAGAGTCTGGCTGTAAACAGAAAAGCTGGTGGTTGAACTCAATTGGCTTTCATGATAAAACCTTAAAGCTTAAATGCACATTGATTACAGCCTGGTACACAGTGGTTTTGTTCTATTTAATCAGTTTTCTCGAAGCTACAGGTGGGGATTTCTGTTATTTCTTACCCATCTGTATCAAATTAAGACTTAAAGTTATTAATTATTGGGGTTTGGCTGCTTTGAGATACTGAAATGGATCTCTTGGCCATGTCTGTAGCGTTTGTATATGCTATATTGTTAATTATACTAAGAGCACTCAAGAAGTTTTAACAAGAAAATATTCATCGCATTTGTGATTTGCATGAGCACATTAGCAGGTATCTGCTGTGTGATGTAACCCTACAATTATTCGAGTACAGCTTGCAACAACACTTGACAGTGTTAGATGATAACTGAGCATGCCAGAGAAAAAAAGAAAAAATACCACGGCGACAGTCATAAGGTTTTAGACAAGGCACCAGACAGGACTTCAAAAAACCACTGACGCATATCTCATCACACCCGCGTCCATTTTTGGTATTCAAATACAAATAGTGTGCGTATAAAACCACAGAAAGCTCAAAATGTTTTACAGCAAGTCCTTGTCAGCCCCTCCATATATTAATGTTGAATCAACAAGCCTTTAAAATTAATTTAAGGAAAGACATAAATATTTTTAAATAATTTGATCACTTAATTACAAGAGCACTGGAGCTTTGTACAACCCTGTATTCCATACGTTTTAGGACGCCAGTCACCATCTCCTGGTTTCAGTCATTCCAGTTCACACTGAGAAAACATAAAACAAGAAGAATGAATTTTAATTTTGCTAATCCTTCATTGAACATGTTCTCTGAATCTTTTTTTTCTTTGTCATTTTCATTCTTTAGACAGGATAGCTGCCTGCTGGTAATGCCGACTTTGCTTTCTCAGCGGGTCATTGAGGGCTTGTATAGAGCACAACAGGGAGATTCCTGAAGTAAATATCACATTCATGTTCTGCCTAGGGATTTTGATTATGAGCCATAATGTTATAACCATCTAAAGTAGACTTACTAATCACCTACGACAAGGCAAACTGATGGTATGTGCTCCTGTGAAAACACATCTGTATCATCTGTAAAGTCAGTAAGTGAATACAATTTGATTTGTAGAGCACCTTTCAAGATAAACATCACAAAGTGCTTCACAACAGAACAGAAGATAAAAACAAAAGTAAACACATATGAACCTTTTTAAGACAAAAGTGATTTATTTGCTCTACCCACAATCCTAAACTGTAACTCGTCTGTTATTGGTGGAGGTCGCGGGTTATTATGGAAGTGTTTAAAACCATGAGTATCAGGTCTCTTAGTGAGCCCAAAATATCAGTAATATTACTGAATATGAATGGGAAACTTACTTCTGGAACTGGAGCCATTAAAAAAGTGATCACTAATTTTATCTTTTCGTCGTTTTCCATTTTGAGCTGTTTGTTCGCTATCGTGAAAAAATCACCTTGAATTGCCAACGCAGAAACAAAGTAAAACACACTGGTTAGCGGTGCTTAGGTGGTAGAAAAAATATTTGTCTTTCCTTAAATTTTCAATTTCAGCAGTTTTTCTGTCCAAATAGCGAGTTTTTATTTCTTTTGTGTCTTTGTTGTTAGCATTACTTTCTCCTTTTGCTCCAGACAGAGACGTGTCACTTTGTTGCTTGTAGCTAAACATATGTTGCTTTTGGCTATATGACTGGCACTCTCATTTTTCTTGGGAGGATAGACGTGTATCAGCTGCACAGGCATCATTGAGAAATAGCTGAGGATCAGACTTGGTGGAGTGGTGTGCTGGATGAACTTACAAGCAGTGTGGGACCAAAAATGTTAATTAGATCATAAAAGAAGAGGCAAAGCCTCGAGAACTAGAAACTGGCAAACCTGTGTACTGTTGACCTCTGCACTTGTTCATTTAGAACAAGGAGACTTTAATCATGATCTACTTCTTATTTCCTCATGAGAGGGTTTGTTTCAGACAGTAGTCCAGAATGAGCCATGCTGGCAGGGAGAGCTAATCGGTGCCAAAAGTATAGCTATTTTCCTATCAGGAGGCGACAGACAGGTAAAAGACCCTACAGAGATGAGTGAGCACAGGCAGAGGTCAACAGATGGAGCTTGGCAGGGCAGGGGGAACAAGCTGCACCATTCCTTTCTCAAAGGGAGGCTACCATAAGTGTCAGCACCAGAAAGTCAGAGTGAGCAAGAGAACAGTCGATGAAACTGGAAGGACATCGGAGGGTCGGAGATTTTCACCAAATTACATGATTTTCTGTGACAGGTGTCATAGTTTAAAGGCAGGGAGGGTGACATCGGGTTGCTGGCCGTGTAGCAGAACTGACAAGGCAGAAGCTTCACATTTAAGAAAACCGGCATGAGAGAAACATCTGAAGAAGAAGAAGAAGAAGAAGAAGAATATCCATCTGGCTTTGCAAGCATTCAGGATGCCTGATACTGCTGGATCTTTGCACAATCCATGCACTTTTGTAAAATCTTTGTCTTCTTTCATGCGGTGTATTCTCTTTCAGCAGCGCTAGCTTGCCTCCTGAACAGCTAGTGGTTGAACTCAAGGAGCTAGGATGGAGTTTCTCATATAATGGTTAAAGCCCAGTGTCAACAGCAATGGAAAGTGATGGGTTAGAATGAGGTAGACTTATTCGTCAGTTCAAATAATGCTTTTGCCCTAGCAGTCAAGCCGAATGATGTGGAGCAGGAAGGGAATTTGTTGTTGTGAGAGACTGCCATGAAAACTCTGAAAAACTTAATAAGCGCTGCTGTAGTCTGGACAGGATCTATCGAAAGGTGGTGTCCTTTGAACAAAAAGGTACTTTTCACATCACTAGGCAGCGTGTGAGCTATTCTTGAAAGGTCTTTTGTTTTTTTTTTGATCGTATATGTAAGTAATAACATTTTGTCTGTCATTTACATGTAAATCCAGGCAGATTCTGAACAGGCAGCCTGACTTTAATTGTTCGTTTGCGTCCTTTAAATAACAATAGTAGAATATGATATGATTATACCCAACAACAAGACAAATGGGCAAACGATTGTGCCAGTTAAGTTAAAAAAAAGGAGAAAAAACACATAGTTGTAATGCATCACTCCAAGGACAGACCAATAACAGCAGCAGTAAGAACGAGAATGACAACAAACTGGAGAGAAATGGGTAAAAAAAGCAAAGGCTTATGTGATAATGGGCAGCAGCTGTAACAGGTGAAGCCTGCATGCACATGTGGTATTTACCGGGTCTGTCTATAAGAGAGCACAGGGAGGAAACTGGGAGCTAGAGGAAGAAGAGAGAGGTGGAGATGGAGCTACAGTCTTGACACTTGTTATCTCTGACCTAATTTGTCATGTTGCTTCTCTTTATGTCAGGCATGGTAGATATTTCCACTGCCTGACAACCGGTGATGTTTCAACATATTTGGATGCTGAGAATCAGTCTCAGATCATAGCAGCTGAGGTGTGCAAAGACAAATGTGGAGTATTTTCTTGTGAAACCGACACGCAGTTACACATTTCAGCATCTTTATGGACATTCTGAAAATGTTACAATGTGTTGGCAGGAACAACACGACTGAGAAATCTCCAATTTCAAGCAACAGCATGTACCACGGTGTTCCACACCCCTCTGTTTGGTCTGCACATGTGAGCCGGTGTGCAACACGAAAGCTCCAGAGAAAACTTAATGCTATCAACCATGATTCTGAGGCAGAAAGCTTTATCAACATTTCCTCGGGGTAGCAAGGTCAGATGCATCTTCACAATCCAAAAGATAAATGGATCAGATTTCCACGCCACATGTAGTTCAGGGCCCAGTCTGCCAGCAGCCACATAAACGTAAGCTTTCGGCCTTAAACACAGGGTGCTCGGTCTAGTGAGGCTCGTCTGAAATACAAAATGTCCCCAAGCTTAAAGAGCAGTTTGATGTGATTGATGGACACCGGACGGCACATTACAATAAATTCACTGGAGTGACCTGCAGACTTTCTGAGGCCTGGCTTGGTTGGATGAATGCAAAGTGTTTATGCTGAGATTTTAGAAGGAATGATTGTGGGATTCGATGAAATTGACACCTCAAGTAGTTTTGGTTTTGAAGGAGGCGGTAGTGCTCACACAGCGACCACGTGAGTTTGCACAAATACGCACATTTAAAGTGATTTTTTTCAAACGGGATGTACAGTGTGGCTTCGTTTCCCTGCCCTGGATCTAAGAGAGTATTGGCAAGTGAATATCCCTCATGTGTCTATATCCATTCGACTTGTTTTCATCGCAACAGGTGTTACCCACAGATAAAATGTGGAGGGAGAATATGATTTTCGGTTGAAGGATAGACGTTTCTTATCTCAGATAACCACTTTACTCCTGTCATAACCTGTCGCTTCCTCTGAGTTCAGCTCTTGTGATTGCTTGTGTGTGTGTGGGACTCGGCGTTGTTTGACATGCATACGCTCGGTTGTGTTGTCATATGCATTCGCTGCAAGACCAGGGTTCACCAAGTGTGGCCCACACTTTGCGTAGTGACAAAGAAAGATTGCATAACTGTTCCTTTTTTATCGTATGGCAGATCATAACGATTTGTTTATTTAACTTCAGCTCTTCTGTTTCAGCTCTTCTTAACGTTAATGATTGTAATAACCGCCTTACTAATGATTTGAAAAGAAAACTATAAAGTGTCAAAAATAATTGAAGTTATAACTACAAATCAGACAAATTGCACACACCAGTTGTAATTTTCTTTGAAACTTTGAGAACCTCTGCATTAAAAATGTGCAGAACAAATGCAAGGTATATTCAATTTTGATTAAAGATCAAATCAGATTTATTCCAGACTGATGTTGGTAAATTCTGGCATTTTTAGCTATTACTTAGTACCGTCTGTCTTTCTCTATGGCAGTTGGTTACTTGATGCTGTGATCCGATAAATGGAGTCACATGGGGGCGTGCCGAGGTTACAGCACTACACGTTCTTGATTATAGTTAATTTCCTAATGACTAAGCTGGTGTCAAATGTTCAAATTATAGACGGTACAAAGCAGCAGCTAAAAATGTCAGCCCCCAAACAGCGTTAGCAGATTTTGTTGACAGCTACCAGCTCCACATACAACTCAAACCCCCTCGATCACCATAAAAGTAAGGTCACTTTAAAAAGAACAAGCAAAAACATTTGAATCCATGATTAGAAGAAATGTTGAATTACATATATACATATTGTTTGTGCTTTACAGTGGCTCATTAATGTGTTTTTGAACTCTGTGTGTGTGTGTTTTTAACACAATCCGTTGCCACCGATTGTTTGGATTCACAACTTTTCTGTGAAGAGTGCTCCAAGCCACCGAGACCTGGAAGAGAAATACGCTTCTGAGATCTCAAAATTAAGTGAGGAGCAAAACAGAACATGAAGACGAAGTAACCTCTCAGCAAGATATTCAGAGAGACATGATCCTGCAGGCTGGTCTGTTGGTGTTACTCATAGAAATGTTGGCACCGGTTGCTCTCTGTTTATAAAGCTGGCGGGCCCAGAGCATGGGGTGGAGACTGTGGAGATCTCCGATATTTGGCAAAGTCAACAGCGGTAACAGGAGGATACTTCATCATAGTCACAGTCACTGTCAGGTAGCTGAGACCTTGCCAGCTTTTTCAATTTCTCCTGGCCTCATAGCAATTTGCCAAGTGGCGGAATAGCAGTTGAATTGCAATCTGTGCATAATTTTATTTGTATAACGCAGCGGAGGGAGTGACCTAAATAGGGCTGAAGGACACCCGCAGAGAAATAACCAATAATACAGTCATAGGTGCTATATTGCATTGCCGCCACCAGAGAAATGTCTCCTAGTTGCTTTGAGGAGGTCACCAGATGGCATGAAAGTCAGCAGCCTTTACGTCCGACAAACTGGGAGCCTGTTTAGTGAGGACTATACTTTGTGGTGTGAAAGAGTTTGAAAGTGGACGACCATACTGGACTGGACTGGAATGTGTCACTTTTTCTAAAAAGGTGTCTAAACGGCACTTCTGTTTAGGTTGGATCGCTTGAGAAATTTACCTGAGATATTCATGAAAAAAAGTGCTACTTTCTTTAAATGAGTTGATGTTTTATGTAAAATACTTTGATGACATTAACAAAGTAACAAGGAACATTTAAAATTTAAAAATCCTACTTACAAACACCTCATATTCTGTCTCTTTAATTACAATAACTGAGTCAGTGAGATATCTTTAAACAAAACCAAGCTCGCTGTTTTTGTCTCTGTATATTCATTAACTTTGCAGAATTTAGTCTTTGGTTACAAAGATGGAGACTTTGATGACTGGCCATACTGCAGAAAAGTGCAAGTACCTCTCTGCCGTAGATACACATATTTTAGATCTGCTTTGTTCAGGGAGAACAGAACATTCATTTAACTGCATGGCAGCTGACATAGAACACATAAGCTGCAACAGTGTAAAGAAAATTCCTAAACTTTTGATAAAGCTTTTTTTTTATTGAGGATGTTGCAGTTATTTTTTATTGTCAGGCAACTGAATCAGAGTATGAGTGTGGTTTTATAGAGAAATAATGTGTATTAAAAACTGTATGTGAGCACAGAGGGGAAACACATGCAAAGGATTGACAGCAGCTGACACTATGAAGAACGCAAATGTGACAAGACGATGTCACGAAGAGGCTAATTAGGTGGTGACAACATTTAGAGACTTTTTAACCTGGCTTTGGCTAGTTTCCATGGAAAGCAGTTGAAATGCTGTTTCTAGCATTGCAAGTATTTTTACACAGCCGAATTACCCAGCTATTGACTAAAACTCCATAATTATAACAGGCAGAATGCTGCTTTGAGAGTGGTGACAAGCATTTACAATGGTGGAGCATTTCTTTAAATATTATCTACCTAAGATCTTCATATGTGGTTTATTTACCATCATTGAATGTATACGTGAAAAAATTAGTCATGTCCGAAAAGTCAGAAAATGCCTTTTTAAAAAATTTGGATAAAAGAAACACTATTATTCTTATGGTTGTCTCTCTCTTTCGAGTCCCTCAAACTGATGCAACAGTGCCCTCAGTAATTCAGTCACAGGACAGCCTCAAATTGCACTGTGTCAAGATAGGTGCAGTTCACTGAGAGCATGTCAAACAGCAGTACTGGGCTAATGGATTTCCTGTGTGTCCCGGTGGGTTGTTTCACTATCGACAGGAGAGTGGCTCAAGTCCTGCCATTCACAAACCTGGGAGCTGATAACACGGGGAAGGAAAGCAGACAGTGCCACAGTTCACCTGTCACTCCAGCTCCCGTTCCAAACGGCTGCTGTTGATTTAACTGATTGGAGACAGGCCCACTTAAATAAAACAGAGTGTGGGCGTCCCACCGAGAGTGTCACAGAGACAAAACACGTTGGTATAACTGGCCTCTTGTTTACTCTAACATGGCAGACGTGACCTTTGGTGAGCATTTCAAATAACCAGGGGGACCCGACAGAGGCTAAGCCGAGCTTGGGAGACAAAGTTCCTGCTAGTGCTGACATTACCGGCCATCTGCTTTAACTGGTCAACTGGGAGACCAGCGCAGATGCAGGTAGTTAAAAATCTGCAAGCAGCCGTAGCTGCTTTTTTAGGGGCTTCACAAAAAAAATCTCTAGTTTTTATTATTTTTTTAATTATATCTTTATTTGGACAAGAAAAATCCATCAACATAGCAATATATGAATAACATGAAAACAGAGTTCATTCAGGTTTTTAGAGTTAAGTCCAGGAGAGCCAATAATTATCCTCTAATGGATATTACTTGGAGAGCTGCCTGATGAATAAAGTTTAACAAGGTACACATGTTCTCCAGAAGGGGACTCATGTTACATAAAGATAGAACACATTATATGGAACTATAAACATGAACTGGGGGGGGGGGGGGGGGGGGGGGTGCCTGTGCTGCTGTCATGGCGAAAAATCAAAAATAAAGTAAATTGGCAATGGTCAGAAATTAGATAAGTAGGTTACAAAAGTACAAGTAACAGTGAGATCAAGTAAAGTCAGCTCTTGTGGGTGTAATGAATAGGATCCAGTTGTTCCAAATTTTGTAGAATTTGGCCTTTTGATTTCTTAACAGATATGTCAGTTTTTCCATCCTAAATATCTCTAAAATGATCCCAAACCAGTCATCCAGGGTAGGCTTGACTGGGCTTAACCATCTTCTTGTAATTGTTTTACTAGCCACCAAGAGTAAATGCACCAACTTAACCTCACTCCTACTAGTTTTCATTTTTTAAATATTGTTTTTAAATGTTATTTTCTTCTTTTTTGGTTTTGTTTTTCTGCTATTGACAGTTACAGTCAAAAATGTTCTCACACAGGCTTTGGAAGGTTTTTCTAGTCAAGGCTGCAAATAATGTTCACAGTCATACTTTGTTGATTATTTTGTTATTTATTAACCAACAGTGAAAGCCCAGACTCAAAGGCAATGTCCTTGCCAATCTGGGAGGGGGGGAGCTGACCAAATAGTTTAAAAAAACAAAAAAACAGTTGTTGAAGGACACATTTGCATTTTTTGTGCACAGTGTCAGAGTGAGACAGAGAATTGATATAAAATACATAAAAAATACCTCAAACTTTTGCATGAAATCAACGTAATGTAGGTTCTACTAGTGTTAGCTTCATTACTACTTGTTCTGTTTTTGTCTCCCTTTATTGACTTCTTCACTCTTCTGCTGTTTTTCTATTACGTTTTGTAATAGTAAGCACTAAACAAGGGAGTAATGTGCAGCAAAGGTCTAGACACACTCGCTTGATGTGTTGCTCTGGCTAATGCAGCATTTCAATTTTAATATGAACTGCACCACATACTCAGTGTGCTAAACGCTATTTAATGTGCTATGAGACTGAGGAACGTTGGCCAGGTTTGACAAGTCAATGATGGCATTAACGTTGTTGCCCAACTTCACAATGAGCAGTGAATAATAAATTCATTATTCATCTCTCACTAAAAACAACAAGATGGCAGTTCTGTAAAATGCAACAGGAGGATGCTCTGTAATTTTGAATGTGAGGAAAATAACAGATTGCGGCTTTAAGATGTGTTTTAATCACGCCGTTGGATTTCCTGGAAATTTAATTGCACACATTTTCAGGGCCGTGTTAAGCTTTCGTTTATAGACGGGCTAACTCGCGACGTGTTTTGTGACTGTCTTTTATGGCTGTGTGTAATCAGACTGCATGCCCTTCTCTGGATTAATAATGGCTGTGATTTCACAAGGTGCTACTGTATCGGGGTGGCTCTTTTCCAAGGTGTCATTTGGCCAAAGAGTATGAACCGGCAGCAGAATGAATGACTGCATATCCTATTACCCCCAGTGCTGGGTTTGCATTTTGTCCTCTCTCATGGAGACTTACTGAAGGGTATTTGTGAAATAAATAAATAAATTAGTGAAACACCTCAGAGTACCTTTACAGCAGAAGGAAATAGTGTCGAGATTTCTTTCCTGTGACGCCTCGCTTATTCGTGCTTCCCCTCATTCTTAAATGAAAGCCTGTGAAATACTGGCTATTGCTGGTTGCGTAGCTAGCAGCAGGAATAATGTAATGACATGTTAAGATTCAGAGAGAAGGGTTTGAACCAGCAGGATAGAAGAGTGACCTCAGCCCGGCTAAGTGATGGTCTCAGCTCAGCTCCATCTGCCCATTGTGTTTGCCCTTGGCAACCCAACATAGTTGCTGGTGTTGGTGAGTTAATGAGGACTGCGGAAAGGTTAAGTAAACAGGAGGGGCCGGCCTAACAGGAAAATTACTACTGCCATCATCACAGACCGTAGCTGAGCACAGCTCGGGCTGCTCTCATCATTATGTCATTCATCAAGTCTGATTTTAATGATGCGTGGGTAATATTGAACTGTAGATTACAGCAGCATGCCAGTGGTACATATTGGCACCCCTGGCTGCTAAAATGCTTTGAATTCTAATTGAAGAGCACGCAGCCAAGTTAGGTAAAGAAATACAACCAGTTTCTGCTGCCATATTCTTCCATGCAGAACAAAAAGTACAGCCCGTTTCTTTTGTTCTGTTTTGAAGAATACAGAAGCAGCACGAGTGGAAGTGGCCGTTTTCAGCCTTGCCATTCCTCCTGATTGTGAACTGCTCCTTGGAACTTCTCCTCGGGACGAACGCAGTCTGCCGACTCCCTACGTACCATGATGGATGATGGGATTGTTATTCAGCATTCCTAGGCTCCGCTCGGCTGCCAAACTGCTGTCTCCTCCGATGGCCATTGTTCTCCGGTCGGCTGGAAGAGTCACCTTTATCCGATTGAAATAAATGAGATATACTCAAACTGAGACATTAATTACAAAGTTTATCTCCCGGCTAAAGTACACTAATAAAGGACTCTAATAAGGCATCCATCATAGCTAGACTCTGTGGATGTGGCTAAGGGCACTGGCCAGAGGTCACCCGGTTTGATGAATGACAGTATCTATGATACAACAAAAGATATTACAGATCTCCCCTTTCACACAGTAACAGTGACATGCCTCCCTTTCAGTGCTCCATGTAAATCTCAGCAAAATAACATTATTACTATTTTCTCACTTTAAAACGTTACCTGCATTTACAGTTTTGATCAGATGCAGTAAATTGTATGTTTATGGGTCTGAATCTGCTCGTTTTCACGGTGCTCTATTCAGTCCTCCAGCCAGTTGTACTGCTGGGTGTGTTCACCTACAATATGCTTACTTGTCAAAGCAGAAAACCAGCACAACAACTGTAAGTACTGTTTTTGTGTGCTTGCCTGCAGACAATTATGACAAATGTGCACGCTGCACTGCCGGCACTCACTGCTGACTGCTGCAGGCCAGGCCAGAAATTGGTCCTTCTGGCTCAAAAGATAAACTCAAAGAAACAACCAACAGGACCGAGCCAGTTGTTCACAATTGATTAAGCTTTTCTGTAACCTAACCCTGGGGCAGTAGATGACTCAGAAAAATTCTCAACCATAACATTAGATCATAAAAGTCATTTTTGTCTACATGATCCATTACTGTCAGTAATTGACTTTGAGCTATGTTATCTTGAGCCACCTGCGATCAAACACGATGGCAAAAAGATTTCTCAGTTATTTTATTTAGCCCCCCTCCGTGAAACAAACTGGAACAAGCAGTGGCTGCACGGTGCAGTCGTGCAATTCCCCCACTGAGCTTGATTTAAGACAGGGAGAGACGGAATGCATGTTAACGTTTTACATCCCATTTTTTTTGCATGTGTAATACAAAATGCCCCTTTTAAACGTTTGCCAAAGGCAGCAGCTCCTTCCTCTTGCACACGATTTAACACGATTTCGTGACCGTGCTTCGCATTCAGGAAAGACTCCATTCATGTTTTGTGTCTCTAAACAACAGTTTCCTTTTAAGCCGGGCGTTAGGGTGAGACCTCTGGGTGTTGAAACGCTCAGATCATAGGTGAAGTTCAAGGTGATTACACACGTTTTTCACAAGAACACATCAACACTGTGCACAGGCTGGCGTTACAAAAAACTAAGACGAGTTCTCCTGCATGAAAATACCTTGAGAACTGATTTTTTTTTAAGAGTAGCAAGATATTTTTATTTTCTTTGATCTAACTGAGCGTATAAAGCTGAAGTAAAGGTGTTCCTTTAAAGCAGATCCCTACAAAGCGGTATGAAAAGAACTACTTCTTGTACTCTAAGTCTTGAAGAGCCATTTTTCTTGCACAAAAAAGCAAATTGTCCATGCAGTGCAATTTTAGTGACCATATTGTGCCTTTTGGCAGCAACTCAGAATGTCTGTCTGACATCTCCACTGCTGCTCTGCTCTGCTAAGATTGCACCAGCTGTCTCCCGTTTGCTTTCTAATGTCTTCTTTGTTAACATTTCATCAACTGTCTGATAACGGCGTGACTGGAGGGCAGGCTCCCTCCAGCAATGGACTACAATGGCACAGTGTGCTTAGCAAAGATCTACTGCATGTGTGAGTCAAAGAGAAACAGTTACAGAGACATGGGAATCATAAATCTACTTGCAATCAATGCATTATTAAATATAATGCAGAAGATGTGCCGCAAATTATCTTTAAATGGCCAGAGTTTAATTTTAAAAGGCATGTCGAGTGAATTAATTCTCATCGGTGTCTTTTATGCTTGATGCAATTAATTGTTACTGCATGTAGCGACACACTGAAGCAGAATTAGACGGGCTGCGAACTGTCAACAAGAAACATAAGGCAGTCCTTTTAACATCAAATCAAAACAAGTGTGGTTAAAACTTTCAGTCTTTTAATCACAGAACCGGTGTCCCTGTGCATGTCACACATCATACAGACATAAAAGCTCATTCATCAGTGAAAAAAAATGACCAGCATACTCAAGTGTACTACTTAAAGTATGCAAAATAGCAGCTTCCACTTATATGCAAAACATTCCTTTCACTCCATGAGATCTATTATTCACTTTCTTGCTTGCATATCCAATTACTAAATGAGCTTTGCCTTATTGCAGTAACTCAAAAAAAAAAAAAAATCCTCATGGACAAAAGTCTGTGGTAGCAATTAGTAACACCAGAGGGTAGCATGGCTTGTCTTCTTGTTGCTCTCATAATGATTCCCTTTGGTGTCATTAACCGCTAAGTCTGTGGACTGTGATCTGTGTTGATCATCCAGTTCAATTTTTTTTACTTATCTTCATCCAAGTGCAGAAAAAGCTGCATATTGTATTTGCGCACAAATTTCCTTTCCAGGTGACCACTTCCTGTCTATGAAAATGATTCGAGTAATTTCTATGCTAAAATGCTGCCAGTTAAAGTCTCCAGTGTGTTTTGGCATAGAATAAGAGAAGAAAAACTGTCTGTATCATGATGATCTCCTGCTGCTTAGTTGCACATAATGCATGCTGTGGTTGGTGGTGGGTTTGAAAGGACAGTGCCATATTGTAGCCTGGAAATAACATTACATGCGCTTTTTTTCTTCCCGTCACTGCTGCAGAAGTTCACCCCTGCAGGCTGACCAAAGCTCTGTGGTTTGCCCAGGGCAAGCTGTCTCACTCCTGCCTCTGCAACTCATCTGTCATTGGCCAGACCTAAAGCTGCTGGATCATTGCCTGAAGACTTTTAAAACTCTCTGGCGAGAGGTCATACATTGAATTAGAAAGCCAGTGGGGGAAATATCTTGGTGCTGGAGCAAAAGCAAGTATTAAACTGCATTTCTGAGGCAGGAGAGCCTCAAGCGTTGCTACCCTTCTCAGTGTGGGCCTGGTCTGTCATATGAAGTTTTAGTTTATTCCAGGGGAAACACATTTTAAATACCAGGACCGAGTTTACTGTTTAGCTGATGTCTAAAAATTTCGTATTGATTTTGTAGTTTCTCCAAGTTTTTTTTTATTGACATTGTGTTCAATGTATGCAGTTTTTAAATCATGTTGCACTATAAAGATGCTCCGCTTCAAGCAAAAGTTATGCATTGGAAGTTTTTTATGTAAGGAATTTTATGCAATAACAATATTGCTCAACACCATCTTAATCTAAAGCTCGCCCGAGCTTTAAAAAGCTTTACAAGGAGTTTCGGCTTAATGTTTTGCTGTCGGTCCTGCAACTTTTCCATGTTGGTTCACTCTCATCGCTCCCTTGGTGTTGATTTTGGACACAGCAGGCAGTCCTTTTTCAGAGAAACAGCTACTGTACCAAACAGCAAACACAATTAATGACTAGCGGGTGAAAACACTGGAGCATTTAGCAGCTAAACAGCCGCACATTCCCTTAGGACTTGCTAGAGAACAAAGACAAAGCTAAAATAGAGTGAATCCTGAGCTCAAATTAATGCTCCTTAACTATTGGATGTGTGAATAAGGATTTTCTCGGTAACAAGTTCATTGTATAAACTTAAAAGGGGGTAATATGTCATTGTTCTATGCACAATAGCCTCAAATTATTGCTGATTTGCATAAGAAAATATTTAAACTTATTAAAAACGAGTAAACAGATATACTGTCCACTGTGTGTCATACGTTTACATGCTGGAAGTCTTGTATGAACATTTTTAATTAGTAATTTATTGTAGAATAACAATTTCTGCCTAATAAGTACCTTTGAGGTACAGTCACTGCATTGTGACATGGAAATACTCATATACAGTGTTACACGTGAAATGCCTACTTAGTGCACTGCTCATTAGTTAACTTCAACAAAAAGCACGGCAGAAAATGTACAGCAGAATAAAAAAAGGTACTCTGGAAAAGTAGCATGTGACTGAAATGTGGGAAAGCACACGCCTCCTCTCCCAGCAGCCTCTCTCCACTTCAAGTACTGAAGTGTTTGTCATTCAGCTTAATAAGGTGGCCTCAACAGGGAACACCACACCAGCAACCACAGGCTGGAGAGGCTGGGGCTGTGGAGGGTTTATGTTTGATACATCAACAGCAGATGCATTTGCATAGGATTGTGGATCTGTGAGAGTCTGAAAACGGACGGAAATAGGTACCAGATTGGAGCGAGTTATTACGAGTGAATGTCTTCAGTTTACGAGTGTCTAGCCTAAATGAATTAAAGCATAAAATAAATAAGCGAAACAAATTCAAATGATGTTTTTACAATAGTGACATCATAGGTTAGATGTCCTGAAATGCGCAGTGAGGCAAAGAGAGCAACTAAAATATGCATGTGGGACAAAGCCCATTCTCAAAGTCGGCTTTAATAAAAAATAAAACAAAATCAGGTTTATTTAAAGAAAACTGCAAGTATAAAACAGTAGATAAAACAAAGGACCTTAGAAACAAGAGTGCTTACACTCCTGCAGTCGCTGAAAACAACCCCATTACAGTGACAGCTTTACATTTTGTTCTGTTTAATTATTCATCTCAGCCACTGAATTGTAAACATGTCTTAATCAATCAAATGACGATGGCTAGCAATTCGTAAATATAACCACTGAGGGGGTACTAAGGCCATTAATTATTAAAACTGCTCGCCTCTTATTAGTAGGATAACAGTGAGGAGGTCAGTAGCGTTCTCGGTTCAGTTCCTCAGCTCAGCAAAGTGACCCTGAAGTTCATCCGCTGTGTTGGATCGCCTGCAGCAAAACTTTAAACTTCAGAAATTAATTTCTCTCACTGAGTTCAAAGCCTTAGTTAGGGTTGTATAAGACGAATCCTGTGGGAAGTATTGTTTTGCACAAGTTGTTATCTTCCAGACTGTGGCACTTTTAGGGCTGTGAGATTGTTTTTGTAATATGATAATGTTTTGTTTGTCTCAGACTTCATATGTGTTGCCCCCTTGCACATCTGACTCATAAAAAAACGGTGAACTCATAATAGAATAAATTAAAGAATACTGAAAAAGACAGAAAATCCTTCCCGGTGATACTCCAGAGTGACTCAGACTGCCAAACTGCACCAAATGGTCAGTCTAGCAGCGAAACCTGCCAGTTATTACTCTAAAGCTGCACCAGAATCTGCACAAACCGTACGGGCTTTGAGATTCCAACGACTGCAGAGAGGAACGGAAGATAGCAAAGTGATGCTGACAGGTCTTCAGATAGGGGAATTTATGACAGTTTACTTGGCTGTGGAGCCCTCGGTAAATTATGCGAACAGCCAAACATATGTGATTATTAAATGCCTCATTCCAAAACTTTGGGATTCAGTCTGCTGCTATAACAGCCTTTACACGTCTATGAAGGCTTTCCAGGCTGAAGGGATTTGCTCCAATTCAGCTGCTAGAGCATTAGTGAGGTCAGCCAGTGATGTTGGGTGATAACGTCTGGCTTGTAGCTCCAGTTCGTCCCAAAGCTCTGTGCAGGCCGGTCAAGTTCTTCAACATGGAGTCAGATGGTCCAAAATACTACAGTTTTGTCAATCCATACATTTTCTGACTGATCCCTATCCAGGTTTGTATCACGGGGGCATCAGTCTATGCAGAGACACCCAGACCTAAGACATTCCCATACACAGCGACACATCAATCTCATCTAGGAGGTATTCAGAAGGAATCCTTGTTGGATTCCTGAACCACCTCAACTGGTTTTTTTTCAATGTAGAGGAGTAGTCCAGTAGTAGTCTCCTCATCCTATGGCTAAGGGAGAGCCCAGTCACCCTTCAGAGGGAGGTCATTTTCATCGCTTGTATCTGCACTCTCATTCTTTTGCCCAGAGCTCATGGGCATAGGTGAGGGTACTACATAGATCGACTAGTAAGTCGGCAACTTCGCTTTTCACACTCTCTCTTATTACCAAAACAGGCACCGCAGGCACCACACCAATCCATCTGTGAACCTCCTGCTCCCGTCTTTTTTCATTTGTGGAAAGAGACCCAGAGATACTTAAACTCCTTCATTTGGTACAGCAGCTCGTCCCTGACCTGGAGTGAGCACAAACATCATTTAAACCAAAATTGCAAAATGAAGAAAATAAACAAAAACAGTTATTAAATAGGGCTGCTCCTGTGGACTGGCAGCATTTGTGGCTTGATTAAAGCTTGAGATCATGTCAGATGTCAGGATTAGTCTTGTATCTTACACTTCCATCTACTCTGACTTGATGTCTTTGGTGAGGTTTTGCTCACTATTGAAAGAGTGACTTTTTCTTCAAATTACAGTCAATTTTATGCTATATCACGTTTAGATTTTCTTAGGGTAACACTATAATTGTCAATTATTTATTTAAAAATAAATAATTTACAATATATGTTAAAAAAAAGAAAAAGAAAAGAAGATTTCACAGCATTCCTAACAGTCCTGTCATACTTTAATAGCTTGAAGAAACACCTTTGGCTTCATTTCTTTTATGTTGGTTGCTGTTTATTTCTGCACAGCTCTCCGAAGGTCGTACCACAGCATTTTAATCACTCTGAGGTCTGGACTGTTGACCATTGGTACACAACAACTCTTTTTCAGCTATTCTATAGATTTGCATGCTGTGTCGTACTATGTGACGCAATTTTGGCCAAAGTTTAGCTGTCAGATGGACTCACATTTGACTCTAGAGTCCTTTGAAATGCTCAGTGACTGCAAGTTGTCCAGGTCCTGTGGCTACAAAACAAGCCCAAGTCACCAGCCATCCATCACCGTGTTTGACAGTTGGTGTGAGGTGTTTCTGCTGCTATGCTAGTTTCTCTGTGCATTATGGCCAGGCATCTCAACATCTGTCTCATCTGTCCAAAGGACATTATTCCAGATGTCTTGGAGAGAGTAGATGCTTTCACTGGCCAACCCTTCCAAACAAGTGCAGTTTCTCTTACCTGGGATGTCCACTCCTGGGACCATTGTGGTATTGTGTTAGCGCACCTGAATGCTCCAGAACAGCAAACTGCCCTAAACTTTGGCTTATATAGAGGTTATCACACTTGCTGATGAATTTGTTTAGCAGCTGCCATTTATCCCTCTTAATTCCTGTGAAAGCATTAAAGGTATTCTGCATAGAGGCATGTGGAAACTTTGTTTTCACATGAATGATGTTAATGCGTTGAATTATATACTTGTAAGTAGATACATTTTACATCATTACATCATAGGTTTGTTCTAATATAATCATTTTCTTAATAAAATGTGCTGAAAGAAAATCATAATTAAAAAAAAAATCTTTCAATTATCTTTTTTGCCATCAAAAAGTAATAAGTCTGCTAATAATAGACTTCTGGGCTCAAGGCAGAAGTTGACTGGCATGACTGGCTTATCCATTTACAAAGCTGTGTGTCATATCATAAGTCCAGTTTTTGGCATTTTTGCTTGGACTGAGCACTGTGAAGTGGAGGATGACGGGACAAATGTGTAAAGAAAAAGAGCGAAGGGGGGGATGATATGCAGACATGGTCTTCAGCCAGATTTACCTCATATACCCGGGATGTTGCGGTTAAATTGCGTCTGCCTCTGTCATACCTCGTGGTCGACGTGACGCCTCGCAAATCGCTTTTCTCACATTTGATGAGCAATACACGTGAGAGTGACTTCTTGACATGAAAAATAGCATGTGGTGAAATACAAATAGGATCACAATCAGGAGGAAGTAGTTCATACTGGAGATGTTGACAAGACAAATGTTTGTTCATTGGGTTGTAATAATCTGTAATCAGAGCACAGCAAATGCATTTTCCATCAGACTGTTTTGTAGTGCAGATAGATTTGAAAAATTGCCTTAGGATTGTGATCAAACACTGGAATCACATCATCTCAAACAGCCAGTATTAGAACATTTTGTAAACAGTGTTTATCTGTAATTGCTGTCTTTTTTTTCCTCCTGACATAGTAAAAAGAAAAAGACATAACCTCACCTTTTTTTCTCCTTGAGTATAGGTTGGCATTTAGAGTGGAGATGACTCGGTACTATTTTTTTATACAAATGTGGTTGACTTTAGAAATTAGACCTCTGGGACTTTGTAGTTCCTCAAATAGCCGCAGAGATGGGCAGTGCTTCCCCAGAGTGAAGGCGTGTCCTACTTTGCACAGGAGTACGCGAGGCAAACTAGATGCTTTGATGTGCAATGCACTATATTCTTTGGAGACTTACGGCGGGATGGATTTAGCGTTTAATCGAGGAATTTGTTTGAAAACAGCAGTGAAATAAAAACCTCTCGTTTATTTTAGCCCGGGAATATATTTGGAAGACTTTATTAGAAATGGAGATCATTATTTCATTTTTTTTTTATCTTTATGTAGTGCCAGAAGAAGAAAATCCCAGTATAGGTTGACTCCCAGGGGCCTTGAGTAAACAACAAACATGCACTGGCAGATTGTGTACCAACCTTCTTTTTTTTCTAGTGTTTTACTTGTGAAAATCAACACATTTGTTAACAGGGTTATATTCACTGGCATAAAATAACACTTTCAGTCCAAGAAGTGTTGCTTTTTTGTGCAGCACAAAATTGGTGAGGGGGCGGTCCTGTGTGAACATGCACATAAAGGAATATATACAAGTTTTTTTCAAGAGTTTTTACTGGTTTAGCTTTTGTCTAGTGTAGTATTGCATTACATTGAAACTGCAATACTCCTCTGCAGTACCACATGATACTTTTATAAGTATCATGTGGTACTGCATTCATTTAAACAAAAATGAATGGAAATCAGCGGGTTTGAGGAACTGTAAAAACTAGCAGAGCGGCGTGTTCTGCAGCGTGATCGTAAGCGTGCGTCATTAGGAGGAAATCGGCTAAACCAGTTCAGTATTTAACCGGCAACCTTTCCCTAACCTTAAACAAGAGTTCTGAGCGGATAAACAAATTAAAAGCATTATCAGTGAACATTTACACATATCAATAAAAAGAGTCATTACGCTCATCAGGTGTCAACCAGGTGGCACATTGCTTCTTTCTAGATGCATTTTATGTCTCAAATTGTTGTGTTAATGGTATATAAATGACATTATAAGCAGGAGATGTTTAGACTCTGTGGTGAGCGTAATTAAATTCCTGACATGGTGATGTTCTTGCTATTTAATGAAGATATTAATCTTCTGAAACACTTACTGTTATCATCAATATTGTTCTTAACATTTGACATTATGTGGCCGCTGAAAAATACAACTCATCAGCGTGAGCGTCGCCACACATTGTGTGAACGACTGGCAGTGTGTTTGACATCTCGTGTACTGTTTTGTTATCCTAGGAAAGAAGAATAGAGATCGACTATGAATAGAATAGTTTGACTCTGGTTTGGATAGATGTTTAAATTTAACCGTTGCACAAAATACTTTATTCATTGTCTGTCTTAAGCAGGACTGTGGTCCAATAAAATCTGTGTGAGTAAAATTGCTAAACCGCTCTGTTGTGTTTACTTCATAAGAATAAAAATACAGTGAGAGTAAACACTGTAAACGGTGTAGGAATCTTCCAGCTGAATAAAAGTTTAAAACTGTACTGAGCTTTGATGCTGTGGCTTCTTTTGAGCTTTGAGATAAATTCCTCAGTCAAACAAAGATTTTTTGTCTAGTTTCTCTCTCCACGACAGCGTTAGCAAACCACGAATTCTGAAGCATGGTTTCCTCGTCTTTGTCGGTGAGGCCCACTAGTCAAAGCAGGTGTTACTCACTGTTGCCATGCCGACTTCAGCCTCATGATGCGTAACATCATGGTGCAAAATGAAGCCCTAATTTTGTGGTGTTGGAAGCCCGTGAATATTTGCTCCTCACAGCCAGCAGGTGCGGAGGTTTAACCGATATCTGAAACATATTTTCACGAAAGAAGCTACTTTGGGCTGCCCCCTTTATTCACCAGGGGTCACCGCAGCAGGTAGCTCCACATGCTTGATTTGGCAGAGTTTTCACACAGGGTTCCTTTCCCAACGTAATCCCAAAGGGATTGCTTTTCCCCGAGCTCTGTCCATTTTTTTGTATGATTGTCAGTGGCCTCGGGAGAGAACCCGGAGTCTGTGGAAGCGCCCCAGCTCATGGATTTTCATGACACTGTCATAGCTGGAATTGTTCAGTTTGCACAAATGCAAATTCACAAAAACTTCGAGTTTAACGTGAACCAGCCATGAGAATTAAGTTAGCTGGGGTAAATGTGTCTAAAAGTCTTTAATTAATGGTTAATTTACAGGTTAGATATCAAGGAATCATACTAATACTTGTTTAACTCTAAAGCATCCAACAACCCCAAGTATGCTGCCATGGATATTGTATGTAAAATTTCTAATGCTGAAGTTCTTTTTTCAGGTTGTGTCTCTCATTAGCAGTAAAGGCACAAATTCACGAGGTGCTTACTTTAAGATAGCGAACTGCAGTTTTGAGCAGCTGCTTAAACAGGTACGTTTCACTGGGCAGCAGTACGTACATGTAAATCTGTAATTTCATTTAAATAAGTTTCCTTTCATCATCACATAAAGTTCCAGAATAAAAATAACTTCCCATTCTCTGTGATAATTGAGGCGACACACCGTTCACACAGTGGCACTGAGATCAGAGTAAGAGCATGTAGGTGTATTTACAGAATTAATCCTCGCACGTGAAGTGCCATATGTGTTTAAAGCTTGCGCGTATCAGTGTGTTTGCTGCAAATAATCATCCGATGAGCGATACAGACTGAATTCTGATATGATTTAATGCGGTACAATAAATATTTAAGAGTGTACAGTGCCATGTGCTGTGGCTCAGCCTTGAAATGCTTCTTACGTGTGAGACTTCAAGTCAATTTTGCACATTGGAGCTGAGAGTTGATCTCAGCTGCTGTTCAGCCACTTAAAGTTAAATTTAGCAGCTCCTCATCCTTAAAAATAGATGCGTAATGAAAGGCAGTGCCTCAGCAAAAAAGCAAGAGAATTGAACTTTACCTCACGTCATTTATTTATACAGCAACGCGGACCTCTTCGCGGGCATACTGTTTCTGGAGAGAAGAGAGTATATTACATTAATCTGACTAATGAGCTATCACATAGAATAAATAAATCTACAAGAACAATAATGTATTTTAATAAGAAATGCTAAAGGCCACTCAGATGAAAAATTACCTCTCAAAAGTCTTTGCCTATAGAATAAATCTGACTTCCCTGTTTTGTTGACACGTGGGGGCCATGTGAAGTTGATTTTAATAATTGATCACCACAAAGTGCTGCGAGAGAGCTTTGCTGATAAGCAAAAGAATGGGTTTTTGTGTTTGAATCACAACATCCTATTGATCCCTTTTGAATAACGCTTACTGGAAGAGTCACAGACTTGGAGATTATTTATGGATCCCTCTTGACCTTAGCGTTTCCCAGAGAGAATGTGTTTAAGACTATGAAATTGACTGCCAAATGTGCACACATACAATGGATAAATCTAAAGTGACAGCAATAATCAGAGTGGAGAGATTAGCGCTTCTCGGCGTTTTTTGTTTTTTTTATCCTACAAATGCAGAAATCATCATCAGCAACAACCAAGGTGGAGCAGGCTCACCTGTGAGGTTGTGATTCTCAGCTTACGTGCATTTGCGACGCCGTTCTCATTTGTCAGCTCCGATCCATCAAGAGTTATTCGTTTCAAATAAAGAGCACACAGAAATATTTTGCAGATGGATTTCAGAGGAGTTGGATACAATGCAAATGCAAAATCAAATTTAAAAACGATGTAAGGGCCATTTCTTTGGCACGATGGCCCGTGGTTAAAATGACTTTGTGCAGAACTCTGCTTTGAGGCCTGGAGGCATTTTAGATGTTTTCTTAATACAGCACCGAATTTCAAAATTAAAAAGAAAAGTGATATTAGCTTTTATAGGCCTTGCAAGAAAGTCCAAAATATTCATTTTTTGTGCAGTATGTGGTCCATAAAAGAACTTATCTCTTTATTTCACTCGCTTCACTTGTAACTTGGCACAAGCTGATGATTTTTGGGTCAAAGTGAAGATGCCCAGAAACAAAATGGCTTAAAGATTTGTTTTATAGAGTGGACTCTATCTGCCCGCTGTGCCAAACTAATACGCAGCCGTTTGAGAGAGCAATCAAATGGAAATGGAAATTTGAGCAGCTTAAAGATGAAGCTCATTTTTCCCTTAAGAGCTTGTGTGTGTTCTGCCAAAATGTGTGACTCTGCTTTTCACGATGACTGTACCGAGGGTATGCTGGCCGATGTTCACAGCCTCCTTCTGTTATATATTGTGTAAACTTTCACTTTTTCTCGTGCCAGAGATTACTTTCTGAACAATAGTGCTTGTGTGTGTTTGGCGTTTATCCAAGATAACACAAGCGTCCTTTATATTATCGTATCATATTAATACTTCATCCTTCCCAAATGTGTTCAAGTTGAAAAAATTCAAGTTTTTCCAACATTTATAGTAATGACTCCTCACTAAACTCTGTCCACTAAACTACTGTGGCCGAAAAAAAAGAAACAGCAGCATAGCCTGTCAATCGTTTTGCGTTGAAATCAGGCAACTATAAATAAATTAGGTGAACGATTTGAATCCATGTCTGCCTTTGAGTATCTTAGAATTAAGTACCACTCATCTGTCTGTTTTCATGGGCCCGAAATTATGTTTTAATTTGAACCTAATGTTGTTTTAAACGTAAAAGACTGACTCCCAGTCTCTTCCTCTGAGTGAGAAATCCAGCCTTTTAATTAAACTGGTATCAGATCCGTACTCATTATCAGCAGATGCCTTAAGCCAGACTGGAAGTGGAAAAACTCCGAATGACGGATCAGTTTGTGAACTGTGTTGCTTGGCTGTTATTGCAGTTTTGAAGCACCTCTGTCCTGTGCTTGATTAATGTTTATGAATGCTTTTCTATGAGTTTGTTACATATCTGAACCTGAACCTATTATATGCAGCAGTAATATTGATGTTGCACAATGCCCCATTGTTCAACCACTGTACAAAGCGCACTGTGGCTGTGCACATTATGTGCATTTAGAAATCATTAAATTTTTTTTCTTTGTTATTAATGCTGTGCATTTGTCTGTTTTATCAGTGCAGAGATATGCATGCTGTCAGACTTGCAGAAAGGTCCAGTAGTGACCAAAAAAGCTTGACTGCATTTTGGTGACAGTGTTGATGCATAGTACAGTGTCTTCTGATCTGTTGTTCTTTAGCTAGTTAGCAGCTAGCGGCAGAGCTAGTGTAGCATGTAGGGCGCTACAGTAATCTAAGCTAAGTAAAGCAGCAGCAGTTTGGTGGTAAGCTTCTGCTTTTATGTTTTCTTTTATTGCTTAACTGCAAACAGTGGTCAAAATAAGATTCAAGAGTAAAGTCAGTCAAGTCAAGAACAAGACTCGACTGACTTCCTCACTTTCAATGTGTTTGGTCAGAGAGGCGTGGTGTAAGATAGAAGCACGAGCCATGTTGGTTGGATTTAATGCTTGTTGGGAAGCTTTTATTGTACTTATGGTAACATAAAGTGTTGCCCTCTGTCCAGTTCAATAATATTTCACTCCAGCTCTTTGGCAGCTCCAGACAGGAGGTGTGTGTGTGGAAGAAAAAGGACAAAGAGAAAGTACTGTGACTGTAATTGACAGCAGTGTAGCAGTTGTGACTCGCACTTGAAAAGAAATGGGAAGAGTGCAGATAAATGTGAGGAATAACACCAATACATATTTTATTTTTTAACTTCTGTTTATCACAGACCTGTTGTCATTTATTATTTCACTAATAAATGACAACAGTTCAGCAAATATATATTCCTGGATGTAGACTGTAAAACCACCGCTCACTTCTTTATATTTTCCTCCAAGAAGCCAGAATTTATTGTAGGGTTGTTGTTTTTTCATTGATCTTGAATAGTCCTCCAGACTTGCTGAGCTTGCTGGGGTTTTCTTTGGACACTGGGTGCTTTTTCACTCAAATTTAGTCCAGTCCTTGTACCTGAGTACTTTCAGAGGAATGTTTAGTTTTTTTAATCAACTTAGCACTGAACTATAAATCATTCAAACATATAAAGGCACTAACTCAAAGGATGATTCAGTGTTATGTTTACACATAACAGACAACTCAACAAAGAAAGTTTTAAATTACATCTTTAGGCACTTTGTTCGTAGCAACCTGTTGCAAAACAAACTTTTTGCACCCGTTTCTTTATTTGAACGGAAAATGCCAAAGATAACAGTCTGACAGGCATAAACAGTATTTTTGCTGAAAACGTGGCATATCTAAGTATGGCGTGCCCTACACCCCCCACCCGCCAAATTTGAGAACACTGGGCAAGTGGAGAAGAAAAGAAGAAATGTCAGGCAGCAGATGAACAATATCTGAAATTCAAACCTGTGAGCAATGGGAAAAAATAGCAAAGAGCATCCAGGCTGTCACCCGGACCATCTACTGTTTCAGAAATGGTCTCATTGCAAGGGTAGCTGTCAAAAAGCCATTTTGTGGAAAGGACAATGGGAGTAAAACTGCTGAGGTTCGCCAAATTACTCAAGAACTGACCTGAGAATCAGTGACCACGGGTTTTATGGAGTGATGAATCCAAATGTTGCATTTCTGGTTCAAATCTGTAAATCAGATGGCTGTAGAGACATAGTTTGAGCCTGCATTTCAACAAGTGGTTTTGATGATCTTGTCAAAACTGATGGAATTATAAATGCAGAAAATCAGATTTTGATCCCCCATGCAATACCATCTGGAAAACATCTGACTGGCAACAGCTTCATTTTTCAGGATGACAATGATCCCAAACACGCTGCCAGTGGAGTAAATGCATAAATGGATAGAAAAACATACATTGGAATGCTGTCAGTCATTGATTTGCCTCCCCTGAGCCCAGGCCTCAACACTATTAAAGCAGTGTGGGATCATCTTAACATAGAAGAAACAAACAGCAGCCAATATCCAAAAGACTGGTGATTTTGTTTTATATACTTACTTCCCATATGAACATTTCACTCAATCACTGCACCTATTCCCTATTTTCCTCGCAAAATATGTTTACATCCAGCTCAATGTTGTCTCTTTTTCTCATTAATTAAAAAATAGTGTGGATCTGCATCGGCAGATAACCACAGCTAAGATATGCGGAAAAGCTGGACGTGTGCATGCTGTAAGACTTGCATGTTCAAATCAGAAACTACATGCACGTGAACTCACCTTGTGACTTGCATCATGCGTATCATTGATCTTTCCTAAATAGTAATGATAAACACAAGCAAAATCTTTTTCTGAGCTGGCATAACATATTGCATTCCTTTCAATAGAGTAGAGCATTAAATTACTCTGTACGAGTAGCATGGATGCAGCTTAGAAACTTTTCCTGTTAGAATCCAATACCTCCTATTTACTATATATCATTTAAACATATGCGACATGTCTCATAGTTCTACTTTCAAAGGAAAAAACAAACACCACTGTGATCACAAACACTTCAGTTAAATGCCTGTTTGTGCTCCATCAAGTACTTTAAAAGACTTTCTTCAACTTTGAAAACACTTTTAGCTTCTCTTCCGTGGTAAGGGAAAAAAAACAAGACTTTGAAGGCACGGTTCCTTCCTTGGTTTATTTAAAAGTAAGGTAGTTCCTCTTTTTAAAAAACTATACCTTTTCAACACAGCGAGCTGGCATCAAATTCAAAGAATGTGGAGGCAGGAGTCAAAGAGCTAAAGTGATGAAAGAACGAGACACCAAAAAGAGCAGTGGAGAAAGAGATGCCGGCTAACAGAACAGTTGTCACTATAACACAGCTGCTGTAATGACCAGGGGCGGAGCGTGGGGGTGGCTTACGGGGCTTAAGCCCGGGTTGTTTTGTCAGAAGCCCGGGGTATTTTGGAGTGTAATTTTTTCATAGTTAGATGCCTGGCTGACAACTGTATAAAACAAAAAGTACACACAATATTCGAAGCACATAGTGCACACTGTGGGAATTTACGACTGTGCGTGAATCCCCCCCTGATATTGGTATGATCCAAGCTCAGGCACTAAGCGACTGAGCGAGGGGGCGGGGGGAGCTGCTGCCCGTGAGTGCGCTGTTGGAGAGACGGAGCCAGCCATACTAAGGAGAGCTTAAGTTTGAGCAGGTACCAAAGCAAATCATTCATACCGTACAAATAATGTAAATATGACAGTGCATCACGAAAGATTGATATGAAACTGATCACTTGACCAATATTATTTTACTTGCTCTTCAAGTGAATCAACAAATGGCGAAATGAAAAGCCGAACAAATGCTATTTTTTAGAGAGTCTTAGCTTACGTGTGTTTATTTCATATTTTCAGTTCTTACCCTCCCCGACTAATTCGGTTTCAGTTATGTACTGAAATATAAGAATGGACATAAGGGGCTTCTTTCAAAGAAAAAACTCAGGTAAATGTTATTTTATATATTATGCTTTGTATGTTGTTCAGTATATTTCTATGCAAAACAAGAGGGATTTCAGTACACAGCAGGATATTCACATTTGTAACCAGATATTTACATACACTTTAGGGAGAAAACATAAAACATTTTTACTGTACAACATCAATTTAGAGTAAACTTTTGTTTTAGATAAATATTGAAATATATTTTGAATTAGTTAAATGTCAGAATAAAGAGAGACAGAGCTGTCTATTTTTTATCACTTTCATTAAATTTAGGAGTACATGTACACTAAGTTTGTTGTTAATTAACAAGAAACTCCAGACGATTCCATTCTGAGCTGAAGAAGCTTCTGATAGGTTAGTAGAGTCCATGTGAGTAAATTGGTGGCACACCTGTGGATGCATATAAGGCAAAACACAGAGCCTGTTTCTTTGACATGGGAAAATCCAGAGATGTCAACCAAAACACCAGGAAAAGAACTGTGGAGCTCCATAAGTGTGGCTCAATTTGAATACAATTTGGTGCCATTTGCAATTAAAAAACACAGACAGTTTCTCTCTTTACTCTTAAAGTTAACAAATATGTTTTTATATTTATCAATCTAAAAAAATAAACATTTAGTCTGATTTGATGTTACAATTAAAAAAGTGTTTGTGTTTTGATCTGAAGAGTTTGTAAATATCTGGTTTCAACTGTATATTTGATGATTGTCAGCACAAAGAGGGAGAGAGAGGAGCAGAGATTGAGATGGAGAATGAGGACAGAACAGAGATGAACAAGAGCAGGTGAGACACACATGTTAGTCAAATGGTTGCTTACTAAAAGTATCACCGTATAGGTACTCATGTATCTCGTACCTAGTGTTTCTTTTTAGGTTTGCTATTTTTCAAATTCTATATTTATTAAGTTCTGCAGGCTTGTTTGCACAACAAGGCTAAATAATTATATAAACTTTTCTCAATCTAAATATTGTACTTTGGTAGAATTAAATAAATAAGTGTAGTGCAGGTCTATGATGATTTTTAGTGCTACTATCATCTAGTTCTGATTCTGGTTATGTCTTGGTTAAGTCCTCAGTAATCCTGCTTTTGAACTGTTGTAGTCCTGTTTTAATTCTGGATCAGTTCTGGGTCTGGTTGAATTGGGGTTTAGTCCCTGTGTCTTGATACAGCCCCGACTTCGTTCTGTCTTGCCGCTCAATTAAAAAACTAGTTTAAGGTGTCCTGCATGTGTGATATATATATTTCCCTATATGAAGTCATTCTTTTTTGAACAAAACTCAAAACAGAG
Source organism: Astatotilapia calliptera (assembly GCF_964374335.1). Classification (NCBI taxonomy): domain Eukaryota; kingdom Metazoa; phylum Chordata; class Actinopteri; order Cichliformes; family Cichlidae; genus Astatotilapia; species Astatotilapia calliptera. The sequence goes on from NC_137435.1 coordinate 13,120,532, forward strand.
CCTATTAATCTTTCAGTCATTTCTACCCCCCCCCCCCCCCCCCTCAAAAAAAAAAAAAAATCCCACATGCATACTACCCTTTAGGGCTAAGCCCCGGGTGTTTCAAATGTCTGGCTCCTCCTCTGGTAATGACACTGATATATTCACGAGATAATCCTTGCATTCGTGTATAGATCCTGTTTCCTAAATCGAGCGAGTCCAGAATATCTATGTGAGACATTCTTGCAGGTTGAATATTAACGACCCTCGTGCGCATCTATACATCGAACCGGGGCATGTGTGAACGACGTGAATGTTAATGCGCGCTTGTGGGGACCAAGTATTAGCAGTGGATTACAGGTGACTAGCAGGCTTTTGAGTCTCCTCCCTGTGATACCCTTTGAATGTGTTCACTCCCTTTGAAGTGATGTCAGTTTTAAAATATCTCAGCCCTTTTATGTTTAACCATGGGTGTTTGCGTTCAAGAATTCTTTCTCTTTTTTCTTCTTATTCCCCCCTTTTTTTTCTTTTTTTTTTTGAGAAAGGAGATGAAAGCATCACAACAGTCAGCATCCATCAAAGAGCGCAAAAGTCTGGGAAAAGTCCCGCACATAACGAAGCATGACTTGTTAAAACAGAACGTGAGGCTGTTGTTGTGTCTGCGCTGGGTGATTGGGGCGCAGCAGCGGGTTAAAGAGTTGAATGACAGGCGGATCCTGACGGAGCGCGCTCCGCCGCTGAATTTGATCGACTGATTGTGTGCCTTGCAGCAGTAATGAGCTTTACAGTATGTGCGTAATGTGCCAGGAGCTGATTCGTATGCTGGATGAGCTAGCTAATTGTTCTCAGCGCACATTCCACGGGTCTCATGGCTCCTCTGATTTGGATTCATTTAGCCTTTATTTTACCTCATTATACAGCTCTTTGTTATCGCCAGGTTGTATGAGAGGTATTCTGTATTGTTGAAACTGACTCTAGTAATTTCATTTTAAAAATCCACTGCTCAACCCTGCGCCGCTCCTCGTAAATACAAAACGGAGTAGGAAGGTGCAAATTTAAACTGAAAGGTGAAACATATTGAGGGGGTTTTGCTGTAACATGAGCTCAATACAAACAAAAACATCTCCTCGTCGCTCCTCTTGTCATGTCATTTTATTGCTTTCGCCAAAAAGCTGCAGAATCTTTTAATAATTCTTCACCGCCACAGCAAAAGGCAGACCTCCCCAACTGAACTTGCCACTGAACCGTGGCTCCATCAACCTTGTGCACAAACCAAATGTGAGGAACAGTTGTGAGGGCTTTTTAAAGAAATTCTGGGAGTAGAGCTGGCTCAGAGCAAAGAACAGTAAGGCTAGGAAGAGGATGCGGAGCTCCAGTTTGGTATGTTTGTAAGCCGAAGGATAAGAATGTTCTCTGATGCTGATCCTGTGGTTGCTCTGGATCCCAAACAACAGCAGAGAGAACTGACAAAACCGAGTATTTACACTGGCATTCCAGTGGCAGTCGCTTGTCTGAAAAACAAACAGTACCCTATGCATAGGCCTCATCTTCCTGGAAAACACACTACTGCCAGTGTTTTCTGTGTCTGGCAAAAAAAAAATTCTATCAAACGCTATTTTTCTGGGCATGAAAGCTCCAACAGTCTGTTCTGCTGCATTAGCGGTATGGTCGCACCTTTGATGTTAAAGTTTGCATTTAAATTTGAGAGAAAGGAAACTCCTGACGAGTGATTCATGACTGCTGGGGAGTTTCCACCGCGTTGACTGTGCCATCAGCCCACGGAAACACTTTCTATAAAGACTTTCACTGAATGTTTTTCCTGTTAATCATCATATTTGATTCATCTTCATCCCGTTCGGTGTGACTGTGTGAGAGAAAGTGTATTTGAGCTTGGCATCCACTATCGTGTGGGCAATAGACCCCTGAGGGTAGTACCCCATAAAGGCAGTAATAGTGCTAAGCATGCAGATAGAGGCCTGATTTAGACTGAAAGGCATCTCTAATCTTATGAGTGTCAGCGGTGTTGTGTCATAGATTAGCCAAATGGTTGTCTTTATTTCTTCAGTGATCATCGTGTCTTCCACGTTCGACGCATCTTCTGGCAAGGACTACTGTGCAACAGCTCACATTTTATTGCTATTATTATCAGCAGCAGCAGCGATATCCACTGGATTGCTGATATTATATGTTATAAACCTTTTTGTGACAGAACTATGATATTGGTGTTATTGTTATGAACTGTGGAAGGATGCATAATAAGCACCGATCGCTAAAACAAGCAAGACAGCAAGAAATATTCAGTATGTTTCACAGAGCCACTCTGTGCTTTAAAGAAAGAAAAACAAACATGAAACCTAGAATTAAAAGCAAGAACAAATTACAAGAAAAAAGCTGAAATAAGACCAAGATTTTTTTTTTAGAAACAATTTTTAAAAAGATAATTTTTTAGAAACAATTTTAAAAAAGACTCTTCTTTTTTTTTAAAGTGGAAAAATACATTATAAAGCCTGGCATTTCAATAGTTTTCAATTACTGATGACATTTATTTAAATAATTAAAATTGTTTAAAAAAAACTGGAAAGTGTTTGCAGCATCTCTGTGATCAAATTAAATGAAACCTAAAATTTTAACAACGTAAGCTATTTCCAGTTTACCTGCTAGTCTCTGCATTGTGTGAACCACTTAACCATTTTGATGTAACCTTCAGGTATATTTGTATGAAACTCACATATTTTACAGGCATATTTTGCCAACATTAGTTTGTTACATCATTTTGATGCACATACTGGTGGATTAACCATTAGAAAAACATTACAAGTACTGTCAATTTTGTACAACTGTGGCACCCACCCTACATTTGGTGGCTGAGCACTGTGTAGAATTATATACTTCTAGTTTTGTTTCTAGTTAGGAGCCTTTTTTGTTTAATCCACTGCATTTGTTAAGTAGCTGCAGTTAAAGTTCCTCACCATGCTAAAAGAAAAAATATTAAAATGTTAGTTATAAATGTTTATATTTGCCCTGGTGATTCTTACTCGAGTTTCCATTGCACAAGCTACAACTACAAGATTGACATATTTCACCTTCAAGTTCTTTTGGCAAACATCTTTTTTTTTTTAGCACATCCAGTAAATACGAAGCAACATTAGCATTTTTTGTGTTGTGTTTTTTAGGTGACCTGATGAATATTCAGTCTGGCTTTACTGTAGCTCTGTACTTGTCTCCACAAACTCCTTAGGGAAATATCAGCTCGTTTGCTGCTCCATACTGTGTTCACCCGTTAGTTTCTAACTTTGTCTGCCACTTGTTTGTTACCGGGCAGGTCATGTACAATATGGTTTTACAGCTTTTTTCTTTTCTTTTCTGTAACTGAAAACTGAAAACAGCTGCCTGCTGCAGCTGAATATGAAACTGCCAGAGCAGCAGCAGTGAAGTGAAACAGTAGAGTTGGGCAGCAAGTTGTAAGCAATGAACTGAAAGGCAATATAAAGCTCCGTAAAGCTGAGTGCTGCTGCAGCGTCTGCCGCTAATTCTCTGTCTGTTCCCTACAAGGAACCAGTTTCTTGCCATTATAAGAATATTGATTACAGCTGCTTTAAGCAACAATCTAAATGCATGCTCGTACCCCGCTGCGCACCACATGATCAACTGCATCATTTATTTAATTTATCAGTAAAAAATTAAAGTTACAAGCAGTTGAACTGGTGGTAGATATACTCCTATTAGCTAGGATGTTTTTAAAATAAATTTATATCATTATAAGAACAAGTATGGTTCTGTAATGAATTCAATTCATTTCAAAAGTGATCAATACATTGAAGTCGTGTCTGGTGTATACATATTTTTAAAAAATCCAAATAAGCTAGGACATTACAAGCTTTGGTCTTCTTCATCTGAGGTGATTAGTGTGTTTGCCGGCTTTAAGGTGCAGACACTGTGTTATATGGCTGTGCAGATGCAATAAGCTCCTGTGAATTTGTGAGTCTGCTGGAGTCTGGTTTGTTTGGCGCGCACTTGGTTGTGAGGAGTCTTTGATGTTGTGCTGAAAGATCTGACGCTCTGATCTGAAGCTTGACAGAGATGGCATTACGTGAGACTGCGTCAGAAAATTTAGCATGTACAATGAAATGTTTCTGCTCGCGTCCACACAACATCATAGCCGCATGTTCCTCCACTGTCCTGCGTGTCCTGCTCTCAGAACAGACTCATTCCCATTAGAATAAGCTTCAAACATTCCCTTTAAATTGACAGTACAATTCATACTAATGCTGTTGGCGCTGTGGCCGCGCAGTGTATTCCCAAAGTAGTTACAGAGGTGTCTGAGCTGTTTCTGAGAAAGATGTGGAAAAGCCATTACAACTTAAACTGTGTAAATTGCCGCAACCAAATGTGACCACCGCAAGTCATGTGGGTGGTACGCTAACAACGGAGTCAAGCTTGCCCGAAACACAAAGACAGACAAACATGGCTGTGCATATAAATGTGTGTATGCTGCTGCATTATAGTGTTCATTTGTTTATGCTGGGTGCCAGTGGGGGCAAGCAAAGATTAAAGTGGTAACTTTAACCTACAGAAGACGGAGTCAGTGTTGACAAAAAAAATTGAGAGAACAGGAGCAAAAGGGAATGCGGCGAAAAAGCAGCAAGGCAGCAGAGGGTACAAGGGTTTAGAAACTCTTTGATTGATCATAAAGGTGCTGATATTCCCCTAACAAGCCAAGCAAACCGAGTCTCTGAAGAATTTCTTTTCAAAACGATGACCAACAGTTGTTAACCCACAGATACACAAACGATTCACATACCGTACAGACAGCTTCAGACAGCTTCACTTTGGGAACTGGTTAGAAAAGTTTATTTCCCTCGAAGCCAGCAGGTCTCTGCACAGTACGGAGCCCGTTTTATTGCTGACAGCTTCACAGCAGTCTAGCTTTAAAGGGTCAGTTTAGCAGGTTATTTGTGATTTCACACAATTACAGTAGACGTTATTGGTATTTTATTTTACAGAGAAAATAAAAAAAATAATAACACCTGTCGGCGGCAGTTTTGCCGGAAGTTTCTAAAACAAGAAACATTTTAACGTCAACTTTTCCAGCCCACTGCCTCTGGTAATTGCATTAATATTGGATTCATCAAGTTGCACGTCTCACAAATTATCTTTAATACCAGCATTCTGCATGATTGCAGAAAGGCAGGTGTCCTTCATCTAGCAAGGCGGATTGGAAGGGCTTAGAAGGTGGATTAAAGGTTCGATTGATGCGGGAGACGAGAGTTTGCATCTGATCAGGGATATTATTTTTTTTATCACAGTCTTTTGTAGTTTCCTGTTCTAAAGCACGCATCAGTTTTCCTTGCTATAGCTGAGATATTTAGTCAAAGTTTTTTTTTATTAGAACGTCAAAAGTTAAAACAAAAGAACTAGATCTAAAAATAAAAATAAACCCTGGAATATTAGACCCTGACAACAAGTAAATGAAACTGACAAATGTTTTTTTCTGGTTTGTTTGAACCATCTTTTTAAGGTTGCTTTCCCTTTGGAAAGAGAAAAAAGAATTAATTGACATCGTTATCATATAAGCTGTGGGTGCAAGAAAATAACTCCTTTTTACGTGAGGGCACACAGAAGCTGCGGAAGATGACCACATTTGTTGATTGCAATCATGCTTGGAGCAACTGGGCTCAACCTCACAGCGCAGTCTATATGTAGTCGCTGTGTCTTTTTATTTGTAGAAATTTTCTCAGCAGGTTGTATGAGACAGTACGTAGCTGTAGAAGAAGGAAGTCAAACAAATGAACCTGTGCGAGTTTGTTTGCTTCTGACTCACTCCTAGATATGTTCTCCCTTTGATCACATGGATTTCAGCTTGTTTCCCTCCCACATCCAACAAACATACAATCACGGGGATCGGAGACCAAATTGCCTGTTGGTATGAATGCGAATGTGGACCCAAGCGAGCCTCACAGTCACTGAGGCTAATTGGAATCCAAATTTAGAAAAATAACCTGCGTTTTACCCACAGTACTCGTAGTCATGGTTATACCTCCATGGGGAAAAGTTTGAATGTAGACACCATCCAGACTCATAGCGGTGCTCCTTTTTCTTTCTTTCTTTTTGCCTGATGTGTGTTAAGTTTGTGTGAGTGCCCCTGGCCTGTCATTGCGGCACATCAGCAGTAGTAACAGGTGGTCCCCGTGGAGGGCAGACTGACAGGTAGATAATGATCAAAGAGGCCGTTTCCTGTGTTTCATGTCGGACTCAGAGAGAGACACATCTGTACTGCCAGTGCCTCTGCTTTTCTAATGGGCTCGGGTTGCAGAAAGCTCATCTCACACACATGTGCATGACTGCATGTACGAGCACAAACTTTAGTCATTTTGAGACCCCTCGCATTAACAGCTACTAACACATTTCTCAGATCTCCCCCGTGCCACACTCCCTCCCTTTTAATAAATCGCTGAACTCTTGCCGCCTGCACGCTGACTCTCCGTCATCTCAAACTGTCACCTGAACTGTATCACACATCCATAAAATATTAACCTCAAGGGAAAACACAGGCAAAAAAACCCCCACCTTGTCGTTCTCCCGTTTGACCCACCTCCCCCCTCCTCCGCAAGTAAGCAGTACTATCTCTCAGACTCAGGTGCCCGGCCACTCACGGATATCTTACCCTCAATCTTGTGTCCACAGTCGCCACTGGCTGCGTGGACGAGTTTGTACTCTCCTCTGCTCTGTTCAGCCTGCCAGTTTCTGTTTAATCAATTCAGATTGTATTTGAAGGAGGCCAAATCTCATCTCAGGTTCGGATGTTGTTGGAAATGAAGTGCATCCTGGACGATGGGTGTAAAAACAGCTTCACTTTATCTGGTAGATTAAAACTTCAGGGTCACGGTAATCTGTCTTAATGAAACTGTCAAGTAATCCGAGAATCTGTAAACTCCACGTGTCACGTCGGCATCCTGGGAACCCTTTCGTGCGTACGTGTATATTTTAGCTGACTGAATTTAAACGTGATTTTTAAATTGCTGATTGGCAGACCAGAGGGTTATGTGATTGCTTTGAGAGGTAGATTAACTAGCAATTAACCAATGTTAAGGTAATTGCGTAGCCAATCAAATAAAACTCAAAGCAGGTACGGGGGAAGCATGAGGCGCTGATTTAATCATCTATAAGCACTACTTCTCTATGCGCTCTTAGGTTTGATCTGTTGGCACTCTTAATATTCGAGGATTTATTTTGAAATTTCATTTCTGCAAGCAGTTTTATTTATTTGCAGCATTCACACCTTTGTACCAGCGGCCTCAGCAGTGGTCTATCAGGATCCAGCAAGCCTTTCACTGATGCGGATGTCATTTTAAATCAGCTTTTACAAATGATGATTCACTCAAACCTCAGCTTGAACCTTTCCCTCGCACAAAATGGTACAAAAGATCTTTTCATGGATCTCAGATTGCATGCTTCTCTGGAACCAAAATTCTCTTAAACCTTATCAAACGCTATATCAAACATACATTTAAAAAGTAGGTCGCGCAGTTGTCGCACACGTGCTCTATTTTATTCTGTTATTAGGAATCATATAAACCAATTTAAGCCCTGTTGACCCAGTTTTCTTTAAAATATCCCTTAAATAGTTGCAAGGTCACAGATTGTCTGATAGGATTACACATAATATGTGATGCATAGAAGCATGTTCCAACAGTTTCTTAGAGTTGTAATATATTTACAGTGTGTTAATTCTTTTTAGGACTGCAGAAATTAAGTTTGAGGTTTAATAAATGACTTATTGCATAAATGCAAGATGGAAATTGAAAGAGCAACTCTTTTTTTGCCTGTTTCACTTGTGCTGACTGTATATTATTGTAGGGTTTTATAATATAAAGCACCTTAAGGTGACTTATTGTGATTTGGCACTATATAAAAAAATGAATATATGCTAAGCTGTATTATCTGTTGGAAACACATTGTTAACGTAGCTCTAAACTGTCAAATTCTGGGCTTCTTCTAGATTCAGTTCACACATTTCCCTGAAATTCAGTCTGACATATAGTCTTTAGTCAGGCAGAAAAATTGGAATCCCCATTAAGAGTGTTTTGCTGTACAGGACAAGTTTTAATTCACTCTCCCAACAGTGGGATAGTGGGATTTAAGAGGTTAGGTAGTTCAAACATCAAACATGATTTGATCATTGGCCAGCCACGGATCTGGTTGATCTCCTTCCGTTACAGTGGATATTTTCCAGAGTTAAAAATTGTATACACAAAACCCAAGTTCCCAAGATGTACTGGAGCGCGTTCAAAACAAATTATTTGTGGTTTATATTTGATCTTAGTTCTCTCCCTTTCTTCAAAATGATTTATTATCATCGCTGATGTAGCTGCATAATGCATCTGACAGATTGTGCAATAATACAGTACCATACAAGTTCATTATAGCTCGTGCGCCGTGAAATGCATCTTGTGTAAGTCTCGGTCACGTTTGTGTCGGGCTTAATAAAGTTTGGAAGCGTTTCACATGATGCAATGGATGTGTAATGACCTAGAGTGCAATGCACATGGAGGAAAAAAAGGGTAATGTTGAAAACCTCAAAAGTTAAGTTTGAGATTATGAAGCAGTTTTTGCAGACAGATAAAAAGAGGGCATCACGGAAGAATGGAAACTGAGGTTTTTATTCCATTAACCGTAGCACGATGCTAACTCACGAAGCACATCTGAAGCTGTGTTTACATTTACCTAAAGCTGCATTCAGTCGCAGGCTGTCTGCCTCTTCTAAAAAGGGCTTGTCAACAAACACCAGTGAACTCGAGGCTGACCCTTTTTTGCACAACCCAAAGCTGGCAGCTGATCCCTCTGAAAACCGACTGAATCTCTGAAAGGGGAGCAAGAGATGCATAGCTGGCAAGCATGGAAAGCTTCAAATGATTGATAGCCATTTGTTTTGCCTGCTTAATACAACATAAACTCTCCAGCGATTCATCACCGGAGTGAGGGGTTTTTCACGGTGCCTCTGCAAAGCCCACTAAAAATAATTCATTTTCTGCGTGCTACGAGCCAGGCGCTAATGTTAAATATTCATGCGGGTCCAGTCTAAATGATGTGGCCATTGGCACACAGTTAGAGCACACTCTGTGGAAGGGAGGAAATGTCAAGCTGTGAATAAATGAAAGCAGTGAAGCCGTATATTACCCTGCCATTGTGAATTTACTATAGTTGCCATTTTGTCCAGCCACTTCAAATGGATCTCTTTTATAATCAATACACTCAGTAAAACATCGAACATATTGCCACGTTGGCAAAAATCTCGGCTCGCTGTGTTTGCCCATCCTTTATTCAGTGTTTGTATTTGTTTCCTAATTTGTGCCTCATGAATGTTAACCGAGGGCTTTGTGCTGTTCCTCTTGTAGCAGTGTTCAGTACCGGCAACTAAGCCGACTCTCCTCAAGGATGTCGATGCACTTTGAGCCCATCTTGTCACATTAATCAATATAGCTTGTGCTTATGCAGCTGTTGTGTATCGACTGCCACATCAGTCAGCTGCATTCGTTTTTGAGATGTTTTCACTGCAAGCTGATATGAGAAGATGTTGTCATGGTTGCACAGAAATTGTTTTGAAACGCTATAGGTCATCTTCTGCCATGATATCAGTAAGCACAGTGGAGGGAAAGGGCAAAATATAATAGAACTTACTGGGTTGAATATCCATTTAGAGAAACTCAAATAGAGAGCATAATGTCCGCTGTGCATCATTTGGATGGAATAGGAAATGCTAAATGGCCTCATATTGACAGACACACTCTCCCTGTATTCATTTTTATCACGTGCACACACATTCGCACGTGCGCGCGCCACTCACATCCACGCACACGTTTCTTTTCTGCACTCTCTGACTAATGAGGCCTGGGGCTGGAGATGGTTCCATCAAGGAACTTCCCCCTCTCTTTCTCCTCTCTCTCTCTCGTTCTCAAACACGCACCTGATTGATAGCAGTGATTTGACTGAGAAAAGGGAAATGGGAAATTGAAAAATGGTGGGAGAAGATTGGAAACAACGTGCTGATTATAAACTCTGTGAGGAAACAAAAGGCTTTCCCTCTGCCTTTTCTCTTAGCTCTGAGGTAGCAGGTGTGTGTCTGACAGGTGCCTGATTGAGGCGCACAAAAGACATTACAACTGCAAACAAATGGACGTATTTAGCGTCCCCGGATGCAGTTAACGTTTTGGGCTGATAGAAGTGATTATGAGTATATGAGCACACGCAGCCGGGGAATGGGCCCAGGTGTTTGGGTGAGTGGAGCAAGAAGGCAGCCATGTTATTGTTGTGATGATAATAATCCATCTATACAATTAATGGTATGCCATCACCAAGGTCATCAGCCTTTGGAGATGTATTTAATATGTCTCACATTGTAATAATAGAGCCTTTCTGCGCTGGCGACACATACACAGGAGGTGTAAGACCGCACAGATTTATCATCATGAGAAAAAAAGAAAAGAAGCGTGAGTGAAAAAGTGAGAACAACAGACGCTGTGTTCCAAATTCGCTGATTTACAAAATAACCTCAGTTACCTCAATGCCATCGCCATTTATTCTGGTCTTTTTATGTTTATGCTCTTTTGTTTCATGATCAAAAAACCCCCAAAACCACAAAAAAACCCAGCACTTTCACAACAGTGGCATAAATTAGCCACTGCCTCCTTTTGGAAAGCCTTTGTGTATTCCATAAATAAGGGAGCATCTTGGCTGAAGCCCCGGTGGTTTAATATTCTCTGAGAGCTTCCAGACAGTGAGTGGTGGTGCAGCAGCTGTCTCTTGACCCTGCCGGACCCCCACTTACCCCTCTGACCAGCTCCTTTCCACTGGGCAGGCTGTGGCGATGACAAGCCTGTCAGAAGCTTCTCCTAATGTCCTAATTACCCCTCACACACACATACACGCAGGCGTGCTTGCACAGATGTACACACATTCCTAGTGAGTAAGCAAATATGCTGGCAGACAAGCTAAAAAGGACGCACTCACGTTCTCACCGTTTCCTGCTTGAGTATTGCTCATGTGAATTTTCCTTGCAAGAGACCGCACATTAGGTGAGGCATTACAGTGTAACCAGAATAGCAGTGGTTCTTCCCCATAAACAGTTCTTGGAGTCTTGATCTGAAACATTTCTTGTTTCTTTTTTTTTTTTTATCTGGGCACAATCAGAGCGTCGGTTTCTCTACTGTGATAACAAACGTGGCACTCCTGCTGCAACTTTCTTTTAAAAACTGACACCAGGCTGAAAAGAGGTTTCAAAGTGCCTGCTGCCTCTGAGCAGAAAAAAAAGACACCAAAAAGTTGCAGCATCACCCGAAATAGACAACGTGAATGAGATGTGATGTGTCACTTTGCCAGAGGTTAAGCTTTGCTTCGGCTTAGAACACGAGTCTCTTCTCTGGTGCATGGTTTTGGGTGCAGAGCGTAGTGCTGCTGCCGCTGCTGCACTTAAGTCTGTGCTCAGTCAACTAGTCTTGTTAACATAACAGAGTGGATCATTGTGCCTGGTAGGAAAAAAAAGGAAATCATTGTACCTCCCAGCAAAAGCAGTTGCTAAGTGATTCATAGACCCGGATAGTTACTGCATTTGTCACAATCAGCATGACTTAATCGTGTGCTGCTATACCGTTCTCCCTTCCTCATATTGTGCTGATTTGCAATATATCTTTTGAAAAAGTGTTGTTTTGTAATTCTTGTCGGATCACCTTTAGTTTGACAGATCTAAAGCAACCACTGTCTCTTTTATTTTGCTTTTATTTTTGCCACTTTTCTTGGTAACAGGGATTGTGTGGTGCCTATCATGTGAGACCGTGTGGAAGAGCAGCCTGGCATCCACACTCATCAGAAATTTGTTAGCAGCTTTTTTTTAAACACACGCACACACCCCACCCCCTTGTTTTTTTCTTTATGACACGACTGTAAGACACGAACACTACCGGAGCTGTGCGGAGCTGTCATGAAAGCGGTTGGCTGCTGTTTGCAATTTTTTTTCTCTTTTTTTCTGTCAGCCGCAGAGACATTTTCATGTGTATTGTGAACGACAGCACCCAGTCAGGTACACCGATGATATTATTCACCTTTTATGCTTTCAAAGGCGTTTCTAACACTGACATGTCTTAATTTGAAAATTGCATTCACAAGAACACGCATCTCTGGGAATTTCTGTGCAATTGCAGATGCCCATAGCACTTCACTGAGGGGGGACAGGGCACCGAATTCAATATAGCTACTTTTTTCTTTTTTTATCTGACAGCATTTCTGAAGGATTACCCTTTAATCTCCCAACGCAGAGACTCGCGTCAGCTACATGTGTCTTGCTGGCGCTGCTCACACAATCAAGCAATAGATTGGACCTTTACAAAGCATATCCCATTAACACAGAGCAATTACCCACTTCTGTGGGGATATTTGCAAAATCTCCTTTTTGTTGCGGTTTATCAAGCAGAAACATGCTTTGCATCTCCTGTAAGCCTAGCTGATTATAATGTCTCAATTGACTCAGGGGAAATTTAATCTGAATATTCCTGGCCGTGTTTACAGGTGAGCATTTTCTGATATTTCACTGACTGTTTGGGCTGGATTAAGTAGTACCGGAGAGGTGATGATAAAAGAAGTGGGTCAAGTACATAAATGAAATGCAACTTAATTAGTTCTGCCATTTTACAGAGTAGAAAATAGCTCTTTTTTTTTGTATAACAAGAGCACACAATCTTGAGAGGTCCACTCAGAAGCTTTTTGTAGAGATTTAGGCCATATTATTCAGTCTTAATTGGCGGATGACGTTGGCTCCATTGTCGTAGAGATTAAGCTGCTCGGTAGCTGTTATGATTTCAGCCACGTCAACTTTTAAGTCATCTGCTTGACTAAATGTTATGTAATCCCAACTCAGGTCTGTCTGCTTTTTTTTTAAAAAGGTTTTTAGGAGTCAATTAATGGCTATTTTCATGACACATTAAGCAGTGAGTAAGCCTAATATTATTTCCTTAGGCTCATAGACTTTTTAGTCTTTGTGTTTTGCAACAACCCATAACTCAAAGAAGTATTTCATAATTTGCAAGGTTGATTTATGCCAAAGGGATGACTCACTTTCCACCCCAAATGGGAAAATAAATCCTTTGTTTTGGTAGATAAGAAAGGTCTCCCACCTGAGAGCTGTTGGCACTGAACTTTTGTCTGAGCACCCACAGACTGTAACTACAGATGGGCTTAGCCACTTTTCACAATGTAGCTGCAAACATTTTTATTTATTTTATTTTTTTTTATTTTTGAGAAGTGATCATAGTTTGGATGAGAGGGTAAAATGCTGAGACAGCAGCTAATGCTTGTTTAATGAGGTATATCCATATATACTGCTTGGGTGCATCCCACAGTCAGTATCTGCTAATTTATGCTAAGTAATATACAAATAAAAAGTTAAAGACAAGCAGGAGCGCTTTGTTGGTGCTAACGACACAGCAGGCCATAATAATTGAACTAAAACTCCAACCCCACAGGCATGACAGAGAGGTGGCTCTGTCATGCCAAGCTGCTAATAATGGATAGCATTATAGCTTAATGTAGCTTAAATAGGTGGGCTGTTAAAACAGTTATACACTATTGGAGATAAATTATCTGAATTTCAGGAGCAGGACCGCGCCTCCAAACACGCCCCTTCTGGATCTTATCTATATATGATGACCCAGTTCTACAAGCTGTTCGTTCCCGCTTTCATGCCCCATCCTCCCTCCCCTTTTTTCAATTCTTTCACTTATTCACTTCTTATTAGTACATGAGGATCTGCCAGGCCTGGCAGCTGCATTGAGAAAATGACAACATGGGCCCAGCTAGTGAATTGTCATGATGTAAAATATTAGCTTTGGGGATTAAAACTGCACTTTTTGTACTGGTTTGAAAGCTGCTATAAAAAAAACCCTGATCACTTATCATTTTAACTCGCGAGTCTTCGGGGCCTGACTCACCTTTGAACCCTGCATCAAGTGGCCATCAGAGGAACTGCTGCCTTGACATTTGAGTCTTCATTTTTCAGCCCTGGAGTTGCTATATGTATGCACACTATTAGGCCAATAGGCTACCTACAGTACAAACCTGGAATGTCTGCGAATTTGTTTTGCTGTTGATAAATGAATAGATAGGCTTTCAGCTAAAGCATGGAGCGTGCTCAGATGTCATGAAGACGCCTCCAACCATTTCATCTGCAGTTCACAGAAAAAATAAATGGCATATCTGCGGAAACTGAACAAATTGTTTAATAGGGATTTCAAACTAGTTACAACTGATAAGAAAGACTAGAGTAAAGTGTTAGAGACTGGTTTTTGATCTTATTTGTGAGGAAAGCAGAGTTTCTTTCATCAGTTTGCTTTGTGAAAATTCTGACCTCAAGAGTCGCCTGTGTTTATTGGGTCCACTCTGCAGGAGTCCGCTTCTCCATCCGATTTCCTTGAAGAGAAAAAGTTTGAAGCCCACCTCTGATCCTACTAATTAAATGAAAACACAGTGGGCTACCCACAGTAAGACAGCATTACTCCACACACACATGCACTGTCGCAAAGGTAACCAGTGTGGGTGTCTCTATGGGGAACTACACCAAGCTCCAACATCCCACTCTGTTGTGTCCTCTTATGCAGTGCGATCACACACTAGGTTGACATGCAACACGCTGCAGATCATGAGCATAAATAAGCAAGGGATGTTTTACCTGAAAGGAAGAACATTAATTCAAAGGCATCACTCTAGTACTGAGAAGAAATGTTGCCTCATTAGTGTTACCCCACTGCTTTTACCGAGCAGTAGGAAGAGAGAGAGAGAGGCTATGTGCCACTCTTGCCACACAGACATCTTGTCTCCGGAGATCTTAGTTTGCCTCAGTGACTAAAAAACAGCGTGCATTATTATGGATTCACTGGGGTGGCAATGGGTTGAACGTAGACCCCTGAATACTGGTGCACTTAGAGCCTCACTTCGTATAGAAAACATACTGCAGTGCAAGAGTCTGCCCTTTCAAATGCTCACAATGAGCCGGTTTCCAGCAGGAAATGTAGCATCAATGTAGGTGGAGAGTGTGAAATGCTCCACTTTTGTGTTTCTGAACATAATGTTGCTCATTGTGCAGAACGGGAAGATGCGATTTGGATGAAAAGGAAAAGAGGTGAGGCGACAAGGACAGACATTATTTGGAGGACGGTTAGCCTGCCTGCTCTCATCCAGTGTGATTGACATATTGGTGCAATGGGTGCACTCGCACGAATGCCATCACATGCATTTCCCCAGAAATCTGTCTATCAGCACTGTCTAAGCAGAGCGACAGCCATGACATCTAATCACAGGCGAGCTGGCACCTCATAACTTCTACCTAATGTGCTGCAGGTACAGAGGAGAGAAGGGGAGCGCTGCACGACAGCACCCCCGCCACCAAAACACTATTTATAGCCCCTTCAGAGGCCACCAGCAGGAAGTGGATCATACTGAAGGGTTAGGGAAGGTGTCACTACACTATATCACAAGTCTCTGTGTTTAGATATAGGTCTCTCTTGACAAGATTAAACACCGAGATGCCCCGCTATCAGGCCGACGCATTTTTCTGGGTTATAGTCCTGACAAAGTATTGCAGCAAAACGAGGGCAGATATGGTACACATACAAGATGATAATGAGTCATTTACATAATGTTGCTACAACATTATAATTACCTGGCAATTAAAGCAGCTCAAAAGCCTCATTATGGACTGTCCTGAGGGCTGGTTGGACTGGGATACATGCAGCGTGCTCATTCAAGCTCAAGTCTATCAACGCCTATTATTCGTGAGTTCTTTTTTTTTTTTTTTTACATCAACTGCCCAGAAGCCTCATTCTGGTGAATTATCACATATAAGCAAGTTTTGGCTGACACGCTGTGTTTTAGATGAAGCAAAGCTTTAAGTTAGTGAGATATCGTTGCGGGCTCCTGGACAACGTTCAAAATTTGTTTCCCATCATGTGTGATTTGTCACTCACATTTTTGTGTCCCGAGGGACTTGCTGACACGTCGAAAATGCACAAAGGAGCCATAACAAGGACATGTGTCATACCTTACACCCTTATTAAGCCAGCAATGACAAGTTAGACAGGCAGTCACTTCACCATACTGTACAGCACGCTTGGCACTGAAGCTCCCATTGCTCACAGCCAGAGTAAAGAAGCACCAAAGTCTGTGTGAAATGTCAATATAATAAAAGATGGTGCGAAATATAAAAATGTAGATGTGCAGCAAGGGGGCAAGAGATTTGTGTGTGTGTGCATGTGTGTGTGTCAGAGTTGTTTATGAATAGCAGACAATGAATGATGGAAGCTCTCCCGAGGGTACAGGCCCTGAGCAATGCTGCAGGGACTTGGGAACGCGCCAGTCTCCCATGCCCTGTGAGATGCCAGTTTGGGTGGGCACCGTTCCGAATGGGTGCTCTCTTCTCCAGGATACACGGCGGGTCCCAGGGGAGCGTCTCCAGGCAGTGGCTGCTCCACAGTGGGGCTGGCTGGAATCTCAATCAGGGACACAAGGGGTAGAAAACAAAGTCCAAATATTCCCTCTGTACCTCTATATTGATGTAACATCGGAAAATAGATGAAGGCAGGAAAATGGCTCATTACGTCGGAATCGCACACACCTGTGTTGTAAAAATGACTCATTATGACGGCTTTTGTATTTGTCTTAATTGGTGGAAAATTACACAAATAGCATATGGAGCTTGAATTTAATGAATTTCAACAAGCCTATTTAAAAATTATGAATATGCTTTTTGTTACCAGTGGAATATAGCTCCCTGCTTACATCCTGTCTGCTCACAACTTGTCTGTTTTTTTTTTCTCCTCTTTTCTCTCCTGCTCTCCTTCTCACCTGTGCTGCAACAGGAGCTGCTGAAACCCTGACAGGTAATCTTTCTTTTTGCTACCTGCTGTTCATTTGGAAGTGCTTGCTTCTGTCTGTGTCTGTTGATTGGCTGTCCATTGCGGTTTGTTCATCTGTGCATATTTACATGAATGGCTGGTTATGTTCATAACGTTTCTTTTCAGGAAGGAGGAGATAGCCGTCGGCTCACAGCTCTGATCCTCTGTTTTTATTTGTAATTCTCAAATCAACATTTCACCACATGTAATGGCTGATTTCGATTTCTTTTCAAGCCACTTGGTTTCCTCTTCAATTTGTCTGTAGTTTTGACACATTCCTGCTCCTAACTATAGAAGTTTTGCTAATCTCCTCCCATTCTGTAGCCTCTCCAAAAGTAGAATCTCAGCAGTAAAAGTGTGAGGAATGAATTTAACAATGTGTTTTTCTCTCTTTCCGAGCTGTAAACAGCAGTATTTTCACATAATTTCCATCCTGTAATAAACTAAATCAGTGCTACTTCCCAGGCTAAGAGCCGTAATTACCTAGTTTGAGGGGTGAGGCTATGAAAAAAAAGACCTGTCACGACAGAATATCCACTAAGGTTATTTTCCCAAGCTGCTCCTTTATCAGAGGATAAGTGTTGCAAGTAAACAGTCAAAAAGAGTTAATATGGAATGAAGCATGATATTATAATATTAGTGCCTAAACTTAACCGAATTACTAGTTAACTTATTACTAGTACTAGTACTGGGTTGGCCCACCTTTTGGCTCCAGAACTGCTTTAATAGCATCGTTTGAACAAGGTGCTGGAACAATTCTCAGAGATTTTGGTGAATATCGTCATCGTCTGTTACACAGTTGTTGCAGATTTGTTGGCTGGACAGCAAAAATAATCAGTTAGGCTGTTCCATTAAAATGGTAATCAATTGATGGTGGACCAAAGTGTACCCAGAAAATATCCCTGACATCATTAAACCAACACCAGCAGCCTGAACTGTTGATCCAAGACATGATGGGCCCATTTCAATTTCTGACCCTACCATCATAATGTCACAGTAAAAACAAAGACTCATCAGACCAAGCAGTGTTCTTTAATTTTGGTGAATGCATACAAACTGATAGGAGTCTGGTCTTCTGCTGCTGCAGCCCATCTGGTTCAAGGTTCAATGTTCAGTCAGTGATCAGTGCTGAGTGTTGTGCATTCAGAGATGCTTCTCTGCATAGACATGTAAACCCTAGAAATCTCTGTGACATTGTGGTTTTTAACCTCCTAAGACCCGAACTCTTTCATGGCATACATTTTTAATTTCTCTTTGGTATTTGGCTTTATAGTGTTTGATAGGACACTATAAAGTTACAATCGAGTAATGATGTGCAAAACTCTTTATTTGGTGTCTGAACACAGCAGCATTTTGCCTGAGTACAAAAACAAAATGAGAAACAACAATTGTGCCCCTTTGAACAATATGGCTCATTTGAAAGCCATTTGAAAGAGCAAAATTTAGTATTGTGGTCTAGACAACCCAAAATGTGTTGTGGACGCCGGTCCTAGGAGGTTAAAATACTCAGGCCAGCATATCTGGCACCAACGATTATACCACATTCAAAGTCACTTGAATTGCCTAACTGTATCGAGTTCCTTCCATGTGATTGGATGGTTATGTGGTGTCATTAAAGAGCAGTTGAACAGGTGTACCTAGTGAAGTAGCTTGTGAGTGTAGTATATGGTGTTTAACCTTTCATGGACCAATACAAAAACAAACAGTGAACACAGTGAGCGTGCAGACCTAGTGAGAATCATTCAAAGGGATTTCTCATATCTTTGCAGTTTTATTTACTTAAAACTCATCTCTAAAGAGCTGCTACCGCTGATGAGTGTGATTTATAAACCCGCTGGAGTCTTTCGTTTCTGTGAGAAAAACAACACTGTAATATTTTAGTTGATAAAAGATGCTTTTTCAGGAAGGACATCCTTTTTTCTAGTTGTGTTGCAGCATCATTATACAAACGGGCACCCTTAGCTTCTAAGAGAGCTTATATTTAGTTAGAAAAAAAACGATGGTCAAATTAGGGGGTACGAATTATTTTTTTGAAGCTTTTCCATGCAGGTCTAGGAGAAATGGCACAGCGCTAATTATACCCTGAGACACAGGCCTTCTTTCTTGTGAACATCCTTAAAACAGCATTTCATCATGAGGATCAGGATTTAATGACTGAGAGGGATAAAGTGCAAAAAGGCAGCATCAGAGAAAGAGAGGGAGAAACTTTTATTGTTAATGACTGTCTATAGTCCTGGTTGTTCCTTGAAAGGACATGACTGCTGCAGACAGCGGTGACTCAAGGGAGAGGAATTGGGGGCTGGCTATCCTGCTTTTTGCTGCCCCTTTCATGTCTTTTGATGTGAAAACAAGAGAGAAAAGTTCAAAGAAAGCGCGAGCTCCATTCAAAAGGTGCCTGTCTCCGAACTTCTGATGGAAGAGCCGACCCCCTAATATTTCCTGATTTCGTCAACTTTTGTAAAAATTGGTCAGGTTTGTGCCGTTTTGCATTTTGAGTACGGCTGATGAACCGAGACTCCGCGCCAGACACTTCATGCCAGATTGTACATCCCCTTGGAGAGCACACAGACTTTTGAAGGTCTGTATTTCCCTCTGACTGTTTCATTCAGTATGTTGTGATGCAGGAACAGGAGGGCAGCCATGTGTAGAGATACAGGCACTTTACTCTCCCAGACAGCTGCTGGAATGAGTGTGAATTTATCAGCCAGTCATCTGTGCCATGCCTCTGCCCACTCCCCCCTACATCCCCACCCACCACCCAGAATTAATGACTGCCTTTCCTCATTTGCACCCAATCATGACTAGGATGCCGAGGCAATTGAAAATGTTTACTTCAATTGCGAAAACCCTCCATGTTCCACAAAGTGGCCTGTTTTTACTTTGATGGGATTGCTAATCACAGCGACGATATTTATGTGTGTTTTGAATTGGAGATGAGCCTAGGCTAGGATATTGGAGGGGGACCAACCTTGCTTGGGGCTGCTAAACCTTATGGAGAATTTATCTTTTGCGTTCCCTTTCTCTCAGCCCAACAGATTGGGAGCTGAATAACCTTGCTTTGAGGCTGCTGCTCTATGTTGCTGTTGTGACTGCCAAATATATTACTTTTACAGCAATGAAATAAAATAGACATCAAAACACTACACTTTGCTTTTGCCTAAAAACACTATTATGTAGTGTACAGAGGAGCTGCACTGTATTGTTTTCTTTATACTATACTAGAATGCATCCACATTTTAAATCTTCACGTGAGGTCATTTTTGATTTGATGCTCACCATTATCTTGTTTTATTCTATTATTTTAGATGGTAAACAACTAGTGTAGCTAGAAAGTGCCTCTTTCTTCTTATCACTGATTCAGTCGTTCTCATACACCATATTGCTAATGGGTCAGGAGCAAATTATGTGACACTGGAGACTTTAAAAGCTGTGATTAAAGTCTGATATAGGTTTTTTTGTAGACTAATAACATTCTGTGAAACCCATGAGACCAGAATACTGACTTTAAACTAATGCAGCTCATCAGAACAAACCCTGAATTGCCGTCATATTGAATTTTTCCTTCACCTCACAATGAGCCCTGTTTCCTTGAAATTACTTCCTTATTCAAGTAAACTGCACTCTCAAGGGAGGCATCTCCTGGATTCAAATACGTTTGTAGTCAAGTCAACATATCTTTGCCATTTATGTTTTTGTTTTCTTCCCTTTTTCAGGCAACAAATCACATTAGATGGTTGGAACCAACCCTCAGAAACTGAGGAGAAGCTGACATGAGCTCCAGCTTCTTCTTTGAGTAATATTTGTGCCTAATCTAATCTGAAAAGTTAACTTAAAAGAAAAAAGGAGTAGAAATGTCTAAAGGTTACAAGCTGGGGTTAAAGTGGGATTTCACAGGTGTAGCAGTGCAGCTTGGAGAAAAGAAGAATTCAAATAGTCACACTTTTTGTATGCTCTGTGACCAGCTAACCTGTGTTGTAACACCTCACAGCTCGTTATTCTACTGAATGCAGTGTTAAGGTTCAAAATTGAGGAAGGAGAGTACAAACCACCCTTGGTCCAGAGGATCTTGGTCCAACAATGATTTTAATGAACACACGTGTGGGAAGACACTCTGTACGCAGACAGCCAGTAGTCCTCGACTTAATCAAAGCATAAACAGATATTTTATAGCATCAGGGTTTGATTTACTGACGCCCCTTCATGCGTCACAGATACATTTTATACATAGATCAGATCAACACCAACAATGGCTTTTCACCCAGAAGATCATCTTCTATTTTCATGGCTGGTACTTTCCGTTCTTGTCTTAAAGTAAATTGTTCCTCTTTCTTGTCGAGACATAACTAATCTCTCCTCTAAATAAATCTAACTAATGTGTGTGTATGTGTTGACCTCACATGCTCTTTGTGTCACCTCTTCACCTCCAACCTGCTGTGTCTCGTCCTCAAATGCTCTTTCTCAATTCACCTGTTGCACTTCTGACCTTTCACTAGACCAGAAGCTCACTGAGACTATGTGTATGTCTTCTACTAAATAAATGTTTTAACCAAGAACCTCTACTAAAACCTTAATATAAAATGATCTGATATATAAGTGTTTTGTAAGCATGTACTGCAATTCCTTCTATGGCTCCAAGTCACTTGCACAATAGATTGTCCGAACATCGCGCCGAACAAAGCTTCCGACCCCCAATTAATTGACCGAGCTCCAACTCTTTAATAAGCACAGATATGCATTGTGTATAAAATAGTCATAACTGCTTAAGGCCTTCTTAAAGCTATCTGTTACATTGTTAAAGCCTCGTCTTAGCCTGCTGCTCAAAATAACTATCTGCTTTCACTTCTGCATACAACTTCCTGTCAGCCTGCAACTCAGTCTTTCTGAAAGAGACACTGTTTAACCCCTGAATGCAATATAAACTCCAGATTATATTATTAATGCAATGGTAATGATGACAATTATTTAACAATAGCAGTAAAATAATTTCCCTGCTCCACAGCAGCAACTTATAAGTAGGGCTTACACAAACCTTATGGCTAGATTTCCAATCCCTAGATGCTATACAGCTATTATAGGTAGAATTTGGTGAGTGAATCTAATCCGCATTATTGCCTTAAATGTAAACTAATTGCTACCCTGTATGTAACCAGTCCATTACTGAAGACTTTATCACAATACTGTAAGCTAACCAGGTTAGCCTGCACTAAACTGCCTAGTTTTTAACGCAGTGTTTGAATAACACAGACAAACTATACTTCAAGATATTTCACTAAAACATAATTCAGCAACACACCTTGTGTAGATCCAGTTTATGATTTTAAAAACTCTGCAATGAATTAGGACATTATATGCAAGCTTAACATTGCCAGTGTGTAACATTTCACTTGCTAAGCTGTGCTTACCTTTGAAAATAGTCTCCCGTCTTCTCCTTTCCTCCCCTTCTTACATCTTTATCCATCTCTCTGTGTCACATATTGACATGTTTCCTCACGATTTTACATTTAACTCACAGACACATTTTGTCAGACTGCACAAAATAGTTTGTATGTTCTTTGAGCTGTTTCTAAAGGCACGTTTGAAATTACATAGCACATAAAAACAATGATCCTCCTCAGTAGTTAACCAGATCCTTGAAGTTTTGCGACCGCCACTTTGCATCTGCACCATTAACACATTAAAAGGTACACGTATGTCCATGATGTCGCTGGAAGCAACGCCAGGCTGCAGCACATGAGAAATGAACTCTTGATTCTTCCGACACATGATCCCCTGGTTACAACTCTTCAACATGGTTTTGGTTCATATGTGAGGATGAGGATCAGATTATGCTACTTTTCAGCCTGTTTTTAAACTCGTGCTGTTACGCTATCACAAAAAAAGACTGTTTAATTCTGTGTTTAACCATAAAGCCTGGCTAGCATACCAGTAATGCCCTTGCAGTTAGCTACAATGATAAATCCATTCCTGTCTTTCTGGCTGTCACATAATTTTTCTCCTTAGGTTAACTTTTACAAGGTTTTTATCATTCAATCATCTATCATTGCTTGTATTAGAAATGTAATAAAAGTTCAACATTTGTGGCAGGGGGTTGGGCAGGAGTGTGGAAGGTATTGTCACACTGGTATACAGCCTGCTATAAGCAAGCCAGGGATTTTTGTAAGTTTGGCCTACGTTTCAGAACCGTTACACCTCCGTGAACTCGCTTGTCAGGTATTTTGTTGAAGAGAAAATAGGTTTGCGTTCAATTGTAAAGGGGAATATAGTGTAGCTGTTTGAACTTATATTTTAGGGAGCAGGATTGTCACAATATATAGTGTTTATTGATTAATTCACAGTTAACCGTTACACAGTTTTTTCAGGTACCTGGTAGATTGTGGTGATTCCTCTATGGATTCAGCCTGTGGCAGTGTGCACTATTTTGCACTGACTTTAGTCACAGTGTAGGTGGGATCCACACTTTTCTGATCTGCATGTGCACTATCCACTCATTATTTGCTGTGGCTTGTTTTTACACAAGGGAAACTAAAGGTCTAATATATATGTTACATTAAAACATAGATCTCATTTCCATTTTTATATGCATTACAATCCATCAGTCAGAGGTAATGTGCTGAAAAAGATGGGGCTTCAAACCTTTTTTTGCATTTTCTCATGTACTCTCTCGTTTACACATTCAGTCATTGTTGTCCTATCTGAGCAGTTATTCTTGGACGTATTCTTAGTCCATGCCTGTTCAGCAGTATTACATGAAATTGTCCTCAACCACATTAGCATGTAGTAAATATTACCTATTTACGATAAACCTTTAATTGACTGTATTGTGTACTTGTTGGACATAATCTGTGGCTGTTTTTACCTATTACCTTCCTTTTGTCCTGAGCCTGAGACCCGGCAGCAGAGTGGAATGAAATGGGTAGTTCATTGCATCAGACAGGTCTGAGGAGCTTTTCTCCACAGGAGGTTAATTTCTTATTGCTTGCCGCATTCACAGAGTTCATTTTGAATCATGTTAGTTTGCCTGTCTATTCCCATTATCACTATCTGAAAATGCAGGCGTTTTTTCCCCCCCTCCACTTTGTAAATGTCAGAATGCAATAGAGGTGTCTGACAACTCGGGCATGCAAATGTGCTTTTGATGTTTTCTTGGGGCTGTGGCTTAGAGTGTTGTTCCTCCGCTGGTGTGAATCTGAAGCATTAAAACGTATTCTCCATTCTTCTTACGCTTTTTTGGCTCCTGCCGGATAAATATAGCACAAGGTGACTTTTGATTCTCTTCCTCTTTCTCTCCAAAGACAGGGGAAACAAAGCAAGGCTTTTTGTGTGTGGGGGGTTTGGTGTGAGGTGTAAGTTACGATGACAAGGTCCAGGGTCTGTCAGTGGCAACAATGCCAGTGTACAGAGAGTGACTCAGATGCTTACAGCACTTTTATTCCTAGAGATACAGAACAGAACCGCTGAGCACACTGAGCACACATTGGTCACATGGAACCTCAGATGGAGGGCTCTGATAAAGCTTAACCATATACAGCATCCAACTCGGCTCATCTCTCCTCTCTCTGTTCTCTCGTGCTCTGTTTAACTCCCCCTCTCTTCTTCACCTCCTCCACCCCACCCATATCTACTACTTGCCACTTTCTTACACTCGTTCTTTGTCTCTTTTTCTTCCTACCCTCTCCTCACTCCCTACCTTCGTGGGCAGCAGAGCTTACAGCCCATCTGGCACTGACTCATAGGGCCCACTCTGAGCTGGGGGAGATCAATAGTGACAAACACTGCACATGGCTCTTATATTAAAAGGATTAGACATGGCTGCAAACAGACAATCTACACGGCCTATTCACGTATCTTTGCACTGTGCGTGTGTTGACATGCAGTCCCTGTTGTTAGAAACATAAATATTTAAGATACTTTAAATATCCAGACAGAGATGCTTGTTCCACATTTCAAATGTATTTTTTGCTTCTGTGTTTTCCGCCTGCGTTGTGAAGTCGAAGGTCAGAATCTGGCAACTGACAACGTGACGGTGATTGAGGGGGAAACGGCCACCATCAGCTGCAGAGTGAGGAACAACGATGACTCCGTCATCCAGCTGCTCAACCCCAACAGACAGACCATTTACTTCAAAGACGTTAGACGTAAGTGCCAGTGTGTCTTGCACACACACACACACACATACAGACAGACACACACACACACACACACAAGATGTCTTTCTGCTGTGAGTCGTCATCATTCTTCCTTTTTTGAAGAAAAGCATTTGTCAGTTAGCGCCTGTATTGTGTTTGTAAGCATGAAAGCTTGAAATGCAAACTTGTGGTCCTTGTTTGCACCAAGGACCATGAGTGCAAACAATTGATGGAAATAGAAGAAATCCAATTTCTTTTAATCCTGAGTACCAGATACCAAGAATATTTGTACTGTCAGTTTTAGAGAATCTTTTTTTTTATGTTTATGACTTTTATACAGTAGTTTGGCACTGGTAAGATAAGCCTGGTCACTCTTGGCATACTCCCGCTGGTATAAATACTTTCAGGATTTTGATAGTTATGCACAGTATCTGGGGTTGACATCTAGTAAACAAACAAAATAGATTACTACTACTACTATTGCTCTTTTATTTTTGTCATTTTAAATCATAGCTGCTGAAAGCTGGAGTGTGTTGATGTGAGGACCCAAATGCAAGGACACAGAGAGGCAGAGTTTAAAACAAGAAGTGACTGACAGAAATTCAATAAACATAATCCATGAAAAAGCCCAAAGGGAAAAATAAACAGAAATCCCAAACAGGTATGAGATAAATCCAGAAACACTGGGCGATAACTAGGAATTAAAGACAAACAGGGACTCGGAGTTAGGAGTAAACGATATAACACAACAGAGGACGAAAAAAGACTGAGTTCATTTATACAGACAGGTGCACTGAGGGGTGACCAAAGAAAGTGGAAACAACAGGGGAACAAGAGACAGCTGAACTAAACCTAGATAAGAACAGAACAGATTAAAACATAGTATAAAACAAATGGGGAGACCAAAACCACAAGTAGCCAAAAACAAACAAACAATACTACTAGATATCAAAACCAAAGCAAACAATAATCAAACACAGAACAAAGCAATTTGAAAAACTGGAACTTTACTCAAAAGTCTTCCGACTCAAAGACACGCGTTCATGATAATAATATGACCCTGTGATAATAGTCCAGGATACGGTGCTCCCACTTCCTGGAATAATCTGCAGAAGGAGTTGAAATTGTCAGAAGTGGTTAGCTTGGGGGAGTTTAAGTCAAATTTTAGAAGAACAAGAGAATACCTCTTTTAGTCAGTGCGACTGTTTTTAATGTCGCTCTTAATGACCTAATGTCGTATATTGTTTTTCACATGTTTGTGTGGAAAATTGCATTTGTTTTTAATTGTTATGTCATTATGTGGCGTATGCGTGTTTGGCTTTTGCTGATTTTTACCTGGATAAATAAAGGAATAATAAAATAATAACACATGTTAACTGGCCTGCATTTGTATAGCACTTTTCTAGTCCCTAAGGACCCCAAAGCGCTTCACACTACATTCAGTCATTCACCCATTCACACACTGGTGATGGCAGCTACACTGTAGCCACAGCTGCCCTGGGGCGCACTGACAGAGGCGAGGCTGCCTGACACTGGCGCCACCGGGCCCTCTGACCACCACCAGTAGGCAAACATGGGGTTAGTATCTTGCCCAAGGATATTTGGCATGCAGCCAGGAGGCAGCCTGGGATCAAACCACCGACCTTCTGATTAGTGGCTGACCTGCTCTGCCACCTGAGCTACAGCCACCCCCTATTCAATTTATCCTAATCGTATTAATAATAAGCAAACTAAGGTTATAATAATGGCTCTTCTTCCAGAAGACTATGGTGCAAGAATCTGTCAGGGTATAATTTAATGTGCAATGTGTGTATTAGTTTCCATGTTAAATACCCACTTTCAAACTTCAACAACAAAAACTGTAACCTATTAAGAATCTTTTCCTCACTGTCAAGTGGAATAATTTATAATCTATTGCAAAAAAACCCCAAAAAATTCTATTGAAAGTTACAAAATTTACCTCCACTTGTCATGGGCTGGGTCTGTGACCCGGTGTTTGAGTTCTTATATATTTTGGTATTCATTTGTGCCCTAGTTTAGTTAATCTAGTTAATTTCGAGGTTGCTGTTTAGTCCTTTGTTTCTTAGTTGTTTATGTCATCTCCTCCTGTATTCAGTCTCCCTGGTCCGTGCGTCTACCTGTCATGCGTCATGTCTGTGTGGTTATGTTCAGTTCAGGTCACGTCTAATCCCCATGTTTCCTGTTTTACTTTGAAAGTCTGTGTCTAATGTCAGTGTTTGTAGTTTCACTTTCCCTGTCCTGTCATTAGGTTCATGTGTATCAGCTGTTCCCCCTCATGTGTTTCCACTTCCCTTGACCATCCCTTATGTGTATTTAGTCTTTGTGTTTCATTCAGTCTGTGTCGCGTCGTCTGTGTTCCCACCCTCCATGTTTTCACGGCCAGTCTTTGCAGTCATCGTCATAGTTCTCCGAGTCTCCATAATTTATCACAGTATTAGTTTCCCAGTTAAGTTATAGTTTAGTCACGGTATTTCTGCTTTGTTTGAACTCTGTGTCATCAGCCATAATAAAGGCTCGCTTTCAGTTTAAGTTCACTCCCGTCTACTCACTTGTGTTCGCACCTGGGTCCACCACACACACCACCGCACGGCCTACGTCCACAGACCGTGACACCACTTAAGCAGAGCAGAGATGTTTAGCTGTCTTTCTTTAATGTTACTCAGATGTGACAGCCTGAAATGATCCTGTGCATTTCTCACCGATAT
Organism: Astatotilapia calliptera; assembly: GCF_964374335.1. NCBI lineage: Eukaryota > Metazoa > Chordata > Actinopteri > Cichliformes > Cichlidae > Astatotilapia > Astatotilapia calliptera. Next base: position 13,148,297 of record NC_137435.1, read on the forward strand.
TTTATTTTTTAGTCAATTGTCAAAGAACACAATAAACAGAGTAATCATAAACAGCCTATTCCTGCAGCATAGTGGAACATCATATTTCTCCTCATTAGCTTGTCCACAACATCTCGTCTACACTCTCGTCTAGACTTTTTGCTTATTTTGCTTATTTTGTGCGATTGTTGCACGTAAAGAGCTGCAACAATTGTAAACACATCCCGTTCAAAGGAATTGTCCTGTGTTTGGCATTACTGTGAAGATATCAGATATCACTAGAACATCAGCTCCAGCTTTTTGTCAGATTTTCTGTCCAAACATGATTCCATCTGTCCTTGACTTTCTGGCTCTTTTACACAAGTCATTAGGCTAAGAATACTGCAAGATTGATATGAGATAATTAACAATGCTACCATAATGGGAATACTTTTGTGTCCTTGTCACTGTTTGATTTTACGATAATCTCTTAGATTAGGATATTGAACATTATGATTATGCATGAGCATATGGGCTACTTCTACTCCGAACTGAGTTTTTGTCTCTGCTTTTTTTTTTTAAAACTTGTTTATATCTGGGATCTGAGCCAAGATTCAAGGTGAACGAGGAACACCCTTCATTTCGGTCTATATTGCATCCCAGCTGTTTCACAAGTCTAGGTAGTGAGACGTGTGTTCCATTTTCCACTAGCGAAGAGCATCGGGGGAGTTTGAGTACACATCTTTGTCATATTTGTACAAAATGCCTAAAGCTGTCTCACAATATGGCAGAGAAGAATGGACTGTAAAATAGCAAAGATCATGTTGTGCTCTACACCTAAAAAAATATTTATTTTGACACCAAAGAGCAGATAGAAAAGCAACAGTGAATAATTCACTGTTACATCACAGAGACAATCAAATTTAGATCAGCACTGCTAAGGAAATCTTTCCATGATGTTAAGACAACATTTTCCTCTTCGTGCTTTGTCGAGGCGCTCCAAGCGGGCCTATAAACGTGGCATTTTCTCCGCCTAACTCAATGCAGTGCCACCTTCAATTACAAAAAACAAGCAGTTTTGTTTATCCACGATTAGATCTGAGTATATGTTTGGCTGGAGTGTTTCTGGTCCGCCGCTGCATATTTGTGCTTCTGGTAATGGGGTTTAGTGAACCCCACAGCAGCGCTATTCTAGGCTCTGTTCCTAAAGGACTGCTGGTTCTGCTGGGACCCCCCTCGGCCAGTGGCATTGTTACCTGTCAACGGGGCCGCCTGACACAGTGGCAGATCTTTGTATACAAGGAAGTAAACAGCAGTGACACAGAGACACACCAGGAGCCAGAACAGTGGCTACAAGCAAAGCGGCAGCCGCAGAAACACAGATACGCACAGAAATACCAAAACGATAACAGCTTTACAGTACCAGTGAAGGCCATATAAACAAATTTCTGCTGCAGCAAATAAAGATGAATTATGTCACAGGTAGAAGCGGAGCGAGTCTTGTTAGGGTGAGCCATTTATTGTGCCAGATACATGCGAAATGACATGCAATTTGGCAGACTTGTCATCTGAAATGGGAAAAATGAGCCTTTATCAGCGAAGGTGGACCTCTTTGGATGGTGATGCAATTGAACACCATTATTTATTCACTGCATCTTCTCAGGAGTTGTCTGACTTTGTGTTACAAAGGTTTAAAATGATACTGCCGAAAGGCTTTTGTTTCAACGTCAGACCTGGTAGATTTAGAGCTTCTGGAAACTGGTTGCTGTTACAGTTATAAGGCTGTTATAAAGACTTTTTTTTTTAATACAAATAAAGTGAGAGCGTCAACCCAATGTGACAGTGTGAAAGGGTTCATTCATAGTTAGGCGTGTGCAGAGAATTACCAGCCAAAGCTGCGTCTTTCCTAGACTTTATTGAGCTTTACAACAAGTTTCAGCTAATTGTTTAGCGGTCTAGCAACAACTTTACCACCTTGTTTCACTTTCATCAATCTTCACGCATCAGTAAAAAGCTTAGGAGTTGGCAGAGATCTAAACCCAAGCAGCAATAGACTAAGCGCTGGATTTACAAGATTCTGATGCCTAGAAACTCCGTGCAAATGCCATATCACTGCTTTGTCGTAACAAGTACGCCGGTTATAGCAGTACTTCTTTACGACGTGAAGAATTGTGGCTGATTGAAATATATTTGACTTTAATATGCAAAAGCTCAGCCAATCTACTTCATAAGTATGCGGTGGGGACCTGGCACCATAAGCGAGCGTTTTGATTTAAATGTTCCTAAATTGTGATTGGAGCACAGAAATATGAGACATCCCCCTTTTCCGCTTCAGCCCTACTTGTAATGTACAGGCACAAATACTAAATTACTGATATAAAATATACCACAAGTGTTCTAAATTTGACAGGAAATAAATGTGTATTCATGAAGGACTTCATAAGTAGGATACTGTGAAGCATCGGATCATCGGAGCATTTAGAGAAAGTCCAGATGTCACTCTCTTTCTAAGTGTTCAAGGACCATAACTTAAGGCCCATTCTAACTAAATGTGTCTTACAGATTGACACAAGTAATGTGATTCCAAAACTGTTTATAAATTGCACTTTGATTATGAAAGGCTTTCCAAGAAAAGTACAAAAAGTACACAGATCATATATATGTATTCTTACCAATTTTTTGATTCATTAAATAGTTCCGGCTGCTGGTTGGTGGACCTAGTACTGTTGTGCACAACAAATGTGATTACAGCTCTCAGTTTTGATTAGCTCATCACCATTTCAAAGCACCAGAGAAAGGATGTCCAATCCTTGAATTTGACTTTCTGACTTCCTGATGAGAGCAGTCTCACTGGCTGCTGTGATTATTGATTTACTTGTGAGTTTACATGATGAACAATGGACTGTTTGTTGCTATTTTTTGCCAAAATTGTAAGACAATTAACTAATTATCTTTCTTTTAAGCTCTTTGAGTTGGAATATGTTCTACTTTTATATTAATAAGCATGATCTTAGACTGGATAACATTTTAATGTGAGATAATTTTTTTTTCATAAAGCCATCATATTTCCTGATATTTAATAGGCTAATGAATGTAATCATTAGACATATTTTGGTGGAAAATATGCACATTCTAATAAACAGCAGACACTGTGCATCATCCACGCTCTTATGTAAGCAGCGAGCCAGTTATGAAACAGCTTTGTGTAAACTGCCATCAGCATCTCACAAGTGAAGGGTTTCCCTCCCTAGCAGGTGCTCGGATTCTCAAAGTGCATCAGTGTCATTGTTTCCCTTTGAGGAGAGACTTCCAAAGAGCTCTCAAATTATATCAGGGAATGAGGTTTCATGTTGACACTGCCCCGAGACCTTGGGTAATGATCATGATGCTAAGTGTAAAGCCTGATGGGAATAATAAACTCCCTGCGCTTTAAGGGGGCTGAATTGAGTTCGTTAGCTCGACAGATGCAGAGAGGGCTTGATAAAGAAGGCAGGTCAAAACATCAAAAGGGCTCCCAATCAAATCAACCAAAGCTGTTTATGTAAAAGAGTGCTCTGGGATGAGGGCTGACCTAAATGAAACGCAGTGGGTAAAACTCAGAGATGGCTAACCTAGTTTGATGACATTAAAAGAAATTTCAGCCAGTCTATACAGGCATTAGTATACATATTCTTGTCTACTTTTGATTTAGAGTTTGAGGCATCCGAGCCTCTCTTCTTGCACACAGTGATTTAATTCATTATGTATGTTTGAATGCCTCTCCTTTTTGTGGAATATGTGAGTTTGATGCATCCATCCATGACCAGCCGCAGCCCATTTTAAGAGTTCCTAGCTTGTTAGGAGTCTTCATGAGCACTCTTCACACTTTCCTTTCTTTGCGAGTGCTCTTTGGACTGTAAAGCTACTTTATAAATCAACTTGTATGAATCATTTTGAAACTCACTTTTCTTTTACTCAATTAAGGAGAAAGCCCACAAAAGAGCAGCACTCTGCCCACCACATTCTCTCCTCAGTCTCATTTTCTACTGTCTCTTTTGTCTTTCTCCGTCCTCTCTCTCGTTCTCACCACTCTCCACCACTTCCCATTTCCCCCACCCGTCCCCCTTCTTTCTCACCCCATGTCCCGTGTTTGTGTCCCTGTACTCTGTATCCTCACTGTCTCTGTCTCACATGTATCCCCACAGCTCTCAAGGACAGCCGGTTCCAGCTGGTGAATTTCTCTGACAACGAACTGCGGGTGTCTCTGTCCAATGTGTCACTCTCCGATGAGGGACGCTATGTGTGCCAGCTCTACACAGATCCTCCTCAGGAAGCCTACGCAGACATCACTGTCCTAGGTAGGTGTGAGGACACATGTGTGAACCTCACGCGCACACAGTCTTTTGTTTTATTTTGCTCCATTATAGACGGTGAATATGAAATAATAGTAATCTTTGATCCTGTTATCTTTAGCAACTGAAACAAAATGTCAGCCAATTAGGCTCTCGCGGTGCTCAACAGCATAACGAAAAGGAGCAGATGCTGAAACTGATGGCTCAGACCGCGTTGGTTTTGGCAGCTGTGTTGACTATGTGAATCCCGGTGAATGTTGACTTGGCTGCTCCAAATGATTCCCTATTGAGAGTCAGCTGTGCCACACTTTGATGCTTTGGAGTGAAATTACTCTAGTTAAGCTTTATTATACATGCAGACATCCTGGGGGATTGAAAGGAATTAAAAGCACTTTAAAGTAATTACTCTAGTTGTACAATTGAAACCTAGCTGCAGTATTTCTGAACTAAGGGTTGCATTGAAGAGTCCTTGAAATAAGCACCCTGCTGACTTTTTTCTTTCAAGTAACTGAAGTTCAGCAAGTTTGCTGTGATGAGTAATACAAGGGATGAGGGAGAACTGTTCCCCATCCTCTTTTTACACCCATAGGTTCTAATCACATATGCTTGTTTAACATTAGCTTAAAAGAAATGCAAGGAGATAGATTCGTGACTCATGCTAGCTGAAGGTGTTAATGAATGCATCACAAACTCCTTTTACTCACCTAATAAAAAAAAAACAACAGTAATTGAGGTAATGTGGTTTGTTGGTCCGCCACTTGTTTGATGGATTGTCACGACACTGTGCAGATTATCACGCAACTCATATCAGCTACTTAAGCCCCTCTTGGGATGAATAAAATAAAAATGTGAGTCATATGACCTCTTGTGCAGGCACCTGCAGTGATTAAAATAAGCACACGTCCGTTCATTTAGACAGGTATGATATGAACAACTGCAAAAGCATCTGAAATGCAGACAAGCTGTTACAAATGAAAATATATTTTAGTCTGTAACAGCTTGTCTATTCTAGAATCATCTAAATAAAACTATATTTCTCATGTGAGTTGGTAGAAATCGTCAAAGTTATCAAATATACAAACGAGTATCAGGCTCCCATTTTCCAGATGGTATAACAAAACTTTAAATAAATGATAATTATATGATTTAAAAATATGAACCAGTTCACTATATCAGCATGAAATGATGATGTGTCACAACCTCACAGCAGAACAAACAAAAAAGATTTTTTTTGTTTTCAGTTGTTTTCTACTCTCCATAAGGTTAACATTCTAAATTAAAGCTTTGCTTGGATTGTGCATGCTTTCAAATGAGAACATGGAAAAGATTGGATCTCCTTAGACAATAACAGAACACTGCTTAATGTTAGCCTGTAGTTTATCCTTGCCACATTCACACAAGTTTCTTTTCTTTTTTATGAGAAAATAGAGTATTTCTGTTATTGCTTCCCCAAAAATCTGCGAAAAGACTAGATATCTGTCATAGCTGGTGAGGCAACATCATTTTCAACCTCTCACACTAACGGCTACTTTAAACTACTGTGGTGAGTCTTTTAAGTGCCTACTACGATGCCGTTGCTAGCATTCATGCTTGTGCATGCTGTTAATTGCCTTGTGGTGCACCTATGCAGTGCTAGCCACAATAGAAACAAACAAAATCCTGGCTCTTTTTTCCTTCTTGGATCCCCTTTATTTGCAGTAGTGTCTTTTTTTTGTTTGGTATATCTGTCGCTCAAGTTATTCCACTTCTTTGTATAATCGTGTCCATCTCCTTCCAAGAATTCGCTGAGATATGTGAGTCCTTATATTGAATCTATAATTATTATTCCTCATACTGAAGACACAATACTTGTAGTTTTGCCTCTGTACACCACCACAGTGGAGTGTAATTTCAACAATACGTGATTGAAGTGCAGACTTACAGGTTTAATTCAAGAAAAAATGTAAATTATTGGTCTAATTGACTGGCAAGTAGTCTCATGGCCATGTGAGGCCTATTCCCTTGTTATTTTATGACAAATACAGCAGACGTGCTGTCATTTATTGCTGTCATTAATTTAATTTTAAATATGAGAAATGTTAATGCCATTATTAGGCAGAAGACAATCAAAGTCCACAATTCGGAGATGCATTCATGAATGGAAATGCAGAGAGTTTAGAAGGTGAAAACCACTAATTACACTCAAGAGCACAAAGGTCAGGTTAGATCTTTGGACAAATGAAATACCAGAATGATGGGAAAAGGATGAAACCTGTTAGACATAGTGGGGGCAGCATTGTGACGATGCGACTGCTGATAGAAGAGATTCAACCAAATGCTGCAGACTGATCAGTACAAATGACCCAAAGTGTACTGCAAAAGCAACCCAAGAGTTTCTTAAGGTAAAGAAATGGGATATTGTTCAATGGCCAAATCAGTCACATGATCTGAGCTCAACAGAGCATGCTTTTCCATTATTTGATACAAAGGTGGCTGCAGTAAAGGGGTAGCGGAGCATCTCAAGGGGGAAACAACACTTTGTGATGTCCGTGGGTTCTAAAAGTTTTTCCATCCAAGTACAAAGAGTCTTTATGTTTATATTGATTTTGAGCCTCTGAAAATGGGGAACTGTGTATAACCAGTTTGTTAAGTTTGTGTGCTTCCATCACATATTGACTGATTAATTTATTGTGATGGTGCACAGATGCAAAACTACAAAAAAATGTAGTTTCAGTAAATCAGTAAAAGCTGAAACTTATGTATTCACTGACGATCAGTGTGAACAGGTAGCTTACTAATAGTGAGGAATAGTGACTTTACCCAGTATTTAAGTATTTGAAACTTTATTGTAAAGTTTTAATAGATTTTTGTCTGTGTGTCTATGTGCTGCCTCTGCCATTGTTCTGGGTCAGTCCCGCCAGGCAGCCCAATCATCGAGAGCCGCGAGGACGTGGTCAGCGAGGGGAACGAGACGGAGCTCACCTGCACAGCCATTGGCGGCAAGCCAGCCGCCTACATCAGATGGATGAAAGGGGAGGAAGAACTGACAGGTCAGTAGAATAACAGCCTCACCCAGTTTGTTTCACATGCTCCAGGCACTTCTTCTGTGAATAAAACGGAATTCTACTCCAAAACATTAATATGTGTTGTACTGATTATGTTGACTGACACATATAAGAAGATAATCCAGTCTGGCATACACAGCTGCAGAAAGACAGTGCTTGCTTTCTTTCTTTTCTTTTCTTTTTTTTCTTGTGTGTAACCCCCCTCCCACCCGTCCTTCAGCCTGTGCTGCCTGCTCAGCTCCACTATGTAATCAACAAACTATGCAACCGCAACTGCAAGACCTGCAATTCGGGCCTGTGTTATTTTTCTCATAAATTTTCGAAAACATTTGCCTTAAAGGCATTTTCATACTGTAATTTTCATTTCACAGATCCAAGTTCAGATTTAAAATTGCTTAAATATTTACTGGTTACACTCCGTCTCCTGATGGAATATGTTTTCTAAAGCTACTAAACTCTACATCTTTGTATTTTCTTTAAACCATCCATACATAGCAAACATGGTTATTTGCACATTTCTCCTCCATGCATTTTCCGCCTAAGGCCGGCTGTAGGCTGCTCAGAAACAGGGATGTAATGTGGAGTGGTGAGAAAGCCTTATTACCTCTCCGTTATGATTAGGGGGTCATCAATTATTCATGATATACTTATTATACAACTAGGGAGATATTCGTTTTAGTCATATCGTATTTACACAGAGTGGATGTCTCAGAGCTTGTTGTCAAATTATATATGTATTAGAATGGAGAGGATTCATTTGGCTTGTTGAGAGATGAAATATTTAGACAAGAGTGAATCTGAAGCTAAATGCCATCTGTGCCTCCAGTGTTCCCTACAGGAGTCGAAGTCAATTTCTGTTTATGAGTTGTTGAGTGTTGTGTAAGGAAAGAAGAGACAACAGGATGGTTAGATCAGTGAAATGCCCCTGACATGCTGAGCAGGGCTAATCCATAGTGGCAGTGGATACATAAAGAAAGCCAGAAAGTCACGTCCTCCTGTACCCAAGGAAACACAAATCACTTCTCATTATGGACGTGCTAAACAATTCATTAGCTCCCGCTCAGATTGAGATTCACATGCACACATCTCAGTAGTTTTATAGAATCTCTCTGATCATGTTTGTCTTACGTATGTATGTGGGCGAGACAGTCGTGCCGGTAATAAAGAAATCCTTGGCCTAATTTACACACTCTTTCAAATTGGCCGAATTGCTTCTGCAACCATTTATCATGCTGGCAGGTACGGGACTGATGGGCTGTGGCCTGCGAGAGACTCAGCACACAAAATGCTTGTTAGCATAAATGACATCTGCAGTGTTATTTCAAATGTAGTGGAGCCGAGTGCTCGTCTGCTGAGTACAGGAAGAGATCTGTTCTGTTGGACAGCTGCATTTAATGTTTTAATGCTTTTTTTCCAAATTTACAGGCGATCATGTGACGCCACACGCGGAAAATTTAAGAGGAGCTTTGAAAAGTAGCAGGCTTTGGATTTTATAATGAATTTGAAATATTCCATTTATTGAAAACACACTAAAAACTCAAAAGCTGAACTTTCAAGTTCAACTTTGAAAGATTTTGAATTAATATACAGTTTAAAAAATCATTTTGAAAAATTTGAATATCTTAACTGATAAAATAAAACGTTATTAATTTTTTTGCCCTTGTTTTTAATTTGATGCACTTGAGCTGGTTTATTTTTGACTTTTGGAACTTATATGAGCAAGTATTCCAAAGTCAAGGTTTACCTTTTTTTGGTATGTAATGCTATTCTGTCCCCTTTTGTTACTGAACATCCTGGCATCTAAATAACAAAAAATTACATTCGACAATATTACATCAAAAGAGCTGCTTTTAAAATATTTTAATAAATTCCCAATACAGGTCAAATAATCTATTTTTCACTGCTTGTAAGCTCGAGTACATTTCAGTATCACCGTAATGACGTATAGCTACCGTAATGCTTTCTATATATGTCAACACCTGCTTTGTCCTTTGAGCTATCAAAGATCTTTTAACCACTTATCTTGTGGCAAATTGGCACCATTAAATTTCCACCAAATTAACTATTATCTGTTCCTTATTGTGCCCTGTGGTGGCCTCGGAGACCTGCCCAGGGCATACCCTGTCAGCTGGGATCGGCTCCAGACCCTGAATTGGATAAGCAGTTAAGGAAATGGATTGATGGATGTTCTTTATTGTAATGGATGCAGAAACAAGAGTAATTTAAAAACCTGGCAATTCTCAGACAGGTTCTGGAGTAATGAGCAGTGTCTTTCTGTTTCTGATTTCTAAGCAAATTTATGGATGTTTATTTACGGTGACATCTGAGATAATGATATCCTTGGTAACTGTAAGTCACACTGAATCTTAAAATATGTGTTGTGTCTCAGAGTATCAATTTTGACAAATTGTAGCAATTGAACACCGAGGGTTTAAAGCATTTTAATCACTTCTTTGTGCTTTGCGTCACAGGAGCCCCGACTGCTTACTGTACAGGTTAAGTCACTCACAGTGTATTTTCCTTACATCTCCAGGGTCCCCAGCGTAACTCGCCTTATCTTATATCGAGTAAACGGAGCAAGTTAAAAATCATTTTCATTTTCTCTGCATTGCTAATCGAAATACCTCTAGCAGTTTACTGTCTAAGCCTCGCCAAAAGAGCTTGATCACTGGTGGCTCTGCAGTGTGTTGGCAGGCAGAAGACCCGGGTTAGAAACTGACTGAAAGAAAATGTCACCCTGAGAAGCGGTTATGCTTGATTGCACTGGGATTGATCAGTGCTCGATGCTCACAAGAGCGTTTGATTTGACATCTCTGCTGCAACTCTCAAATCTCCTCTGCATTCAGATTTGAGTCCTTCCATGACCTGATGCACGGTTGTTTTCCTCATCTGGGTCTTGGATGACACTGGTAATTGACAAGCGTTGGTTGGCCTGTACATCGTTAATAACTCTGTATGAGTTGTCAAGATGCGGTGCAGAACTTTGTTTCCCCATGATTTTCTACTGGTTTTCGTTTTAAAAGAATTTAATAAGAAGACTCGAAACAAAGCAGAACTGATCGTAGAAGTCAAATTAAAGACGCTTTTGTTCATGAAAATGCCAAGACAAGGGTAAGTGGTGCTATTTTCCTGACCTTGAAAAGTGTTGCCTGTCCCTTTGGTATTTTGTACTGTCAAATGAAAGACACAACACCATGGGACTTTCAGGCAGACACAGTTACACAAGGCGGATTGGGGCTAATTTGGCAGAAAGTCCTCTTGACATTGCACAGAGACAGCTCTTTTTTTTTTAAGGCGGAGAGGTTGTTACATACCACAAAAAAGCAGAAGAAAATAAAATGACATAAAAACCCATTTGTTTTTACTTGAATCATCAGTTACATCAGCCAATAACTGGATTTTCAGTAGTTACTACAAAAAAAGTCACACATATCGTACCTCTTCTATCTATTACATAGGATTCACATCTGCTTCATAAGCTAACTACTGTTGGAGCAAACATCAAGATAGCTCATTACCTTTAGCGTTTCTGACAGAACTAATTGCAAAAGCTGTTTTTAATAATAAATTCAGCGATTAAATCAAGATTCAAGGCAAGGCAACCAAGGCATAAAAAGCAGGTGTCACGAGGGTGTCAGATTCATTTCTGATGTTGGGGTGACAAAAAAAGTTGAACTGCTTATCTTAGAATAAAAAAAATACATAAACACTGCCTTTATCACACAGTGTCAGTCACAGAGTCAAATGGTAATTTTCCCTGACATGTATAATGACACAGCTTCACCTGAAGTGACGTTCAAAAAGCTTAAAATATTTTGATACAACACACAAGATTTCTCAATAAAGCAGTGTGCCATATGATTTAAGAGCTGGGTTTATGTTAGTTAACATAAGTGGCCAATAATGCAAAGATGTAAAACTGCTGTCCTCTCTCCAGGCGCTCATGCTCAATGTGTCTCAGAATAAAGTGGCATTCCTGTAGTCGGCCTGTGGCCGCACATGCCCACCTCTGGGTCAGAGCCCATTTGCTCGATCACATAAAGTGAACAGCATTGGCAGTAGTGTTTTAATATAATTCATTCTATTATTTTCTAAAAATTTCTATAAAATCACATCAATCAATTCATCAAATTATGTCATCACTCTACAAGTTTTTGCTATCCAGCTGATTATTTCCCACAAAATGCAATTAGCCTAAAATGATTATAAAAAATTAGACGGGCACCAATTACGGCTTAATTTGATTAGTTCATTATTTTGCCACAATTTCACGTATTTATTGATCACTTAATCTCTTTATAAAGAAAAACTGTACTGTGCGAAGCTTAGTCATTTCTTTATATTTTGCTGCCAGATTTTGTTGTAATTCTTTTAAGTGTCTTTGAACAACAGTTCTCCAGAATTTCTGAAGGCATTTCAGTTTTTCTTTAGGCACTGGCTGCCTGTTCCAGTCATTTTTAGTCCAGTCCAATTTTCAGAGCAATTTTTTTATTATTTGTTAAGCGGTTTAACGCTGACCTATAAATCATTCAATAAATAATTTAATAAAAAAGCCTCCTAACTCAAGGGATGACGTGTGTTGCATCTGCACATAACAGGCAACTTAGCAAAGAATCAATATTCAATTGTATCTTTAAGTACTTTACTAGCAGCCTGTTACAAAACCGCATCATTTGTTCCCATTTCTTTAGTTCAATCTATGACAAATGCCAAAGATAACACCGTTTGACAGGCATAAAATAGATCTTTGCATTCCCAAAGAACTATTAACTAAAACCACTTTGCAGTTGTTATGCACGTGTGCAGTGCGTCATTAAAACATTGAGGAAACTAGATAAGTGGTGGACAAATAAGTGTCAGTCTTACAGCAGATGGATAGTATCTAAAGGGCATACCCTTAAGAAATGGGACAAATTCCAGCAAAGATCTGAAACACAGCATGAGAGCATCATCTGATCCATCTAATGTTCACTGAAGCCTCATCAGAAATGGTCTCAGTGGAAGGGTGGCTATCAAAACTAAAAGGCTAAGGTATCCCAAATTACACAAGAATTGGACTGAAAATCGGTGGTAACAGTTCATATGGAGTGATGAATTCAAAAATGAAAAGTTTGGTTGAAATCACTGTCAATATGCATGGTGGAGGTCAGGAAAGAGGTACAGTAGTCACTGTCTTACAGCCATCTGGAGGTTTTTAGGCTTTGGAGCTGCATTAAAGCCAGTGGTTAACGGATCTTGTTAAAATTGATGGAATTATGAGCATGGAAAATCAAATTGTAAACCACCATGAAATATCCTCTGGAATGTGTCTGATTGGCAATGACTTCATTTTTCAGCATGACAATGATTCTAAAAACACTGCCAATGCAGTAAAAGCATACCCAGATAGGAAAACACACAGTGGCCTCTCCAGAGCCTGGACCTCAACATCATTGACGCAGTGTGGGATCATCTTGACAGACATGAGAGCATAAGACAGCCAAAATCCAAAGAAGAGCTTTGAATGTCCTTCAAGAAGTCTGGAGAACTATTCCTAAGGATTACAAATTACAAGAACGCCCGCCTAAGAGAGTTCATGCTGTGCTGTAGAATGAACGTGATCATGCCAAATATTGACTTTCATACTTGTCAGAATTGTGGAAAGTCTGGTTTTTTGCCTTATATGCTGTATTTGCATTTAAGTTTGTGCATTTACCAGTTCTTACAAAATATAAAGAAATAAGGGGTTGGCTAAGGCTTTTACATTGTATTTAAAGAATTCCAACCATATATTTAATTTATGGTGTCAAATCCTGAAACATTTTCATCAAGTTTTCTTTACACTGTGCAATTATGAAACCTGGTAAGACTGTTATTCATCAGTCTTAAATGTTGGTAGCCTGTGAGATCTGTGAGAGCCTGTGTCTGCTACTGGCCAAGTTGATTTTTTCCACCAAAGCACCAGAGTGCCAGAATTTAAAAACAAAATAAAACAAAATCTCACAGTGTGACTGTTGCTACGACCCATGGCCACACACCAACCATTCACAATACGACATGGTGTGACACAGGATACACCAGCCAATTTTGTAAGTGAGTTTTGAATGAAGCTTGAAAACACACACACGCAAACTCTCACACATAGAGACACACTTTTCTTTGGCCAGGACAAGGTTGTCATGTTTTTAAAGCATCTTCTCTCATACTGTATGCACCTTTCTATTTACGATTTGACATGCCTCAAATTGATATTGTACACCCTGTCAGAGATTGCAAACCAACATTTTATTCGACACAAACATAACGTAAACTGCCGTGATTGTTGTTATCGCACGCTCTAAATGCTTCACTGTGATTTTATGAGGCAATTAGTGCGACTGGCCGAGAGAAAAATGGCTAATCACCGCATCTCTTCAGTTTACACTCCACTTCACCCAACTCTTTGGCGCGCAGGGCGCTGCTCCTGGCAGGTGTGCTTGGAAATGCCCTCATTGACCTTGTGATTGTATGGTGACAATACGGCTCTTAATTGACTTTTTTTTTTTGCTCTTATTTGGAAAGGAACAAGTACCCACTGATCACAGGACTCAACTTTAACTAAAGATGTTTGGGATAAACTCATTTACTGCTGTTGTGGTGCTTTTTCGAGTGAAGTTAAATGGCATAATTAAGCTGGAGTAGGCACCATGCTTTTGGCATCACTGGACCAAAAACCCACTAAAACCCTGCAGCATATTGTAATTCAAGTGGTCTGCAAGGGAATGAGACTCCTGCACCTCCTCTTGGCTCTGATATCAGGTTCTAATCAGATGTCTTTTAAGACCAGATCAGTTGAGTGGTCTAAAATAGAGTGAGCATGTCCACATGGACGCTGAGATGTAGTAGTACACATGATTAATCAAAGAACCTTCACCTTTACCCACTGCAGGGCACAAACACATGCTGCAACACTTTTATGCATTTTTGTGCAGGCTAGCAAGATCGCTGTTGTTTAGATGAAACCCTTTTTTTTAATGCAGCCTCTTCACACTGACACTGTATTCCTGCTGTTATTACTGTTATTACTTACTTACCCTTTTCAAATGGTCAGTGCACTTTTTCGACTGCCTGTTTCCTCATTGCAGCTGGCAGTGTGGTCAAATTTAATGCCCACAAGTGCATTGACCACTTACTGCTCCCAGTACTTTAAATTTTATGTAGGCAGGTCTTGGGTTGGTGCGTATATGTTACATGGGGTTAATATCCATCAAGAGGCCGCATATATGTGTATTGGTGATCATCAACTGTGGAACAACAGTGTTTTGCCCTCACTGAGTCCGGCACAGCTCCCCTGTGACAAGGCTGAAATGGAAGTGTGCTGCAGGTCAGTGTGGGGCTGTAATTATTTCCTCACTTCATTAAGTGCGAGTAAACCATCACACTCAGCACTGCAGCTAATGCAATGCCCCTGTGGCATTGTAATGCTCTCTAAATGAATGCCCTTCTGACAGCCTAGGGCCTAGTGGGCAGCAGATTACTGCAGGGTTAGCCCCAACAATGCTCAACCCTCGAGCAGCAGAAGCCTTCATTATCAGGCTGGATATGACCCAGCCGCTCCTCGCTGCTCTCGTCAGAATCGAAGGCCTTCGGACTCTTTGAATCCCCTAAAGTCTCGCCTGGGCACCACATCACTGAATCATAAATTAAATGTAAATGCCATCTGAAAGTAGTCCTCTTTGACAGGTAATGCTCTCTTAATAGCTTTGACTATTTGCTCATTAAAGCCAGTGCAGACTGCTGCTGCTGCTGCAGGAGTTCAGATTTGTTTTTGCCCTGTTTCGCCATTAACTTTCTCTTCCTGTCATCCCTGTGATGGTTTTCCAGGTGAAACAACAGTTGAGGAGACGTATGACAGGATGTTTACTGTTACCAGCCGGGTAAGATTTTCTGTCACCAAGGAGGATGATGGAATGCCAGTGGACTGCATCATTGACCACCCAGCTGTAAAGGACCTCCTGGCTCAAAGACACTTGGAAGTACTTTGTGAGTGACCCAAAACTCAGTCTTTTCAAGCCTAGAACTAGACCGAGGCCCCACAGACAGTGTCGGGAACTGTTTCTTTTCTGGGATAGTTGAGGGGTTAACTGCTTATTAGTGAGGCTGGGCCATTGATATTAGATGTCCTTCATTTCACTTCACACCTAAGATGTTTCAGGTGTAACACTTGATTCTGATTGCAAAAAAAGTAAGTAAAAAATACTACATGTAAGACTAAGAGAACCTACACAGCCAGATAAGCAAGAGCACTGACAGGGTTCTTTTAGAGTTACTAGAAGCATATTTATACCTCTACCAGAGTTAGAATCCACCACAGTGTTGGTTATTTTGTCACAGTTGAGCAGTGGGCACAGAATTTGGCTGTATTGATTTTTCAAATCCTTACAACTGTGAGGACAAAATGAACAACCTTGGGCTGTATTGATAATAGACACTTGGGAAAATTCTGAAATACAAGTACAAGCACAAGTCTCCGCATCACCAGGCCAGAGTGAGTCCGCCTAGTCAAAGTTGTAAATTGGGCAGAAACTACTACCTGGGAAACAATGATCTTTTGAACCTGTTCTAAACAGCAAAAATAATTAAAGCATAATAATAATAATTCCTTCAGCCTTCAAAAGATGATGACAAAGTGCATTTTTAGTAACACACACAGGCTAATCTCAGTAAAGGCACCTGTATGAATGGAAAGGGTTAATAAGATAATATAAGTCAATGTGATTATGAGCCTAGTACACTTAATCTGGAGTTCTGTGGGTAATCTTAGCCATAAATGTTTGTGTTGGAGTTTGAAAGTAAACACAGACAGAAGCCACCTGGAAGGGCCGTTATGGTTGACTGCATGGTGAACAACAGCAGTGTAAAAAGAATGTTAACTACTAAGTACACCCTTACAGCTTTCATAGGAAACAGCAGCCAGGTGATGCTAACATGAAGCACTTGATTAACTGATCATTAGCACTTTTGTATGTGGGTGTGTGTTGACTCGACACAGTGCCATAATCTTCAAGTGAGTGGACATTAAAACAACAGCGACATCTCAGACTCCACAGGCCTCAGTTAGCATTTTAGATGTTAAAGTTCATGACTGCTTTTTTTTAAATAAGACTGAGCAAATATGTCTTGTTTGGAAGGGTTGCCAAGAGAAAGCCTCTTCTCGCTAAAAATACGATTCGCAAAGTTGCATCTGAGCAAACCGCAAGGCTTCTGGAATAATCTTGTTTGGACAGACGAGACCAAAGTGGAGATATCTGGCCATAAAGCACAGAATCAGAATCAGAAAGACTTTATTTATCCCCAAGGGGCAATTAAGAGAGCACAGCAAAGCCTTTGGCGAAAACTAGGCTCGGCATATCAGCACAAACAGCTCGTAGCAACTGTCAAGCATGGTGGTGGAGGGTTGATGATTTGGGAGCTTTGCAGCCACTGTCCTTTATACCAAATAATTGTAGAGTCAAAGCTTGGTGAAAATGGGTCATAAAACAGAAATGCTGGGGTGAGACATTAAGAGAGCTATGCTTAAAAAAAAAAGCTCACAAACCTCAATAAACCAAAGCAACTTGGCCAAAATTCTTCCACAACAAAGTGAGAGGCTGATAAAACTTACTTCAACTTGTTGTAGCGAAAGGTGGTTCTACAACGTATTGCATCATAGGGTATATTTAGTTTTGCATAGAGTCCTGTGAAAAACATTCTTTTTCACATGACGGTACATCCTCCTTTTTCCAGATCTCTCCAAAGGAAGTGCAAACTATGCAAAACCCACAAATAAACATGTAATATATAATAAACACTTTCCTTTTACATCTCTGGAAACTTGCAAGACAGAGTGGCAAGAAGTAACAGACTCTTGAACCCAGCGTTATAGCTGAGCGTGATCAGGTGTAGATCTTGCGCCATGCTGCGATGTAGATTACACTGCCATATTGCACGACTCCTGCATGAACTGTGCGCACACAGGAATAAATAACTTGCAGTTGATACGGTCTTAGAAAGACTTGTAGTATCCTCAGACCTTCATGCCGTAGATGTGTCGCATGTATTTGACTGCTTTATCGTACAGCTGGTGTTTCTTAGAGTGTAATGGTGCCTTGGCCTGAGAGGTACAGCAATCATAAGGGAAAACGTTTCTGCTCAGGTATCAGTGATGTTTATGTGTTCTTTAAATGGTGAATTGATTGAAGAGGTAATGCACACGGCCTTACGCTGTTAAACATCAAAGAAAGGTTAAGGTACCCTTTTGTAGTCTGTGCAGAATTTTAATTTTTTTTCAGAAGATAACTGTTTTGTCTGACCTTTCAAGGAAAAAGAGAAAGCTTGACTGCAACCGCTTGACATTTTGGCAATCTTTGGCTAGCATTGATAAGAGGAGGGGGGGGAAAAAGCCATTTTACTATAAGGTACTGCAGACGGACTGGATGTCTAGTGAGCACATCTATAATCATTTCATACTCTTCTATGTTTCGTTATTGACTGTTTTTCTTTCATTTAGAAGTCTGTTTCTCACTGCGCTTCACTTTAGAGTCCAATAATCATTTAACACACCCTTTAGCTGCAAGTATGAGAAAGAAAGTCAGCTGGATTATAGCTTACACCACTGAAGCATTGTAAATACTGATCTCTTTAACTTCCAGATAAACCAGAAGTAAAGATCGTGGTGACATATCCTGAAGGTTTAACCAGAGAGGGTGACAATCTGGATTTGACATGTATCGCTGAAGGAAAGCCACAGTGAGTATGGATGCATTTCAGTGCTTGAGACTTCTGTTTCATTTTCTATTTTCCACTGTATATTATTTTCCCCGCCAGTCCAAATACCCTCTTAACCTTTACATTTCAGTGTACCATTTAAATGTTACCAGTTGTTAGCATGCTGTATAAACTACATCATTAGACAGGGCCTGCCAATGGCCCTTCTCAGATTCTCAGATTTGACCTTTATTTCAGATTTCTACGATGGATATACAGAGGCTGAGTGATGTGTGTGGTATTTGTGCTCTCCAGTCCCCATCAGATTAACTGGCTGAGAGTAGATGAGGATGTGCCGCCTCATGCTGTGGTCACCGGCTCTGATCTCTACATCGAGAACCTCAACAAGTCCTACAATGGCACCTACCGCTGTGTGGCGTCCAATGCTGTAGGAGAGGCTTATGTCGACTACATCCTCTATGTACATGGTAGATGTTATACTTTATTCCTTTTTACACTATTATTTTAAATACCTCCATCGATTCTCATCATTCCTATGAAAAGCTTATAGACTTAAAGACCTTCGGCAGCTTTGGTGGTTATGATTTTGTGTTACAGTGATGGCACACTGTGTACATACAAGCAGCCACTTTTCAAGCATAGATGTACGTTAGCCGTTATTTAGAGAAATAGGAAGTTTAAAAGGTGGCGGCAGCTGACAAATCCACAGGGCTTTGAATTCATGTTGAAGATTTTAGCTGTAGCTGTATCATCAATGTATGATGACTCTGAAGTATGTGGAGTACAAAGGGATGGATAAAGTGGCTGTTGGCATTACACTGGGATGTCAAAAACCCAAATAGAGAGATGTGTTATGGTATATTATTATTTTTGAAGCAGCAGCAAATAAATCAGACCCAGTAGAAACCCAGAAGCAGCTATATGTTATATCACATTATACTTACCTCCCCTGAATGTGTGGCCCAAATGTAACTATTCAAATGTGGGGGTTTTTTGTGTTTTGTAGTTCTTCCTCCGTTCTGTGGAATTGCTTATCATTCATTGTCTGGTTTTGCTCACTGATAAAGGACACAGACACTTTTAAGAAGGTACTTGACTAATTTAGCATTGCATTCCTAGAATGTCTGAGTTGTTATCGTTGAGCAATTAGCAAAGATAAAGAAAAGTTTCTGAGTAGGTCACTTCTTTTAGCCTTGATGTCAATGCCTGTTGACGCCTAGTCTACTAAACACTTATTGATTCATTTCCATTTTTAATTTAATGCAGTTTTTTGTATCTCCTTGTAAGGTTATCGCTTTTTTAAAGTCTGCACCGTGTCTGGAAATAGACGCCACCTTGCTTTGTGCAGAAATATGCTATCAGACTGTGATGCATTTAGAAATGTTATCAGAAATATGCACCTTCCGTTACCACCAGTGGAGACAAGGATTATACAGACATGCATCGTCACACTCATGCACAAACAGTACCATATTCCTAAGAGCACTGCGTAACACTATGCACTATATTGGCTATTACTTCATTTTCTGTGATCAAGATCGGCCGTGGTGCTGTTGACTTACGTCGAAGTGGTTGGAATTTCAATGTGTTCTCCGGCCATCCAGTAAAGGGCAATTGAGGGACCATCTCTCCCAGGACTTGACTTTAAATTTCACAGACAGTTTGCTCCTCTTGGTTAACCTCTCTTCACTGAGGCCTCATTTTCTTCTTAGCTTAACATGCCTGTCAGCCTTTTCACACTAATTGGAGTTTTTGTGTTTTTCTTGTTTTCTTTTAAACACAGTACAATCCTCAACAAAACAACCAAATGGAACACAAAACAAAATCTAAACATAGGGATTTAATGACTAACTCGACTACTTTTGCCGTTGCCAGTAAATTTTACTTGGATGCAATTGCACATAATTCTGAAAACATTTTTTTTCTCCATACAACTGTTTAAAGGCATCAGGCACTTGCACTTGAATCCCCGAGGGGGGAACAGCAGGAGGTAGCTGTTTGAAGTTGCACAAAGCACCGCGGACTTCATCATTTAGAAATCTCGTAACTTGATGTCAGTGAGGTACACACTACTTGGACCTTAATTTCCTATTTTTGGTGGCTGGCAGGGGTGATGTGGATAAGGGGAAAATAAATTTTCAGCAGGTGCAGCCATTGTTGGTGGGTTTAGCTTTCTCTCCTTGGAGTGCTTGCTCCCTGCTGTTTAGAGAAGCATTTTGTATTTCACTCCCAAGTTTCAATTTGTTCCTGCCTGTGTGCCAACAGCATTGTCTGCCAGTGACCATACACAAGACCAGGAATGAGAATCTGTTGTTTAGGCTCTCAGGAAATATAAACAAAAATACATGTTTGCGTTACCTCAAATAGAGTTTCTTTCTTTTTACCTAAGACTCATAACCTATTGCCGGTTGCTTGTAAGTCTTTGCTTTAAACAAATGTCAGGGGCTGGAATCAAAATGATTCTTGATGTTCAGATGAGATTGTGGTTTGTTTGTCCCTTTAAACCTGGAGGCTGTTTTCTCTTTCATCCTGTGCAGGGGGGATGTTTCTTTGGGTGGAAAGAAACTTAAAATTCGCAGTTTCGGGCGTGTACTCACTGGCAGGATTTTGTAACACCGAATCTAGTCTGGATGCCAGTCATGGTAAATTATACAGCTTAAACTGTTAAAGTGAAGGAAAAGGCACTAAGTCAATGAGTTACCCTTTAAGCTGTATAAAAAATAAATTTAAAGCTGTATGTTTATCATTATTTTACTGTAATTCCTTGTATGTATATGCTTTATATCCAATCTGTGTGGCAGTAAACATTTTGTTGTGGTCATAGCACTTGTATTCCTTTCACCGATACTGGTATGAGGAGTCACGCGGCATATAGAATAATATCAACTATGTGTTTTTAAAGTGAACCAATCGTCTCTCTCTCCGAATTAAAAACCCAGAAAGAAACAGGACAGCTTGGTTTTAAAACCACCCAAACCATGCTGGGTTGATGCAGTTTGTTAAATTTGGCCTCCAAAATCAACACTCACATTTAAGCCTAACATGCGCAAAGCTGCAGAGTCGAATGAGAAAGGCTCTGTTGTTCAAAATTGGCTTTTTGTGGATTTTGTGCAAGAGCTGATTGCAGGTTTCCTGCTGGTGATATTGTTTTGATTATTACTCAGTCTGCTTGCTTAGGTCATGTTGACAGCCATGAACTGTGTGTCAAAAACCAGCAATGTAACAGTTCTTTTTTTTTTTTTTGTCTAGCTGATGAGCAGATGTTTATGGCAGTTGCTGAAAGATGTGCATTTGTGAAAGTAAATGTGTTTGTAATGGCCTTCATGTCAACACCATTTCACCAATTGTAGGGCCAGCATTGAAAAGGATTTTAATGGAGAGACAAGGTCTTGTGCAGAGGATGCAAAAAGCTGTCAGACTCTAGAGGAATTAAGGAAGAATAAACAGCTACTGTTGGAGCAGGGATGATGGTTTTCTGGGGCTTTGTAAGAGTAACCTGAGACTGAATTTCTACACCTGGAAGCATTACAGAGTTGTGAAATGACTCCCCCCTGATTGCTGAAACTGCATAGGTGCTATTGATGGTTTGAATTTTCTGAAGAATAACCATGTGGGGTGTTAGGAATGTCTTCTAAACTGGGCTTCAAACACAGCAGGATGTCGCTAATCCAAATCTCTGAGGCACAAAGCACTCAGAAAAGCGCTGGTATTCCATTTTATCATTGCTGGAATATTTTCAGTCACATAAAAATGTCTCCCTGCACTCAGTTAATGGAACATACACAGAATTCCTCATCACTGTATGTCTGACATTCAGCAGTTCCATAGGTTGCTCGAGGACTAATGTGTTTATTTCACCAGCTGACACGCGTGACTTTGTCACCATGACGTAGATTTCCTGTAACTCCCATAACTCTGCCGCCCCATGGTTTGTGCTCTGCCAGGCAGATGATGGCATCTGCTTGTTCCCAATGGGCCTATAATGATCACTTCCAAACAAAAGGACAGCATATGCCAGCAAATAGCTCACTCAAGGCAGCGTTATTCAAGCTACCACGGCTAAATTTCTAATTGCTGTGTAAAGATTCCTCGGAATCAAAGATTTATTGTACTCTCTCAGATCAAATCCTCTCCGATTTTGAACAAGTGGCATAAGCATTTTTTGACTCCCCATCACAGATCTTGAAAGTAATATAATATTCTAATAGTTCAGAAGTTTCGACTGAATCGCCTGCGGGCATTTAGGAACTCATGCATGATGCGTGTCTACTGCTGTTAAATTCATGTATCATTTGATTCATTCTGCACCCATAACACTTACGTGAATGACTGAAAGCCACGGGAAGCGAATGTTCTCCGGTCCCGAATAAAAGCTACAGTGTCTGCGTTGTCAGTGTTTGTGCCTTTGGCCATGACTCCTTCAATTAGTAACTTCCTATCCACATATTTTACCAATTTCCATTAAACACCATTTCTCTGGTGTGCAAATGTTGGACGCTCCATGACTTTAGCTCTCCGTAATGAGACACAGGAGATTGGTAAAAGGTGCTCAAACTGCATATAATTATATCTGCGACTCCCACTCCTGTTTTCTGGAGGATTTAATGCCAGAAAAAAATCATGTTGTGGTCCACGTGAGAGTTTGTTGTCCCAGACTAATCATGCTTGCAACAGTAGCTTAATTAATGTGTGTCTCTGCAACATGCATTGCTCTTTGCGTGATAACCTTGTGCCATTTTTTTCCATAGCTTTCCAGCAGCAATACTCAACAGCAATTTCAACTGTCCACCAGTGCACCCCTCTTATCTGGCCAGCTAGCATTAGGCTCATATTTTTCTGTTGTAAAATGCAATTTTCCCTCTCTTATCTGCCAGTTTTGCTTTGTTTTGCTATTTGCGAGCTCCTGCTAAAGCCATCACACGCCTGTTGCAAAAAAAAGTATTTTATTTAACTAAGGGCATTGCAACCAATAGTTTTATTTTAATGAGCTGTTTTGTACTTGATAAATATTTGCTTGCAGAATTATTGATAGAGCTGGGCCTGAATTGTCTATCAGTTTCAGCCTGTTGCCACCCTCTACCAGCACTGGTCCTTCGGGCTCTTCCTATTTCAAAAAGACTAATGACCTTTCACTGCGTGACAGCCGGGACAGGTGTGAGGCCGATGTAAATTCACGTCAAATCAAGCCCCATTGTAGTGCTCGTATTGTATGTGGCCAGTTGAAAGGCTGAAAAAGAGGCTTGTCATGCTGTTCTCCACAAGGGTGTGCCTTCAACAGGCTGTGAATTGTGCCCTCTGGCTGGTGTGTGTTGTTAGGGAGAGCTGGTCAGAGAGAGGCCTTTCTCTCATAGAGGTGACCTGATGCTATAACTCACACATGCTGCCCGTTGGCAGGAAAACAACCCTCACTTTGCCACCATGGTTAAGCCCGCACTTGACTTCCTGACCCAAAAAATCCTCTACAGACAAAAAAAATAAATCAAAGCTTCACAAGCACTGGGAATTTAGGGTTTATCAGGGTTTCGACATAACATGACGGGGCTCGTGGGTCTCCTTGTTCTTATGAAAGGCTGTCGGGAAACTGTGTCCTTGTGAATCACACTGATTTTATGAAACATGCAACACAGTGTGGAATGAGTTTCAACACAACAGCTTGCCGATTTTTTTCGTCGCAATAAGAAAAAAAAGAGAAATCGTTAGATAAATTGATGCAACCTCTTTTACAGGCTTTTTTTCTCTATGTGTGTTTTTATAGAATACCTCTGCAAAACTTTATATAAAGGGCACTTTTAACTAAGAGAAGTAAGCAGAGAAAACAAGAAACAAGTAAAATACATTCCACGCCGTCATGTTGGCAGGCAGGTGTAAGCAGGCATAGATAAACAATTTCTCCTACATTGTTTCACTTTATGGTTAAATTCTCTCATATCAAATTCTTCACTGATACAAATGCTCCCTGAAAATATGGTCTCTCAAAAATACACTCATATTTCAGCCCTCATAATGCTGAGCCCAGAGTCATTCAGCCTGGAAATTGCCCATGGAGAATTCTTGTTCGTCTGGATATTATATGTGCCACATCCTATCCCGGCCTTTGTGAAGACCCTCATCCCTGAATGGCCAATTTCCCTCTTCCAGACACTGACATTTCAGCTATCACACTGCCTTCGGTCACAGGGAAAGAAATCTAGCCCACCCCCCTTTTCAAATACTGTCAGAGCCGAATCTCTTCCTGATACCCGATGCTACACCCTACCACCATCAGCACCACCTCTGCCATACACTCCATCCCCGGCGGCAACATTATGCTGTCCTTGATGTTTTATCATTAGTTTGGGAGTGTGTGGTCCCCCACTGCTGTCTTTTGATGGAGTGCAGACAGTAAAGGCATGGAGACAGCCAGCCAATTTCCCCTGCTGTGACTCTCCCACAGCAAGGGGTCGTGCTATCTTCCCTCTGCACCAGAGCCTGGCATATATTCCCCTGATGAGGAAGCTTTCAGCCCTCCTTAGTACTATTGCATACCTGAATTGCCCTCCATTCTGTCTTTTTGATTATTTTGTTTGGGGGTTAGTGACAGGCCTAATCAGTACAGTGTGGGGCAGGGGATGCAACTCAGGGCTCTGCTGTGCTGCAGCGGGAGACCACCAAAGTGCTTTAATTTGCAGCCTGACTCAATTATTGAGACTGTGGAAAATAGTAATACCTTTGCATGATTGCCAGGCATTATTATTCATACTTAATTAGAATTTTTTTTTTTTTTTTTTTTACAAATAAAGAAATATAATAGCTTGTCATTATGAAATATAATACAACAACCCCTGTATAGTGAAATGTTAATGCCTTTTTTTATTGTATTTTTAGCCATGATAGTGACATGACTGTTTGGGCTCAGCGACTACTTAATGGGGTTTTGGTATTCACCTATTCATGATCCCCAGATGATGTGTGCTAAATACTTTCATTTCTTGGCTTACCTGTAGAAACACTATGAGGTTGTTTTTAGTGAAATGAACGATCATTCTTAACTTGTGAAATGTCTGAAAAAGGACAATGTTTTTAAATACGGTCACTTTATTAGGTACACATTACCAAGTTGGACTCCATTTGTCGTCAGATCTGCTTTAATTCTTCATGACCAGGTTCAACGAGGTGTTGGGAACATTCCTCAGAGATTTTGGTCCATGTAGACACGATGGCGTCACACTTTCGCTGCAGATTTCTGGCCTGCCGCATCCTAAAGGTGCTCCATCAGACTGAGATCTGAAGACTGTGGGGGCAATATGAGTAACGTGAATTATTTGTTGTGTTCAAGAATCCACTTTGAGATGATTTGAGCTCTGTGGCATGTTGCATTATGCTGCTTGAAGCAGCCATAAGAAGATCGGCATAGCCTCAGGTAGGCTGTGGCATTAAATGAGCGGCCCAAAGTGTGCCAAGAAGATACCCCGCTACAATATTACACCACCACCAGCAGCAGCCTGAACTGTTGCTAGAAGGTAGGATGGATTCATGCTTTTGTGTTGTTTATGCCAGATTCTGACCCTACCATCTGCAGGTGGTACAGCAGATATCAAAACTCATCAGACCAGGCAATGTTTTCCAATCTTCTGCTGTCTAGTTTTGATGAGTTTGCCTGAATCTTCGGCTGTCTTTCCTGTTCTTGGCTTAAACGAGTGGCACCCAGTGTGATTTTCTGCTGCTGTAGCCCATCTGCTTCGGGGTTGAGTATTCTGGGATGTTCTTCTGCATATCTTTGTTGTAACAAGGGGTTATTTGAATTACTGTTAGTAGCTTAAAGCCGTGTGACCAGTCTTCTTTGACTTCTGGCATTGACGTCAACAGAACTGCCACTCACTGGTTATTTTCTCTTTTTTGGGCTATTGTCTCTTTACACTAGAGATCCCAGTAGATTAGCATTTTATGAAATACTCAGTCTGGCACCAGCAACCAAAGTCACTTAAGTCACCTTTCTTCCCCTTTTTGATGTTCAGTTTGAACTTGAGCAGGTCACCTTCGCCATATACGCATGCCTAAATACATTGAGGTACTGCCATGTGATTGGCTTGGACCATTTTAAGTTTGTCTGGTTTGAAGTTTGAAATTTACTCTTACTTACTCTTTTGCTTGTTTCATTGGTTCTGCTCAGTTAAGTTTAGGCACAAAAACTTTAGCACTTGTTTAGGAAAAGATAAAGGTTAAAATACATGTTTTCATAAAACTGTTACAAGGCTCAGTTTTCTGGGTTTCCAGGGTGCTGTAGGTGACGACAACTGTGGACATTTTACAAGCAGTTTTTCCACGTGGCAGTTGAAGGCTTATTTTTAAAAGCCAAGTGTATGATTGTGTATTACGATGGTCATCCCCAGCAAGAAAACGCAATGTCGATTCACCAGAGGATGACTCTGGATGACTTGATTCTCAGACTTTTCTATCTCAACAATTACTTGATGGTTTGCCATTTAAATTTAGTTCAGACACTGCACCTCACCCCCCCCCCCCCCCCCCCCCCCCACGTCTGGACAAACTAATATGACAAACATGGTAAAAATGTTACCTCTGAAACATCAGCATGTTAGCACTGTTGCTTGAGCATGTTAACATGCTGATGTTAGCTTTTACATCACAGCTTTTGCTTGAAGGACAGGTTCACATTTTTCCATGTCTGTATTAAAACACCAGTCAGGTGTCCATACGAACATGAACACATGTTTGTTTGCTCTAATCTTTCGACTCATACTGGTCCGTGCTACTTAGGCATTTCCAGTAAAATAAATTGAGAACAAAAGCAGTCCCGATTTTTGCAAAGCAAAGTTTATCTTCTGTGCCCCGGCTTGAATAAGAGGCTATCCTCTAAAGTCAAATTCTTTTAGAACCCAATTTCCTCCTTTTGTTTCCTGGGCAGTGTTTCTCTGTAGAGCTGCAGCAGATGATTAGTTAGACAAAAAGATTTCATAACTTAAAAAATGTGACTTTGAAAGGTGCTTGATTGATTTTGATTTAACTGACATTGGCAAGGCCCTGTAAAAGTTTTGAATTTCTTTCTTTTTCTTTTTGCTTTTTCTTGAGTTTTGCAAAAATAAAGTACCAAATCACTTAAATTGATTGGAGAACTGCTGCATTAGGACCAGTAAGAAGAGGATGAATTAACAGTGCAAACGATGTTTAAATGTTCATACGGGTGCCTGACTTTGTACCTGACTTCTGTTTTAAGATAAACTTAAAAAGTGTTGCTCTGTCCTTGAACCAGTCTCAAAGCTACGGGCATGACCTTACAGTAACTCACACCGTAGCTAAAATGTGTACATGTCATAATTTTTATAGTATAGCTTTTCATCTTCAATGACTTTTGTCTCTTTCTTTACTCTTGTCTTTCTTTATTTCTTATACATGTTCTTTATTTTTTACTCTTTTTCATCTAGATGCTCCCACTACTATCCCCACACCCACCACCAACCCAGTCAACACGCAAGGTACTGTATGCCCCCACTGCTGTCCCTCCTAATAGTTGTGTGTGTGTGTGTGTGTGTGTGTGTGTGTGTGTGTGTGTGTGTGTGTGTGTGTGTGCGTGTGTGTGTGCGTGTGAGTGTGAGAGAGAGAGAGAGAGAGAGAGAGAGAGCCTGCATGCAAGTGCGATAAGATGTTTGGAGAGAGCGAGAGAGTGAACGCTGGTTTGTACCTACAGCTAAGAGACTGTGGATGGCCAGTTTTAATCAGATAGTGCCTCTGATAGGTGACAATGACAACAGGCAGTGCAGGGCTGCCAGAGACACCTGTCACAGGCTTTTCCAGTCACATGATCTTGATCTGAGAAAATTTAGAGACTCCGCGTTGCTGCTCTGCTATCTTATCAGCATCTGCAGCTATATCTCAACCGGCCCATCCATCATATTATAATGCCCTTTACATCTCCTCTACAAATGCCAGTCACATTTCGTCTTTGCGAGGCCAAAAAACATCAATAACTATTTTCTCAAACACATATGAACTCAATGAAAGGCAGTTCATTTGCAGTGTTTTTAGCAGAGCACCCTTTTGGCATCATCTGTGTGCTGGATTCTACGCTTTGATTTACCCCGGCTGAAAAAATTAAAAAAAACATTCATTTCAATATAAACCTTTTTTTTTTTTTTTAAGTTTTGCTATTATTTCAAAAGCACCGTTAAGGCTAGACAGATGGTGAGGCAACCTTGGGAGCTGACATTTAGATATGCCAGAATGTGACATTTCAATACAAAAACTATCCTTAAAGAATAGATCAGTTTATCAATAGCTACTTTAGAGTTATGTCAATTTTCCTCTTTTGTTCTGACCACTCTGCAATTCATAAAGTCATAAAAAAGCAAAAAGCAACCAATAAGTTGGAAAGAGTGCAACAAAGAGCTACGGGAGTCTAAAGAGGGGGATGCTTCCAGACAGCATTCATTTATACAGTCATTGGATCACCGGCCTTTAAGCAGTATTTGTGTGCATTATGCATTCATTTACTAAAAACAGGGCTATATGTGCGAGATCTCCTCCATAAACCGCTATGACACAGCTCTTCCCCAGAGCAAGTTAAGAAATATTTCCTTATGTGTCCTCACTATCTGCAGTACTGCATGTCAGTGATCGCACTGCATGGTTACAGCCTCATTTCAGCTTTCTGACTCTCTCTGGGCGTGGCAGAGTCACAACAGGAAGTTGCTTTGCAAAGCTGTGCATTACTCTGCAGTTTTCTCTAAGCTCTTCTCCTCGGAGTTACTCTGCTGCAGTCGCCTCTGTGTTTTCTGCTGTAACATTCCAGTAATTTCCGAAAGACAGGCTTGAAAAGAGGATTTAACGTGATTTATTCAGTACATGCTGGGAGGATGTAATTGAGCTTTCTTGCAGTTCACTACTCTTCTAAATACCCTGTCACAGGGGCAATGCTAAGCTGGCTTGCGGTAGATTGGTTTGCGCTACCTTAATCAGCATAACAGCAAAGTAAAGCATTTTCCTCTCTCCAATAAAGTATACAGAACAATTTTTTATTCATTCATTTAGACTGGTTTGACTTGGCATGGCCACCACTGTAGGGGTTTTTTTTTGTAATCAGAGGCAACTGAACTTCTTTAGCTACTGTATGTGATCCTTAGTGATTTTAAAGGTACAGTACAGTAAATCTTTGGTAGCATTTATTTTGTTTTAGTTTGGTAGCATTTATTTTAGCTACTTTAGTTGCTCACATATCCTTGTAGTGTTCCTTACAAAACCAAACATAATTATGTAGCTTACAAACTGATTAAAAACTTCACATAATTGTAAACTATAAATAACTTTGCATAGTTGCATAGTTTCTCTGCCAGAAGGCACTCTGCAACTTTCCTGTTAGCAACATGTGTTTGAGATCGAAGCAATTGCTCATTGACAACTTGTTGTGACATTGAAAGAAGATTATTTCTAAACTGCCATATTTGTCTGATGTCATATTATTTTAGTAAAGGCTAATGAATAACTAAACATCACAACCTTTAGAGAAATATGTTTGTGTTTCATGTGTCTATTGGATTTTTAAACAACCGACTGCTGTTATTGGCATCAGTCTTAAAAATTTAACATCAGTCAAGCTTTGGAAGTGCCTTAAACCTGCATTTGTTTTAGTGGCCACCAGAGGGCGATATTTTGGGTTGTAAAACTTTGCCTTCGGGGTTGCCTTCGGTACTATCGATGGCTGTGAGCGAACTATGGGCAGAAATCTGTGCCATCAGAAACTGAATTTGAGTAAGTTAAATTTGAATTTGAATTGCTCAGATTGAATCTGAATTGTAACTTGAATAAATGCTTTTGAAAACTGAATTTGAATTAGTCTAATTTGAAATTGAATTTATGGTTTGAAAATGATCATCACTAAATTGAAATTGAATTTTATATTTTGAAAATGAATTGATTTGCTTTGAAACTGCATTTTATCCTTTAAAAATTCAGCTCTCGAATAATTTCAGTTTCACTTCTCACTAGGGTTGCCAACCGTCCCTTAAAATACGGAATCGTCCCGTATTTCGAAACAAAAGTACACGTCCCGTATTGAGCTAATAAGGGACGCACTTTGTCCCGTAATACAGTGAGAATCAAAAGTAGTCTATAACTTTTAATGGAATTAACGCTTTGTTTGAAAACATAATTCCCAGCCCCTCTCCTGCTTTGTGACCAATGAGCTGACAGCACACTTACGAGTATGACAATTCAGATTACCGCTCATCTCATTGGTCAAGGAAAGGTCGCTTACGGAGAAAATACCGGAAGACAACAAATGACCACAACAAGAAGCATGGCCAACAGGGAAACAAACGCAGACACTGCGGTGAAAGTCTCGGACGACAGTACACCTAAAGCTGGGCAGACACTGTGCGATTTTTTTCAGTCACGTTATTCAGCTCCTGCTCAAACTGCACGATTGACTCGCAGTTGGTAGGTCACGATGCAGGTCTCACACTATACGGCCCGATGCTCTGATGCGACCTGAGTGCTCACACTGTGCGTCCATAACATGAAGGTTATAACAGAAAATCTGTCGCTCTCTCTGTCTTTCACTCACACAGACACACCACCACCATCAACTTTGCTAAATTGCTAATGAAAAACATTGATCAGGCAGCTGTGATTGAGCAGCAGTGTAAATCCAACTATTTTCACGGTTGTTGTGGTCGTGATAATTTTGTGATGCCACATCGAAAAGGCTCGGATGAGCTTTCCAAAGTTCTACAAGTTGTGCCTCCATCGCTTGTGTCCAGATCACACGCTGCACAGCCGTGCTGCTCCATCTTTTTCACCGACGTTTACGTGTTTGCGCGTGAGCAGTGTGAGCGCCTGTGGTGACACCCTCACGAGCGATTGATGATCGGGAGCTGGTCGTGAGGTGTTAATCACTTCTCGTTACCCCACGTATACTACACGACGCACGATGAAGGCCAAAATCGGTCCGATCACTCAAAAATCGGCTCAAAATGGGCCTAAAACCGCACAGTGTGAGCCCAGCGTTAGAGCAGCAATGTTTGTTCCCCTCAGAGAAAGGGAAGAATGGGAAAAGGAAAACACCTGGCTGGAAAACGTTAATATGGGCATGTGCAGTGAATATCAGCGCTATGTGGCCAGAAGTGTGATAATATCATTTATTTTGTGTAATAAACAACTGCAAGGATAGATGATTACAACAAATAGATCACTAATACATAAAAGTAATACATAGATGAATAATGATGATGAGTTAAGATGCGTAATCATGGGAGCAAGTGGGTTTACAAACAGGAGCAGCTGATTAGCTTTAGAAAAGCTGAAATAATACCTCAACTGAAGCCAATTGTACTAAATGCACTAAATGTGCACAGTTACAAGAATGTTTTTCTTTCTATTGTTTTCTATTATTTTAAGTTAAGCAGGACAGAGTTCTTTTAAAGAAAGATTTACTTATATTCTCAAAAATTAAGCATGACAGGCTTCTGTTTAAGAAGGAGACCTGTTTTACTGTGTTAATGTTGTCATTTTGAGCTAAAAATAAATGGCTAAATGATCATTTGTTTCACATGTGTTCATATCACAAAGAATACACATCTACTTAAATCAAATTCAAGTCAAATGGTTAAAAAAATAATTTCACACACAAAAAAAGAGCTAGAAAATTCACCACACTGGGAAGGGTGAAGACAATTGGGTCGCCCGGCCCTGGCCACGAGGTGTCCCTTATTTATTTTTCAGGGAGTTGGCAACCCTACTTCTCACCAGTCAATTTCAGTTCCAAAATTCAGTTTTTTGGAACTTACATCCGGTTCCGGTTCAAGCGCAGATTAATAGAACTACGTTTTACTAGCGGACCGAAAGTGTTACTGACGGGAATCTACAGCGTCTTGAGCTGAATTAAGACTTCAGAAGTCATTCGTCATGTCGAATGACCAGCGGATAAACTCTCAGGTTAATAATAAATGTATTACATGTATAAGAACAAGCGTCATGTTAACAAATGATAGCCGTAAGGTAACTTTTATGCTTATTGCAGCTGTTAGCTAAAAACGCTAATTTAGCGTAGTTTGCCCTGAATTCAGCTTTGACAAATATGATCGACGGTTTCTAGTAGAATTCCAAAGTTGTCATCTTGTACCCTCTCAGAGTACCCCCTCTGTATGCTTGCAGAGACCCCTACAGTAGGGAAACATGCAAAACAGTGTCCAAACCTTTGTGTTTTAGCTTTACACAGCATCCCAACTCTTTAGCTAACTTAATAACTTTAGCTAAAGTGAATAGTTAGTCTAATTCATTAGTGCAGCATTACTGGATCACCTCTGTTTGAAGTGATATAATGTGATATACAACTATCACTGTGTTTAACTACCATAATAATTCTTAGGGTACTGAGTGCATGCTTAATTAGATTTTTTTTTTTTTTTAAACATACTACTCCATTACTATGTTTGACAGGCTGAAGTTGTCGGGTCACCTCCTAAATCGACCATCTGTTACAGGTGTTTTGTGCCAGAAATGGAGTGTCCACTGAAGACTGAAGATACTGAATCTCTACGCCTTGCCATTGATCCCTCTTGTGCCTTCATCTAGACAAGAGACATTAACTTAACCACTCTCATATGCTCTGTACCTACATCACCTTCCCTGACAGTTGTAGCTTGGCTCATCTGACGGTGACATTATAAGAATGTGTTATTTTGCAAAGTGCTCTCTAGGGTTCCTAAATAAAATATGGCATTGAGGTAATTTCTTTTGAATTAATCCCTTCTTCTGAAATATAAGAACCTCTCCTGGTTTTAATGGCACTTTGGATTTCCTTACTTTCTGTTCCACTTCCAAACCCAAATAGATGCTGACAAGCTGACACAGTGACATGGAAGAGGGAAAGAAGTTGGAAAGGACTACTACAAATAAACCCAATGCCTAACAATGAAAAATGAAAAATAAGAATAATAATAATAATAATAATAATAATAAAGATAAAAGATGAAGTAACAAGTTTTTAGTTTTTTTGTTTATTCCAAATGATCATCCACATGTCACAGACATGTGGATGATCTGATATCCTCGTGTTGGTGTTGTTCCCAGACCATCATGAAAATGTTGTTCCAGGTTCAACATTGCAAGTGACCAATCACATTGTTGTGACGTTATTCTTTTGCGCGCCAAGCCATTCGTGCATTTATGAAATTCCAATGTTGCAAGGACAATATCAATTCTGCTTACTGTTTATTAAAGGGTTAGGGTCAGGGTCCGTTGATCGGCGGACAGAGGCGGTTTCACGCAGCTTTAGTACAGTTTTTTGTTTTACGCCGGTTTTTCCCGAAGTCGCAAAAGTATGACGTCACAACATTCTGATTGGTCACTTGCAATGTTGATCCTGGAACAACAATTAGTATGATGATCTGGGAACAACACCAACACGAGGATATCAGATCAACCGTGACATGTGATGACAAACACCATAATGGAAGGCCTTAGTCATCACATGCTTAAACTCATCATATATTTTTTGCATATGCTGAACAGGCAGTCAGACATGCTGTAACTGTGGGGTAGAAAACAGCATGAACACCATACGGCAGGGGTCTCAAACTCCAGTCCTCGAGGGCATGGAAAAGTTGCATGACACTGGCCCTTGAGGACTGGAGTTTGAGACCCCTGTCATATGGAATATGACAGGTGTGTTGAACTGCATGAAGACTCTGAAGTTTCTCTTCTCTTCTGGCAGGACAGTAATGTGGCCTTGTCCTGTGAGCCACTGTAAGGATGTACTTAGAGTAGAACTGGACTGTCACCGGCCTCAGGCTCTTCACCCTTTTCAAAGACAAAGCAGTCATTTAGATAAAATATTAGATATTGTTTACCTGTAAATGCACAAAGTAAATTTAGAAATGTAATTATTGTCAAGAGTGAACAAGCACTGATAGTGTAATCTACAGCTGTGGCCAAACGTTTAGAGAATGAGAAGTGTTGTTTGCTTATTTACAAAGTTTGCTGTTTCAGTGATAGTTGTATATCACATTATATCACTTCAAACAGAGGTGATCCAGTAATGCTGCACTAATGAATTAGACTAACTATTCACTTTAGCTAAAGTTATTAAGTTAGCTAAAGAGTTGGGATGCTGTGTAAGACATAAATAAAGCTAAAATACAAAGGTTTGGGCACCGTTTTGCATGTTTCCCTACTGTAGGGGTCTCTGCAAGCATACAGAGGGGGTACTCTGAGAGGGTACAAGATGACAACTTTGGAATTCTACTAGAAACAGTCGATCATATTTGTCAAAGCTGAATTCAGGGCAAACTACGCTAAATTAGCGTTTTTAGCTAACAGCTACAATAAGCATAACAGTTACTGTACGGCTATCTTTTGTTAACATGACGCTTGTTCTTATACATGTAATACATTTATTACCAACCTGAGAGTTTATCTGCTGGTCATTCGACATGACGAATGACTTCTGAAGTCTTAATTCAACTCAAAACGCTGTAGATTCCCGTCAGTAACACTTTCGGTCCGCTAGTAAAACGTAGTTCTATTAATCTGCGCTTGAACCGGAACCGGATGTAAGTTCCAAAAAACTGAATTTTGGAACTGAAATTGAATGGTGAGAAGTGAAACTGAAATTATTCGAGAGCTGAATTTTTAAAGGATAAAATGCAGTTTCAAAGCAAATCAATTCATTTTCAAAATATAAAATTCAATTTCAATTTAGTGATGATCATTTTCAAACCATAAATTCAATTTCAAATTAGACTAATTCAAATTCAGTTTTCAAAAGCATTTATTCAAGTTACAATTCAGATTCAATCTGAGCAATTCAAATTCAAATTTAACTTATTCAAATTCAGTTTCTGATGGCACAGATTTCTGCCCATAGTGAACAACTTTCTAATTTGACCTCAGTGAACAGTTTGCTGCTGAGTTTATGGGCTCGGTCCCTCATGTAAAAAAAAGAAAAAAAAGAAACAAGAATTAGGCCCATTTTGTAAATTCGCATCGTACTTTTCAGAAAGAAGGGTTATCCAGAGTGTGCTCATTGGTGGAGTTGGAGATTAACAGCCTGAGCTACTCTTTTGTGGTCATGTCCAGGGGCGTAATTTCCAGAGGGGGTTAGGGAGGTTATGACCTCCCCAATAATCAGACCCAACAAATATAAGAATTATCAAGTATCTTGCATAAATAGGCTGTTGATTTTCTTTACTCATTTCAGGTATTACCAGCAAAATAGTTGCTAATCATCAGGGAATTTACCCAGATTTATTTATTTATGTAGACAGAGATCTTGACCCCCCCAATGTTCAGCACAAAGTTACGGTCATGGTCATGTCCTGCTTCAAAAAATGATTTCCCATGGGTGCTGTCATGGTAACTATGTCCATTATTATTTTATTCTCTCTGTGAGGTTACAGTCGGCCTTTGCATGGGGTTTTTAATATATATGTAGAGACTGAGAAGAGTCACTTGGACAGATGTATTCAATAAAATAAATAAATACATAAATATGTTCTGTTTAAGAAAGTCTGTGAGGCGTACACTTTTTTTACTTTCAACGCACCACATACACATTTTATGACTAGCAGGGGTTCAGATTACCATTTTGTGGGATGATGAAGTGTAACAACCAGCATAAGTCCACATGAGAAGGCAGGCTTCTCTGCCATTACCGTCTTTGGCTATGGCCTCACAAACTGCCCAGAACCTTGAAAAATTACTCTAAGGTGGTACCTGGTGCATTAAAATGTGATGCCAAAGGGACTAAGCATCAGTATATGAGTTGGGAATGAGACCAGGTATGGAGGAGGATTTCTGAAAGCAGTCAACCAACTCCTGCTCCTTTTTGTGGATCAAAAAAATTGAAAAAATGTTATTTTGCTTGGTAGACTTTTTTATTTATTTTTAAAATATTTTTTTGGTGATGTTTTTTCCCCTTGGTGAAGCCTCAGAAGCATCACCCCCAGACCTAAAGCACAGAAAGTCACAGTTGTTTGCCTTCTGTGCTGTTTCATGTTCAGAAAGTTTCACAGGAGTTCATTGTGTCAGGTCTTCCAGTGTCTGAAAAGATGCAGAGAGTGTGTGTTTGTGTGTCTGTGTCGACCACCGGGGAGAGATAAGTCACTGCTTGAACTTGCGCCAGACATATCGCGCTAAATGCACATAGTATGTGGCTGTTCGGGAGAAATTCATTTCAGTTTGAAAGAAGGAGAATGTTGTCTTCAGGATGGACAACCGACATTCACAGCATCACAGAAACAAAAAAAATAGTATGCATCTAGCATGCTGTCAGTGGGTGTATTTTTTGTGGGCAGAGGGTCAGAATTTATCCAGAATCTCCAGCTCTGGCGGAATAAAGGGAGTCTGTGGCGATAATGCTCCAGCTCGTCAGATGCTCAGAGATGATCCAAGGCAGGGACATCATATCCTGGCTAAGCCTCCAGTAACCCACCCCCTCCCTTTCCCCCAGCTTGCTGAGAGGAGCCAGAGGAAAGACATGGAACAGGGAATTATCTTGTAGACTTGATTGAACACACCCTATGTTTCAGCGTATCTGCAGTCCAGAGTAAATTGTTGTTTATCATGCTGCAGCAGAACCTCTGCTGATTAATCTGTAGGACCAAAGGAAAGGCGGGAAGGAGGTTGGGGTTAATTTTTTCTTTTTTGTTACCCATAATTTTACAGTTTCAGCTCGATATCCTCGCTGAAAATTGTTCTTAAGATTTGAGTTGATAAAAATGTTAATGCAGTCATGTGAGCTTAAACATCACCAGCTTCTCCAGCTACATTCATGCTATAATAGCTTGTTGCTGGGTGTTGTTTAACCTGAAATGACCTGCAGACACTGTTTGGAGAGGAAAAAAATATTTAGGTTGCAAACGTGACTAGAATTATTCACTAAATAATAAATAATTTATGTAGGATTACAACACAATTAAACACAATATTTCTTTCGCTAACTAAACATGGCTTTGGGTTGTTATGAGTTAAAGGTGGATTTCTTAAGTCTTCATCCTTCTGGTTTATAGAAGGTGCAAAGCTGTAAATTAGCTGCCAATAAGCTTTGCAAGTAAACACCACACTGGCTTCTATACAGCACCCTTTGGACTTAATAATACTACTAACAATAATGTAGGTTTATTACGTGCTTGGCGAAGCTGTCAGGGATTTATAGATCTTTATGACTTTAACATGCAGCTGCACTGAATACAAACATGACTTCAGGGCCCGACCTGAACATGGGTTTGTCTGTTTTTTAGTGAATAAGTCACGCAATGTAATGCCAGACAGTATTATAGGAATCCATCTCTGGCAGGTTTTCAAGCATGTTTTCCAGCAGTTTAGTCATTGACAGGTTTTCCACTTCTGTTTAGTCTTGGGAGTCAAGTCTTAACTCCTGTACGCTATTGACTTCAACAAAGACTGTTAGGAGTGCATTTAGTATTCAGCATAATTAGTCATTAAACATTTACCAGCGTTGTTTTAACTCTCGCATGTATCATTTTTTTTCTTTGAAGTATTTCATTGGAAAAATTAAAGAATCATTTAGAAATGCTAATTAGGTTTTTCTCACGTTTGTTTACTCTGACTCCCATACGCAATTGTTTTTTTTTCCCTTCCTGCCTTTTTTTATTTATTTAAAAGAGTTATTAGAAACAGAAAAAATATATATTTTAATGGTCCATTTTAATTGGTCTCCAGGGAAATGGTTAGTATGCCAACCCACCCTGAAGTTAAAAGGCTACCTCATGCCATGATAGATAGATAGATAGATAGATAGATAGATAGATAGATAGATAGATAGATAGATAGATAGATAGAT
The DNA here is from genome assembly GCF_964374335.1 of Astatotilapia calliptera. Lineage (NCBI taxonomy): Eukaryota > Metazoa > Chordata > Actinopteri > Cichliformes > Cichlidae > Astatotilapia > Astatotilapia calliptera. The sequence goes on from NC_137435.1 coordinate 13,186,150, forward strand.
AGATAGATAGATAGATAGATAGATAGATAGATAGATAGATAGATAGATAGATAGATAGATAGATAGATAGGAGTGTTCTTGGCACATTAGGGTTTCAAGGCTGAATGTTATGTTTCTCACACTGTGTCTTTTGTGGCACCTCGCCTTGGTCAACTCTAGCAAACTCTAGCAAAAGAGAAAGGATTTGATTATTTTGTCAACCTTTTCCATTGCCTTGATCTTAACTGGGGTGAAAGCACACAAAACAGAAAGGATGAAGTGTCCATGGGTACTTCTTCCTATTGTGTGCAAAAAATTTGCCAGTCTCAAAAGATACAATAAACAGGGAGGTTAAGTTCAATGGCATAGCTTCCATTCAGCTTCAGTTTTTATTAGTTGCAGTCAGGCCTTCACTTGCATCTGAGCACCTCTGTTAAATGTCACTGTTGTATTGGTACATCTTCGAATCATTGTTTGGGTTATTACAAAAGACACGGGGAATCTATTTAGCGGGCGAGCATTGACATTGGAATTCAGCTGAGGACAATGTTGTGCTCTATTGACGGTCTGCTACAACAGCAATACAAAAAAATGATTTGGTGGAGATTGCCCACGTATGCTCATTTCATTACGTTCATTTCCTTTTCGAATGGCAACAAATACAAGAGCTGCGGATGTTAGCAGTTCAATGCAGTAAAAATGGCTATTGACAGTCCTTAAGTTTACTCTGCAGCAATGCTTCATTGTCCTGCCCTTGTCCTGGAAATAGTTACTCTGAGGCTCTATTCAGTGCAAGTGAAGGGTTTTTTTTGTCTGTATCAATGCACGAGAGTCATTGTTTCAATTATATCCATGTAATTACATCTATAAATTATAATGCGTGTGTGTGTTGGGTTGAAGCATGTGTGCTGAAATTCCTCATTATGTGAGTGGAAAACTATTAAAAGAAAAAGATGGGAAGGCTGAAATCATGTGTCCATGTAATCAGCCCGGTGACAGGCCTGCAGCTGTGATCTCTAACAGTGACAGTAGCAGTCAGATAGGATGCTCTGTTACTGACCAGAGAGGCAATTAGTCATTCCAGTACAGAGCTGGAAAGGTGCGACTGTAAAGCATGTGGTACTGGGAGTTCAGCGGAGCAGATTTCACCACCGTGCAGACACAGGCATCAGTTGCAAATCCTCTTTATTCCCCCATAAATCCCCACGGCTGTGCACATCCTGTCAGGACGCCTGTGTGGGCATGTCAGCACTCCCCGACCGAGCCGTGAGCAGAGCTGTGCTGGCTGTATGGACACCAGCCACATTACAGACATAATCAAATTCTACTTAATTCAAGTGAGGCCACAAAGGCTGCTTTAATAATACTGCCTGTCATTTGGAGGTTTTTTTCCTGCTCCTAGCACAGTCGAGTATTATATATATACTGAACATGTATGCCGGAAGGAATCACAATCTTGATCCTGGATGTGCTGGAGCAGTGAGTGACAAAGGCATCATCACGGCAATGTGGACGAATGATAGTAATATTACAGTAACACTTTATGAGGTAAATCTGCTCCTGCTCCTGTCAGAGATCAGGGTCAGACACAGATCAGCATTTCTGGAGAGGAAACCTTTGTACTGTTTATTTAACGTTGCTATTCTACAATGTTCTGCTTACTCAGTCTTTCATGTGAGCGACATACAACCTTACAGGATCACAAATGAGGTGTGTCCGTAATTTGTGACATGCATACAGGATTCATTGTTGGCAGGTTAAGTGCTGGCTGCAAGTAGGAAAAGAAGGTTTCCTAGTAATCACAAGGTAGCGCTTTCCACCTGCCTGCATGTCAAAACATCTTTAAGTAAACACTAAACTTGATTGGCTCCTGATATTTGGTACATGTGTGTTTGCATTAGTTAATAAAATGTGTATGAACTTTTTGGTTTCTTTTAATCAAGGTTGAATTATTCTGAAGCATTCAGCAGCTTGCTGGAATCATTTTTTTCAGTTTATTTCATTTGGAGATCTGCTCTGCAGGTGTTAAGCCATGAATTTAATTCACAAAAGGCCCTTTTGTAAAAGGTAGTAATGTTATTACACTTGCATTAGACTATTGTGTGAGAATGTGGTTTTTTAATCTTTTTACAGGGATCTTTAGTCAGGAAGCTCCTCATCAAGTGATGATGAGCCAAAAAATTAAACTTTTGTATAAGTGTGTCATTTTTAAATGGGTTAATCCAGCAATTCACTGTCTGGCACTTATCTATCCACAGGTGGCATTTGTTAAATTGCTGTTAAAGTCTCAAAAAATCTTGAATTCACCTTTTGTGAACCCAAAAGAAGCCTTTTGGTTCCTTTCATCTGACTTAGACATGGCCACCAAATGTATGTAGCAAAGTAGCAAAGGCTGTTTATTGTCAGAAGCTGCTGGCATCACAGAGATAAGCACAAGGTGTCCTTTGGCACTGGTTCTTATAGGAAGGCTGGAGGTGTGTTGGTGGCTTTAGTCACAATTGTCTCAGCCAGGAGATTTTTCAAAGTCACTCACTGCATTTAGGGAGGTCTGTGCTTTGTTTTCAGTCAGCGATTAGCTTCAGTTTTAACCCTTTTTTTGATGATGTTCAGGCACCACAGCTAACCTGTGGTTTGAAGTAAATATCATCCAATGTTAGCCCAGCACTAAAAGAAATAACACTTCAAAATATGCTTCATGGCAAGGGGTCAAGCGCTCATGAATCGACACCAAAAGATACCTAGTATCTCTTTGACAAAATGGAAAAATTTGGTTTCCTCGGAGTGAAAACTGTGTGGTTTATTCTGACTTTTAGCCTCTGATTTGATTCCTTAAAAAACTTCCGAAAACACTGCAAAAAAAGCAAAAAGTAGCATCTTACCAGCAGACCTACCCTGCCTGATAATAGAGAAGAATTCTGAAGACAGAGTAGTGCTTCTCACAGGTACTGACCTTTCCGTAAAATGCACTTCAGACATTTGTGTTGCACAGCATTATTTTGCTACTGTTTGATTATCTCCTTGCAAAAAGCTGCAGGCTTCATTATCTATTGTATGTATACTAAATTTAAGACCATGCTTTTGCAGAACATCCTCTGCAGTAAGCACAGAGAGATAAAAATAAAAACTAGTGTTGAGTAGTGTACTTAATGCAGGCAACATGAAATGCAACCAACCATAACAGCTGATACTGTAGGTATTATAGGATTTTTGGTTTCTCTCTGACATTTTTGTGATAGGTCTCGGTGCTTACTCTGGGCGAATTTTTCTACCTGTTAAATAAAAGTTTCCCTCGGTGTGCAGAGGCGGCTGAGACCCTGCATGTTTCCTGGTGGATGTGTCAAACGGAAGACAGCGGGGAGCAAGGTGAGGGCAGCAAGGTGTGGGGTGGGGAGTGAGCGAGGGAGGGGAGAGGAGACAGGACGGTTCGCAGGCCATTTAGTGGGTGCATGTTCATTAGCATGGAGCATGGGCTGTTCCCTCTCCTCGGGGAATGAGCCGCGCTATCTGACATCCTCGATACAGTAAACAAACTGCGCCTTGCACATCCCTGCTTCGCACACCCCAACGCACAGCAACGGCTTGCTCTGTGAAGACGAGTCCATTTTAAGGGAGCGCTCAACTGAAACACAACTTTTCTCATTAATTAGTTTCATTGTAGCTCCGCTGCTAAGATGTGAACGCAGCTTAAATAAGGTGTTGTTTTTTAGGCCGAGATCTGCCCGCGTCGCTCGTCTTAGACCCTTCGACTCGACTTATTACGCCCTCGCAGCTTTAAGAAATTCTGAACTCTCCGCTCGTCTTTTATCAAAATCATTCAAGTTCAGAGCATGACTAGTGAGATTGATGGAAAATTGAGCTGCTCCCTCATGCAGCAAAGAACAGTGGAGCCATTCCCTCACCCGCCACTCCTCCATCAGTCCAAATGTGCACAGATATAGACTATTGATAAATGCCTCTGAACTATTCTGAGACTAGAAATTTAAAGGCTTCAAATTTTGCCATGTTCTTCTGTGGTGCACGGATAAATCTGGCTAAGTGCTAGACAGTGATACTCTCTGACACCTGAGGCAGCCACGTATTTCTCTGCATGGGGACACCGGGCGCCAATTTATCTCCAGACTTGTGTCTATTTCTGATGATTGAGCTCTATAACTTCCAGAAATGGCCTCTTAAATCAGACTGTATTTTACAGTGTGTGAACCCTCGCTGAAATTGCAGACAGTGTCTACTGTTTCATGGTGAAATAACTGTCTTAAAACATTTTTCAACATCGCTCACTCAAGGGGCAGCTACATCAGCTATCGAAGCGCTAGAAATATCCACGTAACGAGCTTGGTTCAACAGTGTAACACCACAAATGTATGCTTAGACAGAAGTGTGACTTTTCTAAACCTGCTCAGAAAATAGATTAGATATTTTTATTAATTAAACGACTGTTTTAAAGTCCCGAGCCAGCCCTAGTTTCTTTATATTTTATTTTCAATGAGCCAGATTTTCTAGTAATTTTATTAAAGTCTTGAGCGATCGTTCTCCAGACTTTCTGATGGTCTCACTCACCAAACTTAAGAGATGAATCACTGTTGTGTCTACATACAACAGACAACTTAGTTTCTAGCAGTCTGTCACAAAAATGCATAATTTGTTCCCATTTCTTAGTTAAATCTATGAAAAATGCAAAGATAGCACAGTATGACAGGATCAACAGTATATGACAGTGTTTGTGCACCAGTGATTCCTAATGAGACTTGGCATATCTCAGCGTGGTGTGCGCTGTGTCCTTAAAAACCTGGACAAACAGAGGGCAACAGAAGGAGTGGCGGGCCTAAACTCCCTACAGCAGATAAATAGTAAGTCGTGTCCTTAAGAAACAGAAAAAAATCCAGCAAAAACCTCACACAGGACCTGATACGTGCATCTGGCCCTTTTGGACACAGGGAGAAAGGCTAATGTCTTATACAGGCTAAGCTTACTCTTGAAGCCACTGAGGTGTTCGTTGGCGAGGGTGATGCGATGTCTCTGGTATGAATTAACTTATTAAACTTGATACAGTCCAATAACTTCAGCCGTACTCATCTTGTCCTTTAGATTCTTTAATTCCACGATTAACATAGCAGCACAGGGGTTACAAACTATTTGCCTGCTTCTGATCAAAAACACATCTGCCACTAATTACGGTCACTCAAAAAGTGACCTCTAGCGGCATACATAAGGTATCAATCCAAAATTGGCTCCTACAGGTCTTATGGAGTGATGAATCCAACAGTTGACATTTGTGGTTGAAATCATGGTCAATATTTATGGAGGAAGTCAAGTGAGAGGTGCAACAGTGAGTCTGCAGCCAGCCCTGTCATGGTTTGGAGCATTTCAGCCAGAGGTATTGAGATATTCCTAAAACTGATGGAATTATGAATGCAGAAAAATATAGTCAGATTTTAATCCACCTGGAAAGTATCTGATTGACAACAGCTTCATTTTTCACACTGCCAATGTAGTAAAAGCATACTGGAATAGAAACACACAGTTGCACACTATCAATCACAGATTAGCCTCCCCGGAGTCTGGACCTCAACATCATTGAAGCAGTGTGGGATTAGAACAAAAAGTCAGCTAACATCCAAAGAAGAGCTTTGAATGTCATTCAAGAACCTGGAGATCTATTCCTGAGACTACTTAGAGAAATTAAAACAAAGTTAAGAATAAAGCTGTTGATACCAAATATTGACTTTCAAGCTTGTAGTAACAGTACAGAAACTATATTTCTGTCTTATGTTCGGTATTTGGATTTTTGTTTGCATGTTTCAGTAACTGCTGCACCTATTTCATGCTATCCTAGCAAAATATAAAGAAATAAAGGTTGAGCTGAGACTTTTGCGAGATTCTTATTCACTCATTCTTTATCTATGCTGCCCTCATGTCTGTACATGTTACATTCAGGAGTGAGTTAACTTTAGTTAGTACAAAGAACAAGTTGCCGCAGAACTCAGAGAAGTAGCCTGGCACATAGTCCCTGTAAATTCACAGTACTTGAATTTGGTTAATTAGTGGAATTTTATTACCGTAGGCCACAGTAGCCCACCCCCAGCCCCTCATTTACAGGCTTTATGCTAAGTTACACTAACAGGCTGCAGCCTGTAGCTTGTTATTTACCATGCAGTCACAACAGTGATATTGATTTTCTCATCTAACTGTTGGCGAGAAAGCCCATCTGCCTATTCCCCCAAAATGTTAAACGTCAGTGTTAAATGTAATACGTGAATGGGTTTGAATTTGAATTAACAGGTGCTTAATTTTAAGCGGTTTTATAAAACAACCGCATTATAATGCCGCAGATACAGCCTGGAAGGATATTGGTGAGGAAAAATGAAACATTGCTCTGAGTAAAAAGCATCAGTTTGGTTATTAGCAGGCTGAATCAAACTAAACTGAAATGATTTATAGCTTATTTTAAGGATTTAAGCAACATATTGTGAACAGTTTACCTTCCTCTCTGGACCAGCTTGTGCTGCTTTATCATCTATTTTTCATTGGCAAATAACATAAGCTTACTTTTTTTTCCTCAGCAGCTTTTTCAAGAGTTTCCACTCTGTGGTTAGGTCATGCTAAAATGCTCTGAGACAAAACAAACCAATTTCGTTTATTTTGGCAGCCTAATGATATAATAGCCACAGCTTCCAGTGCTGTCCACGTCTCTGTGAAGGTATTAGTTTTGTTGCTGCCTGAGAGGGTTTGCTGATCATGAAATTATTTACGGTTATTGTCCTCTTTTTAGACTCCAGAGCCGGGGAGGGGGCACCGCAGAAAATTGACCACGCTGTCATCGGTGGAGTGGTTGCTGTGGTGATGTTTGCCATCCTCTGCGCGCTCATTGTTCTTGGTCGATACTTTGCCAGACACAAAGGTAAAGCACCGGCAGGGCAATCATACTTGATCATGAACACATCTTAAGCGTTCAAGTGGGTTTTTTTGTTGCTTTTTCTTTGTTGCCGATGGAGTACAATGGGACTGAAGTGAACAAGAGAGTGACGAGGCGGCATGCAGCTAATTTGCGTGCGCTCTTTTGCAGGAACTTACTTCACGCATGAAGCCAAAGGGGCGGACGACGCAGCCGATGCGGATACGGCCATCATCAACGCGGAGGGGGGACACAACAACACAGACGAGAAGAAGGAGTATTATATTTAAACTGGACAGGCCAGGAGAGACGGGTGGGGATGCTGGTGGTTGTGATAGTGGTTGTGGTGGTGCTGTAGGAGCATTGTGTCTAACTCTGATTGGTTGAAGATGACTTAAAGGCAGGGAGGGCAATATTTAAAGAGAAGGAGAAGAAAGAAAAAGGCGGGAAAAGTTGGACTGACGTGGTGGCCAAGTGGTAAGAAGAAGAGGTGTTGCTGAGTGTCCTATTCGACCCTTCCTGGACAGCTGGGGCCTATTCTGTACAGTTCAGTTATTTTACAGACAATTTTGTGCCTTGTTCTCTTTCTTTTGTTTGTTTCGTTGTTTTCCCCTCACACGCCGGTTGAATTGGATTCGTTTTTTTGTCTTTTATCATGTACTCCACTTGATCTTTTGTTGCATTTGGCTTCGTCTATGTGTGCCGCAGCTAGCTTTGAGCTCATGTACCCAGATACAGCGTGATGAGCCTGCTCCTCAGTGCTTTTTTCTTTTTTTCTTTTTTTTGGAGCAATCTACAGAGTTCATTAACTGGAATACGGTGTCAACACATTTCTCCCCGCTGGGTCAAAGTCCAACAGTGCCTGCAAGTTCATCAGAGGCCCCCCCTCCTCCCCACATTCCCTCGTACAGGCAGGTCTGATTGGGTTTCAAGTATTACAGCGCAGATTTCCCTCAGCCCCTTTGAGGTCAGGTTCACTGTGTTGATTACTTATATAACAGTCGTGAGTAATTTTGCTCATCATAGAATGTATTTGTACATGAAGGTGATGTAAAAGTGGCGGTACGTACCATTTCGCACCAAACCACACAGTACAACCAATCTTTTGTGGTTTCTGATGATTAGTCGCTAAGAGGCTTTTGCCCAACTCCACCTACGATATCTCGGCAGCTGTAATGTGCCATGATATACAGTTCTAAGTTCTATATAGCCCTTTCTGTCATTTCTGATTGGGATACATAAATAATGAATCTATAATAGAGAGAGAATAACTCTACACAATGCCTTTTGCTAAGCTTCAGATAAGCTTGATGTCTCTATGATAAATAGAAAACTACAGCCAACAGCCAGCTAGCTTGAGACTTGGCTACCTTGAGCTTCACTGCAGCTTGTAAGTGTAGCTGATTCTACCCCTCTTCAGTAGTTATTGACCCAAAAGACTCTGTTTGCAGGTGTTATTATGGGTCAAACTTTACATTCACACATACACGCCTTACACAAAATAGGTCCTGCTACACTGATCGTAACATTTTATTTAATGGTATTCATTAGCTGTTGGTATACCCTGCCATGTGTCTGTTCGCTTTTGTTTTAAATATGACATTTGTCACCTTTTCATACCACCCACGTAGTCTACCTTGGACCAAATCTAATAATTATAGTGCGCTTATACAGTATACAGCAAGTATAGCTTGTGTAAAGCATAGAGCTTTGCAGTGAGCTTCTCGCTAAATAACTGACTTTATTTGATGGCACACTATATTGGCCAGTTAACTGGGAGATGTTAAAAGGCCTTGAGTTATTAATTTTCCAAGGTTTTACCCTTTTATTTGCCGTATCTAAGGGAAGAAAGAATGTTAGGCCTTCAGTGTTTCCTGCCCATGTAAAATATCCTGGCACGTCTCTGTCAATACAGCACGTGAACAAAAAATTCACAGCTTATTTTTATTTTTTTTTGCCCTTACCCATACACAAGTATTGCTGCAAATATGAATGAGTTATATTTTCTTGCTGTGTTTTTAGACATTTCACCTTTGATAACTTGCGAGGGCTCTTGGCCATACAAGTTATCAAAGATTTGCAGATAGCTTTAGACTTGGGGGAAAGATAATTTTCTTACTGTCATCCTGCAGCCACAAACCTTCACAGACGAAGTGTCTGCTGTTAGAAATTTCTCTCTTTTTGTTCGACAACACAAATCGGCAGTGTGCACACGGCGCGCGCTTCATCTCTGACTAGAAGAGGAAAATCCGTTTGGTAATTAGCGAGTGATTTCAGTGTATTGCCTAAAATAATGGAGGAAAAAAAAATCTGTAAATGTATTATGAAAAAGGATAACCACTGCCTTAAACCCACCTCTTGATACTTATCATTATAAAGGAAAAGACTGAAGGACTTAATTTAGTGCCTTCTCCTTTGATTTTGAGGCATATGGTTAGTATCATACAGTATCCTCATGTACACTCTTACAGTATACCTTGTATATATCCGTCCTTTTTAACTTACAGGGCCAATACTCATCCCAGTCGTCTGTCCGCGCACCATAGAGCGGCATCACAATTACAACCTGCAGCATAAAAAAGCTGGAATGAGTTTAAAGCTGGAAAAGAAAAAAAGTATTGGCAGCTTCCACTGACTAGAATGTTGTATTCCAGGATATAGTACTTGTCTTAATTAATGACCACAAAAAAAGTGTTATTATCTCAGCTTCACTTCATTTATTATTTATTTGGATATTTTCAAGGACAAGGCTCTGTAGTACTGTATTATCAGAGAGGAATACTGTACTTAAAGCTATAATAAGCTACAATAAAAGTAACTTTTCTGGATTGTAGTTACAGTGTCATGGGAACAGTTATGTGCATGACCTTTTTGTTTTCTGGGATTTGATATTTATCTTAAATGGTGATTGCTGCTTTTAATGGGGCAACGTTAAAAGATCGCCGGAAGCATCGTTCTAATTCCGTTTTTGATTTTGTTATTTTGAAATACTTGATATTGAGTATGTTTGTTTTCACTCTCTCAGGTTCATGAGTGTTAATAGTTGTGTTTTTTTGCATCTCAGGTAGAATGCAAATTTATGGCCCCAAGTATATACTGTAGTACTACAGCTATTCGAAAAAGTAAAGAAACCACAGGATGTACATGTTTTTCTCAGTTGTACAAGTTTATGTGTTCTTAATATGGTGCACTGTTACAGTAAACGTTAATTATTTTGCATAGACCTAGTTCACAAAGAAAGAAAAACTAGATTTGTTAAGCAGACAAAAATGATGTACAGTCAGTGTCAACAAAATCACGATGATGTTCATGAAACCTCTTCTTCTTCTTCCTCCTCCACTGTAACATTTTGCTCATGCAGTATCGGTTATTTAGTAATTATAGGATGTGACCACAGACAGTCAATCAAGCATCTGTTTGCATTCATAGATGAAGATGGTGTATTTACTGTGACATGAAGTTTTATCAACGATCTGTAACGTCTTGGATATTTGGATGAACTTTATGTTTAAAGCCTGGGGCGGCGGCGTGGGGAAGGGTCGGGAGCAGGGTGGGTGGGTCGCTTGTTTTATAACCCCACAATGGTTGTTTATGTTGTTGAATCTTAAATTTCTCTCTATTCCCAGGTGGCATATTTTCTTTTGTGTAGTGAAGAGGATGTTTCTCATATGGCCATGCATATTTTGTATTGGTTCACGCCAACATTTTTACAAAAGGAAAAAAAAAATCAGAAGAGTACTTGTCTTAATAAAAAGATATCAATGTTTAAAGTGGTGTGCCGCTGTGACTTGATCAAAAAACATGGTTTCACTTTGTAGTCTTGTCCTGCTCGGAGACGGCGCTGAATTTATTAACTCGTATCTGTTGTCAAATTCACTCTGCCTGTTTACCATGCTGAATACATTAGCTGGATTGAACCTGCCTGCCTCATCCTGCGCTGCTGATACTCGTCAAACTCACAAAGGAAGAAAGGTCTCGCGTCGAGGCAAAAATACTGTACAGATGTAGATTCGTCGTGGGTGAGCAGCAGCAGTGGCAGCAATCTGATCTCCCATCAGTGACTGACACACGTGGCGTGGCACAGATAGAGGCGAGAAGTGTTTTAAATGACACGATGACTGACATCGACAGGCTTGGGGGCCCCTGTTAAGGTTTCCAGCTGAGCATGTGGATGTTAGTGATTTTGACAAATTGATAGGCATTTTGAGGAACAAGACCTTATTCATAACCATAAGCTATTTCTGTCATCATAATTCTGTCAGTGCCACCATTTCCCATTACTTTAAGTGATCCATCCCAGGTAAAGGTCAATAACATTATTCAAATTTTAATGGGAATAGTTTAACCTTACAAACCAGCCACTTTTCTCCCTTACTCATACAATCACTGCAATATAATGCTTCTCTCAAAGAACATTAGCCGTGTATTGATTTTTTTCTGTGTGAAATATAGCAGATTATGGGATTTTCTCCATATTTATTCTCGAGGTTAAGCCGTCTAAATTAAAGGCAGGTAGGGCGGCTTGCTGGTTGTCTTGGTGATGTTTCAGTTAGATGCTACTAATCCCATTTAAATGTTCAATTTTAATTTGGAATGACATGTTTAAGTGTAATTAGCACAATGGGGAAATTGAGAGTGAACGAATGTCTAAGCATGGCTTGTTTAGTTGGGTAATTGATTGATTGAGATTGATGGCATGTAGCACTTGGCATGGATGAGGTATAATTAAATGATGTGGGATTAAATAGTGGGTGAACAAAGGCAAATGCAACAGGCTGCACACTTGTCTCCCTGTAAATCACTCCTGTTTAGCACAAATACTTTGACTTTTTTTTGTCAGATTATTTTACTATAGATCTACAGCAATGCTCAGGAATTAGTAAGTTCATGAAAATACTTCGAAAACTGATTTTGGAAGAATATGATACCGATAAAGATGATCACCCATTGTATGTATAAAAAATATCAAATTATATCCAAATTATATCAGTCACGGTAGCCAAGTTTATATAGGTTCTCCTCGTGTATCGTGTGGGGTATGTGATGATGGGAATTAGGTGAATTATGTGGGATCAATAAGATGTTGAGCAGGGGTAGGAATTAATAAGTATGTTCATACTTCTTCCTACTCCTTTTCAGACCAAACATTGTTACATTATGTCAGACGATTTTGTTTTATTTCATTATATATTTTTTGTTTATCTGAACACATACGTGTGTGTGTGTATATCTACATATATATTCGTATCTGTAAATGAAAATATATGTAGTGTGTATATATTGTTTTTTGTTTTATATGTCTGAAACAAATAAAGATACAATACAATACAATACAATACAATTAGCAGGAGGACAAATCTAATCAGAACGGAAACCTTTCAATTGCATTTGTTTAATTCCTTATAAAGAGCTCAATATCTGTTTTATACTGCTGTACCATTTCTTCAGGTGACTCAGGCCATATATATATCTATATATAGATATATAGATATATATACTGTGGGCTGTATCAACCCTTTACATTCTGCAGGAAATTTGTTAGAACATCACAATTTTTCATCATGTTAAGATAAAATCATCACTATTAAATAATGCTGTCAAACAGTAGCGAATTCCCATGAGTCAATGCCCTTTGTACTAATTTCCTTAAAGGTTATGCAAACAGCATAGAAGGAAAATGTGGAATTTATGCAAGAGTCCGTATGTGCAATTATGTAGAGCAGGAGTAATTTTAAGCCCTTTAGAAGGAGACATGTTCTGATTTTAAACAGTTTTAGTGGATATTGTTATACTACTTGTTTTTTCATTTTCATTTTGGTCAATGGATAAACCATTTATTCATCATGCTAAATATTTCAGCTAATATTTTAGCTAATTGACGGCGCATTATCTCTTATCTTTTTCAGCCATTTACTGTATTAACAACTATCAACATAGCATTTAATGCAGTGTTTGGTCTACTGTGACTCATTTGTTTTCCCTCACTATGAAACACAACAAGCAGTGACTCAATATGTGAATATTTTATAGTCTTTCGATCAGAATTAACTTTTTTTTTCCTTTTCTTTTTTCTTTTAACTCAAATTAGCTGCAGAACTGTGGGTGATTTGGTGAATATAGCTGCAGAAGCTGGTGCTAAAGTATCTGGTTATAATGTAAATGGAAACACAAAATAAAAGATTAAAAAGTAATAAAGTGAGAAATGCAGGAATAATAAATAACCGGGGGAAAACATGTTTGAGGTGTGACTTAAAGAACATGACTGACTTCACCACCTTGTCTTAACCATATACTGGATAGGTATTATACACCCCACTCCTCCCACTGAGGCAAATCCTGCCATTGTCATGTTGCAGACAGACATTCATGGTGTTCTTTGGCACCTGTGCCTTTGTACACCAGTGGCACCAATGCTGGGTGATGAGAGGTAATTGTACTCTTTTAAGAAGCAACAAAGTCTACATTATAGGGTCAAGACAGGAGAGTGCAATTCAAGGTTTTTATACTATGCTTTGCTTTTCTTCCACCTGCTGATTCCTTTTCTGTTCACTTCCTTTTCATTTGTTGGTAAAACGAAAACACAATCATTTGATTAGCTTTTTAAAACACACCCCATCCAAAACATGTGCTAAATTTATACTTACCCATTGTGTTTAAATGTGATGCCCAGGGGGTCTTTTACAAACTGCATATAACAAGCTGGGAGGGAGGGCCTGTTTAGTTATAGCCATATACCTTGTGTGTCACAGCACAGATGCCAAAGGGCACCTTGGTATTTGACGCTCTGTCAAAGAAAGCAGCCTGGTAATCCTTACACTTGTAATTTTGCCCGCTGGTGTATTTTTCCTGTTCTCCACAAACCGCAAGTGACTTTTTATCCAAGACCGTTTTAAATTTGTTGATTTTAATCATATAAAAGTACCCTAAAGTCACATTTTAACATTGTAACATTAAAGTAAATAATAACTCACATTGCAATATAAGAGCCTGTATTTATTCTAACGTTTTATACTTTCAGTTGCAGCATATATTTCAGATTTATGCACTGTTGTTGTGGTGACTGTCACTATGGGTAGTGTTGCTATAATAATAAGAAGAAAAAGACTGAGGAATATTTTATTTATCCCAAATGTCAGGTAATTACTATGTTAGGGGCAGGGATAGCTCAGTAGGTAAAGTGGTCGCCCCATGATCGGAAGGTCAGCGGTTCGAATCCACTTAACGGCTACCCTGAGGTACCCCTGAGCAAGGTACCGTCCCTACACACTGCTCCCCGGGCGCCTGCTTAGTGGGCTGCCCACTGCTTCACTGAGTGAATGGGTCAAATGCAGAGAAAAACAAGTAATTTCCCCATGGGGATCAATAAAGTATCCATTATTATTATTATTATTATTATGTTACAGCAGACAGAACATAAAAGCAAGGTAGCTCAGAACAAACACCGCGGGAGGAGCTCAGTTAAAAGAAAACACAAAAAAACTGACGAGCTCAATGAGCTCAGATTTTAAATGGCATATAATAAGGAGCTTTAATTTAAAATTCATGCAGATATTGCAGTATAAGTAAAGATCTTCTGTATCTGTTCTTGTGGAAGCAGAGCTCAAACAGAGACAGTATTCAGCAGCAAGTCCACTGCGTGCTTCAGAGGGTCATCAGAATCCATTAAATATCCACATCCATTCACCACAGCCACAGTCACGTTGACGACCTCTACGTCAGCTGATGGAGGAATACGAACAGTGTGTCTATTCAAACCGGATTCAAACAGCAACAGCGATGACGAATTCCGCTCTTTGAGATGTATGGATGCTTTCCAGCAGCCATCAGTTCAATGTTCAGGCTAGAGAAATGTTCCTTCACAGCTACTGCAAACCCTCCACATTTCTACTTGCTTACACATTTCTTAATGTTGCTGTTTTTCAGTGATCATAATAAGCACTGGAATTGCGCCAAACAAGAGGCGACTGTATTCTTAAGACATCAATATGCGATTTAGTGTTTTCTGCTTTGTATAGAAGAGCAACGTTTTGCTTTTTAAGATAAGTAACATTGTAAAAGTTGCAGGAGAAAGCAGTGTGCAGGAGCCAAAATGCACAAAGTTACTCCACTGTATGCCAAATAGGTTGGTAGAGCAAAAATAAATAAATAAATCAGCTGACTTCTACTGAAAATCTCTAATGTATATAACTTTTTTATGTTTTGGGGGAAATGCCAAGTCATACTCCATGAAACAGATGAGCTGGCTGTTTGAAACAATGGTGAAGGACAAGCACCTGAAGCCTGTGATAACCACAACACAATTATCTCCGACTGCTACAGTATGACCCAGAGAAATCTGCATTAATTAAAGCACACACAACCAGCCTGTTAATCCCGTATGAAAGTGTCAGAGAGAAGAGACTTGTGTTTGTGAGGTGATTAACTCCGAACCGGAAAGATGCTGCGAACAGCACTATAGGCTCTAATGTCAGCGATGTTGCTGCTTGATGTTTAATGCCCTGATACTTAATCAGAGATTGATGTTTACCAGAGGGAGGAAATGTGCTGGATGTTGATGTTGAAGTTTTAGGTGTTATTAATGAGAAAAAGCCATGAAAAAAAGGGCCTTTCTTACCCTTCGCTCCCCCTCCCCCAAAAAGGTTAAGTGTTTCAGACAGGAAATCTGTAATTATCTGCTGAGCCTAAGCTTCAAGCAGCATCCTGTGAAGTTCCCTCAACCAAATCTCAAGGTGACTCCTCTCTGCAGAGGCACCAAGTTTTCTTTTGCTAAATTTACATTGATGTTCCGCTTCATAGCCACCACCCTGATACAATAAGCAAGGCAAACATTTCCCAATCTACTGCTCTTATCTTTTATTCTGCTATGTCTGCATGTAATCTTTCTATCATATTTAGTATTGTTGATGCATAATTAATTTTCATTTAAAGCAAATTCTTAATTTCTGATTATCTTTTAGAGATAGTCGGGTAAAAGAAATACCATTGTTGCCCTACAAAATTTATTTAGTCATCCAGCTCCTTTCATATACACTGCAATGCCTCTATGGATGTTTTTTTTTTATGCTTACGTTTTTGTGTGTGCGTTTCTGTTGTCAGCTTATGAAAGCGTTCTATTTTTGTGGGACAGCCTGCTACAGCCTAAAAAAAATGTCTGTACAAAGCCTTGAAGTCAGTCACATGGAGCTGGTGAGTTGCTGCAGGAACATTGCCACCTCAATTATTTATCACTGAGTCTATTTTTTCACTTATTAAATTAATTAGTTAGGTAATTAAAAGTTACATGTTTTAATTAAATTGGCATTGAATTCTAACACAGGGCCCTTACCTGAAAGAAAGGCATCGTGGGATGGAGTTCGTCAGCTTGAATGAGCTTGAGCTTAAATTCATTCCCATTTGGGAAGATGTGGATAAGTTTAAAAAAAAAAAAAGAATTATCTGTTTCATGCTCTGTAACCATTTCAGTCACTGTCTTTGTGAACAGCATTTGGAGATAGTAGCACAGTGCATTGTCTTACAAATGCTAAGAGCAATGAGTGAAGCTGAAGAAAAAAGGGTTTAAAGTTTGAAAGATTTCGCAGAAAACTTCATGCCATAGATGTTCTGGTTGTGGACTTTAAAGGGGGGAGAACAGCATCCGTTATTTCAACTGTTACATACATAAATACATGTGTTAAAGGCAGCTTATTCAAAAGAAATCACTTTTAACAAGAGCTAGAGGGTACCCCTTACCTAGGGGCAAGCTCAAGGGCTGAAAAATGAATGCCAAAACCTGCAGTTCCTCTAATAGCCATTTGACGCTGGCTCTAAAAGCAGTTAATTTCTATAGTTTATAGCCTGGTTTTGGCTTCTGTTAATAGATGTGCCTTTATAATAACTCTAATTGGGGTGATGTTTTTTTTTAAATCAGAATTAATCAATTAAAATACATAGGAGCAGCTTTTGGAAGCTACCATGTCCATCCATCTCTAGAGATGGACATAAGCCTATTGTATGCATGTGGATAGAGACCATCCACGTACACCAAAGGCAGAGAAGAGAACTCCTAGTTGTTTCTGTGCAGTGTTGGTCAAGTTACTTGAAAAAAGTAATCAGTAACTAATTACTGATTACTCCCCCAAAAAAGTAATCCTGTTACTTTACTTTACTGATTACTTATTTTCAAAAGTAATTAATTACTTAGTTACTTAGTTACTTAGTTACTTTTTAAAAACACGATTTACAACCTGAAGAGGTGATAAAGTGATAGATCTTTCAGCCCAATTCTACTTTTTCTACATAATCCATCATACAAAATGTAATCAAATGGAAAAGTCTATTTTTTTAACTTGTTTTTATCAGTTTTAATCTTTTAACTTCATGCATCAAGCAAAACATTTAATTATATGCAACATTCTCTGACTTGAATAAATTAGTTTAACATTTAAACCTATTTTCTACACATTCCAGCACATAAAATAAAATATTTTTTGTGTTTTCACTCACTCTTTCAAACAGATGCAAGTAAAACACAGCAGAAAATAAATAAAGTCAAAGACTCAGCGGTCCTTTTGCTCTATTTTCACCTGTAAAGCAGGAGCAGGGTAGGCGGAGGGTTACCCTGGTGCAGGTGTGCTGCGGTCAGTTGAAGAATCCGCGCGAGTGTCTCTGTGAGTTTCCCATCACGTCGTAGCTACTCGGTGCTTGCTCGGAAGTTTAGGGGTTTTTTTCGCTGTAAAAAGAAGTTTTCTTCCCACGCACGATGGACGCTAATGTTTTTGTCACTTTTTATGGAATCAAACTCAAAGTAAGGTCAGTGCTTCCACACTTTAAACGCTGCACGCTCATACTCTCTCCCGCACTCGATATATTATCCATTGTTGATCTGCACACAGCTGCTGTCACCAACGTCGCACTTGCTTACGTCACTGTCATGAGACATTCTCGCAAAAAAATCACGGTTTTAGTAACGCAGTAACGCAGCGTTCCTACGGGAAAGTAACGGTAATCTAATTACTGATTTTGCAATAGTAATCCCTTACTTTACTCGTTACTTGAAAAAAGTAATCAGATTACAGTAACGCGTTACAAGTAACGCGTTACTGCCCATCTCTGTTTCTGTGCACCTTCACACTCAAGATATAAAGGATCATTGCTGTGTTTTCTCATCTGAGTAAGTTTCCCCTTCACCAAAGAAACAAAAATATGATGGAAAGAGACACTATGACATCTAGATAAAACATCTCCTAAGCCTCATCTCCTAAACTGAAGTCAGGGGTCCAACATCCAAAAGTGTGCATGAACATGCTTAATGGCCCAATTACTTACTGTCAATAGATTAGCCATGCGACCTTCCCATGACAGCTGACAACAAGCTGGCTAAAAAGCAGTGGGTTATAAGCTTGAGTGTCCTAGAAGTCCCAAAAAAATTATCTCTAATAAACAGCTTGATTAAATCTTCAAACCATATGAGAGTTTATTCACTAAGTGTCCAAGTCCAACAATGTAAGTAATTGACTAATGCTAACCGCAGCTAACACAAGCTAACAGCCGCTAAAAAAAACAGCCACACTTGCCAACAGAAAAGTTCAAGATATCGTCAACTCACCTCAGTATTGCTGTCATTGGAAAGAAGTGAACTTAACTGACTCACTGCCTCCTGTCATAAAGATTAAATAAAGTAGTAAATGGCCTGCATTTGTATAGTGCTTTTCTAGTCCATAGGACCCCAAAGCGCTTTACACTACATTCAGTCATTCACACACAGGCGATAGCAAGCTACATTGTAGCCACAGCTGCCCTGGGGCGCACTGACAGAGGCGAGGCTGCGGGACACAGGCGTCACCGGGCCCTCTGACCACCACCAGTAGGCAAACATGGGGTTAGTATCTTGCCCATGCAGCCTGGGATCGAACCACCGACCTTCTGATTAATGGCTGACCTGCTCTGCCACTTGAGCTACAGCCACCCCCAACAAAATAGACTTGTTAGCTGAGGTAAACAGCAGACTGACTGCTGACCCTCACTACAGCTGAACAGCAGCAGTTGTTGGTTCCTTAGTGAGCTTTTTTAATGGGATATCTGACTAATACTACAATAATACTACTCTGTGCTGTATGATCATTCCAGAAGTTTGTGCTCAAGTTTTAGTGAGTAAACCTATGGGATTTTAGCATTCTTTTTGTAGCACTAATTGTGTGTGTCTGTGTGATGCACTCTACTTTATGGATATGTAACAAACCTTGATATAGTTAGCCATGTCTGAAATAAAAACAATGTCACATGGCTCCAAAAAAAGCCAACATGTCAGTAGCCAAAAATCTAATAGTTATGTTTCAAAATGTAAATCCAAGCCCAGTAGTTCATGTCATGGTGGAATTGAATTCAGGACCTTCTTGCTGTGTGGCAACAGTGCTAACCACCGTGCCACCGTGCTGCCCAACATCCCCAAGTCTAACATTGTATTTTATAGAAAGGCAAAATTGGCATTTAAATAAAAAAATGATTTTTTTAATGTGTGTCAGTTAGAAGGATTAATATTTTCTTTGCTCCATGATCGCGAAGACCAAATAGCTAAAATGTTATATATATATATATATATATATATATATATATATATATATATATATATATATATATTCCCTAGAATTAGAGTTAGAGTTAGTGTTGGGTCCTCACGAATGATGATGACGGTTATGTTTGTGCACTTTTGTCCTTATATTAATAATTGTCATTTAGCATGGCAAGTTTATAAACAAGCTGAGCTATGGTTGAAGATTTAGCCACTGCCTTAATTGTTTAGTACAGCAAACTCGCTAACTAAAATAATTCATTATCAGAAGTGAAAAGTAAAGAAACACAAAGGCGGGCAGCTCTACATAAAGGGTTTGAAGTTTGAGGTGCTTAGTGATACTGCACAACTGGTGTCTGAACTGCAAAACCTTCCTTTTAATCATCGTTAGGCTCGCTGCAGCTAATCATCACAAAACAAACAACAACAAATCATTTAGATGTGCATCTAAAATTTTCATGGATCTGCAAACTAATTGTATTTTTTTCCTACAGCCCCATTTGAATAAAGAACCTCCCATTAAATGAGATATTTATTAAATAATCCAAAATATACAGTTTAAGGTGGTTTACTCCCAATGAAATCAAGAGAATTCCACTAGAGACCAACTGTTTTTAGGTGGTTGGCTTAAAGAGTACTCCATGATGATTTAAGATAAGCTGCTGTCTTATTTTTGTGGTCTAACAAACTGTTATGTGGATCCCCCCCCCCCCTCCCCCAAAAGTCACATGCTTTTGTGGTATCTTTTCTACTTTAGCGAGGTAAGATGTCAGCAACAGTAGTTATTCTGGCTTGGCAGCGCAGATTAAAAGTGAGTGGATAAAAAGGTTCACAGACAAATACAGAGAAATGTTTGGAATTCGTTTCCTTTGTTCAGCTGTGCAAAGGATTTAGCTTTCGGTTGGTGAAACATTGCTGAGAAGAGCTGTTTATATAGTTGGTCTGTGCGGTCATCGCTACACGTCTACGCTGAGAACTATGTTGACACAACAGTTGAGATCGCACACATACTGTGTGACAAACTACCACAAGATGAGGGAAGCCATCATCTAAGGCATAATTCTTGTGCTATCACTGGGTATTCATTTTAAGACATGAAAGCCTGAGCTTGAGATGTCTCGGCACCCAGCGTTAGTGCACTCTTACCAAGTCATTGTGATGTGAACAAAGAAAATGGAGCTAGTGAAACAAGAAAAATGTGTACAGGAAAGAACAAAAGAGACAAGTTAATGGAAACAAGATGGAACACTTTTTTTTTCTTCACTTAATTAGTGTTTTGAGGAATAGTAGCAGCACAACGAACAATGCGTTTTTTTCGAGAGTTTTATTTTAAACCTTGAGTAATTATAGCAAACGTGAACACACTCCAGTTACATAGATAATTACCTGTAAACACATCATTAAGTCCTTTATATCTCCAGTCAGGGTAGTTTGCCACTTCCTGCACCACATGTAATAACAGCATTTTGTTGTTTGGGGTAATTTTCTACATTTCTGAGTTAAGGCGCTCTATGTCTCAATTATTTACCTTTAATTAATTGCAAAAAATATTTTATATTAAGGCTTTGTGAACTGTGTGCCAACCTTTAATGTAGGAATAAGGTTTTGAAAACAAGGTCTCCACATATTGAATGTGATATCATGTAAGTTATGTGGGAAAAATAAACAGCAGAGGGAGGCATAATGTAGTTAGTTTACTTTTAACCATATTACATGTTACGTAAGAATTTCGCTGGTTGCTGGAACCTGAAAAACAAAACCCTTTGCCTGCCCCTCCTCAAAGCCTATTTGATTTGGTCCACTTTAAGAAAGGGCATGTCAGAAAGATAAATTATACCCAAGCATGCTTTGTTTCTTAATGTAGAAATTAAATTCAGCTTTTAAATGTATAAATTAAATGGTTATGAAATTGCAGGAGGTGGAGCCCGGAGCACTGCAGGCTCCTGTTTCTGCTTTGCTAAATGACTGCATGGATGGAATTACTCTTGTGCACAGCTATAGATTTTTTTTCTACGAGGTCTTCATCATGCATGTCATGATATATATCTGACTTACAGTCACCGACCAACCATAACTTACCAGAAGTGAGGTATGTCCACCTGTGGCAGTGGAACAATAACAGTAACCATGCAACTAAGCGTGAGCATGCTTTGCTGGATTTTTATCTGATGGTTACACTGAATGCTCCTTGATCCAGATGGTGGCCTTTATTTTTCTTCTTTTCTGATGAATAAAACCTTTTCCTCAGCAGCGCAGAACCTGTTGACTTATTTGTCTTTTGTCCCCATTTCCTCATTAGTGACGCCTTATGAGTTTAAAATCTGTTGAATTCAAAATCATCGAACTGTAATCACTAGTGCACAGATATGCTCCATAATAATAGATATATCGCTTACAGATAAACGCCCCAAGTGGATTCACATGGCTAAAGCTTACTCAACTAGTGGTTACCTTTTGAACCAGCCGTACTGCCTTGGATAATTACGTTCTGTTTCTCAGGCTATTATTCATCAGTTAAAGGTCAAGAGCATTGTTTGCAACACAAACTGCGCCTTGCATTGTATGGGCCAGCACGCAGTCTTCCAGTTGCTTAGTCGCTTTTGATATGCATGTGAATGTCAAATTAGAGAACTAAGCCCTAACAGGCAGCCATTACTGCAAGTGAGGAGCCTTTGTGTAAACCTGAGGTCTAATCACTTATTCAATCACTAAGCATTGTCCCTGCTCCCCTCCACCCTGCCACCACTACTCCCTCTAAAAAGCGTCTGATTTTCATTTTCTAAAACCATGGATACACTTGAATAAAATATATATTTCTGCCCAAAGCCAGGGCCTAATTGGTTATCTGAAGTACTAACAAGGTTCTCTTGGCTGCTTTAATTAAACGTGAATCCATTGTCATGTTAACTAGTTAATTAAGTGAGACGAAGATGATCTCTAAGAACTTTCTCTTATCAGATGAGATACTCTGGGTTTTGCTAACAAGTATACAAAATGTTCAGTACACTGGTGATTATGGAAGCGTCTCCCAATCAGCGAGATGCTGAAAACACAACAGAAACCCAAAGTCGGATCTGCGACGCTCATCTCCAAACTGTCGCCAAGAAGGACAAGGTGGCACCGAGCCAGAATGGCAGAACGCGGATCAGATGTTCCTCTGTTGCACGAACAAGGGAAAGCACCCGAAACTGATGTTTTAGCTTAGAGTAAGATCAGGTGCTGCTTTATGTGCTCACTAAAACATCTATTTTAAGGCAGAATTCCAGGCCATCACACACACACTGCTATCTATATACAGAGAGCAGGTTTTTAACCCTCTCGAGGCAGGCGTTGCCGATTTGCAACAGTTAAAAACTAACAACCTGATTACCCCACATACATATTTTATGAGGTTTTTTTTACTCAGAAGTACCACTGCAGGACTTGGTTGTGCATTAGCAATAAAAAGTTTAGTTTGAGCCTGAGTGGGTTAAAAGACAATGCGTCTTTATACATATTCACAAAAAGGGAAAAAAAACTTCTCCGTTATTTAGGCTGATGATATGTATTCATAAATAAGCCCCAGCTGGATGCATATCTTTCTAAAAGGAGGGTTGTTGTTTTTTTTTTGGTTTGTTTTGAAGTGGATGCTCCTACTGCAGTGTTTTGCTATTTAAATATGCTCTGCACTTCACCGTCAAGATCCATCAAAGAAACAATGAGGAAGTGAACATTCATAAAGTTCCAATAATGTTTTGTAATGGAACATTACACTGTAATGAACAACCAAAAATGGTTCTTTATGGAGCCACTAAAGTGCTGTGAACCAGAGAAACGCAGCTCCTGCCATGTGCTATATTACTAATAGATCTGCTGACTGCAGTCACAGTCAGAACCATTAAGGATTTTAAATTGTTCGCTCAGAATGTAAAGAGTCTGTAATGCACAATTTTGTTCAACTCTGAAGCGTCGTCTTCCTAAGAGTAGTGGGTAACTATTATCCTGCAGATCACCTGCCCCTGGAGAGGTGAGAGTCCTTTCACCTTGCACCTGCTGGCGTTTGGCACCACACGCCTCACACATTCCATCTCTGCATCTGGACTCCACCAGATGTTCTTGAATAATTTCTCATACAGGTGAAAGTTCCTTCCCTTCGCAGCTGAACCTCAGCTTCTTCTGCCTCTTTCTTCCAATTCGGGTACATCGAGACATGCTCATGCAATTTCCCCTCTGATATATATATATATATATATATATATATATATATGTGTGTGTGTGTGTGTGTGTGTGTATTTTGCACTTGAAAGCCTTCGCTGCAATGAGGGGCGGTGAAAAGTTCGAGGGAGGGACACTAGAAAGGCCCCCTCTTTTTTCCCCACTCATTTCATTTGTCCCCATGCTGAAAAATAAGACTTTAACCTGATCCTGAAGGGTAGCATGCCTCAGATGCATCACAATGTCCAAAAAGCAGATGGCAGTCTAGCAGGGCAACAATTCTTTCTCTCAAAAGCTGAATAATACATGCATATCTTGCTATGATCCAGCGAATTCAATAGCCTATAGAAAAGGATTGCTCTCAACGTAAACCATTTTGCTAGAGGCCGTGCGCCTTCCTCAGGTCCGGTCTCCCATAAATAATTTGACTTCAACCTTCACATGCATAAAAATTGCAACTTGTTGGTTATGAAAGAGAACAGTGAGGATGCACTTTGAATGCCAATGTGGCGATGAATAAACAATGGCTCGCTGCTCCAGGAGCAATGCAGAGCTGCCAGGAGACACTGCCTAGAGTCCGCAGGCTCTCTTAATGGTTTTTGCCAAAGACCGAGCCTTTCAGTCAGCTGTGAATGGGAGGCTGTTTTGATCTGGTGGGGAACACTTTAATAATTTCTAACAATGCAACAATTCCCCAGACACTTTGGACAACCTTGGCTGATTCCCTCTGATTATTCTACTGCCCTCAACTCTCTTTAAACCATGGCTTAAATGGGCTTTCTGTGGCTACAAGCTTAAGGTATATAAGTATAGTATCACACTCGCTTTTAAAGCTCGTCTTCTACAGCTAATTACGCTACTACAGCTAACTGGAAGAGCATATCTTTGTCAATAAATGAGCTCTTTACACATTTCTACATCACATCCAGGTATTTTTCTTTAACAACCTGCACAGTTATTCAAAAGCAATACAAGCAATAAAATAGTCAGGATCCTCTGCAGTGTTTCTGAGCAGATATGAGATGTCTGAGAAGCAAATCAAAGTCTGTGATCTCCCCTGAATGCAGTAGGAGCTTATGTTGTTTCTGCAGTGCTGCAGTGCCACCTGGTGGTGAGCACACGCCACTGTTAAAACTGCTCCAAGCTCTGTGACTCTCAGCCTGAGGATCAGAATAAGAAAGATGGAATAAATACATATTTATTTAAATAACTGCATTATTTATTCACAGCATTTTAGAAATTGATTTATAACATCACATTTCTTGATTTCTTCACATCTCAGATCTTTTAAAAAAGTAGATAGTTAGTAGACTATTTGACTAACGACGCTTCATATTGTATTTCCATAATGCCTGCTTAACTGAACAGAAAAGCTTTGAAATTCCCCAGTTTGCTTAAGAACACTATTGACACAAAATGTTGTTTTGACTATTAAACCTGGAGGGATGAAGTTTCATGTTTCATAGTCTATTAGCTCAAATCCTGGAATGCTTTTTTTTTTAGTGCTCCAGTAGTTTCTTTCTCCAAACCCAGCCTGCTGATTCATAACGGAGTCACAGCTTATAACCCAAATTCCTGGGAAACTGACTTTACACATAAAATGTCAATTTGCAAGTCATTTATATGTCGTAAACCTTTTGTGACTCAGCAAAATCTTGTAAATGGCACCAAAACCAGACTTTGCTTTCAGTGAAAAACTAAAAGTATGAAAACAAGAAAAACAAAAAGGTCAGGAAGTGTTTAGCTAGAAAGACGTGAGCTTACCAGACCTCTGTAGCCTCACCCTCTAATGGATGCATTGTAGAGAAACACCTGTTACACTGGTGCACATCTACACATTTTGTTTTAGACTGGTTTTTTTGTGTTTGCCTGTCTCTTAGAAACAAAAACATAAGTGCCAAGTATGAACCGTAGGCCAATTTAGACCTCAAAAGCATTTTTTAAGGTAACAATTAGTGGTAAAAATTTACAAAAAGGCATATCTCGTAGCAAGCAGAATTGTTTTTCCAACACTGTAGAGACCCCTAGAAATTAATTAGTTTAGATGAAAGCCATTAAAGTGTGTTCTTCGACAGCACTGCGGCCTATTGTTGCATTGTGGGTAATGTAGGTGCCATGTATTGATAAATAGCACGAAGAAAGTAATATCTCTGGTTACTAAGCATCCATTTTTAGACATTAACACTAATGAGTAAGGGTTGAAGGTAAAGTAAAGCAAAAAGATGCATATACAGTATCTTAAGTCATGTCCTCTAAATATATCCACGAAATAAGAGTTTGACGCACTGTAATCATTGATAATATATCTTTATTTTTTTTTCTTTACTCTCACTAAAATAACTCAATTAACATGTCTTAACAGAATATCCTCGTCTACATTAAGAATTTAAAAGAGCATCTTTAAAGGAATAAAACATGTAAAACACCACACTGTTAAAAGTTCCCCATGAAGAGCGAAGAAACTTTCATTACGCGACCAAAGCACGATGCCGCACAAAATACACTTTCACCGAACCGCATGAGCTGACTCGCATGTACATCTCGAGCATATTTTGCCGCGGTGCGTTTGACCTTAACGAAAGAAAAGGAAAATACGAAATCAAAAATCATAGCACTCATTGTTATTTTGCAATACACAATGTGTGATAAAGAAAAAGAAGCGCAAAGTTAGAAAGCATGAGGTTATCTTCCGCTTTACCGACCCTCCCAAAAAGTGCTAATTTGGATTTTAAACAAAGATTCTGAGCAAGCTGCTTCTTACAGAAAAAAATAGATACGCTATATATCAAGAGGCTTCATGTATACCACGTTAAGACAATGTGTTTCGTACACAGTTATCCTTAAAAGTGCTTGTTGAAGTCTGAGCAGACCAGAATAAAAAACAAATGTACAGTACATTGGCCACATGTTAGATGTGTTATTTATAGAAATATACGTTTAAAATGACTGTTATTTTATACACATTCTAAACTTTAAAATCATATTCATAAAACCAGTTAATTTACCTTGTCATCCCTTGTTGTGTTGCTTAGACATTAAATAAAATCTCTTCTTTTTTAAACACATTTTCTTCTCGTCATGCGTCTTAGTGTTTACACTCTTTTCATTTAATACAAGGCCTGCATACGATTCATTTGTTGGCTTCTAGCTTCCCTGGAAGCCACTGGGAAAATATGAAACTACCACTAACGCTGGCAGTATGATCCCCAGCAGCAGCAGCCTCACTTCACACTTTTTGTAGCAGCTCCTGAAGGTTAAAATAAACACACTTTCAAAGCAACAGTCTGTTGGTCTGGCTGAGGATAAAGTGCTGTTCTCCTTTGGCCCCAATGTGGAATCAGATAAAAAAACAAAAAAAACAAAACAGTGGTCAGAATCACTCGTAGACCCCGGCTTCTGATCTCGGAGCAGCGTGATAAAAAGCCTCATGACCCAGAGCCTGGGACAACAGTCTGTGCCCGCGGGGCGACATGCAGCCCTGGCCAGGCAGATATCCTGCCACGGCTTTAACGGATCTTGTGGGTTTAGGCTTGGGTGCTGCGTAATACCCCTCCATGTGGTCATATTGTGTGGGCCTGACTTTAGTGCTCTGAGTCCTTCTGTTGGAAAAGGATCCCAGATGTTCGGGATCCATTTGGGATTTGGCGTGGTAATGGTAGTAGTGACGGTTTTCTCTGGTGCTCTGCGACCTCCCGGGTCTCCTGAGGATGCTGGGTTTCACCATACCAGAGTAGCTGTTGACAGCGTTGGTCATCATTAATCGATCCTGGTCGTGACCTCGCGTATGGCTTCTGTCGTTGTGCTCGACGGTCTTAAAGTTAGGACAGCCTCTTTCCGGGAGCGAGGGGACTTTGCGAAGCGGTGGCTGCTGAGAGGAACGCTCTTTGATGTGAATCCGCCTGGAAGGCCCCGAGTCCGCGCTTGAGCGGTGAACGCGCTGCCGCCTGGTGACCTCGGGGTCTACCGGTTGGGACCTCTGGGAAGTCGGGGATGTAAGCATAACATTTTGTCTTTCCATCTTGTCAGCGGAAAGGAGGCAGGCATTTCCAGGGTCTGACTTGCTTCTCGTGTGTGCGATGTCTCTACTTCTTGTGTCAGCAAGCGAGATGGGACTCTCGCAAGGAGACGCAGCTGGATATGTGTTTTTATGTCTGGATTTACTCTCCTGCATGACTGGTTGATATAAGAGTCTTTCAAAAACTTCTGCGTCTCTCGCCTCATAAACAACAGTGTCCCTGCTTTCTATGAAAAGCTCTCTGTTCACAGGGGGGACGCGCTGAGGAGAGTAGTTGTAGTAATCTGATTGTCCGCTTTCTCTTGTTGAACGCACGGTGTAAGACTTACTGTGTCGGATGCCGCTTTGCCGGCAGGGCTCTGCGTAATAGCGAGAGCCATCTGCAGGGTTCACATTTGAATAGGGACTGTAGTGGTAGTCAGTGTGTGTGTTCTCAAACTGCGGCCGCACAGGGTGAAGACCAGTCTGATTCAGCCTCTGATAAGGTGCTTCCTGGCCTGCTGTCTGCTCGACATAAAACATGGTGTCAGGGGGCAGGACTTCTGTCTCTGCCAACTCGTAATGACTAATCTGAGGGGCATGGAAGGAGCGAGCCCTCCGGATGGCCGGGTGCCCGACTACTCTATCGTCTGACCTCTGCCACTGGCCTTGTTGCCTGTGGCAGCCACTGATAAGGTGCTCATCTCTATGGTATCGTCTGTACTGAGGTGACAAAGGGTGCCTTAAACCTAAACTGCTGTAGCGGCCTTCGGAGGACTGCCTGTACAAGCCTTTTGGCCCAGAAAGGTGAACCGGCAGAGCATCAGGCCGAGGGCAGTGAGGTGCAGGCATTCGTGCTGCCTGAACTGGTCGGTGATGATGATGATGATGATGATGATAATGTTGATTACTGTAGACATCCTCAAGCATGCCGAGCGGCGTCTCCTCTTCTGGGCTGTAATGATGCGTTAAGGAGGGCTGTAATGGACGCGGAAACACCTCCTCGATGGATGCGGGCATGGAGGTCTCTGCCAGAACGGAGCGGAAATTAAAAACGTTTATCGAGTCCGGGTTGACGTATCCAGGAGAAGCCGATGGGCTCTGAGGCGAGTAGACGGGCTGAGTGGGTGTTGACACTCCAACACTCTGATAGGTGTGCTCTGTTTGCGTGACATCGCTAAGCTCTTTTTTCTCTCTGCAGTCCCTCCTCTCAGCGCTGCCTTCATCCAAGCTCCCTGACCCGAGCGGACTGACATTAGGAGTGAAATTGCACATGCTTTCCTGTCCGTCGGTGACCTGTAGCGACTCTGAGCAGAGGTGCGGAGGCAGGAAATGAAGAGGATGAGAGTAGCAGTGGGTCTCCGCAGGGCTGTGCACCGATGTTTGCCACTGGGAAGCAGGGGAGACATTAGAGCCGCTGTACTCCTGGGGATATGCTTTGAGATCAAGGACTGAGGGCCGTGGTGGTCTGTCCTGGACGTGAGATGCTTCCGGTCTGTGAAGCGGATGCACAGGGACATTGCTTCTTCTTTGGGAGCCACTGCTGGCCTTTTGGGCAGTTTCAGCCAGAGCCAGAGCCAACTTGCGTGCGGCACTCGTCAAGGGAGGGTGAGGAGGGAGAACAGAAACTGAACTCATAAGTCTATCTGTTCCTGGGGAGGGATAAGACAAACAACGCTACAGTATGACAGGACAAACAAAGCTATGGTAAGACATGATGGGACAAGACACAAAAGCTTTCATAAGAAACTAAGAAAGGCATTCTTATTTAAATAACCGCTAACTTTACAGTATAAATCAAGTATGCAATGTGAAAGAGCAATGGCACTAACCTGGATCGGACATGTTCTGTGCAGACTGAGTGAGGTCTGTCACAGCTGATGCCTGGCTCGCTGTGCTGAGTGGGCTGCAGTGTTGATAGGACGCTTTGGGCCCTTTTCCATCTGCCAGTGGAGCGTCACTGTTATCCGCTGGGGTAGAAGAAACCTTCTGAGGTGGCAGAGACATGGATGCAGACTGAACATCTGCTTGCGTCTTAAATGATTTCTTCCTGAGTTTAGGGGAGAGCTGCTTGTAGCTAACCTTCCTCACACCTTTACTGAGCACTGGACTAATGTCTGGAGACTGTAGGCAGGCCAGGTTGTTGTTGTTAGGAGAAGAGATGAGCTCTGATTCACTGGAACAACCAACATTCTTCCTCCACTTGTTTGTATCTTTACCGTGTTGTGGTCCAGGGGTTGCTGAAGGTGGGCTGCACTGAAAAGACATGGGGTCAAAGTCTAAAATAGAGATGCCTGCAGCCGGTGGAGAAAGGTCGAGGTCATCCTCCTGGTGCGGAGGTGAAATGCCTGCTGCAGTACTGACACGGTCAGCACCAGCATGACTCTCGTGTGGCGGTTTTGTTTTGCGGTCGCGTTTACTGCCGCCGTTGTGGAGGTCGTCTTTACTGACGGCAGACATGGCCTCGCTAGTTGAACGAGGTCTGAGAGGACGGTAACTTGGAGGCTCCCCTGGGATGGAATAAATTATACTCATATTATATTTATACTGATTATTTAGTAGTATGTTGTACAAAAATATTATAAACCACTGGCAGCATGTTTGAAGTGTAAAAAATAGACAATATTAAACATTAATTACCTTGTAAATTTTGCAAAGAGGTGAGAGATTCTTCACTTTTGGTAGAGCGCAAAGTGCCACTATCTCCTCTTCCCCCTGCAAACATTTGATCAAATTAATATTCCTAATAAATTAATCAGCATCTCTAATAAATACATCAATCAGTACAAGAAAGCGATAAATTAAAATGCAAAAAAAGAAGCAATAAAGATTTGGGGTACAGAAGCTGCATGTTTTCTGGCTGCGCAACAGCAGCAGTGAGCTGACCTGGCAGTGCAATGCTCTTTATCTCGTTAGGCTCACTGGGGTGTCGCTTCAGTTTACGTTTGGACACAGAATGGGATTTTCCCAGGTGGAAAAAAGAGAGCCAGTTCCCCACTGGAGACTTCTTAGCCTTAGCAGGAGGCCGCTTGCTGCTGCAACACAGAAACGCATCATTTTCAATACTGGCGCTTGTTTCTAAAAGTACAAGAAGAAGAAATAACTGCTGTGAACAAAAACAAGACATTAGTAGTTACTATTTTTTCATTATATGATGTGATTAATTATCTAGTCTACAACCAGAGTGTTAGCGATGACTCACGATCAATCACAAATTGCATGATATTGTGAAGTATGAGAAGAGAGTGAAAGGTTTTCTTATCATTGGCTGTAGTACACAAACGTATTAGAATTCAAATCCATTCAAAACTCAAAGAGGATCCTGCCACAGCCATAAACAGCATGATCATCATGTCATAGAGTGGACCGGATTAGCACAATGATGATAGGAAACCCCCGACCAGTAATACGAGCACTGACTCAGCGATTATGACCAATAGGAGCATGTTCATCACCATCTAACAGGATACACGTGGCAAAGTGAAAGTTCGAACTCTCCTGTCATTTGTTTTTTCAGCTTTTTTCATGTTGTTCAAGCATGTTTATTATCATGGAGGATCTCATGTTAATGACTTGAATGACTAAATTGTTTGAACTGATTCTTCAGCCCATCAGGAGCAAGAATTTGTAAGTGGTGTGCATGAAGGTCACACTGTGAAAATGGAAAAACCTTGTAAGTGACCTTATCCACACATTTCTTTTTTTATGTGTTACAATTTGTATTCAGCCAAATTGTTGTAAAACTTGAGTGAAGACCCATTACGTCATCATCGTTAAGTGCGATTAAACTGTGACCAATACTGTAAACGGACTGACAGATGACGGATGCCTCATCATGGCTCATCAGTCATCTGATTGGACTAAAAAAAATAAAAAAATTAAAAAAGAGAGAAAATGCAAAATTCCCAAAAGTGAACTTGACATTTTCAGATACTTGTTTTGGCCGATTATTCATCTCATGGCATCTAATTAAAGAATAATTTAGTTATAAAGTTTGCAGCTTTGCTTTGTAAATGACTTTTAATTAAGTGCCAAATATGCTGCTCATCCATTAACTGTTATCAATAAACAGATCAGATCGGGTGTGACAACACGTGAGTCGCGGTTCGAGAAGCAGAAGGATTCCTTCACATATATCACAGAAGGCGGCCATAT
Source organism: Astatotilapia calliptera (assembly GCF_964374335.1). Classification (NCBI taxonomy): domain Eukaryota; kingdom Metazoa; phylum Chordata; class Actinopteri; order Cichliformes; family Cichlidae; genus Astatotilapia; species Astatotilapia calliptera. The sequence goes on from NC_137435.1 coordinate 13,217,911, forward strand.
ACCAACCTCTCTATCGGAAGCTCGATGACTGTGTGGAACTTGCCGAGGAGAGCTCCTGGTCCCTCTCCGACCTCGATGTAGTCACTGTGGGTGAGGCAGGGGGTGGTGGCCGGGGAGCTCAGATGTACCTGTGTGCGAGCCTGAGCTTCCTCTATAGACAGTAACTTAGTGGATGGGGAGCAGACCATCAGGGACTTTGGTCTGGATAAGGTGTTGTTACCTAAAGTTGAAATGTTCAGTGTGTTAGAGATGCATACAGGGTATATAATGTATACAAGAACTTTTATAATCCTTGACTGGGAAACAGTTTAAAAAAAAAAACACTTACCAGTCCTTTCCCTTATGATCGAATTAAGTTTGGGGCTGAAGAGAGCCTCAGTATTATTGAGGATGAATTCCACCACCACCGACTGGATACGCACCTCCATGAACGCGGCCGTGCCGCTAAAGCAGGCCGACTCGATCTGTCTGGACCTGAAACACAGCAAAGCACAGCGCAACCCATTTCACAGCTCTGTACCACTGAGACATGCCCCAGTTCACCGTCACAGAAAGGCTAGAATGAAACAGCAAAGCTAATGCTGTGACGCTATGATAGTCACCTGAGGAGGTTAGGTGCCCAGACGATAGCTAAGTTTTTTGTGTGCATGTTAGTGATGGAGCTGAAGGTGGCGAGTTGGGAGAGGTGCCTCATGAGGAACTCCAGTGTCCTGCAGAAAAAAAGTAAATTTTTAATCTAAGCTTTTTTCTTTTTAGACTTTAAAATTGACAACTTTAGCTTATTGTATCTGCTCAAACCCAACACAGTTATCCTTCCTATTACCAATAAAAAGATTTGAAACTGGTAGGATCAGTTTTTCAAATCTCAAGCTAAATAAAATAACTTTCAATTGCTGTGTTTGGTGAATATGTGAGACATTTTTGTAACTGAGATATCGGCTTGTGTAGGAAAACGGGATCTCACGGCTTCCACAAACCAAATCAGGCTCTCAGCAGGGTCCGACATGCTGTTTACAAAATCCCATTTCTACTTCAGACCACCAGGGTGCAGCAGCAGCGAGCTTGAAAGCTGACCTGTAATGTGGAGGAGGCAGCTGCTGGATGACATTGTGGATTTTGACCAGCCTCTCCTCATCTGTGGCTGCAGACACAGCCTCCTGTAAAAAGACAGAGGATAAAGCGCGCATGACTTCGAGACCGTTAATCACAGCCGAGGGAGTTTCCTCAACATCCCCGCTCTCGTTTTCCCCCTCTTCTTTTAAATATTCAAAGCAGCCACTGTTTTGTCTCGCTTAATCTGCTATTCGGGTTTTAACATGCACAACCCCCGCTGTTCCTAGAAAGCTCAGCGTGATGCACTGACCCCATTTTGAGCAGCACTTCAAAATGAGCAGAAATTTTGAAATGATTTCCTCTGTTCTTTTGTCAACACTGAATAACTAGAAATAGGTTCCTCGCAGCTTTTTTGCCCTACTTGTAATACTTGACACTGTTGCAATACCAGCTTCCTTTCTGATATCTATTCCCAGTGTAAACCCGTGCTGTGGTCCTTACCGAGAATCTGTCGTAGAGCTGGTAGGTGAGAAGAGGGTTGGGCAGCTCCCTGAAGTACAGTTTGCAGAGAGAGCCCACTGAGTGAATATCCTGTGTGTAGACGTCTCTGCTCAGGTCTGGGACCTGTTCAGAGTCAAACTCATGCCTACATGGAGACCAAAATAAAGAGAAAGCAGAACAGTGTGGGAGTCATCCTACTGCCCATCTGTCAATATATGAGAAAAACAAACAACAAAAACAGGACTATAAGCTCCTTTTGAGGCAGAAATCATTAATTTACCACATGATAATTATTATTACTATTTCAGTGTCTTTGTTTAAAAAAAAAAACTTCATTCTTGCATCTAATGCAGGAAATCTATTAATAAACTTGCTGATTATTATCAGAAAATCGTCGACTGCTTTTTTATCTCCTGTGTTTTCATAAATGTTGAAAGACTATTTCATGTGGTGTCAGTCAGTTTTAAGTGAGAAAAGACGTTTTGATTGGCTGTCAAACACCATCAGGTTCTGTGCCTAATTTATGTACTGATGGGGGATTGTTTCACAAATTCCTCCTGGCAAGCATAAACTAGATGAGAAGACCATTACAGCCGTTCAGAGCTGCACAGCTTGAAACAAATTGTGTTTGATGGATTCCAAGAGAAGCAGCTCAAAAAGAAAATAATATTTAATGAATCTCAGTATATTTCCAATTACTTATCATAATTCAGTCACCAAAAAAGCTTTTGAAAGAAAAAAGAAAATAAGCAAAAAGAAGAAAAAAAAAGACACTGAAACCCCAGAGGGAACTCAGACTAGAGGGAATATTTTAGAAGGTAGATGCCAGTTTTGGAATTTGGTCCTTCCTGGGAATCCTCAGGAATTGTTTAGGGTTATATATCGATTTTGCAGCATGTGCGAAACAGGCACAAACCTCAGTTTCTGAATGTTGGAAGAGATCCCTGAGAGCCTATAGATCCCATCCACCACTCCATGTTTCTCTATGAAGTCTGCACAACTCTTAACAACCTGGGGCACTGCAATAGACAAAAGATGGTCAGCGACATGCTTCATTCCTTTAGGATATCTGAAGTTGTCTATGCATTACCACATAAGAATAAAAAACCCCAAAACTCATTGTTCCTCTGATTAACAAATGGACTCTCCTCTCAAGCAGCCTGCCGTAGATCTTACAGAGGAGGCTGAAGAGTGTGATCCCCATGAAGCTGGAACACATTCTCCGGTCCACCTTCTTAAAAAGAGAAACCACTACCACAGTCTGCCAGTCCAGAGACATTGTCCTCAAGTTCAGTGCTTTGCTGCAAAAGCATGCCCACTAACACAGCCCTGAAACATCCGGTTACTTAAGAAATTCGAGAAGAATCTCATCCACCCCAGGAGCCTGGCCATCAGTGATGGGCAAGTCTTCCCCCTGGTCCCCAGTCTCTGATTCTTCTGTGGAAGCCGTGCTACTGGGATCTAACTATTCCAGTGCACTACACTTACTGTAGACAATGTGAGTAGAGCCCTGCTCTCCCCTCCTGGAAAACCTGATGGTTTGCCACAATTGCCCCAAAGTCTACTAAAAGTTTTGCACCATGGTCTCAATAAACTCCTTTTTTGCTTCAGCTACAGCACAGCTGCACTCCATACAGCCTGCTGGTAGAAATGAGCTTCCCCCAGAGGGTCCATTGGATGAGTTAGGGAGGTGGTTGGGGAGAGGGAGGCCTGAACATATTTGCTTAGACAGCTGGCCCTGTGACCAATGACTCAGATAAGTGACAGAAAATGGCGGATGTAACAATAAAACATCCGTTTTGTCTTGATTCGGTATACTGTGCATCTCTACATGTTATTACAAGCCAAGACTTTTACTAACCACTGCAGTCTGTTTACTGGGTTGGCCATCACTGACCACGGGCAGGTAACAGTGGTAAACGTCCAGCTTATCTCCGCATCATTCTCTGTTTCAACTCCAATAGTCACATTTAAATAGCTGCTTTTTTAGTGTGTTTTTGTGATAATCTGCTATTTTCGCACCTTAGACATGGATTACTTTGCAGTAAAGACTCAAACACGCTTATAGCTAGTGTCAAATTGAAAGTCGTCATTAAAAATATCCTTTCTTCAGGTGTTTTATAAGTTGAAGGTTTTCTATATCACGTTGCTTGTGTTACATTTTGCACACATTTTTGATGCCTCGATCGGTTCTTTCAAAAGCAATTTTTGAATGGGACGCCCTGACAAAAATCAATCATACCACGAAGTACTGCATGTGCAGCCAAAGCCCGAAAACCTGGATCGTATTTCTCTGTACCACAGCATGGCTCGTTGTGCTATGCAACAATTAAAAACATTTCACTGAGTCAATGTGTTGCAGTGGATAACAGGCTCATTCATCACTGTAAATACAAGGTACTGTGGTTTATCTTGAGCGAATCCAAAACACACAGTCCTGAGGCTGTTAAGACTCTTGAGTGAAGTGTTTACGTAGCATTTAAACATACATCACCCACCTTCAACAGGGAAAAACACTGTAATACAACTGGATTTTTTCCTATTTCAGCTGTTTTCTATGAATCATTACTCACTGGCTGAAGTGTTCCCACGAGGAAAGGTTACAAGTAGGCATCGCTTCATTGTAAGGAGTCACAACACAGGTGAAATTACATTATCCAGCGTGAAGAACAGATTTTACTACAATATTTAGCAAGAAATGTATGAAATTAAAATAATACACATGATGAAAGTCACATGAGTATTGTCTACCTATTGACCCGAAGGCCTAAAAACCCAAAATACACAAAGCAGTTTTGGCAAATCTACAAAAATCTATAGAGCCATAGATTCACGAGGTAATCCCTGCTTTGGGATTAGTTCTTACCTTCCAGCAGTTTACACTGAAATGTGAACAGCCAGCAGGTAAAAATGATTCACTGTAAAATGAGAAATAAAAATCCATTTTACCCTCATGTCCTGAGTTGTGGAGATGTTCCCCCAGGTCACAGCCAAACACACGCTCTCGGAGGATGCCGCGCTGCCTGAGCTTCTGCGGCGGCGGTCGAGACTTCATAAAAGACCTCAGGAACGTTACCAGCTTTCCATGCTTCTTACACACTGATTAAGATGAAACACACAACCAACATACATATAACAGGCGAGTGAAATCAATCTGACTCATATCCTGGAAGCAAGTCTTAAATAAATCATCACGCACCGACACACACACACACACACACACTGAAAAGTACCTGGCTTTGGCACTGAGCTTTGAACACTGGGGGGAATCTTGTCATTTATCAGCTCAACACAGTCACAGGGGAAGAAACCAACCTGGAAGAAGAGAGAAGAGAGACTGAGAGGACTAAAGGGGAAAGACAGAAACTGTGATACGCTTGAATGTTAAAAGGACCAGAGGGGGTGTTTTATGCTGGAGCAGACTGTTATACGGCGAGGGTGCAGAAATAGGTCAGGAAGCATGAGACGCTGCCTCAGACGCTAAATCCTCAGCTATCAGCTGCAATAGTGTGGCTGGCATTGTTTGTGACAAACAGACACAAAACCTGTGAGTCTGTCTCGTTGCGTCTAGATCCTCATTGCAAAACGTGCTCCTGTTGGCAGCAACTACTTCTACTCTAGCAGGGACAACAACACATTTGATTACTTTGGTAAGGCATCCTGGAGTTGCAGGCCAAACCTATTATTAAATATATCCACAGACTTTGTATGGATATTGTAAATGGTTCATTTATTTCAAAGCATCAAATTTTTAAAAACATTTTCTGCTCTCCCATCTCCAATTTGCATAAAAATGTTGTGCGTCCAAAGTCTGAGGATATAACGATTGCTGTGAAATTTAGGCTTCATATGCTAATTACTTTGTATACATTGTATTTCTGGTTTGTTGAGCCACTCCCAGCGTGTTTTTCGTTCACACTTTGAAATCTGAAACTATATTTGAATATGAATATCTCATAAAGTATCCACAATAAAATGCCTGAAATGTTTTTATACATCAAACACAGCAAAATAATTAACAGTTATAAGAAAGGGATTAATAATTAACTTTCCTGTCATAAGTGTCGCGAGGCCAAATTGCCGTTTCCTCATGCCGAGATCGGTATCTCCAAGACCTTAACTCCCCATTCCAACAGTAAGTCTAAAGCCACAACTGCTGCAGGCAAGCAAGGACACACGCTAACTGCCAGAATATATATGAAAATGCTACATTGTTGCATTTTTAATGTCTCTCTGACTATATTTTAAACTTAATCTGGATTATCAGACTGCTCCGGGGCAGTAGGACTCGAAAATTAAAATACACAAAACATATTTTAAAAACATTATTTGCTTAGTTATAACTAGAGTACCATTTAGAAACTATTCAGATCTTTTTGGATCAGACACAAAATGTTTTTGAAACCAGAGAAAGTCGAGCAGAAGACCCATGATGATAGAATGACTCAAAAATATTAAAAGGTAAAACAGAACAGGGATGCAAAGTGGGACACCTCTGGTTCTCTTTAATTAAATTCAAGGTATTACCTGTTTTTACCTGTATTATTATACAGTAGAAAGAGGACATTTGTGCATTTATTATACCTGAAATCCATGTTTCCCTCGCCACCAGCCTGTGTCTTCTTTAGGCGGCATGTCGATGACTGAAACAATGTCCCCCACCTGGATCACAAAGCGTGTGATGATGAGTCTGATCACAGGTGAGTCCATTAAAAAGGAATCATGATGGAATCAGAAATCTGCATATGCTAAACACTCGGTCAAATAAAATCTAGCTAAAGAAGAAAAAACAAGTTAAACAAATGGGAGTGTGTTTCTCATAGATGTTTTATAATAGCTGGTACCTCAAAGGTTAGCTCGTCTGTGGCCTGGGCTGTGTACCGCTTGGTGACGTGGGCAGCGGCGATGGCGGGGACATTGATTGAAGCTTCTTCAGACACCAGCAGATGGTTCCCCTTGTTGTCGATCTAAAAATAAAAAGTGTTACAACAGAGACGTGTTAGCCCAGTTTTTCTTAAGCACAGGAAGCAGGGAACGGGAGCTCTGTCGCTGCAGTAAAAGTGACAGAGACAGGAAGCAGAAGAGAGGGGAAAAAATATTTTCTTTTTACCTCCAACTTGACTTAATATCAGTCGTTCCCTGTTAAAGCAGGGCCTGAACAATGAACAGCATGTAGCATAAGCTATTAAACTATTAAAGCATGTTTATAACCCCTCAATGTCCAAAATCGTCATTAAGGCTACAGGGGAGGGCATCAAATGTAATCTTTATAGGCGAATGAGCTACAGGAGACGCACTACTTCACAAAATACACTGACAACCGCAAGTTCTTTCATGCTTGTGTTGATATGATCTTGGAGCTCTGGTTTCTCTCACCATCAGAAATGTGGAGGGTTAATGCTACCAGTCTTGCCCAGGACACTCTAAATTCTGTTGTGCTATTGTGCTAATTCTTGATTAAAATAAAAAACTTACGTTTTTCTGCAACAAAAGCAAAATGTCAGAACAAAAATCACCAAAAAGATAGTCAGATACCTCCATCCATGTTAATACCGGACCACAGTTGATCTTATTGTCAGCGATGTTAGAGAAGCGGGACAGGTAGGTTGCCAACATTGTGGCTACTGACTGGAAGGAAGCACATGATCAAGATTTGTAAAACACAAACTGTCTGTAACATTAAACAGATAACTTCAGGCAAATCTGTGATCTTATACGTTATGGACATAGATACCTCATCGGTGTCCTTCAGCGTGTCGTATCGCGGCAGCTCAGTGAGCTGGGAGTAACGACGGTCGTATATACACAAGTGCAGATGCTTGTCCAGCACCCGGAAGTCTTCATAAGACCTCTTCACCAGCCAGTTTCGACCCTGAGAGGACAAACAAATGATAAATGGAAATGGAAAGAAATATACGACATCGTGCGATCTAATCTCATTCACAAAAGTAGCAAGTGATGTTACCTGGCAAGTGATCTGGACCAGAAAGACCAGCTCCTTGGAGTCCAGCCCAGCCTTTGGTCCTTCACTCTGCCCCTCTGCAAAGGCCAGCTACAGAGAGACAAAGAAGCTAACGCTGAGAAGGCTGTCGTGCTAAATAATTGATCAGTTTAATACAACAACCTCTCTGTATATGACCTGGTATACAAGGAGAACTTCATGTAAGGACCCATTTCTGCATGAAATAGTAAAACCACTTTTACGCTGAACAGTGGAGTGAAAAAGTGTGATGAAAATCAAGCACCAAGGCACTGTGGGCAAATAATGCATTAATATAGGAGGATGTGAAGATTTTGTAAAAAAGGAATTCCGACAAATGATCTTTAAATGTGACTGACAGCCTTCGTGGTTAAGTTATTTGGCGGATAAGGAGGATATATATCATCTGCCAGCAGCACTTCACTATAAATCCTGCAGTATGAAATGTATAATAGATCAGCTGTTAGGATTTCAGAACTTGGAGGTGGTGTAGATTTAAAGAATATTTCTTTTTCTCTTCCTCCTCACTAATTTTTAATATGCCCCAAAACTGAAACGATCAAAGCTTCACTGTAGTTTGGGAATTTGTTGATAGACATTACTGTAGCAGCGACTTCAAAGGCCTCGAAGCCAAGGGAAGTTCTGGTTATTTATATCTGTTAGCAACTCATCCAGATACACTGTTATACAACACGCAGCGACCCAGTTACTGCTCAGCAGTAATACAGCAAACCACAGTGACAACGAACGCAGTCTGAGAAATTTGTATCTAAATAATTCATGATGGAAGAGCTCTTGTACACTGTGAGAATCTGAAATACTAGTCCCGACCAAACAGCTAAATTAGGTACGGACGGGTCAACGAGCCAAAGAGATTATGATGAGAAGGATTATGGACTGAATCACAGACAAAAAAGTAGGTTTCAATTTAAAAGATTTGAATAAAAATAAAACAGCAAAAATCTCAAAGTTTTCACCGAAGGCATGCTTGAGCATCACTTCTTCCGTGACGCTCACACCTCAGAGGCTCCTCTCTTCAAACTAGAGCATGCTAATGCACAAGCGTGACATTATTTCCTCACGAATATCAACCATCAGAAGCTCAGATGAATATATAGTCAACGCATGGTTATGTTACCTGCCACTAAGGCATCTCACATATTCCCCGCAGCTGGAGGAGGTGGCTCTCTCTTTGTGTGCAGCCGCAGTCCTGGACCTCAGCAAGCTCCTCCAACAAGCCAAATCTTAGCTCAGAGCAGCGGCTCAAACGCAGCTCGCCTATTTGCCGTCCCCTGCCGTTTTACCCAAAAAGCTCATTTCCAGTGCTTTGGATCATCGCGCGCTCATGCTCTGTTCTAAAAGCAGAATATATGAAAAGAGGATGCTCCCAACTGTGTGTGTGTGTGTATGTGTGTATATATGTGTGTGTGTGTGCGTTACCCCCCTTCCTGCATCCCTTTTTCGATCTCTTCCCCCTCCTCCCTCTCCTGCGCTCGGTCTCCATCACCCTCCTCCTCTCGCTCTCCCTCTGTCTCTCTCTCTCTCTCTTAACCCTCTTTCCTTTCTCCGGCAACAAAAGGGGGTTTGCCAGTAAAATGGGCTCAGCCGGCACACACAGATACACAAGCTCATCCATCATACAAAGGCACAAGACACAAAGATGACCCTTTGTCATTTCAAAACAATTCTCCTTCACTGCGCTCTCAAGGCGAGACTGCAGCTAATCTGGAGAGGGATCAATCAGGCAGGCTGCAGACAGAGGCAGTCTGCTGTCCTTGTGCTATTCTGCAATCATGATATATGAGACTTGATCAGCGCCTGGCTGCTGCACTATGTGGATGAAGAGACATGAGAAATGCATCACGGGACAAAGACTAATCTCTCAGATTAAGTCGAGGATTCATCACGTTGCATTGTGGCGTGCAATACACCCCACAGCAATGTCTCCACACACCCAAATTTCTATTTCAGCTTGACTCTGCCTTTTGTCTCCTTGTGGTGCTTTCCAAGGTCACTGGAACTGTGCTGCTTCCACTTCCCTCCACGCTGCTGATGCATCCATCACAATCATGGCAACCACAAGAGGATGCGCAACAGAGTCAGAGCATCCAAGAATCGAAGTCCCGTCCAGCCTGTTACACTGTAGCTGACTAATACTAGATGTAGGGATTCAGCCTTAAAGTATGTGTGCATACATGCATACACTGCTCTGGCAGCCTAAAGCTGACACTGGCAGCCTGTAGTTGGAGCAGCCTGTATCAGAGGTGACTGACGCACTCTGCTGGCAAGCAACCTGCACTACACCGAGGTTAACCAGGCGACTAACAATCACTTCCACACATGGATGAGCAGCCACTAAGGCTTCACTGCTTCTTATTATCACTGCAGTGAACAAAGTCTTTCTTAAACCTAGAAAATTATCTATATGTCCAAATAATTTATTACGTGGTTAAAGGAAAGGAATCCCAATCACTGACTTCAGAGGCCTGTGTTATGAAGCCGGATTTAAGGTTTAGTCTGTGCTTTTAGGTTAACTCTTCCCCTGCATCAACTATAACTGCAGCCACACTCACACACGTAACATGTGATTTATCAGACTGAGATTTTAAATTTGTCTCATACAAAATCCTACAATTCCTGGATAGAATAGACTATTTGCTCTATTGTGACATTTAAGGAGAAAGAAGGATAGAGCAGTAACTGTCCAGGAAAGGCAAACAAGGTTATCGATTCAGCTGCCACGCTGCGTTTAAAGAATGATTCCTTTCTGGAGCAATTCACTAAAACGGCCACTGAACTCGAGCCAAAGACACAATTACTAAACATAGAAACTCTGCTGCTGAAGTCACGGTGTAAGTATTTTCAGGTCTCACCTGAACATTGCCAAAATCAACTGTCTCATAGTGGAAATGGGCACACTCTGCCAATCTGGGAAAGTGACCTCTGGGAAAAGTCAGCCTGAAAAACAAAAACAAAAACAAAAAAATATAGCAAACGCAGCAACTTATCAGTATTTAAAACACTGAAAAAGAGAAGAGCAAAGTTTATTGGCATAAAAGAAGAAGAAGAAGAAGGGTGAGGTTAGGTCTGCACATGATAACAGACTCACTTATCTGTCTGTGTCACACCCGTCATTTTATAGGTCCTCATTTCAGTGGCCTGAATAAGAGGCCTGGTTTACTGCCTATAATAGCAGCAACACTGTCTCCAGGAACACCTACTTCTTCATGTTCTTGACCTTCATGCTGGCTGTGCTGACGCAGGAACGCAGGATGGGCTCAGCCGGGTGCTCTGTGATGTCATCGCTCCTTGCCTGCCAAACGGAGACAGCACCCTTCGATAAATGTCAGTCAGTCACGGGACAGCTGATGGAGAACCATTTGCAGTGACCACAGTAATGATGTCGATCACATGAAAGAGTGAAGGTGCTACAACTGAAGTGCTACACACTAAAGGAGTGACTCTAAGCAGTACAATAAGTTTTATGCTACAGCATAGTATGCAAGGCTAATATGTTATATTACTATATGCTGTGGTGTATTGCATTCTTTGCTATCCTATAACTGTGTTATCATATATGTGTTCATGTTTTGTTGAAATGTCATTTACACTAATATTAGCAATTCCTGTAAGCATTAGGCCTTTTCTTTCCATGGATTCTGTTACTGTACTACGTTGCTATTGTGCTCCATAGAGCTAGAAAGCCATGCACATGAATGGACAGATATATATTCTAGTACATAATGAACAAATACTGCTTTATCTGACTTGTTATCAAGTCAGATGTTATCAAGTTCATTACTTTGAACCAAAAATGTACTTTATTCAGCATATTTCATACCACCATGATGTCAACAACTCAGAAAACTGGTGCAGCAAACTTGCTCACTTTGAGGCAGAGTTCATTGGAATTTTTCCAGTTAGAAATCAAGTTTTCAATAGTGAACGCATGAATGCAGTATAAGCTGTAATCTTGTTCTTCTTTAAGCTGTTCCCTTTAGGGGTCGACACAGCAGATCATCCCTAGCATCCTCTTCTGTCACACCAACCCTCTGCATGCCCTCCTTCACTACATCCATGAATCTTCTCTGCAGTCTTCCTCTTTTCCTCCTGTCTGGCAGCTCTATAATCCACTTTCTTTGTCTAATATATCCACCATCTCTCCTCTGCACATGTCCAAACTATTTCAGCCTTGCCTCTCTAACTTTGAGCCGTCCCTGTGATGTACTCATTTCTAATCCTGCCAACTCTGCAACCTCCACCTTGGCCTCCTGACTTTTGGTAAGTGCCACCGTCTCCAAACATGTATTATAGCAGGTTTCTCTACCACTGAGCAAACTTCCCCTAACACTCTTGTCACTATCCTTCCGTCACACTTGTCTCCACCCACTCCACGTGTACATAGCTTGAATATCAAAATGCAAACTTGGAATTTTTTTTTTTTTTTTAAAATACAGTATACATTAAAAAAAAAATGCACACGTCATGTGACCACTTTGCCTAATAATCCCTCAGGAGGTAACCATGAGACAACGGGTATCTGGTGCCAGGACTTCCTGTTTTTTGTAGTCGTTATTGTTTAAGAATGTAGATACATTTTTAAAAAGCAAATAAGAAATAATAATCATACAGTCAGTAGTTTTTTTTTTGTTTTTTTTTTTAAATTGCATTTTAAAATGCATCTATGTTCGGTTAATCAAACAGGAAGTATTGGCACAAGATACATGCTGTCCCACGGTAATGACACTACCCCACAGCCACCCACCTTTGCTCTTCACAGGACTGTTTCCCTGCTTGCAGTCTAACATTGACCAGATGTAAATGGTTAATACTGCTTTAAGCAGAAACCAGAACGCTTCCAGGAACAAGAATCTAGCAAGTCCCTTGCTAACAGATTCTGCATATTCATGTGCAGATATCAGAGTTAAGAGAGATTAATATGGATAGAGAGAGATAGAAACAGACAGATGGTAATTAACAAACAAAATTCACCAATTTTACATCTTAAAATCCCCCTTCAGATAGATAAAGAAGACAAACAGAGAGAAAAGATGACATCATGTGTCTGTGGCATGACACCGTCATCACACCTTTACCTCAGCTGCTATCAAGCATGTCATCTCAGTCTCTGGTGAGATATCCTTAAATGCAAATTTACATAACAGCTGACTTTCACATGTCCGCCATATGACCTCGGTGACAAGATGCTGTGAATAACCTCCAGAACCAGTGCAGCCTCATGGAAGAAGGGAGACATCCATCTCTGCTGGTGTTTATGTGTTTTCTTGTATAAGTGATGAGTCAGAGGCGTGTTTGTGTGTGTGTGTGTGTGTGTGTGTGTGTGTGTGTGTGTGTGTGTGTGTGTGTGTGTGTGTGTGTGTGTGTGTGTGTGTAGGCGTGTACCATGATAGTGGATGTCTCCTGTGGTTGTTTCTCCTCTAGAGGATTACTGTTAGTGGCTTGAGGTAAGGCATCGTCTTTGTCCAGCTCGGTAGACGGTAACACGTCACTACAGGAAGACACAGGCCAGGAATTTAAATAAAAGAGAGATAACATGTCACAGTATCAACTGCTGTGCCACGGAGACTTTAAAATAAGGCTTGTCACTTTTTTTTAAAAAATACACCAGAGGGAGCAAGTGAGGAGGAATTCATAAAGTGTGGCTTGGTCTCAAATCCTGACATTGCAACAGCATGGCCCAGAAAACATGTTGTACAAGCACTGCAAGGTTTAAATTGCATCACATATGATAACTGGGAAATATGTGAAAATACTAGTTTAATCCAATCAGGTCAAGGTGGAAACATATGTTGCACAAATGTCCGTGATCCAGATTAATCTGAAAGCAAAACAAAACAAACTGTAGCACATTTGGGGTCTGTTGGATGCCCTTAGGAAAGCCAAGGTTGACTATTCAGTGAGCCATAAAGACAATTCACCCACAAGGGACTGCTTCACAAAACCGTCACTTGAAATGTGACTCAGTGTATTGAAGAGGGCAGGGTGAGGTTCCATTCAGCTCAACTTTTATGAGCAACAAAGCCAGGAGAGAGACAGAGCACGGTTTTGTCAGCGTAATTCAGCATGATGAGATCAGGACTCCTGGCCAGGAACACAGACACACAGTGTAATTTATGTGATCCACAGGGATACAGTGAATTGCATAAGAGAAGAAGAGATATGGTAAAGTCTGGACATGATGAAGCTTGAAACAGAGACAGTCTGTCTGTCTCTCTCTCTGGGGACAGGGTCATGTTTTAGCCTTAACGCTGTCCTGCTCTTACTTTCCTTCATGCAGCATCTCAAATGCAAAAACGCATGTAAATGAGCACACAAGCACATGATAGTTAGAGCTACGCACGCACACGTCTGTCTCCACACATTTTTATGTTTTTACATGATTCACATCAGCTGACATGATGTGAGAAAAAAAACAGAGCAACTCACCTCTCAAGGACGTCACTACTTCCTGGTTCTCCCTCGGGTCCTGAGGCAGCATTCTCAATCACCGCGGCAACCACGCATCCAGCCTCCATGATGCTGCTTTTCTGCAACTGTCCGCTGTAGAGAAACGTGAGTGGGAGGAGAGGGAGGGAGACAAAGCCAGAGTGGGTGGGTGAGCGTAAGAGTAGAGCATGGGAGAAGGAGTCCGATCCTATGAAGCCGCCAGACGTTAACACACTTGAGGCTGCAGCGTGCGCGACTCTCAAGGCTACAATTCACATAGCCCAGACTGTAATCTGCGATGACATCATGCTACAGTGCCAGGAGCTGCTTCAGGGATATAAAGAATGTCAGACGGCACATTCATGAGAGGATTTCATGAGAATATCAGCTTCTTTTCTTTCTTCCTTTTTTTTTTTTTTTTATCATTTTTGCACTGACAGGAGTTAGCTGGAGAAAACATCCACCTTCAAGAAAATGTCAAGGCTGTCATGGCAGTTTCAGTATGAGCCCCGGGATAAAATTAGTTCACTTAGCATCATTATCTTTGCTCATAGATATCCACTCACTGGCTATTTTGTTTGGTGCAACTGTTAAGCTGCTAGTAAATGCAAATATCTTATCAGCTAATCACATGGCAACAACTCAATAAATTTTGGCACGTAGAAATGTTCAGAACAACCTGCTTAAGTTTAAACTGAGCATCCAAATTGTTAATAGAGATGATTCAAATCACTTTGAATATGGCATTGTTGTTGGTGGTCTGAGTATTTCAGAAACTGCTGATCCACTGGGATTTTCCAACAAAATCATCTGTAAGGTTTACAGAGATGGTCCATAACTGAGAAAATGTACAGTGAGCACAGTACTCTGGTTAAAAATGACTTCGTACATCAGAGGAGAATGGCCAAAATAGTTCACACTGATGGGAAGGTAATAGTAACTGAAATAATCAATCATTACAACCAAGCTATGTACAAAAGCATCTCTGAATGGACAACATGTTGAACCTTGAAGCAGATGGGCTACAGCTGCTGAAAACCACGCCAGGTGTGACTCCAGTCACCTAAGAACAGGAAACTGAGGCTAGTGTCATAAAGGTGTGGGAGGTTTTTCCTGACAGACTTGGGGCTCCTTAGTGTTAACTGGCATGATTAGAAATGCTACAGCTTACATGAATATTGTTGCTGACCATGTCCATCCATTTGTGACCACAGTGTACTGATCCTCTGATTGCTGATTCCTTTAAAATGACAATGAGTATACTGCACAATCAAATAGAGCATCTATGGTGGAATGGGACGTTCACATCATGGATGTGCAGCCAACAAATTTGCAGCAACTGTGTAATGCTATCGTCTTAATATGGACTTCATCCATTATCTACTTCTAGTTATCTAGGGGCAGGGATAGCTCAGTAGGTAGAGCGGTGGCCCCATGATCGGAAGGTCGGGGGGTCGATTCCTCTGAACAGCCACCCTGAGGTACCCCTGAGCAAGGTACCATCCCTACACACTGCTCCCCGGGCGCCCAATGGCTGCCCACTGCTTCACTGAGTGAATGGGTTAAATGCAGAGAGGAATTTCCCCACGGGGATCAATAAAGAACACTTTCTTCTTTCTTTCTTATCCCTATCAAAGCACCACCTCACATTGGGAGGTCATAGAGTATACCCTGTACTGACCTTCACTCTGTTGCAAGTCACAGACAACTAAATAAGGTTCATACTGGTGCTGTCCAGGTGCAATTTTGGTCTGGGGTTATTTCTTATGTGCTCGGCTTGGCTCCAAGTCACGGTCTGTAGCCTATCCCAGTTACCACAGGGCGAGAAGGGGGGTACACCCTGGACAGGTCGCCAGGCTGTCGGAGGACCAACACAAGAAAACAGACGACCATTCATGCTCACATTCAATCCTACAGGCAACTTAGAATAACCAGTTAACCTAATCCCACCAACTGTATGTCTTTGGACTGTGGGAGGAAGCTGGAGTACCAGGAGAGAACCCACACAGACATGAGGAGAACATGCCAACTTCACACTCCAAAACTCAAATTTAAAAAGTTTTAAGTGTAAGAATGCGTAAGAATCATCATATTTGGAAAGGCTCATACCAATATGGCCCTGATCTATCTTACTGTCTAATGGAATCCAGTATCACTACTGACCTCCTTATGTACTGTAAACAAACAGAAGAAATGCCCTGATTAAGCAAACTCGGCACCACAATCTTCCCATAACTAGCTTCTAACCAATGTGGGTGTGCATTGTGAAACAGTGCATGTTAAAAGGGCGTGTGGGTGGAAAAAACAAGCCTCTTTTCACACCTCTGAGGTTCATCTCCAGCACTAAAAATCCCTCCATTTAACTCTAAGGCAGTTTTACCATCCCTAAGCAGCTCTGCTAATCAGCACAGAAATGTTTGGAGTAACAAGTAGATTCGTCAGCCCCAACTAACTGCTGCTGTAGTAGCAGTTTCCCACCAGCCCCTCTGGCCCAGAGCCTCACTGAGTTGCTGTTGACGGCCTTCTACAAAGCCTCCTGACTCAGCAGAATGTGAGCAGGCAGACAGGAATATGGGCCAGATCAGACTCCAATTCATCCACATCTCATACTGCATCTCCTCTCTAATAGACACTGTAACCTTGCCAAACGAGAGCCAACGTACTATACAAGCAAGCAGCAAACTAAGTTATTGTTTAGAAGTGTTGCATCAAGCACTGCTTCATAAGGGTCACCGGAGGGAATGTTTTTTGGAAAGTCATATAGAAGTGAAGACAGTATGCTGCCAATTAATGTGGCTCTAGAGGCACATGTAATAAAATTAGTGCCTCTATTTACAGCTTAAAAATCTAGGTTAACACAAAAAGATCCAAGCATTATCTCTTCATTGTTTACAATATTTCCTTTATCGTGCATTCCATGATTTAAAAAAAAAAGTGTGCTACATGGTACAATACCTGACCTTGCTGATGGCACCGCATAAGACAGTGAATCAAGCATAGGAACATGCTGTACTGTACACTGCAGAGGAGGCAGGCTAGCTGTGTGCTTTAAAGCTGCCTGACAGAAACAGAAGCCTGACAACTTGTGGGGGATGAGCTGAAGATAGCCGACAGCAACATATGATTGAGGGCTATACCAAACACCTCTCAGCATCATGAAAATCACAACACATGGAGGAAAAAACAGGAGGACTATTTTGGAATTGCCCCAAATAGCTTGAGCTATAAAAAGATAAAGCTGTCACATCTGTAAAAAAAAGTCATTACTCTAGTTGATCTTGGCAATGAAACAGGTAGCACATATTGATGCAGCCGTACAGGTGAGAAAAACACCATCCCGCCAAACCAGGCATCAAACCCATGTAACTAAAACTGCAGAGCTGCTGTACGTCAAGCAGAAATCATCTTTCCACCACATCTCCATCAGTCATTTTCAATGTGTTAAGCAAACCTAATCCAGATGTACAAATAAAGAAACCCTCTACCTGTCACTTAAAAAAAAGAAAAAAAGTAGTGCTGCTCTGATGTCAGGAGACTGCAACAGAGAGTGTAAAAGGATGTCACCTGATGGCCTAGATGGCATTTTAAGGAAAAACAGGGCAGCCTACACAGTCGTGCACACTTTTTATGAAACTGCTATCAGCATGTGTGCTGACAAGAAGAATGACTGCCTGTATATTTGTAGCTACAAACACACAGCAGATGTGTCTAAGTGAGTCACAGATACTTTATCACATATGAGAGGAGGCAGGAAGGCAAGCCAAGGAAGGAAGGAAGCTAAGAAGAAGGAGAGGGAATATGAAAATGTCTTTTTACCTTTCTCTGTAAAAATTGAATTTAACTGACACATATTAATGCAAAAATCGCTCCCATTCTGTGGACCTACAGTAAACAGTGTAATATGACGTAATCACACCTTCATTATGGAATTAGCAGAAGTCTAATGAAAGAGCAAAAAGAGTAACAATAAGGCTGCATTGTAATTATCACTGCTAGCTTGCAGAATGTTTGATTTTTACTTTTTAAATTTGATCCCTTACTGGCCAGATGATAAAACACACATTGTTGGAAGTTGCCTAAATAAATACTTCTGGCTACATGATAAGTGTAAATCTGCTACACTCTGTCCTGCTGTTTTCACCACATTTGGGTGTCTGTATTTCAGTGTTAGCTGGGCTGTGTGAAGCAGGTTTGCAGGCCTGTTGTGGTTAGAATGAGCCAAAATAGTAAAGATGGCAGGTCAAAAACCCAAAATGAGCTAGAAAAAAGCTGAAATTATCCGAGAAGCTGAGGTACACAACAAAGTGTGATGATAATCATAGATGGGGAGGAGGAGTCACCATGACACCACCCACTCATCTGTGAGTGGAGCATTTTGCCCGTCAACATCAGGGTCCTTTAAAACTACATTTCACATGTGAGGGGTGAATCCGAATAAGGAGAGAGGGCACGGCACACTCATAAACTTGTGACTTTAAATCACATGACAGCCAATCAGATACTCTGCTTTATAAACTATTTACTTTACATGGAACTATGATTACCAAAATGAACTTCGTGTTGGATTCAATAAGACTTGGAACTGGTGACTGGGACAATAAATATATTCGCAAAGTGTTTACTGAGGTCATGAATGGAAAAACAAGATGACTATATCATAGTTGCCAATAGTTGCTATTATAAAGAAAGCAGGTTTAAGGCCCTTGAGCACTGGTTCTACTTTTCAGACCCAAATACGATGCCCATTTCTTATATACGGTCTATAGTGATAACTGTCTCTGGGTATGTGACCCTTTCACATACACATGGCCATGGTATCTGTGAAGTTTATTAAATACCGACTGTATCAGCTTAAACTGCACTTTTAATAAAATTCTTTTATTTTTTCTGCAGAACCCCCCAAAAGGCAAGTGGCTGGCCGATGGAGGAAACTTGGTTTCATGCTCTCATTCTGAGCTCTGGATTGCAGTCAACACAGGCAAGAGACGCAGAGGAGAAAGCCCTGTGGTTACCATGGTAACCGCTCTCCCGTCCATCGTGACTTGATGCTCCTCCAGACTGAGGATGAGGTAAGCACAAGGAGGCAAATGATGCCTCAGAGGAACCTTTGGCCAGAAGCTCCGACACATCACCAGAAAGTCTATTTGTTGCTTCTCTGCACGGCAGGACTGAGACAGCAGGTGAGGCACTGCTCTCTGATAATGCCGTTTAAAAAAAATAATAAAAAATCAACTGTAGTTACTGAAGCTTGGGCTCAAATCACTTCATAGAGGGAGGAGGAGGAGATGGTGGTGGCGAGCGGTCATTTGATCTTATAATCTCCTTGAAATCAAACCACAGTGAGATTAAATTTAGCTTGGCCTTTGCCCCGCAACCTCCAGAGTTACAGTGATCCCCGGTGCCAGGCAGAGAGCGGGGTGACCAGCAGGGCGATTAAGTTGTATGCAACAGAGCCAAATATTTAATCAACAAGCTGATCTGTCACTCTGGATGACAGTCTAACCCTTACAATAAGATGAAGGTCTTTCCAGTATAAGCACGAGTGTTTACTTTGTCTAAAAAAAAGACATTTTACCATTTTACTGTGTAAGACAAAAAAAGAAAAAATGCAGGAATGCCAGAGGACAAGATCCCAGCTCCCTTTACAATCTAGTGCAATCTAATACAGCAATCCCTGCAACAGCTACAAACTTTGTAAAGCTCATGTTCAGCTGTCAGGGAGGTTTTGACTCAGCTCTGTGGAAATGCATTTATAAGGCTGTACTGTACAGTCGACTGGACCACATTACACAAAATACACATTACCATAGAATATGACTAATGTTTCTACTCTACAGCTATTTTATACTCAAGCCTCCACCACACTTGCCATATCTTACATAATGAACACAGCCTCACAAATTACAATACAATTCTTAGCTTTCAAACACTAAAGATCTTTCTAACTAATAAATAAACACATGGCAGAAATTCGAATACAGGAAGTGCAGGTGTCACAACACTTATTGCAGGGCAAGTGTTGCACTGTTGCAGTAACACGGGTCTTGGTTACACTGTGTCCACGCACTGCACAACAGTGATTCACAGACACACACCAGCAACGAAATCCTCTTGACAGACAAAGTCAGTTTTAATTCCCTGTGATGCAATCATGCGCATATTGCAGTCCCGTAAACCGACTCCTGGGATCCACTGGGAAAACTTCACAGCCTGTGTACTCTGACCTGTTGGGCCTGACAGATCAGCGGTCAGCTGCGTGCGTAACACACGCGCACACATAAACACACGATCATTAGTCAACTCTAATGTAAAGAATCACATCAGCTTGGTGGGGGGGGGGGGGGGTCTAAAATACGCGCGATGGTCACACCTTCGGCGGTTGACAGCACATTAAACCCGGTGTGGTTATGTCTGCACAGCCAGTTACGATCCCTGCTCAAACAGCAGCCTACCTGTAACTGTACCCGCTGCTCCACTCTGCTGCCTCCTCTATGCTGCACAGCGCAGGGCTCCTCGACGAGGAAACATGTTGTCAGCATCGCACTGCAGAAATGCGCGGCTCGGACTCACACTCGGGCTACGGCTGATCATCTGAGGTAGACGTTTTGCGGAGAAAACCGTTGACCGGGTGCGGCATCGCTGAGGCAGTGTGGGAGTCTTTCCGGGAGCCGCGACCGGACTGACTGAAAGGCTGGGAAATCTGCACACTCGGTGCCGGGAGCGCGCGCTGCTGAACTGACCTCGTGCCCGCGCCTAGGATGTTTTAGCCTCAGGGCTTCCCAGACCTTTCAAAGTCAAGGACCCACATATGAGGCAGGCATGAGGGTATTGCAAGCGCTTGTTGGAGAAATATTCACCAGTCCGAAGAGCCCCGTCTGGCAAGTTGTGCTGCATTAGGTAATGCTCAGTAAGGAATTACATAACCCTGTAAAATAGGTGGGTGGTAACAGAGAGGAGTGAAACCTGGTGTGCAAGTCACTCATCCTAATACAGCATCTATTGTGCTTGTCCACTGAAGGAGGTAATGTGAAATTCAGCTCTTCTGTTTTAGGCTGTGGGAGCACTGGGACCTTTTGATGACCTTTTATGGTCCTTGCAAACCTGTACTAAAATTTCTGGCCTACTGTAATTTTGAAAATCGATTATACAGCTAGCATAATTGATAGGATCTAATCCATCTTTTTAACAGAAGCTTCTATTTTCATGCACAGCCATTTTTGGCACCATTGAATAACATCATAATATACTGTGAACAGTTTGTGCTCTCTCTTTATTTATTTTTCTTCCAAAAGTAGCTAGCATATGATGGAGATGGACAAAATGTGGAAATTAATTTTGATTATAAATCTACTGCCTGGTAACTAGTTAGGATACCATACAAATTATTCAAGTCCTTCCTTTTCAGCAGCTTGAACGAATGCCTCGTCTAACCTGCACAAACATCAGCTCGGCTTAATTTACATAGAGTGCTGCATCCACAGCCACAATAATGTCACTGCTGCAAATAATCCACTGGAGACTGGAATATGTAACAACATCACCTGTGAAATAAAAATAATGGGGGAAAAAAACATTTGACTTAAAGTTGAGTAGAAGATGAAAAGGACAGATGTTATAGAAAGTGTGACAAATCAGTTGCTGTTTGAACCTATGCTATACATTTCATAGTTGTGAATAATAAATGAAGATAGTACTGTTAGGCCACCTGGGCAAACCCGCTGAAGTCGGTCCCTTTGGAGAACCTGACAGATGTGTGTTACTGCTGTCTGATGCTGCTGGTATGCAGCGTGGTGAACTCACAGGAAAGGCTCAAGCTGCTGTAAGAAGCCAATAAAACTTCAACTCCTGTTAAAGTTTTGTCAAAACCTGGGTTTTAGTCATTAGGCCCAGTGGTTAGCCTTGTTAATGTACCTCATAATGTTAACTTAGTAAAGTTATAACTTTTCCCAGGGTTTTATTTTCTAAGAGATGCCAAGTTTCAGAGCAAAGTGAATATGCAAAAACACCACACAGGTCCCGCACAAAATCCAACTCTGTTTTTCCTCAGTAAACCCTTTCCTAATGAATTTATGTTCTCTAGACCTGTTAATCAGGATGCAGCCGTTAGTGATGCATCCACAGCTTTAACATGTTTTTGGGAGTTGTCTGTGTTTTTGTCTTTGCACCCACTTGCTGTGTGTTTTCAGTTCACGTTCATCTTGTAATGTTTCACTCACATTCAAGTAACTATATTTTGTTCTAAAGGTCAAAAACATGGAGTAACTTTCAGATACTCTGCTGTTGTCCAGTCGCTCTGAATGTGATTTGAACAAAAAAAACAAACAAACTGATGTTTAGTTTATTAGCTGGTTTCCTGGTGGAACCTTGTTTGTACAGTTACACCGTTTATGAATTTGTGCTAATTAATTAAGGCGATTTTGTCACCTTTCACCGATTAAAGCTGCTATACTTACCACCCCTGTCCCTCTCATATCCTGTACTTATGCCACATTAAAGGATTTACCAGACAAATCCAAAATGTATTTGGGTCTTATCATCTAACTCTGAGGCAGAAAACTGCCGATATGTAAACATGTTATTTAAAATGGGCTTTTTGTATTTTATTTTGGGCTATATCATTCATCATATCATAGTATCATTGTAATGAATATCTGATGCTCCCAGGCCTCGGGTAAACTGTGGTATTTACCACTATTAGGCAAATACTCAATGTTAAATAATGTTTATTCATTTCTTTAAATAAAAACACCCTCACATTTGCTTTATTGACTTACACAAAAAATGCCATAGTTTAAACAGCAGGAATAAGATACAAAGCAATTAACCCTGTCTATTCAGCAATCTTTGTGAAATGCAGGTGACGTCGTCTGTTTGACCAGCGGATTAGGTGAACTTTTATTTTCCTAAGGTGTATGCAGATGGCTTTGCATTTGTTTGCTTCCAAGCATGCCAGAGGGAATTTGAACAAAAGCACAAAGGTCAGTGTGACAGACCTCATCCTCTTTCAGGTTATTTGTCTTCCTTGTTCTGGCTCAGCCGCAGGACAATTCATTCCTCAAAGTCTGGGTGGGGATATTAATCATTGAACAACAAGCATGCATTTGAACCGAGTCTTTGATCTTCCTTGGTTGTGTCTGTCGGATCTAAGAGTACATTCACAGGATAACTTTTATTCTTTTTTTTAATTCAAGAAAAAAGGTCATTCGAAACCTGGCGCTCCTGTAATCATCCTGCTCATGTGTCCTAAAATAAAAAAAACAACAACAACAACAAAAAGGAAAAAAAACCCTGACCTGATTAAGCTGCTCATATCCCATCCTCACTCTCTGCCCAACACTTACACCCTGTGTCTAGCGTATGAACTACAGCATCTTCTTCACCGGTCACACAAAACCACAGAAAAAACAGGACCTCTTTTGATTTTTTTATTATATCAAAATACAAAAATTTGAGAGGAAAATTTCATATGGGACTAAACGTTTGAAATGATATGGTGACATGAACACAACACTGCTTTCATATTCTCACAGACATGCCATAGATAGAGCATAGAGCATGTGCTAAGCCCATGCCTACGTCATAACGAGCCACCGGAAGTGAGCCTGTGCGTTTTCCCTATAAAGGCTTGAGATGGCAACGACTGCCGCTGTACATCCAAGGCCAGTTGGTAACGGCCCAGGGTGGTTTTTACATCATAGTTCATTCAGGTTTCAGTTTTACTCAATAAAGAAACAAGATCCATGGCAGTTGAACATGAAGAGTGAGTAAGACATGATCTGAGACGAATTCACTGGAGAGCAGTGGCAAATGAGAAAAAAATGTAATACAAATATTATACATAAGGCTTTGGTACAGCACCATACAGTATGAGTTAATTGCTCACAAAAAGTTAAGTGAAGCATAAATACCTGATGCGGTGACAGAAAAGAAAGACAAGTCTAAAAAACTGACCAAAAACAAAACAGAAACATCAGGTCATTGTTGTTGTTTTTTTTTTTAAAAAGAGAAAAAGAAAAAAGAAAAACAAAAAAAACAGACAAATGTTTTTGCTTTGAATTATTTACATATGAACATTATGGAGACAGATTATGCACATAAAAAAACAAAATAAAAACATATAATACAGCATGTAAACATGTGATGTACAGCACAGAGTTCAGTGGATGGAAGTGAAATGAAATGTAGTAAATTTTCTTCCTTTAATTAAGCACTACTTGGTTTGCTTGAGTATGAGCATTAGCTAAAACAGTCAACGATGTAGTGCTTATTGTAGCCTACGATAATAATACATTCTAGTTCTCAGTGCTGGTACACAAAAACAGAGAATATAGAAAATACTACATATTTCTATTTTCCGTCCAATAACAACCAGCTCGGATGTCCATGAATGATTGCTAAATAGGCGTTTTTGTATTGTCTCTACATGCAAGATTAATACAATTTAAAAAAACGAAAGGAAAAAAACAAATCTCTTCTAAGTATCATCCTACCAGCACCTAGTGATGCACTAAAAGCTGTAAGCAGAAAAATTGAGAGAAAACAAACGAATCAAAAAACAAACAGAAATGAGCTAACAGTACATCCAAAGCAGCCCTCTTAAACACTGTACATGTTTCTGTTGAAGATGCAAGGAAAACAAAAGAGAGGGAAAAAAAGCCCGGAAGACAACATCCATTCTTAAAAACCCACGAGGAAGAGGATGTATGAGCTTTCCCGATTCCTTTCTACGAGGGGGATAATTACAAATGTGGACTGGTGACTACCCATGGCTATACTGTACAGTACTAGTAGCAATTCTACCTTGAAAAAAGGTGGCGGTGTGACATGAGACGGTAGCGCCCCTGCAGTCGTGTGCTTGAAAAACAGTGCTGTTAACCAAAGACCTACAGGAAGTGTGTAGAAAAGATCCCCTCGTGATCTGATGCTCTTAGATTCCTTCTCATGTGTCCTGTGGCGTGTACTAATCTAAATTAGGTTATGTTTCTCCTTTTAGGCTGGGTTAATAGTCTCAATATCAGCACAAACATCGTTTAGAGAGGGTACCTTGGAAGCACAGACAGACATTGCAAACACGCTATAGAAAACAAGTCGTCTTGAGTTCATCTGAATGTCACAAGTCTCTATTATTTGAGGTTACACTACTAGTTTCCAGTATTGTCTATCACTGTCTTCACACCATGATACCGTTAACGAAAAGGGCCTAGAGTGTCTAGTTGCTCAAAAACACCAGGGGCCGACGGAGTCGCTTGTGGAAACAGGGAACGGAAAAAATCTTCAGACCTCTATTCTACAGCACCACAAAGTTAAACATAGCACCAAGTCGTAATGTTCAAAGCAACTATGCCCTAACACACGTTTCGTCATCGAACTAATGTAAACACAATTTCCTCCACAGCACGTGTTTTACAGGACTCTAGCATGTCCTCGACTCTTAGAAAAAAACTTTATTTGCTTTGGACACGTGAAGGCGAAGAGATCTGGAGTGAATCTACAGGTGTGCTCGTGAACGGGCGAAATACAGGATTACTTTGTTCCAGAAATATTATAGTAGAGGGCAACACACTTCTGCTCCTAAAGCTTTTTCCAATGGGCATTCACGTACTATACATCAGAGAGAATACTAATCAACTTGTGCAGCCAGCGGGCTATGGCAATAACACACTGTACGGTACTAACATGAACCTTTCTTTTCTTCTCAGATAAAATAACGTCTGCTAAAGTATGACAAATTAGGCACCTTAAAATGTTTTAAAAACATTATCCACTTAAAGCCGTACTGTAAGCAAATACTTTTATATATAATCTAATTTCTTTTTCCGTGGGATCCTTTTCATACATCCTCATACAAGAACGTGTTCCTGTAAAACATGGTTTGCGTCATCTTTACAAATACAATACACACCATGTACAGTACATAACAAATATAGATTTTTTTTTCCTCGTATCTTACACGAAACCAATTTCTGGCGCTCGCCTTCAGGCAAGCGCCGCTTTCTCGCTCGTCAAAAGATTTCGGCGAGCAGACGTGGAGTCGAGTCATTCGCGCGGATTTTTTTTTTTAGCTGGAAACCTTTGAGTCGTTATTAGGAGAAGAACTGTTTGATATGTCTCGGTGACAATACGATGATAACTGCTTTTCCTCTTCTGCAGATCAAAGCGGGGACTTGGCTCAGAAACCGTGTGGGACTGCATACAGGAATTTGGACTTGATGCGCCAACTGGTCACCTCACCAATCTCAGCTACACTAGAAGCAATAATGACGGGTCATTCAATGTTCTGTGACATTGGGACATTCATTTCCTGTACAGCAAAACATACATTCAGTATCGGTTAGTGTCGAAAAATCAACAAACACACAGAGAAGTAGCTAGCAAGTAATCTACAGTTGGTAAAGATAAACAGTCAAGGTGGCCGTCGTTTGAATATTTCCCATTGCTTGTTAACAGCTTTAGAAACAATCACATTCTCCTCTAAGAGCTGCTGCTAAACATTAACATCCTCGCTGTACTGCTTGGTTATTTTTGCATCAAATCTTTTGCATGTACAGTGCAAAAATGTGTCGATTTATTTGCCTTTTCCCCCTCCTAATCTGACTGTGCGCATTTTTTTAAAAATTGTTTTTCATAGGTTTTAATCTGGTTCTATCCTATTATTTGGATATACACAGTTGAAGCACAAGCCCATGTTAAAAGAAAACAAAACAAGTGTTCATGCATCTTCCGTAGCGATTTCTCTCGTGAGTCCTTGGCAGAAAAAGTAAAACCACACACACACACACACACACACGCTATCGGACTCCCTCACTCCTACAGTGAGAGAAGCGTGAGAAGGCGAAGAAAAAGGCAGTTTATGTTCGAAAAAATAAGCAAACACAACAGATAAATACAAGGCAAAAACAAAAAGGCACCTCGAGCTGTGCCGCGTTCCACAAATGATTTCCTTAATAATGAAATACATACAGTACAGTTCACAATTTGTCACCCCCGTCCCTCTGACCCTTCAAGTCCAACCTCCGCTGAGCATCTGAGTCCCAAGTTAGTTTGAGCGATCTCGTGAAGGTTATGATCTTTGTCTTAACGCAGCGCCGCAGTGCTGTAAACACACTTGAACCATCGCGCAGTAAAATGAAGACGCCTTCCTCTAATTGTTGGCATCGGGTCACAAATCAAAACAAACACAATATGCTAGCTTTTACTGGTAATAAAAAGCTTCTAAAGTAGATAAAGTTAGGCCATATTATCCGTTTGAGAGAATGAGAGTGGCGTGTGATATAAACCTTTTTATCCATATGTAAAAAGGTCAAGTACGTACAGTATACCACAAGAATTACAGCAAATCTGCGTTTACTCTGAGGTATATTTGTGGTAAGAACCCTGTGTTTAAATACTGAATCTATTTGTATTGTAGGAAAGGTAGACTCATGTCCCTGTCCGAGGACGCACCAGGCTTAACAGTACGCTGTATCACTGAAAAACCTAAAGATATGGACCCCTCAATGACCAGTGAGTGAAAAATCTTGAACGTGTTGTGACATACTCAACCAACACATTTTTTTATTACTGTAGGAGGAAGCTTAATTCCCTTGTTTTACTATTTATATACATTATATATTTTCAGAGCATTTTCAAGTGAAATTCCTCAAAGACAAGTTGCAGTGACAACCCGGAAAAGCCATTGTTCTTGTCTTCCAACCCCGGAGTATTCAGCTCAATGTTTCCCACTCCCCGAAACGCAGATTAACTTTTTAAGGATTATAAGAAAGGTATTCGTTTGATATTTGGGTAGAGCAGGACGTGCTGAGGTGGGATTTCTCAGGGGTGGTCAGTTTAGTCGAGTCCAATGGCTTGTTGGGCACACGGGTCAGCGTAGAGTCCCATAATTTGGGCCCTCTGAGTCTGCACTGGCCAGAATGCCTGTCTGGTCCTCCTCGAACTGCCTGCGGCGCAGGAAGGAGGTCAAATAGAGATAGGGGTTCTTCTTGTTTTGCTTTTTCCTCTTTCTCGGGAGGTTAAGATCCTCTCCCTCTTGGGGTGTCTGAGATTGCTGCTGGGTCTGAGAGAGAGACGCACCTGAAAGAGAGGCAAAGGACTCATACACAGGACGGCCGTTTGATCGGTAATCTTTTGTAGCTGCTCTCCGATCGTCAGACAAACCTGTTCTCCTTCCGGAGGTTGTGTTGTTATTGTTGTTGGCAGCCACTCCCTTGGCTTTAGTAATACAGTGTTGTAGCAGTGCTGGTAAGCTCTCAGACCCGGCAGTATCGCTAGACGCACCTAGAGGTTCCCTGAGAAGATGAAAGACACAGCACACATTGTTCTGGATTAATCCAACAGTCGTGTTCGGTCACGTCTCAGAGAGAACAGACAAAATGGCACTTTCATTTCTATTTCCAGAAGGTGCTATCATATGATTTGATGAGCTCTTGAACTTCTACTGAGAGCCCTTTCACTAAGATGATGAATTTCCACTTTCTATCTGCGGTGATGGATGAGAAAAGTTAGATACAAAGAAAGAAAGAGAACGAAAAAGAGAAAGAAAGAATAGTTGACTTAAGGTGGCAGTGGAGTTGGTGAATTATTGGCTATACATTTGTTTTTCTTAAACAATCATTATGTTAAAGACCCACTCTGGGATTTATAATTAAAGTGTATTTGTTCTCAAATTCAATTCATTCAATCAGTTCATTTTCTTCTGATTTTGGTGGAATAACACTCTTTAAAATCTGGGATTTCATCGAGTCTTAGAGACAAAACTATAAAAGAAACGTGCTAAGTTTACAGCAAGCTTTCGCTTTAACATTTGGGTCTTTAAATAGTGACTGCTTCAGAAATGCGAGCAATATTGGCCTCTTTGCTGTATAAAACTCATAAAATGAAAATAATTTCTGGAACTTGACAGTTCCTGTACCAATGAAGTCGTCTAAAAAAATTGTACAAAATTCTCTATTAGCGCTATTTTTACTAGACCGTAGGTTCAGGGGTCGGCAACCTCTGACCGTCACCTGCGTCAGCACACAATCTCGTTTTCAAGTAGTGGCCCGTGAGACGGACAATGGTTCAGAAAATACAAACTACCAATCAAAATTTGGGGTCACTTTTTCAAACGTGTTCAGCTGTGGACTGAAGAAATGTGTGCCTTAAATATAATGTGTAAGTGGCGGTTGCCCTGTTGCTAAACGTTACTAATAAAAGGGCTTCTTGTTATCTTGTTTTGGTGAATCAGCAAAAGACTTGCTGACATGGTAATGTGACTTTACAAGCACCATACAGTTCATGCTGAGAGGTCTTTAGGCTGCCATACAATCCTCCCCTGTCCCTCAGATATCTTCAAGTGCATGACACAGAAATGCTGATTTAGTAAGTGCAAATTGGGCTTAAATTGAAAGAAATTAATGGGTAAAATTACAGAAAAAGGTCTGGTAGCTCATTTCCCTGGAATTATAAAATGTAATGTAATAAAGTTTTTTTCTGTTAATTCACAGAAATTTCTATCCTGTAGCAAGAGTACTGACAGGGACTAGAAAGAGACAGGATATTTCTCCCATACTGGCTTCACTTCATTGGCTCCCTGTTAAACCCAGAATCAAATTTAAAAAAATTTTCATCACATACAACGTCTTGAATAATCAGGCCCAATCTTATCTTAAAGACCTTATGGTACCATTTCACCCGAATGCAGCACTGTGTTCTCCCACTGCTGGATTATTTGTGAGTATTTAAACACAGAATGGGGAGCAGAGCTTTCCGCTTCAAGGCCCTCTTCTGTGGAACCAGCTCGACTTAAAACATTTCTTTTTGATAAAACTTATAGTTACGGTTCGATCACACGACCCCAAATCCTTCTTTAGTTATGCTGCAATAGGTCTAGGTTGCTGAGGGCTTCCCATGATGCACTGACTGTTACTCCTCACTCACCCTTTTTTTCACTCACTATATGTTTATACACCACTCTGCATTAGTTATTATTAATCTATTTTTAATATTATTCCACATCATGTCTTTGTCCTGTCTTCCTCCCCCCACCCCGTCAGATGGCCGTCTTTCCCTGAGCCTGCCTCTACTGGATGCTTCTTCCTGTTGAAAGGGAGTTTTCCCTGATGTTGTAATTTGGGGCTATATAAATAAAAGTGAATTGAGTTTTCTCTGTTATTTAAATGTTTATTTATTCCTTAGTTGCTTTAGTACAGTATGAATGGACATGGGAAGATCTTTGTCAATAGGAAAAGCCAGTTAGAAGTTCAAAATCTATACACTCCTTTACATTCTCAAGAGGGCCAAATTGGAGTCTTTAACGGGCCGATTCTGGCCCCCAGTCCTTATGCTTGACACCCCTGTTTTCAACTCAAAGTCAGAGAAGATGATTACATAAAAGAGGCTTTAATTAATTCCTTTAACATTTGCCTCTGTCCACACTAACTGTTGCTTACTTAATTACTGGGAAAATTTCTGTATTTTACTTATTAGTCAGCTGCATCGCAGCTATGGCTATAATTTTGCAACCCAAACTGTGCATATAATATTATAAAATTGTAGATGAGGTCAAACTTATCATCATAAAAAAAGGTTGCCAACCCCTGCAGTCCATTTATGTACTCTGCATTTCTCTGATTGCTCTGCATCCTAACATGAAAGTTCTGCACATTTCAAAAAACCAGAAACCAGAAAACACACAGGAAGGTGTTCCTGAAACCTTGAGAACTATTTTCATTTCATGAGTGATGCATGCGAAGTTGAATGAAAATAATTAATTAATCAGCACAAAGTAATCACATCACGTTAAGGTATCCTCACTTCCAGTGGTCTGCTTAGAAGCAGTTTTACCTCGTACTGGAATACGCTTGTTGTACTTTTGTTGTCCATCTCTCTCATAGAAAGATGCAATAAAGTTAAATAAAAAAAAGTCCAATAACCTCACAAAAAGTTAAGCTTGTGTTCACGAGGCTCACTGTTGGCTCTTTGCCTTTCAAAGAACTGAATGCAAACAGCGTCGAACCTGACTTAATGCTTTCATTAAGTCAGGTTGTCGCGCCAAACATGTATTGTTTCAAAAGGCATGGGAACACAAAGCTTTAGAGATGCTGTCCATCATTTGTCACTGTGGAGAGAAAGATTGAGAGCCATTAGCAGAGAGGGGGAGACAAATCGGAGAATTGCAACAGTCCTGGACAGTTAGAGAACATTTCCATTATCATCACATAAACTGTGTGCCGAGGCAACAGTGTTAAAATATTGCTCATTTCCATAGACATAAACACTATACAGCACACTTTCAGAAACATGAACACTGCGTACAGAGGCTTCACCATGCTGACGGGAGGAGATGGCAGGTAGAGGAAATGGCCGTTAAAGAACAAGTCACATGACAGGAAGAGGAAATGGCCATTAAAAACAGTCACATGACAGAAAAAACGAAAGCACTCAGGACAACAAATGTGACAAAGAATTTAGTTTGAGAATTGTTGTTATTTGTTTGGTTGTAGAGAGAAGTTTAGAGAATGCATGCATGGCATTTTGCACATGGAACAAAACTTTAAAGGGGAATACTCCAGTCTATCATTCATGTGCGTCCTCTATTGATTCAAGGCTTTTTCTTTTTTTTTTAGTGCAGGGAAACATGTCTGCGTTCAAACAATGAAAAGGACAAAATCAAATGCTTCTCCACAATCCAAAACCACTCCTCCTGCTTGCTCACAAGCCTAATTACTGTAGCCTACACCACAGCAGGCTTACTCTGCCTTGAAACTGTATTGACAAATGTGTCCTGCAGTCATTATTACCATTAGTTGCACTTCACTTGAATCCAGCACAGAGGCACAACCCAAAGCGATTCCCCTTTAAAGGAGAGAGTGATTAGAGCCCTCCCCCTGCTGACCCCTCCCCTCTCAGACATGGGTCCGACCCTTACCTATTGCGGCGTAGGGGACCGGGTCACAACAACGCTGCCCAGATAGCTGAGATCAATCAAAAACAAATCAGGTAAGACCCTTACCCTCTAAAAAGCAGCAGCCCTATAAGCTACTTTCCCTTAAAGGCCAGTGATAGTGCAGGAGCGAGTCTCTGCTGCATGGCTTTAGCTACCATGTGATTGTAGCTTCTAGGGTAGTGAGGTGGGTGTGAGGGGCCACAGGAGTGTGTGCAGTAAAGAAACTCTACGGGGTGTAGATGTGTTTAAATGTGGGTGTAAAGCATAACATTTCCTCCTTTATGTAGTAAATGTGCTCAGCCACTGATCTACCAATACTACGAGAAAAAAAATCTATTGTTCTATTTAAGCGGGTTAGTCGGTTTTTATCCTTACGGATGCCACTTTCTAATAATGCAGCCATTATATGTTATATGCCTTATAACTTGACACTAATTATTTTTGAATATATTAATTTAATGGTTAATAAATCACTCTGCAATACATCGGATTTAAGTGAACTATTTTGCCAAGTCATCTTCCTCAAAACACTTCGTTTGCCTCTTTAGCGCTCCAATGTTGGACCTTCTAGAAAAGTGGGAGTCTCAGGATATATTTAACATCTTACTTTTTATGATCAAGTGACAGACACAGAGCCTTCTATTTATGACTTTACTATTATAAATACAACTCATCCAACTGTATAACTATAGACCAGATGGTTTGTTATCCATCCTTATAAAGTATTGATAAGTTGAGATTATGGCTTCATTATTTGTTTATAAATTGTTTACTAATTCTTTTTAAAACAATCTTATTAGTTTATGAGCAAGAAGCGAAAGTTAATGAATAACATAACACAATGAGTATGTGTCAACTACTAAATGTGTACAAACTACCAACTGCTTTGTTTTACACTTTCTTTCCATCGCTAAGCTACAATATAGACTTTTACAATTTCAATCTTCTTCAACAAAGAAGAAAAGTGTTCTGCTACAAGCGGCTATAAGCTACTAGCTCTAATATTGGTTGAGTTATGAATAAGTAAGCAATTTATTATCCATGAATAAATAGTCTGGAAGGTGACAGAATAATGGTATAAATAATAAATGTAATTGTTCATTAAATGTACAGTAAATTGTTGAGGTTAAACCTATAAACACTAGTTTCATAAACCGACCCGATTTAATATAATTTATACTCAGTTTTTAAAATACTTTAACTCAAAGATTTTAGATTCAACATGGGAAACAGAAAAAATGGCTTTTAAAGTTGATTTAAGTTTGAATTATGATCAATATTTCATCGATTCTATTGATTACGAGCCATCAGTACTATATACAAAAATACATGATCTTAAAATCACACTGAGCTTTCACATGCTATTCAATGTTAATGTTTAGATCATTTTTAATGAACTGAGACAATGTGTGCTAAATGCAATTACATGCCTTCTGCATATTAAAGTACAATATGCATCTTAATTACTTCTTAATGGAAACATCAAAGTGATACTGAGGATATTTAGCGAGCAGACGAAAAGTCTCCTCCTTAAAAAATGTGTGACTATTCTCTACTGCAATGGATCACCTACCCTGAGGCTGATATCTGGAGCTGGGAGGGCTCTGAGGGTAGCATCTCCTCCTCTGTCCTTCTCTGGGATGGCCTCTGCCCGAAAACATCCCTGCCCTCCGGAGGGGGAGAGGGGGATTGGGAGGGGTAACTGGCTGCAGTGGAGGCATAGGACATGTGGGCGTGGTAACTGGGGCTGGGTTGCTTGGCGCCCTGGCTCTGAGTAGGAGAGGCGGTCAGGGAGGACCTCCGAGAGAAACTGACAGTAGCCGAGGGCTGCAGGGTGATCTCAGGCATCTCCAGAGACCGAGAGGTGCGGAGGATGCTGGGGCGCGGAGGAGGCCTTACAAGAATATCTGGGGAACCCGGCTGGGTGCTAAGTGGGCTCTGGGAGAGTGGAGAGAGGCGGGAGGGTTGGAGTACTAGTGGGGGTAGGCTGGGGTCTGCCCGGCGCCCCGCCCTCGGGCTGAGCCAGGACTGAGGGCTACTACTGGGGGCTGTGCTTGGGCTCCCTGCACGGACTGCCGGGTCAGGGTAAGGCAACACTGGTACACCCACACCGTGGGCCGTGTGTCTGAGCTGGCCGAGACTCTGGGCCTGTTGCATAGCTAAACGCCTAACCGGAGGCCCTGGGGGCCTGTCTCTGCCTGGGGGAGCCACAGGAACCTCCAGCTGCAGGAGTCCGGGGCTTATTGGATCCTTTAGGTGTGGGAGGTGCAGGCGACTGGGAGGGAGAGAGTGAGGAGGATATGGGGGTGGGTCAGGGAGGTCCTGGGGGTGATGTAACGGATGGTGAGGTGGATATATGAACCGTGGACCTTCTAGACCCAGGAAGGGTAACTCATGAGGCTGCCAGCTTTCAGGTGAGCGAGAAGGAGGGCTGTGTGTGTGAGACAGAGAATGGCCAGAGGCAGTGTACTGATGGTGCTCCATCTCTCCACTCTCCTCGGGGATGGAGGGGTAACCAAAGGGCCCCTCGGCGGTGCCTGGGGGTGAGGATAGAGCGGAGCTACGTGGGCTGATGTCAGGCATGTAGAATGGTGGTGGAATCCCTGATTCAGCGCGGCTGCCTAGATACCCATAGAATGGGCCTTGGGGAAAGCCCCTGTAGCGGGAGGCCGGGGCCTGCCCTGAGGCGTGAAGTGCACTGCCCTCTGCAAAGCTCATACCTTCCATGGGCCTGTGTAGGCGGGGGCTGTAGGTGGGGGGCTGCGTTGACTCCAGGCTCGAGGACGTTGGGGAGAGCTGGGGCCGCAGCGTGGGCATGATGGGCGGCAGAGGCCCTGGGTCAAAATCATTCTCCTCATCGGACTGCCGGAACTCAGGGTACATGTCAGACTCCTCTGCGAAGGGGAAGCCCTGGATGCGGCGGGGAGGTGGGCTGGTCTCCATGACGAAACGGCCATCGGGGCCACGGCTTATCAGCTCAATAGGCGTGGTGACCTCTGCCTCATGTTTGGACACACTGTATTTCTTGCTGGCTATGGCACGCTTGGTTTTCTTGTAGAAGGAGAGCTCTTTTTCTTTTTCTCTCTGAGGACTCGGGAGCTTCCTGACATACAGGCCCGGACCGTGGGAACCCTCCGACGAAAGAGAACGGGGCCGAGATGGAGGGGAGCTCTCTGGACTTATCTTCCCCGATGATAACCTGATAAAAAAAATAAAAATGCAGACACAGAACGCTGGCTTAATTTAACACATAACAGATGAAGCGGATAGTGGTAGGAGTATTTTAAAACAAATCCCCAAAAATCTCTGATACTTGAAATAAACTGATATGATTGCGGTTTGTAAACAGATGACACAGTAGAAAGCCAAAGCGCTCGATCAAGGCAGCCATAATGAACTTCATTACGGTATAATGGCCAGTTTATGGCGGCAGCAGACTCCTGATAGGGGCTGCAGCTAATGAACCAAAGAGTGACGGGATGAGAGAAAAGCCAACAACGCAACCATGACAACCGTATCACAGATCTACTGAGTCTACATCTTCTTGAGCAGACGTGAGACCAATTTCCATATGCTGCACCAAATGGTGATGTGTGGAAAGCAGATGACATCTAACCAGGCCTCATTTGCCCACACCAGGAGCAGCATACTCGACACTTACTGTACTGGGTCACTGAATGCATCGGGTAGACATCAATTAGAATGTGAGTGCATATACACAGTACTGTACTGTACATGCAGCTGAGCTAGTGCAATTTAATCCCTGTATGGTGCATGGAAGTCTGTGCATGCAAATAGTAGGCACCCCTACAACTACAAATAATCACTGTGAGCTAATCATTTCTATGCAATGCATTAACCATGCAGCCAAGCCAGTGCAGTGCAGCACACTCTGTATTTTGGTGCAGGCAGGCACTCACAGGGGGCTGGCCGGCGGGGGCAAGAAACTGCTCCTGGCAGGCTCGTCCCAGCAGGGCTCTACCCCTGGCAAGGGGGTGAGAGGAGGCCTGCGATGGGAAACAAACGACACGGGCCTGGTTCATCTTTAACTATGCTACTTGCTGGAAGGACTAAGTGTAAACTCCCTGAGCAGCCTGGACCATTTCATGAAAAAATAGAAAGAAGTAATCTGATACTGATGTTTTAGGTTTTAAAGTCACAAGCAAACATACATTTACTCTGCAATGGGATTTACACAGATTAGAGTCAGAAAGGAGCTTCTTTTGAGATTGAAATGCAGTCATACATGTACACAAGATATACAGACAGACAGGTACACACGTGTAGCTGATACTGTACAAAGAAACAGCATCATTAAACACTGAGAATCATGCAGAAAGCAGACAGTGTTAAAGAATACAGATGGATCAAAAATCAATACACATACTGCAGCTTGAGCACTCTGGGTAATGTGCTTAAAATGCAGACTTTGCTGCTTTGAACTCTCCTTAATTTTTCCCGTGATCCGCTAGAGGTTGCTACTGTTCATGTTCTTTTACACCTACCAAGAAGCCCAATCATGTCATCAATGGGGGTTTTTTTTGGTTCATTTTCAAGACTTTCCTCAGATATACCATGTTAGATACTGACTTGTTGTTTAAAAGCACTGGAGAAAACATGCTGAGGGTAAAAATCAATTCTTCCCAGTAGGCTCCAAAAGGTATTTTCAGGTGACAGGTCAGAACTGAGTGTTATTTAATGTTAACGTGTATGACTTGTCACAGCATGCAAGGGTACAGATAGTTATAACAGGTGTAAGAGAGGACGAACAGTAGTGGCGACCTCTAGCAGACAGGAGAGGCTCTGGGGTAGCTTTACTTACGGCGACTCAATGCTTTTCCTGAAGTGTGTCACCGACAAGGGAGGATCTGAGAGGACAAACACATTTAAGTTTAGGATTTTCTCTAATGAACACCACAGGTAAAAGTCAGTCACAGGGATGAATTATGAGACAATGAGCTTCTGGGCGCAGACGATAAAGGACCCCCGCCCAGCAAAACAAAAAGCAAGACAGACTGAAAAAGACCAAAAACAACTGCAAACAATTTACTTCTTAGCTACTCTTTGTTGTCATTTTTTATCTCTTTGTGCTTGCTTTGTGTTTTTCTTTGTGCCTCTGAGCCCATTGATAAACCCATCCATGGTCAAACATGAACTTTTACCTAATCTATGTAAATTTAAGTGAAAGAGGAGACTAACCTGGTTTGCGCTTGAGTTTGCGACGGTGTTGCTTGTTGACAAAGCAAGCTGCTAGAGTGCTGAACAGTACCGCCGCTGCCAGAAAACAGATAGTTGCCACGACTCCTGCCACCACAGGTCGCGCCAAACCCTCATCGGGCAACTCTGGAGCAGGGAAGGGATCTGAGAGCATAAAAGGAGATATGGAGTAACAACTTAAAAATAGATTATTCATAAGGGCCGAGCACAAAGACACTCACCTGTGCTAGAAACTCCCACAACATTGCTGCTCTCGCTGATCAGGTCATCCATAACGGCCATTACTCGAAATTCATACCAGGACTCCTGTCAGAGAGATGCAGAGATGCGCTGCAATGCAGGGTATTGTGCTCAGACTATAAGGCATTGTCTTGCTGCACATGATATATTGAAAGCAGCTTCTTATTTATAACTGTTTGCATACCAAAGAGGAGCTACTTTTCCTTAATTGGATTGACAAAAAAGTACTACTTTTCTACTCCTTAGGATTCAACGTTACACAGCTAAATTTCCATATACTGACCTGAACAAGGTCTCTGGCTATGAGCTCGGTCTCAGTTGAAGGGATTAAGTCATCCAGAACCTCCCACCTCTCCCCAAGGCGAAACTCCATGATATAACGGTCGATGGGCGAGGAGTGGTTGGCTGGAGGGAGCCACGTGAGGAGGACACCGTGCTGCGTGCGATTGGCTGTGAGGCACCGTGGTGGAGTAAGAAGCACCAGTGGTTCTGGGGTACCCAGAGGAGAGCCTGTGAACCAACCATGCATTATGAAAATGTATTCAATGGGGGAAAAAAATCAAACAAACAAAAAAAGTTACAGGGTGTTGCTCGTGCGATCGCATTTTTTTTTTTAAAGAGTTAGATAGGGTCCAGATAAAAACTCTGGATGGGCTCCATTCAGGGACCTCCATCAATGGAGCATCAGAGTACACTTTGGATGTAACGATTACCAAGAAATCAGAAATAGCAACACAAAGAGCATTGACTTTTCTTACATTTCTTAGGTTAATCAAAGCTGATTGGTTAACTCAAAATATTTCATTATAGGTCGTGGAGAAATGTATTAAACAGCAGAAGCCTACTGGTTTCCATCTGAGAGTGTGAATTAGGTCAGAACTTTGCAGACCTCATTTAACATTTGCTAAATGAAGGAAAACAGTTGGCAATGTGAGGCCGAATCAGGGCTCACGAGGCAAAAAGTACCCCCACCATCTGGGCCGGATTATCCAATGGGCATTTACCCAGGGGTATGTGCACATAATGTGAAAATAAATTAGAAGTATTTAGCTGAAGTGTATTTTATTTATGTTAGTTCTTTTTTAACTTGTAGTTCTAAATTGGAAGATTATTGTGATATTGAAATATAAAAATAAAATTACGTTCTATTATTTTTTCATCGCTCAAAATAAGCGTCACACTCGCTGAAGCCGGTGTACCCGCCGAAACGCCGTGCATTTATCGAGACTTTCAACCCCAGGTAGGCCAATTATGGCTCTTTGGATCCACATTATGTCAGCAGCTATTCTCCTCCGTGAACTATGTTAAAAACAAACACCGCTCACGCCTCACAGATGACAGCTTACAGTCCTGCGTAAAGATGAAAGTGACTTTGTAAAGCCCCGATTTGCACAGAAGCAGAAGTCCCATTGTAAACATACTACGGCAGACCCGACGATGTTTCCATGAACACGCTCTTTAGCATCTCTTTATTGACCACTTTTCACACACGGTTGCTGTACGCATACAGCCGGCTGTAGCTTTGCAGCTCACAGCCCGACACACACCAACACAACAGCAGAGAGAGCACAGATGTTAAGGCGCCTCCCCTGCAGCGGCGCTGCAGACCACGCCCCGCCACACACATTAACCAGGTAAAATACATATTTAGGCAGAATTTTGCAAATATCTATTTTTCATTTTTCAGCAGCATAGTGCTTTTTTTCCAAATATTTTTTAAAAGTCAGGTCAAGGCTCCAAAAGCCCAAAGGCGATATAACAGTTTTTGTTTGCTACATGGATCCTTTTAGTTCAGCTGGGTGTCTCTCCTTTTGTTATATTTCTTTAAGAGTTCAAAATGTGTTAATAACATAAATAAAATGTAATTTTCTCTGTAGCACTTCATGGATTTCATAAGCAACACACCTTAGTTGTACACACAAAGCATAAAGGTAAAAAACAATATATACAGTGTTATCTTCATTTTAGATTTCAAAAAGCATTTGTGGCTCCCAGTATTTTCTTTTGCTTGGAAACCAAATCCCAATGGCTCTTTGGGTGTTAATGTTGCAGACCGCTGGCTTAAACGAATAAATAGAAACAATTCCCTTAGAGTAATACTGTAGTCTTGTTATAATTTAACACTTTACTGCTTAGAAACTGATCACTTAATAAGGTAATATTGAAAAACACAACAAAACAAAGCAAAAACACTATATTTCAAGTCAAGATCCTCTTCAAACTAGCCCCATGTAGCTGAATTCACAAGCAGGCTGCTCCTTAGGCAAACATTTATTACACAAGATCAAAAATGCCTCTGGCTGACATCTATCAAAGGCTTTACCACCTGCGGCTTTTCTTCCATTTCCTGTCTGGCCATTCAAAGTGTCTGAAGGATCTCATGTTTAACTTTATTAATTAACATCCATATTAGCTGTTTCCAGACTGTAATGACTATTACAGTCTGGAAATCTTCCTAAAAAACTTTGTGACACCAATTTGTTAACAGTTTAAATGTAAACAACACAAGTGTGTCTCTATCTTTCTTGTAACTTCCATTATTTCTGAATTAGATGATACGGATAAACTTACAGGTTCAATATACATTTCATTTCTACAATAAAACATACAAAGAGTCTCACTAAGTAACTATTGCATTTTGTACTGCAGAGTGTTTCTAATATAACATTAAAAGTAACTAAAATGCAGATTAGTGGGCAGTCATCATGTCCAACAACCTCTACCAACAAGGTAGCCTGCATTACATAATAAAGTAAGCTTAAGAACTGTAAAGCAGGGCTTAAATAAACCTACACAGCCACTGTGGCTGCATTTCTTCATTTAATTTGTTGCTCTGAGCTTTTGAAGGTGATGGAGATGAGCACATACAAACATACAAAATCACATTGGACTGTATCTCATCTGGAAATCTGAATACAGCATTCACATTTAAACAATAAAACTAAGCATAGGACAGGATGAGTTTAACCATCACTAGAGGGCAGTATATTCCACACTGTGTCTGGTTATAGTCTAAAATTAGAAATAGTGTCTCAGTGCAACTCAGCGGGTTGATTCTGAAGTCAAAAAGCAGCAAACATGGCTGGAACATCCTTTGATTAGCAGTACCCACCTGCAGTGGTGACTGTCACAACTTCACTGAATGGGCCCGTGCCCAGTTTGTTTTGAGCCAACACACTGAACTGGTACTCTGTCCCAGCCTCCAGCCCTGGCACCACCAACCAGGTCTGAGCACCAGAAACTGGCATCGAATGCCAGTCATGAGGACCGAAGTCTATTTTCTTTGACCTACGGACAGAGAAATAAAGCAGACAAAGAGAAACTTATGAAGGAGAAAATCTATAATGATTAATTAACTATAAACAGTCACATGACAAGCTGCATCTAATTTAAAGGCGACGCACCAAACAGAGTAACTTTTATAACGTTTTAGAGACTCGGATCAATCTAACATGCTTACGATTTATGAAACCTCCAGGCTCGACTCTTTGAAACACTGTAACGCGTAGGAGAAAAACTTTGGGAGAGGCAGCCTTTAATTTCAAGCTCTGAGCTGTTAGAACAGCCTGCCAGAGAAGTGGAGAGCAGCTGAAACAGTTCACATCATCAGCCCCATGAGGTGTAAGCAACTTTTCCTATTCCATAAATATATATGCCTGGTCTAGTTCAGTCAAAAAATGAGAATTTAATTTAATAATGCACAGAACAGTTCCTGATATGCATCGTTTTAAGGAAAACCTAAATATAAACTGGAAACCTGAATTTTTTCCTTTTTATAATAGTGTGAGATACATAATATTTGGATTTCCAGAGTCTTGGAAACTGGGGGAAATTTTTAAAATAAAAATGTAAAGAACATCAGATAAACATAAATTTGCCTTTTTTCTTAGACTCTTTTCCAAAAAAGTCTTAATATTTTTCCTGTTAGACTAAAAAAAACTATAAATGTCCTCTTTGTGCATAAAAAGATAAATATTATGTTAATTAAAGATACATTAATACATACTTTGTGTATTTCTCTATCATGTAAGTCTTGTGTAAGTCACAGCTATTTTATTGTGTTTTATTGTATTCATTGTGTCCACAATACTGCACTCCACTCAGCCATAATGTGTTTTGCTCAACATTAAAAAATGTGCTCAGTATGTAATTACAGTATCGCTTACAGAGGCACAACTGCAGACTGTGACTCACATATTCATGTCTGTGATGTCCTTGTCTTCATGTTTACAGTCAACAAATGTCTTTCCTGATACACCAGGATAAATGATTTGCACACAGGGAAAAATATTCTAAATTTTTGTGATGCCATCTGGTGTTCCTGCAGTGACACTCCATTAAGTTCTCAGTGCACACCATGAATTATGCACATCTATATCTATATACACTAAATACCTCAAGTCAAAAAAATCCCGCTGTGAGCGTCTGACTGAATTTGCGAAGAAGAGCTCCGACTAATCCGGACGTACGCGTCTACCTCCAGCTACCATCTGTTTCTGCATCTATGCAGACTGCTGGCATTGATTTAAAGTAAAGTGAGAGTACTCACACTGGACCATACCACACAGAGAATGTCTGTTCGAAGCCGCCATCATAACCTGGTTCCCAGGACACATTAGCAGAGGTTGTTAAGGGCAGTACATGGATATTGCCAGGAGCGTGTGGGCTGGTGCCTGAGTGATTTACAGAGACAGAGACAGAGTGGGAATAAATTCATAATGCACACATACTAATTTACTTATAATATAACATCTTACACCCACACATCACTTAATATCACTTGCAGTGATTAAGCTATAGAAATTCTGTAAATACTAATACTGTTTTGACATTTTATACATACAACTGTCTGTTCCTGAATTACTATGATTTGTGTTTTAGTCGAATAATGTAAATGACGCAAATTATTTATGCTATTTATGCTATTTTCACCCTCCAAATGTTGCTGTGTCATGCATCTGCCAGCTCTATGCAAATCATGTGATGCTGGCTGAGGTGGTGACCAGCGTAAGGTCAGGCAATTCAAGTGCAGCAGTGCTATCTGCAGCTCATCTCATCCCACCAAACAGGCCTAGCAGCTGTGCAGTGTGGCCTGAAGCCAGTTAGTTCTCACTGGGATAAAAGGGAGACCTGTGGGTGGTCGGAGGAGCACAGCTGTCTGCACCACCCTGCCACACCTGCCAGCTTAGTGCTGGTCACATGGAGGCGAGCTGAACGTTGCCAGCTGTGCAACACTGTGATGAATCCTTGGAAAATAGGCCAATGGACCACGGTGTCAGTCTTACTGATCTGCTCGCTTTCACCAGAGGAGAGTTCACAGAATTTATGATTTACCTGTACAGCTCTCACATCTGTTTTTAAAAAATATTAAACATTTCTTTGATAAACTACATTAATATTTTGATTTTTTTAAAAACTTTTTTATTAAACATTTTAGCTAGTTTTGAATTTGATGGCAGCAACACATCTAAAAAAGAGATGAGCTGAGATGGGGGCAACACATAGCTAGGAAACAGCTTAGACATGTTTTGCAGGTTGCTAATGGTTGGGTATAAAAGAGC
The DNA here is from genome assembly GCF_964374335.1 of Astatotilapia calliptera. Lineage (NCBI taxonomy): Eukaryota > Metazoa > Chordata > Actinopteri > Cichliformes > Cichlidae > Astatotilapia > Astatotilapia calliptera. The sequence goes on from NC_137435.1 coordinate 13,260,833, forward strand.
ATCTTAGAGAGTATAATATCATCAATAAACTCAGAGAATCTGGAGAAATCTCTGTGTGCAAGGCCAAAAATCTATATTGGATGCCCAATCAGACAGCAGTATATTACAAACAGGCATGATTCTGTCATGGAAATCACTGTGTGGGCTCAGAAATCACTCTTTGTGAGCACATTACCATCCATGTATGCAGATAAGAGCTCTATCATTCAGAGAGGAATCCACATGTGAACGTGATGCAGAAATGTCGCTGTCTTCTTTGGGACAAAGCTCATTTAAAATGAACTGAGGCAAAGTGGAAAACTGTTCAGATGACTTAAAATGTGAAATTCTTGTCAGAAAACATGGGAATTGCATCTTTCAGACTAAAGAGGAGATGAACCATCAGCTTGCACACACAGGTTTAAGGACATTTGCTTTTTCCAGTGAAGGTCTTGCATATTTCAGTAAAAGAAAACTAAACCAATTACTACATCTATTAGAACAGCATGACTTCATATATTCATGAGTAAATCATTACATTTTTAATATGATAAAAAAGACCCAGGACTGTTGAGCAGCTAGAATCCGATATCAGACAAGAATGGGACAACATTCCTCCCCAAAAACGTTCAACAGCTGCTCTCCTTAATGCTGGGAAGTTTATGGAGCATTGTTAAATGAAGGGCTGATGCTACACAGCGGAAAACAGCTAAACTGTTTTAAGATATGTCGCTGCCATCAAAGTCAATATACATTTTTTATTCAAATGGTACATTTTCTCAGTTTAAACATTTAAATGTGTTTTTAATGTAATATTGTGAATAAAATATGGCCTTTATCAGATTTACGAATCATTGCATTGTTTTTGTTTACATTTTTTACAGCATTTTTTTTTTTATTGGGGTGATAGCATTAGAAAAGCTGAGCGGCCATCTTTGTCCCAGTGCCTCCTATCTATCTCTGCAGAAAATAATTTTTAACAATCATTATTTCATTTCATAATTTTATTTAAAAATGTAAACTTTTATGTTTTGATATTTTCTATATAAACTTTTATATATTATATTATTCATTACACACAGGATCTTGTGAATGATCATCATCTGTATAGTCAGCAGTCTTCCTCGTGACTGTGATTGTGTGCATGAACTAGAGAGAGATGTATTTATGGTGTCTGCTCAAATTTTAAATTAAATGATACTAGATTTGAGATTAAGGTGCAATCAACACAAATGAAACCAAAAAAAAAGTTTGAAATATTTCACTTTCAATGAAAGACAATAAGTTGTAACTAAGAAACTGTAAGTTCACCTTTTTGAATTTGATTTATGATAAACTGAACTTCTAACCAACAGTAGGTTTTCAAAGTCTAGACAAGAATCTGAAATTTAATTGCAAATCATCATAACTTCATTTGCCATATTAGTTATATATCGATGAAGCTACAGTATGCCGCCCACTTAAATGGCTGGGATTCCAGACATAAGGAAATTGTGACATCTTAAGTAAGTAAAAGGCATTGTCAGTGTTGCGAAATCAATTTGGATCAAAGAATACAACAAAAGGTACTTAAAGGTAAAATTGTTGAGATCAGTTTGAATGCTGCAACTTGATCGCAGAATACAAATAAAATAAGAAGATCCACAATGTAAGACTGGCTCTACCAATGCACATGAAGGCTTTCAGCAGCCTGTTTCAAACTTAATAACCCTGTTTGCCTTTGTCAACACTTCAGTCAGTCAATTCAAAGAGTAAAAAAGATGCCCTTGGTTCAATGACTAGACAGACAAAGGCTGCAGTGACAGTGTTTCAGCACATTGTACTTACACATTCAGGCTTTAAATCAACTGTATAAAGCCACTGCAGATAAGATTAGATTAAATTTTAATGATGGCCAAAGGGAAATTGGGTAAAGGCAAAGAGTTTGAGGGATGAGGGTGACATCTTCTTCATGCAAATCCCACAGCAAAGTGAACTCAACATAAGTAAGAAAGGTCAGTGGCTGAGGAAACTGAGAAAGCTGAGAGCGCTGTGCAGACTGTTTGTACCGATGACTAGGATACGCGTGCTGGCAGTGATGCTTGTGACCACATTTGTGGCTACACACTCCCATTCTCCATGGTCTTCTTTGCTGAGGGACACAAACTGTAAGCTGCCACTGGGTAGGATGTTGTGCTTACTCCTGCTTGGCTTCCCCACCTTCAATTGACATGAAAATTACAGTGGTACAATTAAACACAGCAAAAATGTCAAGAAGTTATAGGTGAAAACAAGCACATATTTTCAAGAGAATTTCGATGGCGTGTGTTTAGCTGTTTGGCACCTTTCTCCAGGTGATAGATGGTATATCAGGGTCTCCAGAAGCAGCACAGGGGATTACTAGTTCTCTCCCAGCCTCTTGACGGTACTCCCCCCCAGGCCTCACATTAAAGTAAGGGGGATCCTTGAGAAATCAAATCATAAACACTTACAAGTAAGTGTGCACAAGTTATAAAAGAGAGACTATATAGAACTTAAACAGTGATCTACCTTTAGCACCAAAGTGGCAGGGGGGGACATGCCCATGGTACCCAGGGCGTTGTAAGGCACACAGGTGTAGGTGCCCAGGGAGTCTTCTGTGGCCTCCGCCACCCGGATACTTCCGTCTGGCATCAGGCTCCAACCGGGGTACTATAAGACAAGGGGGCATCTGAAATGCTTGATTTTAGGGGTTTTCCTGAACTCTCAGGGTCCCATTTAATGTTTTTGAACTGCACGAGAAAACAAAGATCCCCAAAGATTCTTTAAATCAGATGAATGGAAGTTAATGTTTATTTAATACAGACCTGCCCTCAACACTGGCAGCATTTTAGATAAAAGAAAAACAGAGCAAAGATAGAGAGCTCTGTGCACAAAGATGCTATATCCAGGTGGCACTTTGAAATGATAAAAAAATCATTTATGTATGCAGCTGCTGTACTGTGTATGCAAAAAAAAAATCTTTACTTGTTAATTTATGCACCAACTGGCCACTTCATTAGTTACACTTGTTCAGCTGCTTGTTTGAGCAAGTAGAGCAAGCTTGTTCAGCAGAGCCCGACCGATATATTGGCGTGGAGAATATATCGGTCGATACTAGCTATATGCCGATGAATTCGCATCTGCATTTATAATGGCCGATATATGAAAATTTAAAAAGTAAAAGGTGGAAAAAACAAGCTTCAACCTTGTTATGAGTGTTTTTGTTGCAACGTTTGTCCAATATCGGCATCACTATCATCTTAACAATCTTATATCAGTCGGGTTCTACTAATATGGCAATGACATGGGAGCAACCCGGTCAGTTTAGGCATGTAGTCATAGTCGTGATGACCTGCTGAAGTCCCAAACAAGCACCAGAAAACGGAGAAGAATGACAATCTAAGAGACTTAGAAAGTGGCTTGCTTGCTGGTCTGAGACAGTCTGGACTGAGTATTTTAGATGCTGTGGATCTACTTGGTGTTTTCTTGGCACATTTTTGGCCCCCTAATAGCAACTGAGCACCATTTAAATACCACGGCTTAGCTGAGTACTGCTGCTGACCTTGTCCATCCCTTTATGACCTGTATTATGATGACCAGCGGGATAATGCACCATCTCACAAAGCTCAAATAATAACAAGCTAGTTTCTTTCACGTGACACGGAGTTTGTTCTAATCAAATGGCTTCAACAGTCACGGGATCTCTGTCCAGTGTGTATGTGCACTGTGTGATGCTATCAGGTCAAAATGGACCAAAATCTTTGAGCAATGATTAAAAAGGCAGAAGGGGGTTCAAACCAGTAATACCAAGATGTAACCAATAAAGTAGCCAGTGAAGGGACACTGCAAGTAAGTAAAAACTAGCAACTAAAAATCCCATTTAAGCTAAACTACAGAAATATTATCAGCAAATGTACAAAAATGTTCAAATCAAAAATGCCCCGGTGAGTGACATTAGTAGATTGTTAATACTGCTGCTAATTTTATTATTATTATTGTTAGATTTGTCAGCGTGTACTGAGATAATGTTGAGAAACACAAGACAGAAGAACACATCTGCTACAAATATTTGTACTTTTCGCCTCATTGGGCTTCCAACAACTTACTCAAAGGAAACCATTTGTGAACCTTAAAAAGGGAAATGAGAGACATCGGAAACATGGCGAGATCCTAAATTAGACCCAAAATACAAACAACATCTGCTTTTTCAATAACGTCTCATATTATTCTTTGCTTCTATGAACGTCTCGATGCATGCTCAATAATCCACGTAAGGAAATCTCGCACAGTTGAATTTGTTGGATGCAGTGGGAGACGTCTTTCATCACTCATCCAAGTGACTTTTTCAGCCTCTTTTCAGTGGGAGAAATGCTTCATCGCTCATCAAAGAGACTAGAAAAAGTCACTTTGATGAGCGATGAAACATTGCTCCCACTGAAAACACGGCAAACCCAATGAACAGAATCAACTTTCAACGTTTTAATGAATGTTCCAGTTCTGAAAAGTGAGCAGTTCTTAAGTAACAGTTCATGTGTCAGATATGAGGAAGCAGAAGTATAAAGCAGTAGTTTAATGGACCCCAAATGTGTATACAAGTACAGTATGTGACTAAATGCTCACAGTCACTTAACTATTGGCAAGAAACATAAGCAATAGTTGTGTCTTTTTGAATGCTTGTTTCCCAAAAGAAAACCAATTCGTAATTTAAAAAATCCACAGAGGGCTGTTAAATATAACACTTCAACACAACCTTCAAAGCAGTCCAGCAGTCCAACAACGTAATAACTCCTCAAACCTAATAAGATATTAGACTAGATGATACTTCTCTGAGTTTCTGTAAAATCTGTTTTTATGGGTTTTACAATAAAAATGGGGGAAAAAAAGTCATCTTTACTGGACAATATTTGAGAAATATAATTTTCAGCATAATCAAAGACTCCCTTGTGCTAAACCGATAAGATAATTATGACTTATTTTGCCACGAATCTCGACAAAAAAGCAGATCAGACTCACCTTCTCCACTCGGAGTGGGTATCCATCTTTCTCCCACTTCACTGATGTCACAGGTGGGTTTGCATCCACTGGGCAGCGGATGATGCCTGGCAGTTTCCGTGGGACGTAGATGACCGGGGGCATGTTGATCACTCGGGCAGGGTCTGGACAAATAAGGGTCGGGTGATAAATCGACAAACTATAAATAACTGTTAATTTCTGAAAATGCTTGATTCAACATGTTTTGATTAACAGAAAAATCAAACATGTTTATAAAGCTTCCCAGATTAGGAAGATTCACAGCTAGAAGTGTTAGCGTCTTATCAATTTTCTTAATGCCTATCACTGCCAAATTTAGGAACACATAAACAGAGGCAGGTAAAATCAGCATTAACATATTTTTAAAAGTGCAGCATGTGGCATTTCTGGCAAAACTAATATCTTCACAACTCGTTTTATATATCAGGACAAAAACATTTAAATTTCAAATAATTTACATGCAGATAAACAACAGCACATCACATATTCTATTCATTATTTTATATAAACTAAGCCAGGATGGAGACGCAAGGCGTGAAAAAACAAGTGCGCCCCATGATTCAGCAGCTTGTAGAAGTAATAACTTTTCTGTAGGACTTTATCGGTCTCTCACATCGCTGTGGAGGAATTTCAGTCCACTCGTCTTTACAACGTTGCTTCAGGTCATTGAGGTTTGCGGGTATTTGCTTTTGCTCGGCTCTCTTTAAGTTCTCACAACAGCATTTTAATGAGGTCGAGGTTTGGACTCTGACTGGACCGTTGCAGCATCTCGATTCTTTTCTTTTTCAGTCATTCGGTTGCTGCTGTGCTTGGGATCATTGTCCTGTAGCATGACCCAATTTCAGCCTTTTCAGCTTTAGCTGTCAGACAGACGGCCTCACATTTGACTCTTTGAATACTTTGGTATAAAGAGGAGTTTGTGGTGGATGCAATCAGTGCAAGGTGCTCAGGTCCTGTGGCTGCAAAATAAACCAGCCCTTCCTCGCTGCACCGACAGTCAGGACGAATATTTGTGCTGAATTGTTGCGATTGGTTTGCAAAGGACATTCCTCCAGACGTCTTGTGGTTAGTTCAGATGCAATTCTGCAAACCTATGATTTGGTTTGGTTTCTTCGAAACAAATCATGACACTGCTTTATATGTCATCTATAAGTGTTCACCTGAGGTTGCACTTAAATCATTTTAAGACCTGCTAAGGTCTGCTCCCAAACCATGAATCTACATCAACTACAACAAATAGTATTAAGATGCTGTTTCATAAATGCTTCACTTATAGCTGTTTCTGTTCATGTTTAAGAGATGAATTAAAACATCTCCGGAGCATTTTCAAGGACTGGGAAAAATCAGAGAAGTAGAAAAAAATCTCCTGACATGTAAGGAACATAAAAGAGGTGCTGAAAGGGGAATTAGTGGAAGAGAAGATTAGGCAGCAGCCAGCAAGAGAGTTCTCAACATAATCACTGCACATGCATGTGTGTGAGCAGCGTGCACAGGATGTGGTGAAGCATTACAGCCTCCAAAAGGTTTTTTAGTGTTCAATGCAAATTTTCTCGAGTACTATCGTTTCTTTTTTTAAGCCGAGTGAGTGAAATTTTGACATATTTCTGCACATACAGACTTGCTAAGTTACAGAAGATACTTGGCTTCGCATATAAAATCCAGAAAACATCCAGAAAACTATTGCACCACCGTTTAATTTCTGCTTTGCTAGTCCAAGAAGTTTTTTACTTTGAGTTAGGAGTGTTTTTCCTCTCTTCTGGGAGTGATTCTCAGCTGCTTCATACATAAAGCTGGAGTTTGTTTTACATGGACCATCAGGACATTGGTTTATCGCCTGCTGTATGTGAGGCTAGTGATGAAGTCAGTGCCTGCAGTGCTGTGAATCCCCCAGCTCCCTCTCATAGTGTAGCACAATAATCAATGACCAGCAGCAACTTGGGAGCAAATTAGCTCTGCACAGTGGACTTATGATGAAACGTCATGTGTGTGGGAGTGGGGGTTCTTCTCTCATCACTCACAGCCACAATCAAAGGAGAGCTGGAAAAATTGAGTCTGAGGACGAGTTTGTCTCCATGTTTGTGCACAGGAATGAGGCTGGAGCCGGAATAGATTATAATCCAATTCCTAAATTCCAATGAGAGTGAGAAAATGGTCAAATCAAAACTCTGCTGCCTTTCTGCAACACCTGACCTTGAAATTCAAGAAGGTTACTTTGCATTACAGGAGCAGCGCAGCCAAATACTACAGCAGCCTCCAGCACGAGCAGACTCCATACTGCTGCTGCTGCTCCTCACATGGCTCGCTGTACTAGCTCCCCGCCCCTCCCCCTCCCACTTTGTCGTCATGGCAACACTCACACTGAACAGTCAGGTAGGCTGATGCTGAGGGCGAGATACCGAGACTGTTGCTCGGACTGCAGGTGTACTTCCCAGCATCCTCCGGCTTGACCCGGAAGATGATAAGGGTGCCGTCGATGAGAATGCGCACTCGGAGCTTCAGATCGCTGCAAGAAGACACAGACGTTTTATCACAGCGTGTTACTGAAGCACACCGACAGGACAGGGCACACATCTACAGAGCTGAATTACATCAAGGTGCCATAAGAGAGCAGCAGAGAGTCAAACAGAAGCCAGCTGAGAGGGGTCCAAAGAACACTCTGTACAAAACGAGAGACTCAAATAAATCTGCTAATTGTCATAACTGCCAAATGGTACGGCCCTCGTGGTTTCCCTTTCAATTAAAAAAAAAATGACAGAGCAGACAATATTAATTTATTTTTCTTTGTTTGTTTTAAACAGATACTCAGGACTCACTCAGTACTTTAATAATTAATTACTTTAAACGAAAAAAAGCCTTTAAATAAAAAGTAAACGTAAAAAAGACCTTCAGGGCTTTGTTAATGGTTGATCATTTATTATACAGATGAGTTATCACATTTATTTAACGGGATGATATTAATACTTCTAGAAAAGAGCTGTTAAAGATTATTTTGTCAAATATTTAATTGGTAACTAACATATTTGTCACACTGAGCTTCGCAAATTGTTGTTGAGACTTGGTATCTGCTTCCTCCTGCCTTCAGCTTATTTGTACTTAATGAGAGTTTTGAGCATCTACAAAAAAGTTCTTTACAAAAACAAATGATCATCAGTATCAGTAAATATCAGCATCAGTAAATCAGTAAATTTCATTTAAATTAATAGCAACAAAAAAATGAGAAACCCCATATATAACAGTTACATAACTTTGGTTTGAATGATTTAATTATGTGTTGCAACTAAATCAGGATCATTAACATTAATGCTGACTATATATTATTTATTAGTAACTAAGAGAGCAGCCAAAGGGTATTTTCACTCATTTCTCCTTTTTTCTCCAACACCAAACAAGCAGCAAAAGTGAAAATGAGAATTAAACCAAGAGAACGCCAGAAGGTCACTGCCATAGCGGCTCATTTGGCTCACGATCCGTCACAGTTGACCGGTTAGGGTGAATACCCATTAGGCGATCACTGTGTGCAGGTTTCATTTAAGTTTAATCCAGAAGGAGTCCTTGTGAACTGTGAACGACAGGATGGACGATGGAAGTCTCACCCTGGTATAAATTCATCTGTCTTTCGGCTGGATGAGCTAAAAGATGTAAAAATCTCACTGGCCCTCTCTACAATAACACAGGCTGAACATTTGGCTCAGAACACATGACCGGATCTGTTCTGTTACACGCATGAGGGCATCAACAATTAACTATTAAAATTCATCATATGTAATCATATTTTATGTATAATCAGACTTTTGTGGAAATGTTACAGCTGTGAAATAAAAATGAGATGTTTTTCAAGCTGTTGTAGGTGCATAAACGCTAAAAACTGTTCATTTTAGCCAACAGCTAAGTGGTTGTAGCAATCGGCTAAAACGTGACATCACAAGATCTAATGTAGTCAAGAATCTTCATGGGCTGAAGGTGTAACTGTGAGCCAATTTTGGCTGCTCAAGTCCCGATCATGTAGGACTAGTTCACAGGCAAACAAACAGAGGATTTGTCTGCAGAGGAGCACACACCTGAGGCAGGGATAGCTAAGTCTATAAACACTTAGATCAAGTCCTTTACAACTTGCTGGTTTTGAAAGGGAAAAGATCACTAAGTCAAATTTCAGTACCATATGGCACATATAGCCAGAGTGTTTATATATATGCACATGTGATTAATCATGTGATCATTTGCTAGCTGTTCTTAAAGGCTATGGTTTGCTGTAAGCTGCTTAAATTAAACGTGTCTTACTTCTAACACTTGGCAATAAGCTCTTGTTGTGCAACCACTAAAAGTTTGATCAGTGCATAAATTCTGACTGTCTCATCATAAAGTCCCTCAACTAAATCTTTCCCATCCTGTAAAAAAAAAAGAACGAAAAAAAAAATCAAGATTGACGTTACAAAAGCTGTTTAAAATTAGTATGGAAACTTCCTCTGTGAAAGTCCTTCAGACACTTGTTTTCACCGCCAGTCAAAACCCTATTCACTAGTTCTTCCTTCCCACTTGTTCTGTCTGTCACTTCCTCACTGCAAAAGCCTCTCAGACTCTAAACACCAGCTCTGGGGAGCCTGCAGAGGTCCTGGCTACGCTTCATATCATCACCGCATGAGAGGCATATGATGACACAAGGCCTGAGTCATGTGATGTTGTCACCAGAGCGCACTAACTCGCCTGGCACGTTCCAGACGGAACCCCGGCAGGCCCACTCTTACTGCCTCTGGGGTCACAGCAGGGCATGGCACACACAAACTAAATACCCTTGGACAGTCGCTCAAAACGCAGCACAGCAAAGGGCTCAGAGACCCGCAATGTCAATCACATCACAAAAGCTCAGGGATAAAGGCCTTATGCAGCTTGCATGGTGCTGATTTAAATCACTAAGTCTTAACCTCACACAAGTGCTTAACTAACAAGTTTCCCTACACTGAGAGCGAGAACAGCCACAGTACAGAAGTGAACTTGATCATAACTTTACTTCTTGAAGTAGACGTTGTCCTCTTCCCAAAACCAGGTGTAGGTGAGGTTGCCTGGATATGCCTCTGCTTGGCAGGTAAAGAGTGCATTCTGGGATATGTTTACAGTGACATTTTCTGGTGGTGAAACGATGTATGGAGGCCCTGAAAGAAACAGAAAAAAGTGTTAAAAGCGCTGAAGCAGGCAGTCTTTTTTTCAATCCGCCTTATGAATGTTAATTCAAAATTTCCGTCTTTTTACAGCTTTGGTTTTCATCTCCATTTCAGCTTTTCTAGCTGCTAAATGGACTCAGGCCCATTTCCAGAAAAAGAAATGGAAAGATGGCACTGTCTTTATCTAGGTATATACTGTGTAGGCTTTGCCAACGCCAAAGAAGGCATTTTACAATAATATTTAGTGCAGTGCTTGCAGTATACACTCATCAGCCGTTTTTATAGGTGTTCAACTGCTTGTCGATGTAAATATTTATAGCAACTTTGGGATGTGGAGGAGCACAAGACAGCCAAGGTGTATCTAATAAAGTGTCCAGTGAATACTTTCTAATAGTTTCAGCTGGTTTTTGACATCTTTTGTTTGTGGATGAACAGTCACTGTCTAGAAAGGTTTGTAGCAGATGTTTCATGTCGCTTCATAAGCTTGAACTAATACAGTAAAGCTGACAGTGGATGAAACAGCGAGCACAAAGATGCTAAAAAGCACAACTTCCTGTGGATTTGTTCTTTGCACCACATAAGATAAGATAACCTTTATTAGTCCCACGCGTGGGAAATTAGTTAACATATGTGGTGCCCAAAGCTCTTGTTTTATTTTTACTTAAAAAAAAATTATATTATTGAATGTTAGGCATATATCATCGCCTTCACCCCAACCCCAACATAATAATTTAATTCTTTAAAACCTAAACTTATTAATTTTTTTCAAAATTGATGAAATTTCATTTAAAAAAAATCTTATTTAGAGGCTTTCACACCAACTTTGTTCTTTCGGGTGCAAATCAGGGTGAGAAAAGGCACACACTAAGTAATATTTACAGCATATATCATCACAGTCTGATTTAAAATACAGTAAGCAGCCAGCTGTTGTAAACTTAATACTAGTCAGCATTCTGGTTTCGCATGCTTCACACTGTAACCTTTTTCATCTCCTGAAGTGCTCTAGATTTGCTCTTAGCGCTCAATAAAACAGCAGAAGCCATGAAAGGTAAGCTGTCTTTTATGAGAAGGCCCAGATACAAACCTCCTGTTTGTTCACTTCTGAGCATGCACAGCCTTTTACATCACTGTGCAGATGTTTCACATAACAATTAAAAACAGATCACCAGACTGAGAACCATGACTCCTCAGATGTCTCCTGGTTATTGCTCCGCGTCTGCGAAGTAATCGCGTCTCTTATTTCACGGTGTTATTCGTGGTAATATTCAAACAAACTACAGCATTAACCTTTTTTGTTTTTGTGGTTTTGGTCTTGTTATATTGCAAAAACACTGCAATGTCTACAAAACTACAATGAAAGATTTCTGTGCATTTATCATATACGCATATCATGACTGAGACTTCTTGCATAACGATAAGAGAGAACAGGTATCGAATTGGTACTTCCACCAGAGGCCTGAAGCCTTAATGCAGTTGTATCTCATGCACCACCAGTTAAGTCTTCAGTAAGTTACAAAACAATCACCATGTTTGCAGTGTGTGTGTGTGTGTGTGTGTGCGTGCCTCCATTTACTGTACTGCGAAGGAGTGGAGTTATTTCTCTGCTATGTTTGCACCTACAGAAGTCAAGCGTTAAAACACACCTTAAAAGCAAGATGCTCAGTTGCTTGTTAAATACACACTGTTAACTCCCCCAAGCCCCGCTGTATCAAGAGACCGAGAGAGGCTGCTATCACAACCATCTATCTGATCTGTGTCTAGCAGAGAGCCTGGTTAATGGACCGGAGACAGACAGTGACGCGCTCTTAGACAGATCCTGTTGTATACACATGGCTGTGCACACATTCACATACAGAGGCCCCAGACTGAGCTATTGACTGCCCGATACAGACTCAGAAGGTATGTTACATACATCAGTACCCCAGAGGAGTGCAGAGCTTTGCCTTTAAGTATAAATAATGGAACCTAACTACTATATCGATGCAATCAGAGTGGTATGCCTCCGGTAGAGACGGGGAAAGATTTTTCTTTTCAATGAAAAATCTGGCAAAATATCAAAACACATTCGGATTCGACTTTTATATTTGTAACTTGTATATCTGTTTTACTCATCCTGAGGAGACATCACCTTGAACCAACAGACGGGTAGTGTGGAGCACTTCTCCCTGGTCGCTGTGGGCTCGGCATGTGTACGCCCCTCTGTCATCTCTGGTGATGCCAAGGATGGTTAGTCTGCCATCGTGTACCTGCAAATGAATGGGCAGGAGAAAGAAATAAACATCCAGCCTTTATATGGCAAATTTAAAACTTAAAAGCCCTTGTTATGTTATAATTAGAATGATACCATATAGATGAATAGAAGTACAATTGTATAGTACCTCGAATGTATTCTGTTCAGATCATGTAGTTTGTTAAATTTTACTACAGGTCAAAGTTTCATGCAAAAGAAAAAGACTTAAAAGTCACAAGTGTGTCCTGATTTATTAGCTCCAGGTGTGATTCCTGCATATGGTCACCTTGGTAACGTCTAACTCAGTGTTACCGTACATCCCTGTGTGCAGGCACTGATGAGAACCAATAAGCGGCGAGGAAAAACACATTAACCAAACCTCATAAATTATGCAACAGGTGGCGAGAGGCTCTGTCCATTCATGTCACACACAGCTGTAGTCTGTCCATTCACACAGCTGAGCGGAGAATCTGCTATGCCTGCAGAATTATTGCTATTCATCTGTCTCTCAGATGCTTTATGGTACAAGCAGAGCAAACAAAGCAGAGCTTAACTTTTGCAAGGTTGTTGGGGAGCTGCATCGCCGTCATAACAATGTTAATGGCGAGATAACACCCTCGTGTGTGGCACACTTGGTTCTAGGAGTGTAAACTAACCACTGATTTAAGGTGAATTTATTGCTTTGTTGGTTCAATAATGACTGAAGGAATGAAACTGTCTTTATTTTAGTAGAAAAATAATGCTCTCTTTCCAATTCCAGTTCACCTCCTTCACATGCAATTTACTTTAAATGACCTTCTCTTATTCAAGGCTTATATAAAGGCTAAAATGAATTACATTAATCGTTAGCCGCATTCACTCTCTAAAATTGAAATAAAAATTTTCTTTGTGTGATTAGTGCAAAATTGTTCGGTGAGCCAAACTGAGCATGCTATATAAGAATGATTGCAGTCCAATCATCCAATCATCACCCATCATCCAATCTTCAGGTATTTTGGGATACCAGGTGAGAATTGGAGATCTGGTCTGAATTTATGTTTCTAAACTATCTATGCCATGGGGTATTGTAACCAGTAAGCCCTTCTGAAAATCTAAACTGTAACTAGTGCCATAACATGATGTATAGCTCCCTAGAAATGTGAATATGCAGCCCGGGCAGCTCATAACAACTGCGACTGGCCCACTCAGTACTCTCATTTCCTCGTAATTCTAATGCTAACTAGTGCATTGGCAGCAAAATCTATGTAGGCTCTACATAGATTCAATGCAGACATAAAAATTTTAAATGCAGCCAATTCCTAAGTGCTTTAACCTGCATTATTTTTTAAATGACCAATAGGAGGGTTGTAAATAAAACCTGTCTTTACATAGAGTTCTTTGGAAAAACAGCCTTTGGTTCCTTTGCTCTTTGTCTTGTTATGAAGCTTAATATCAACGGTGGCTACATCCATCTTTTACATACAGTCTATATTTGGACCGAACAGTGAAATAAACGTAGCTTGTGTTTTGCTAAAGCCTCAGGCACACAGGCCTAGAGACTGTTTGACAACTGTCTGTCAGCCAGTGGTTGTAAGAAAAATGTGTATTCTCCAACCAGTTGGCAGCTGTGGGAGGTTGCTAGCTATTGTTTGGTGAAAATGGCCACACAGTGGTACACAATTCAGCATGTTCTATGCAGACGATGAGCAACTACGGCAATCTGCCAACAAACCACATCCATGTGACATTTAAGAGGTATGTTTAGCCAACATTGAGGTCCCCCAACTTTTATTTTGAAACTATTTTTCAACCATTACTAGACATCAACAAAAGACCGCCATCTGACAGACATTCAGTGTTGAAATGTTTGCTGGAAACGTTCAGTCAGAGGCTGAGTGTAACACAAACAAAGACACTCATGCACAAAAGGTTATTTTTAGCTAGCTTGTCATTGCTAGCTATCAAGCATGTTTCGGGGACAGCGTGGTCTAGCATATTTTTAAATCCTGGCATTTGTTGTTGCACTGAATCTAAAAAAGCCAAAGAGTCTAAACCACTGTTAGATCAAATCACTAAACTCATACACACCACAAATGCAGCAGTGATGTTAACACACAGTAATCTTAACAGAATCTAAAGACATGCACTGGTCGTCATTCTGATCCAATACTTTCTGTGCCATAGCTGAACTCAATCCAAGGTGAGTGTGAGGAAAGTAAGCAGAATTCCAACTTCTGTCCTATGCACTTCACTCCAGTGAGAATGATATTTGGTTGGCTGCCACTGCCTTCCTGAGTTTTTTAAGTCTTCTTTTTCAGTTTCCTGGTTACTTAATAGATCTTTTTTTTCCGGGCTTTAAAAAAATGAGGAAAGTGAAGAAGGAGGAGAATGTGGAGGATGAGTGTTTCTGCTCCTCTCTAACCCCGTCTGTCACATTCCTCCCTTTCTCCATGACGTCTCCGTGGATCTGAGCATGTGGGTGAGCAAACATATCCTAATGCTCCCTATCGCACACACACACACACAGCTCTCCTCTCAGCACAGAAAGGAGCACTCCCGTATTTTAGGGGAGATGCAGCAAGAAACAGGTGAATGTACGAGGGGAGACGATAAATGCAAAGTGAGGTTATTAGAATTTGGCATTTGGCTCTCACTAAAGATTTTCCTTTTTAGTGCAACATTCATATTAGGGCTAATGTAATATTGATGCCGAAAAGGGGAGATTAATAATGCATCAGAATGTTGTCTAATCGTTTACTGAGGGAATGGTGTTAAAGAGAGGCGACTGATGGTGGGGCAAAAAAGGCGAAAATGAAAGGAAACGAGGCCTTTAACAGACACGCTTCTGTGCTGCTGTCACTTCCTTTGCTGTATGTTACACAGGCAGCTGTGAAAAGGTGATAGCGCCTGCAGCAGACTGCAATATCAGACACATACGAGAATGTGAAGGCATGCAAGCACCTTTGAAAAATCCTAAAAACAATTACAAGCAGTATGAAAAATTACCACCGTTGCTACACTTCTTAGACACGATCAGCAATCTGCTTGCATCTGTTACAGGCGTTTGTGCGTCTGGTGTGTGTGCGTTTTGTTTTAGCAATTAGCTGATGTTTGAGTCAGCCTCCCATATCTAACTTAACTTTTGCAAGACTAACTCCAGAGATGAATTTGCTGGGGGTCAGACGTGTAGGTGCAGGTAGTGCTTCTCATAGTATAGTGAGAGCAAGCGATCCTCCACTCCAGAGAAAGTGACACTTGCACCGCTCACTCAAGATCCAACATCCTATGGCTCTAATGCATCATCGCTCGTCGAAGCTTTTGCCACTGAATCATCTGTCATGGAGCTGTGGGTTGACTGTCTTTGATTTGTTGCAACTAACACTACAAACCTGATTTAAATGTTTGCAAGCACTGAGGCAGTGCCAGAAATATCCTTGCCATGACATCAGGCTGTCTGCATTTGGGAGTTTAAAAAAACAGTCAGGCATCACCAGACAACAAAGAGGGCTCAGAAATGTGAGGTGTGCCACTAAGCTGTGCTTAAAATTGTTCAGATTATGCAGGGTTTATTTTTATTTTTCCTAACGACATCACAGGGAAGACAGAACAGCCTGACTGTCAGTCATCCTGGAGCGATGACATAATTGTGTCCTAAATAGCCAAATATCTGCAGCTTTCCACTACTTGTACACCAAGTCTGTGGTGCAATGTTTCAAATGTACAAAAACGATGGGATGGTTCTGCTGTTTTTTCAGACTTCGGACAACACATCAGGTTTAGAGACTAAACCACAGCTCATGAAGCAGCTCGACAATAGAACAAACTGACATTAGCCCGAGTGAGACATAGTCCACAACATACTGTCAGTACAGATGGGCTCAGCGGATGATGCCATCTGTGCACAAACCCCACTTCTATTTTTGCACACAATCATAAATCGGAGTTATGTCCATGATATTTTCTTACCGAGTATTTTGCGTTGGTTGCAAGCTCCTCCCCCTCCCTCAGCCAGCTGATCATTGGTTTTGGATTTCCCTGGGCAGAGCAGCTTAGCGCAGTGCTTCCCCCTTCCTTCGCCTCCACGTATTGCGCCGGCGTCTCCGTGAATGAAGGTGGAGCTGGGGAGAACATAGGACAAGGAATTCTTGGTACCATCCCAGTATCCAGACAGAAAAATCTCAAAAGCTATTCTATGGACTGGCATAGGCCCTTTTCCCTCACTGCTTCTTAAGCACAATCATAGGTTTTCCTTACATTGATTGACTGGTGCAGTTGATTGATTGGATTGATTCAATGGTAACCACATGATGTGTTAAAAAGACCTTTGTAACATGTTACTTCTAACTTTTGAGACTGCCTTACCTCATAATCATCATCACATGTTAAATACTTTGGTTCATCACTAAATACCTGCATATTACTTTAACATAAGCCTCATAAGCCTTTATTTGGAGAAAGGTGGAAGAGACACACCAAATGACCAGGGGTGGAATCGCACCCGGTCCTCAGTAATACTCTTGCAGCACCTGTTTAATGTGTTTGGCTACACCATCAAGCAAAGTATCTCTATGGCTAAGAACAACCTTACATGGCAGCTGACTTATAAGTGCAGTCCTTTTTTCCCCCCCTTTTCATTTTGGATAAGTTTGGAAAACTGTACTGTAGTTTGCAGTGCTGTTGAATTTGTGTTACACTCAGGGATTTCCCTAATAGCACAGCAAACTACAGGCTCCAAGATGACACAGAGTCATTGAATCAGCACCAAGATGGCTTCAGGCATTCTGCCATTGGGCTCTTCTGCACGGCTGTTGTATTGCAGGCACATGTAGTACAGCTTTCCATTTTAGGGGGTATCTGTTTACAGCTGGTTGGGCAGTAGGATCACAAGTGGACAGCCAGTGGACATTTCCATTGAATACGCAATTGTAGTAATTTGAAATCACTTTACATCCTTAAGCACCTTTAATATTACAAAGAAAACCCCAGCAATGGGCGAGCACTTGGTGACAGTGGGGAGGAAGAACTCCCTATCAACAAGAAGAGACTTCCAGCAGAAGCAGGTGCAGCAATCTGCTGTGAGCAATTCTAAAGTAAAGGGAATGAGAAGAATAGAGAGGATTCAAACAACAAACAGACAAAACTACAAAGCACAGGCTGGACTAGACAAAAGTTAACTCTCCGGATTCAACAAATGCGCCGGCTCATTTCAACTTCTGTCAAAAGTGTGGTTTTGTTGTAATAGTTTACAGTGGAAATGTGGATCTTATTGAGAGTTTGTTGCATGGAAGTCCTACACCAGAAAAACAGATCTGAAGGCAACAAAATAACCATGCTAATGTTGTGGAGACATCTTTGAGTCTCTTTGGGGCGATCGTGGCTCAAGAGTTGGGCGTTCGCCTTGTAATCGGAAGGTTGCCGGTTCGAGCCCCGGCTTGGACAGTCACGGTCGTTGTGTCCTTGGGCAAGACATTTCACCCGTTGCCTACTGGTGGTGGTCAGAGGGCCCGGTGGCGCCAGTGTCTGGCAGCCTCGCCTCTGTCAGTGTGCCCCAGGGTGGCTGTGGCTACAATGTAGCTTACCATCACCAGTGTGTGAATGTGTGCGTGAATGGGTGGATGACTGGATATGTAAAACGCTTTGGGGTCCTTAGGGACTAGAAAAGCGCTATATAACTACAGGCCATTTACCATTTGAGGCTATTTAGATATTATAATACACATAATATGTGTGTTATTTTTTAGATAATCTCAATAGATATTTAGGATTCAGTTAAATGTTTTAGTTTGATATTGCAAAGCAGCATTTGCTAGCAGTGGTTGGCGCTGCTCTCCCAAAGTGCGGGATAGGATTAGGGTTAGGGAGAGCGCATAGAAGTGTTTATCGTGTGTTTTCAATCTCCAGCTGACCCCACATGACCCCAAGATTTTTGTCCACAGTTATTTTGACTGAGCAAGAACTAGCTAAGAAAACGCATCCAAAATGCGTCAAGCAAAGAAGAACATGTGTACGCATGATTCAACTGTTGAAGCTGTCAGGCCAAAGTCATTTGTGACTTTGAGACACGGGACACAAGCCAAAAAACCGACACACTGGTGACATATTTTCCCGTTGTGTTTTCGCTGGGCATCAGGACAAATTAGTGTTTACAGTACAAAAGATACAAGGCCAAATGTGTCCCACGTTGTTTGAGTGAGAATAATGAGTCTCGGCGGTCATTTACACTTGTATTTAGTGCTGTCCACTCATGAGCTAATTGTCCAAGACACATTTCAGAAATCTGAAGTAAATAGGGTCTAAGTCAAACAGGCATTCCTCAGATAGGACATGATGCAACACTTGCACAGTGGGACATGTACCAGGGTTGATAACAAGCTCCCCTGCAGGCTTCCTTCTTTTTGCTTTGTTTTTTAATACAAAACCACTTTGTAACACTGCTGCATTTCCACCTGATGTATCCGAGCTTCGCTAAGAGTCACACGGGAGCTGTTCACCAGCTCCTGCAGGCCAATAAACTGTGGCTTCCTCAGCCAGCTGCTTTCAGTGGTTCAACATAATATTTTGATTATAAGTAGTGGCACAGTGTTTAGTTAAATAGGGGGAAAAAGGCACTGCTATACAAGTGGGTCACCGCTTGCCGCTGGGAGTGCTGCCATGCTTAGACTGCACACAAGCACCTGGCATGGAGTAAACAAATTGGCCAATTAGCACATTTAGACATCTGCCCGTCCATTTTGCCCTCTCACTCCCTAACACTCATTACATTATATGATACAGCAGATTAATGGAGATTCTAATAAAATGCATGACTGATTTACGTATCATGCAGTTGATGGGTCGGCGGTTACATTAAACGGATCATGATGCATTATTTTAGTTAAGAGGCAACCCTGTGCCGCTGCTTCACTATGAGTTTCTGCATGTATAGTATGTCGCTGATTGTCACTGGTGGCTGCAATATGTATGCAGCCAAGTACGTTTACTCAAGAAAAGCAACTTTAAGCTCATAAACAGCGACATGCTTCGGCTCCAGGACATTTTGCGTTTCTGAAGAGGAGATCTCTCCTTTAATTTATACCAGTATTTCATAGAGAAATATAGAAATATTTATAATAATACAGCTGGTGTTTCCTCTTTCCTACTTCATCAGTCATCTCACAACAAGTCCAATTTATGTTGTGATCTTCTTGACCTGACTGACTTCGTTGGAAACCACTCAACAAAACCAGATATTGGTAAATAGTAGAAAAATGCTGATTGCACTCTAATGCAGCAGCATTAGTAGCACAATGCTGCTGCATTACAAACATGGTGAACATTATCTGAATGTTGTGTCCTTAAGAAAGAAGAGAAAATCCAGCATAGACCTGGCACCAGATTTGAGAGAATAATCTGACTCTTCACTTAATCAATCCACTGTTCACTGAAATTAGCCATCAATAAGCCATTCTTAAGGATGGGAAAAACAGAAGACATTTCTGAGCTACGTCAAGTTACATGAGAACTGTGCTAAAAAATCTGTGAGAAAACATGATGATGAATCCAAATTTGAAATTTATGGTTCAACTTGCATAAATATATACAGAGCTTTTGCAGTCATCTGTAAAACACAGTGGAGACTCTCTCATGGTTTGGATTGCATTTCATCCAGTACTTTCAGGGTTTGATCCACCATGCAATATCATCTGAAAAACATCTGATTGCCTTGGCTTTATTTGTCACCATGAGAATGATCACAAACACAATGCCAATGCAGTAAAAGCATGCCGGGATAGAAAAAGACACAGTGGAAGACTGTGCCATGGATTGGCCTCCCCAGAGCCGGGTCTTCAACATTATTGAAGCAGTGCGAGATCATCTTGACAGAGAACGGAACAAAACGCAGCCAACATCCAAAGAAGAGCTTTGAATGTCCTTCAAGACGCCTGGAGAACTATTCCTGAAGACTACTTGAAGAAAAGGAAATTAGAACTGTACTGTTTTTGCTTCATATACTGCATTATCTATTTTCCTAGCAAAATATAAGGAAATGAGGGATGGCTCAAGATTTTTACATATAGAGTATGGGTGGATATATTTAGCAGGTAATATTTCTGCACTTTTACTCGTGAGACATTTAATTGTAACGTGGAAATTTTACAGCACTGGTACTTTCACTTAAGTGAATCACCTGAGTACTTGCTCCTCCACTGTAAGCGCTGTTATTAATTCTAATCCCAAAGCTTTTATCAAGGGAATAAGCACCAGCTGACAGGAAATAGGTGGCATACATGGTGGTGCTGGTGACAGCAGCAGGCACTTTGGTCAACTTGGGATTTGTTTCACACCGTCAGGTACAGCTCATCACAGAGGAAGTGTCACAATACTTGGGGAACCTGGGAGTTGCTCTACAAAAAAAGTAAGCTGAGCATTAAATCTGCGCCCTACTTACAGCATCTCTTCATCAATTATATACATTAAAAGATGTTTGGAGTTCCCAAACTCCCCCTGTTCTTCTCTGTAGGCCATGCAGCACATCAGCAGATGGCCTGGATGCTAAGAAGCAGGGTAAAGGCTGTTCTTTTTGAAGGCTTATTTACTCAAGACTGTGTTTGCGTCATTTTATTTCCTTGCTTGTTTTGGGGGGTTTTTTGTTTTCCTTTTCTTGTATCTGTTCCTAAGAGAATATGGAGAATTGGAGTACATATTTTCATTGATTTCACATCACGAGTCTCAAAGGTTTAAGTGTAAACTGCTGCAGAGAGAAGAAAGAGGCACTCGGTGACACTTTCCTCCCTCTTCTAATGTCAGCATACGTAAGTTACTCCACAGCGTCTCATGTGTAATTAAGAGGAGAAACAATGGGACTTACTTCCTCTCACTTCTTCACTGCCACAATCCCATCCATCTCTTTTCTTTAGGTGGACGTAGGTTATTTTGTAGATTAGATGATCATACTAACATAAACTCTTAACTTCAAAAACAAATGTGCGTTTATCTCGGTTTGTTGCTTTCCTCCTCAAACTTATAGAAAGAGCTGCGTGAGCACAAGGGTGCTTTTATGTCTGTCAGATTCGTTTTTAATTACAGTGAAAAACTGATGTGAGTCATCCACATTTGTCTTTTCTAGGCATGTTTTTGGAATACATCATAGCTTTTAGGAAATTTGATATTAACTCTGGAACAGGCTGTGCTGGAAGTTATCCCTACTTACTATACAGTCTAAATTTTATTTGAATGTCTGAATCATTAACTGTAATTCTGAGTAATAAATGGCTGTAAGACTAGTTTCTGTTCATTTAAATTAATACTAAAACGTTTGTGCATTTCCATCACAGTGAGACCTTTGTGACAAAAAACATAATCATTCAAATCATCAACCAGTTGAATACGGACATTTTGAAACAACTAACAAATACAGTGAGCCTAAGGATAAAGCTTTCCTGTGCTTAGAGCCAGCGACAATATAGCAGCCTCGGTTATGATGAAAACTATGGAGACGAGTGAAAACGAGAAAAGTCCTGTTGTCAGGCGAATTTACAAATACGCTGGAAAATGATGTGAATACCTGACATTTGTTTGTTATATCAATCTGTTACACCTGCTTGTGTTTGCTAAGGCAAAATATGTCAAGTAAAGCTTCAGCTCATTCTGATTTATTCCAGTACCAGAGCACTTTATTTTCAGTTGCTCCCATAAGAGAAGACCCTGCAATACTTAATGCAATTAATGCAGATTATGAGAACCTGAGATTCATTTTCTTAACGATGGAAATGTGAATATTTTAAATTGAAGAAAAGTGAATCTTTGATTGTGTATGCTGCCAGTTAGACTTTTTAAAAAGAAATCAGTATTGGCCAAAATTCCTATCAGCATCCACAGGGCAACAATTACAACCTGTTAGGGTTGGGCGATATGTAAAAATTTTCCAATCGGCAATCGTCAGTCCAAGAATCGCCGATGGGTGATATATTCGCGCATGCGCAGACTTTTTGATGGGCGGAGCAATGTAATCATGCACGGACTGATTTGCACGTTTATGACACAGAAGAAGTCCAAACATGGACAAAGTAGTTGAAAAAAGCAAAACAAAAACGCTGTCAGCGTTAACGCGGCTTGAACGCGGTCATCACGATTAAAATTTTTAACGCTCTCAAACCATCTGGAGCGCAGAATGAACAAAATTTGGACAAACTGCCGAAATGCGTTGACAGAGACATTTCAGGGATTTTGCGCTTCACATGGGTTAATTGTTAATCGCGTAAGTCATGACGACGGCGCTGACAGCACTAAAAAAATATAAAGTCGCCAATTTGGGGTTTCTTTGGCTTTAAACCAGATGAAAAAGGTAAACCTAAGGATGTAACCAAAGCGATGTGCCACTTGTGCAGACGTATAGTGCGAGCAAAGTACTGAAACACGGCTAACTTGCAAGCGCATGTACGTGTCCATCATCCGGCTAAGTTTGCTAGGCTGTCACCAGCTTCTGCAGCTCCATCAACAAGCATTTGGGCGCACTCTGAGGAGGCTGCATTTGCTCGCAGATGAAAGAGGGTGCTGTTAAAACAGCACTATTTTTTTTTTTTCTCATGTTGACTGCTTCTATTAGCTCCTTCTATTAGACAAATATATCGTCGATAGTCGATATATTTGTCCAATCAGCTCGATATATTCGTCCGATCGAACCTTGCAGACAAGGTTCACTAAAGTCTTCACCCAAATTGTGTTCAAGGTCAAAATCAAATCTGTCATTTTATATATAATAACCTGCGAATTGTGATGGATTGTGAGCCAGATAAGCTGCTGCATCACTAACGTTCTGGTTAATACAAGCACACAGTTATACAAGAGTCATAATAGAGAAAAACATTTGTTAATTTTAGCTTATCATTTTTATCGGGGCATCTTATTCACCACACACACAGTATTTATTACATTTTGTACGCCCACCTCTAATTTAAATTTGCAAGCTGGGCTCCCGTAAAGTCTGGAGGGTGATTGTTCACCCCAGACTCACCATAGTGGACAGCACAGTGACTGACAAAGACAGATACACACGGGTAATAAATGGAGCTGACATTTGGGACCCAGTTGCATCGACCAAATGGGACCTAAATGCCAAGCCATCACTAACCCAGTGACATGGTGGCAAGGTCTGATTGTGTCTCTTTTTTCAAGTTTAAATATGCATGGATAAAATTAAAATCACATGACAATGATGGGGCACTTTCTTTTTGCTTTCTTAAAAAGCTTACTGATGCTTGAGGACTATGCTTCTTACAAAGGCAAGAAGAAGACGAGGGAGGGAGAAAACAGAGAGAGAGTAGCCTTAGTGTCTTTTTCGGGCACAAGGCCTTGCCATCTGACACCTGCCACTGAGTGGGCATGAATTCCCTCTCCGCTTGGCAGGAAGTTAAGGCCAGTCACAGGAACTCAAAGAAGCAGTATATGCAAATACTAACGGCCAAAGGAAATGAGTGCCCTTAGTGTCTGTGCCTAGGCCAGACGAAAATGGCACCTGCTTCCTTCACAGACCCCCATTTAGGGGACAACAGTAGCAAAAAGGCTTCATATGAACTCCCCTGTTAGATGTCTAGACGCTGAAACAGCTTTTGATTTTTTCATGAATGTCTGTCTGTTGTTTACATAACAAAACTCCAACTAAATATTTATACCAGCAAAACATGTCCATCTGTGAGTAGAGCTGTGCGTGCACTCTATCGAGAGCGGCATTGCATACATACATGAGGTCTTACAAAATGCAGACATATAAAATGCCAAATATACATGAGATTCGGGGATATTATTAGATGTGTTGAAGCCAGAGGAGCTCTGTTTCTGTTGGAAGGCCTGACAGGAGTAGAGACCAGCACACGAAGGAGGGGAGGGGGGCAGTTGAAAGTGAATATTGATGAAGCAGCTACAGAGATGCAGTATGCCTACACAACAAGACATTCATACGCACACGCCTACAGATGTTCACAAACTCCAAACATCACAAGAGTGCGCAGGTGACGCTTACTATGACCGATTCACCCTATCCGACATTAACCAGCAAACAGAGATTTCTTTCAGCCGCACACAAGCACGCGAAATGGGATGCTCTCGTGTCAGCTTTGAGTTAACGTCCGTTACATGGAGCACGCGTTAGAAAATCATTTGCAATGCCCGATGTGGCAAAACACAAATTCAAAGCAAAGCACCGATAATCACCATTTTTACAAAGTGATTATGCTGTGCACTGGACAGTATAAATGATCTTTTTTTTCATAGAGAATTTTGCACGCAGTGCAGTGTAATCACTATTCAAATACGAGAAAAGCATCTTGTAAAACATATGCATGATCAACTCAAATATACATGACTTTCACACAGCTCTCAAGCTCGAAGTTCACAGACCAAAAATATACATGTGAATGAGCCTGACAGTACTTTGTCTCTAAAGTCTCTCTCTAACAGCACAGAGGATTACAGCTTTCTGAACTTAGAGTCCTGTGACGCTTTACCGCAAGAAATTCACCGCTTTCGGTTTCTCTTCCAAAAGTCTGCTTAGGAAACATTCCCTGACACATAAAATCAGTAACCAAAAAGCTAACAAAAGAATTGCGACTGATAGTACTCCACAATCTCGTCTCCTGCACGAGTGTGCCGCGGTTTCTTTATTGCATCTTTGCTGCGCCGTGCATCTGCAGCAAGCATCGACTGTAAAACAGGAGCTTACTGCGAATATCTTTCCGAAAAAGGCTGAAACGCACAGAGTACAAAGGCATCGCTGCGCAATGTGAAGACACACTTTGCACAGGAGTCTCTGCGCCGCTGGGGCATTCCTGAGAAATGCAAAGGTGCAGATTTTTTTTCCGCCTGGTCATCAGTTTGATAGCTCTCAGACTATCACAGACAATCCCTGCCGGAACCGCCTTAAACTAGACACAATCAATCCTCCTCTAACCAGACGCTCATCCCTTTTTTTTCCTTGAGGCCTTTTATAAAGGAGCTACAGGAGTGACCTAAAACAGTGCCTGACTCAAATACACTGATAAATTTGAATTTTTCTGTAAATGAAAGATGAGTAAAAGAAGGAGGCCTGTGAGCAACTAAAAAAAAGGTCCAGTTAGCATAAAAAAATGAATGAAATTAAATATTTAAAGCAAAATAAATAAATAGATTTTTTCTAATAACAATGTACCATTCCCACATCTTTAATTGAAATGCCAATGATAAATCTACGTGATTATCCTTATCATAAAAACACACGGAGCTTAAGCCGATCCTCTTTTCTTTTTCTTTTTTTTGTCTTCACAGACTCACACTTCCAGGTCAGAAGGTAGGCTGTTTGGCCAGATGACTCACCATTGACTGTGAGGTGCACCCAGCTGCCGTTGTGGAAGGTGTCGTACTGCTGCTCCAGCATCAGGACCCTGCACTCATACCAGCCCTGGTCCTCGGAGCGCACTGGGTCAATCTGCAGGGAGGCCTTCCCATGCAGAGAGGCTCTACCTGCAGACAGCAGGGAGGGAAAAAAGCAGAATTAACCACTTCAGTACTTTAAATGTATCTTTAGAGATACCACCATACACACACCCAAGAGCTTTGCTGGTCACCAAAAAGATCCATCATAGCAGCTGGGGGTTAAGTGCTTTATTTTAGGGCAGTGGCTGTAAGAGTGTGAGTTTTATTTCTGCTCTGACAGTAGTCCACAGCTCACAGTCGTATAACGCTTCTAAGCATGTTCCAGATGTTCAAAAAATAATATATAAAGATAAACTAAAGATTCATATATTTTCCTTTTCCTTGTAAGGGCGTCGTAAACTCAAGCCTTTTGATCCGCAAAGTCAGGTATGACAAACTGATTCATTTTTGAGGTCTTTTTCAAACTGCTTACTCGTATTCAGGCACTACATCAGACTGGAGCCTTTCCAAGCACTAGATGGAAGGAAGGAAAACACTGGCTGCCAGTCTCTTGTAGAGCTAACACAGACAGACAGTCCCAAACACTTACTGTACAGTCATACTTACGGGCAATTTAGAGCCTTCAATCAACCTGACTTCTAAGTCTCTGAACTCTAAGGAAACACACACAGATATAAACAGCACGCAGAGTCGATTTGAGAGCAGAATGGTTTTGATTTTATGAGGGAATATGGACATTTTCCGTCTTGACAGAATGTCAAGCCCATAGCCCGCTTTAAAGAGGAGATGGTTATTTTAGTTTAATGTATGAGCGCAAACAGCTGTAAACAGCTGACCTAGATTCAACTGAAGATTTCTTCAGTCCTCTTAATACACAATTAAAAGAATACAGCCGTAATTATAATCAAAAGAAAAATTCTGACCAGTAGGCTTTTCCCATATTATGGGACCGATACTGGTTCGCAGGCACTGCAGTGAGTGCAAACAGCAGAGTGTATGTGCTTAAAGTGGCAGAGACACAAAAAAGACCTTAAAAGATGCCTATGGGCCAGATTTATTAAGAATGATGCTGGTAAATCAGTTTATGCGCTAACGTCACTCACAAAAATCTCTGAGATCCCACAGCTTGCATGCAATCTTGTCAATACCCTTTCTTTCTAAATAATGACACAAATGATTTTTATGCCAAATGTCACTGTATAGCAATCAGACAAACTACTAAGTGGACAAGAAGTTTTATTTGTTGCTAATAGGTGTTTGTGGAAGTCTTTTCTCTAAGCTTATTTAAAAAGCCTATGAGTGTCCCCAACACACACACACACACACACACACACACACACACACACACACACACACACACACACACACACATAAATATATATATATATATATATATATATATATATATATATATATATATATATATATATATATATATATATAAATTCCCAAAATGTAAAACTAGTTCTTTAACTTATTAAATGTCACAACTTTTACGAGCATCCACATGGGCCGAAGTATTATGATTTATCCTTAGAACTGCCAGTCACACCTTTAGCTGAATTTTAATACAGCGTTTGGTGTCGCTGTGGGAAAAGACCAGCTTTCCACTTCACATAAATGATCTTTCTTACGAAACTTCTCCATCCCCAACTCTTTTTACTTCAAGGCTGAGGATAAATTGGAATTCTAAAAGGAGGAAATCACAAGGGATGAGAGACATTCAGGAAGCCAGGCATGGTGAAATCTTCAGCTGCTAAGCTGTCTGTCTTCAAGCCTCCAGCCCGCTGCTCACATGGCTGCATCTGACAGCCCGACAGACTAAAACATTCGAATCTCCTCTGTCTGACGAGTGTTTGGAAATGGAGCATTTTTCCTAACTTTGATGTGTAGATGTTCTGTAAGCACTGTTTCCTCTTACTTCAGACTAAATGTCAGGCAAATCTATCGACGCTGAGGGCGGGCTGAATTGCTCTACCGGTACAAAAATGCAATAGATAGATACCCAACCCTGTGATTGCTGCCGTGGCTGGGGTAGAAAACTGACGGTTTTTTTGTTAGTGGAAAATCAATACAGTACAGAGGAAGCGAGAGAAGCGCGGACTGCAGTCTTGCAGTAAAAAGGTAGATCGTCTTTAAAAAGTCAGGGCTATTTTTGAAGTGCTGAGTGGGGTGGGTGGTGGCATGAAGGGTAGGGATCAGTCTCAGCTTCTATTTGTCAAGGAGTGAGAGGGTGCTGCTGTAAACAGAGTTAACAGCACTGTATCCACGTCAGAATGGGCCTCCTGGGTATACACCACTTACACAGTACAGGGTTCTGTCTGCTGTGAAAACAGAGGGGCCAACACCTTGTTCAGATCACATCACAGGCTATGTCAGATAGGAAAGCTTTGAAAAGTAAATACTGAAGATCCAAAGTGACAAAGTTGGCAAACACATTGAGAAAAGACACATTTTAAGTCAGCTGAGTTTCACATGTGAGTAAAAAGAATATGGCTAAAGGAAAACGTTGTTGTAGTAAGAGTACAAAAAAATTTGAATTCAGTCTTTCCCCATTATAGAGTGAAACGGCACATCGTGGTTAATTCAGTAATCTAAAGCCTGGTGCACATTGCTTTTGGGTTTGTCGCCGATGGTTGGTCACCAGCAAACATCCCCGTGGTTTGCTAGTAGACTGGTTGTCTAGGTAACGCTCTTATGTATTTACTACCCAGTCATTTGTCAGTCCTGCACTCTCATTGGTGGTCAGTTTAAAAAATTGAATTCAGGGCTCCCTATTTCACATTGACTGCAGTTATTTCATCCATCATTGCTTGAAGTCACTGAATATCATTGACTTTACATGCGCTCTTACTGCTAGGCGCTTGCCGTGCATTCCTTTGAAGCTGATAGTTGTTTACTTGAGAATATTTCAGTCACCGGTTGAGAAAAGATTATCTCAGGTTACGCACACTTTCTGTCACCAGCGGTTATTTTATTGTATATTGCATAAATTTTTTACACAACATCTTTTTTCCCATTTGCATTTGAACATGCAAACAATGGCACACATAAATCCAAAGCACCAACTTCATCAAAATCATAAAAAAACATATTGGGACCTTCTGATTTTCATGTTTTACCTGCTTTAAACCTGGCTTTTTATTGCACTTTTGCAAAACTTTGGAAGTGTTTTAGCTAGTATAGTTTTTAATTCCCTGAATCAGCTTAATTAGAAACCTTTTTTTTGTAGATTGTTGAGGGTTGAGCCAGAGTCCATGTTGTACCTTATGACTATTTCTCTTCCATTGAAAGTTTTCATTTTGTGAACAGTGCTGGGCTTGGAAGCAAGGGAGGCCGCCTGGTTTAGTTTCATGCTAAAGCTACCACACAGTCCAGACTTGAAGGCACATCGCCTTGAAGCTGGAGAAGGTTCTATGCTCTGGTTGCCTCGGTAACCCACTAAAATATTTACTACAAGTTCAAACGTCAGTTAACAGTGCTGTCGTGCTTTTATTGGATGTTGCTTCAGTCGCTCACAAGGAAGCTGAGATAAATGTATCTTGGGTCACGCCCGCTTCAAATCACCAGCGGTTATTTTGCTCGCGGCTGCTTGAAGTCACCAAATGTCATTCATTTCCTGTGATCTCAGCTCGCCGGATCGTTTGCAGCATGGACGCAGGTTTTCTCTTCGGATCAAGCACACCTTGCTGCTTTTTAACGTGAATGTGTGGTTATTTTACTTTTATTGCTTTACCACATTAAAACCAGCGTATTGCATGGCTGTCAGAAATTTCGATTTTGCTACATTTTTTGAATTATGTCATGCTAAAATATCCACTGTTGATGCATTACTACTAACAGGCTGCTCCTAACTCAGCCCTGAACAAGCAAAACCAAACTCTCTAAACAACTCCTCTTATTTTTAATATTAAGAAAAATGCAACACATTGCATCATCTCTGCATCCATCTGCAGATAACTGATTATTACATATCCGTATTATCCACATGCAAGCTGGGGCTAAACATGGTGGCAAAAGAGATATGATTCAGTTTTCCAACAGCTTGTCCCAAAGCGGCAGGATCTGACACTAAAATTTCACAAGCTGCACATCTGAATTATTGATTGTGTCTTTGCTACAGCAGGCACAAAAATAGATGTTTTTTAATGTTATAATTTCCATATAGCTGCAGGTCAAACTGGCAAACAAAATGATCCAGGATAGCAGAGAGATCTGTATAATTTTGCATTTTGCATCGAGTTAAAGAGGCAAAAAAACACACACACACAGCTGCAATGAAAACATCTCGTCTTAGATTTGAATGACACATAGAAATGATTGTGCTATAGGTCTCTTAACAGTCTTTAAAACCGGATAATTAACAAGACTGATAGGCCTAGACAAACCGATGCATTGAACCCGAATGGATTCCTGGAATCAAAAGTGCAATCATCAGAGTGAAAATATGCGCGCAAGTAAGTACAGTATTCATGGATAATCTTCTCTGTTTTGGTAGCAGCTGTGTGATGGAATAATCACACATTTCCTCTATTCATCAACTTTATTCATACTGAGTGATAACGATTCATGGGAATAGCCCAGATGAGCTCTGAGACCACACGGGCCCATTAAGCGCCCAAAGGAGCATCTCATAAACTGCAGTCCAGTGTCATTATTACGCTGTCACCATGCACATGCAATCCCCAGAAACACTTTAATCTATGTAATGAGACTGGCTATATTCAAGTTGCATCTGTTCACTGGTAATTCCTCAACAGTGGACCTAATGCCACATGGCGAAGGCCCACTAGTCCAAGTGAGCACAGTGAAGTGTAGAAAAGTGCTGTTTGTTCACACAAAAAGCTGTTAGTCACGAGCCTAAACAGTGAAACGCTTCAGCAGCTGCAACGTCTACTGTAGCCACTGTATAATAAAAAGGGGCGCTCCCAAGACAGTGAGTCACTGCCATTAGGCTTCTTTGCCGTGAAGATCCTGCATTAAAAGCCCACCGGGAAGAATTCCAGTGATTGCTGTATTATTTACAGGCTTTACATGATTCATATAAATAAAAGCAGAAAACTCTTTCACGTCCACATTTAGGACACTCAAGCTGAGGAGGTAAATCCTCGGCTTCTTCGGGAAGTCACGTCTTCATTTATTTCACAGCCTATTACCAGGTCAGCCAGAAGCTTTGTGCTTCTAAAGAGGTGAGAAAAGGGAAGGGCTAAATCTGACCTCGTTCTGACAACTCACCATCTTATCACAGCCGCTGAGGCAACATCAGAAGAACCAATTTCCTGCTGTAAGCACTCAGCACAGAGCCTGCTGCAGACATACTGTCTTGACTTGTGTTACGCTGTGATGAATGTGAGGTAAACACATTTTGTACCCTAACCTTAAAGCAGCTATAATCAATAATTTTATATTAACAGAGGATCAAATGTAAAAGTGGTTGCCCGACTCTGCGGTTCAATTTCGACTCTGCGGAGCTCTGCGACATCGTAGTTTTAATTTTACAGCGCACGGCTTTATTGTTTTTGTTCACTCTCACTGCTTTAGGACATCACTTTGGCCTCAACCGTCAGCTGAGTTTAGAAAAATCCCAGTGTTAAGTACTGTGCCGGCACCAGACAGCACACAGACACGGTTAAGACACAGGTAGTGATCATAGAAATGCATTTAACAGCCAGGTTATTCTTTCAGGAGCTGGTAGACCAAAAAACAAGCAAAGTAAAAACAGAATGATGCTCATGTTGCTCCCCGTCTGCACATCTGCTTAAATAAAAACAGACTTGCAATAAATCCCCCATTAAAAGGATGCAGCTTCACACATTAGGCACATTCATCTAAATCATTCTAAACTCCAGTTACATCTCTATAAAAGCAAAGATTGTTAGGGTTTACTAACATGAGATTACTTTTCTTTTTCTACATGTACATGTGGGGGCTTTTTTAATATACTTTACTGACTCTGTACTTTATGTGCTCTGTATATTTTATGAGTGTGTGGGAAGGCCTACATGTTCAATGCACTATTCAATTATTGTGAATGTTTTTTTCTGCTTTTCCTGCACAGCTCTGAACACCCAGTCGTTCTCGAGCCGCATAAAAGCCTCGGTGCGCGATGAGCCACTCGCCTGATGCTCAAACAGCAGAAGTACGATTCTGAGGGGAAAACACTGTGGATCAAGCTGAAATTGCAGGTCAATCTTCTCAATGAAATACGACTGAGAGGTACACATGTGCACAGCACATTTGCACTACAATCTGTTTGAAATGGTCCCGCTCTCAGCCAAAAGCTCATAATAAGGTCTGCAGCAGTGCAGGAAAATCTATATCCTGCGCAATCATAGAAATGTTTACCGAATGATTATAGTTATGCAGGACCCTTGGAGCTAAACATTGCAATGTTTCTGTACTAATATATCATTACTATAGCCATGAGCCACAAGATCGGGGGCTGACTTGACAGGTTGATCGAAGACGTCTTTACCGAAACAAGGTGAAACAACTAAAACGAGGAAAAAATGAGATGTTTTGTTATCTTTTTTTGTCTTTATAGAATTACTGTGGCGTGTGGGGGAAGATTTATTTCAATGCAGAATTAAAGGAGAGGAAATAAGCAGAATCCACCTATCAACAACTCTAAAGTTCATTAATGACCATCTGAGAGGGGACAGTTGGGTTTATATGAGCAAAAACCTGAAGTTCAAGATAGATACATCACAATCAAGTGTGGATTATATCTAGATGTCAATGAAAAGAGTCTTAGAGGTGCTAGTAGGTAAATATATCTTAACCTATATTAACTATGATTTTGGCACCATTCACTGTTTGGTATGCACTCGAATTCGGTTCATATTACATACAGATAAACATGTGTGCTCGTCCCGCGGGGTGTTCTTCAATTTGACCGCTGTATGTAGCGTGAAATTATGTTGTCAACATTGTTTCTGCTGCAGTGTCAACAATAAAAAGTCTCAGATTCAGCATGCTTGGCAGTTGATAAGATTTTGATCCTCACTTATCCCAGGAGGCATCCAAGTCCACATTAATTCAGAGGTTTTAGACTAAATCCATCATGGATAAAACTTATTACTCACAATGTTTCTGTATTTGTCTGCTCTCTGTAGCTGCATTACTTTATTTTAGCCAGACCTACAGTTGTCTTACCAGTGTATTCTGGATCCACATGAGGAGGGTAGAAGCGGAAGTTGATGAAGAAGGGAATAGACACTCCAAACCTGAACCACTCCACCACATAGGGGGGCTGCTGGCCGTCCAGGGGAGGGGACACGTCACACCCCAGGATCACGCTCTCTCCAGCGCGCGCCGTCACAAACCGGGGCTCCTCTCTCACTCCGTGGGCACCTGGAAGGAGAGGGAAGACGTTTTGTGGGCAAACACGTCATTTTCATGTTCATCGCAGCACAGCTGGTGCGTGACATGCAGGAGAACAAGAAACAGGAAAATCTTCATGCGCTGAAATCCTGCAGACTAAGCAGGAAAATCCCATTTCATTCAAGACTAATTTACAAACAATAATTGGGGTGGCGATTCAACGCGATCGACTAAACTAATGGATTAAAAGTACATTTTATTCAAAGAGCGCTGTACTGTACAGTGAGGTGGTAGTGCACCGGTGACCGCGCACATGTGAAAACCCCTCATCCTATCGGCCTATCGTCATCTGTCACCTGCATCTGTTGGTTGAGTGTTTTGCGGCTGTGCCATACTGTACAATAAATGAGCTGCCAAGGGGTTCCATTGATCATAGCTGGCTGTTGCTCAGATGAGCTTTACTATGAGCACCACCATGAATGTCCAGGCACGCTGCCGAGCGTTGACCTATCAGATGACTCAAAGGTCGGCATACCTGCCTCAGCAGAACGCTCACTCTGGGAATGGATTTTGTCCAGCTGCCACCCCTGCCTTTCATTGAGCTGGCTGTATCTCCACCGTCAGAGCAAGCATGACCACCCGCCCTCACCCAGGGGGAAAATCGCTTCAGGGATCAAGAGACATGCTGACGTTTCACTCCAGAGAAACACCAGCTGAATAACTTAACACTTTCATTAGCAGTAACGTTCGCATCATCAGGGATCATTTTTACTGAAGAACAAATATGTGACGACTTGGAGGTATTTTGGGCTCAAGCAGAGCTGCTGTTACACGCCGGGCGGGAGTGGGTGGCCATGCGTGTATGTTATGATGTTGGACCACCTTGTCACAATTGAAAATATGAACACATGCCTTTCACCTGTGCATTAAAAAAAACAAAAAACAAATCTCTTCGCCCAGTTCCTCTACCAAAAATATTTTTTTTTAAAATGAAGCTTTGACTCCACCCCTACAGGCCATATGCACCACTTAGTGATTGTGTTTACCAGCTTAATCTGCATTATCCTTTGACAGAGTTAATCCACTTTATTCGTTTCAGCCGGCACAGATTCTAGACTGAAACAGAGCAGATTTAATCAAATTACACTTTTTAAAGTGGAGATATGGTCTGCCAGTTACAGCCTTCAGTGCTGGAATCTGCTTTGCTACTGTGCCTCTTTAGTCACAAGGAAAAGCAGGCATACTGTGCAACACTAAGCTCTAATGAGCAGCATAAACCAACTGAAACAAGTGTGCATGACTGCCTATAACCATTCAAACATGGCCTATAACATAAAACTGGGGTGATGCAATTTTTAAAAACCTATAAAAGAAGTTATATAGGTAAGAAATAGCATAAGCACACCACTTTGTACCAGCTAGATCATGTTAGTAATAAAACATTATTCACTAAAATAAGTAAACTGTAGCATGTCAAAATGGACAAAGATTGCTAAGACTGAACACTGAAGGGAGCTAATGGTTGAAAAGTGCTTCTGTGGGCATAAAACCACCCTGCAAGTGATACAAGCCTTTTAATGAGCTTCTGTAGAAACCTGTCCAGTCCATATCAGCGCAACAAAATCAGAAATCTGCTATACTAATCCTTTCAGGCTCGCCAAAAGTCTGGAATTCACACCTGAACATGCTCCATTGCAGGCTCATTTATAACACTTTCACAACGATTATAATAACCCCCTCAACGCCCATCAGGTGATTGTGCTGGGGCATATCACACAACATTCAGCTGTTAAATTCTATTTAAAAAAGGATGAAAGAGTAATTCTAGTTCAGTGAATCCCAGAGTGCCTTAAAGCTCTCGGTTCAAAAAATGTAGAAAATAGACATACTGGCATTCTTGAAAACTGTTTGTCACCAAAACACTAAGAGCTGGACTGGTCCAGAAAATGCAGCCAAATACACTTTTTTTTAACCATATTTCTTGTACTGCTATAATTATTGGAGGGTGAATTATGATCATTATTTTCAGATCCATTTTTTTTTTTCCCTTGGACTCTACTAGAGCAGCTTGGTGTGATTCACTGTTTAAAATAATTTTACACATAAAACATTGTCCGAAAGAAGCTGCTTTAGCTACCTGATTGGCTGCCCCTCACAAGCAGAAGACTTTAACAATAGATTGGGGCTTTCTATACTCACAGCCAGAGCTGTGTGCCTTAGACAGCCGTACAAAACAAGTGGCCTCTCTATGGCATCATACAAACTC
This sequence comes from Astatotilapia calliptera, assembly GCF_964374335.1. Classification (NCBI taxonomy): domain Eukaryota; kingdom Metazoa; phylum Chordata; class Actinopteri; order Cichliformes; family Cichlidae; genus Astatotilapia; species Astatotilapia calliptera. The sequence goes on from NC_137435.1 coordinate 13,296,183, forward strand.
GAGAGTAGAATTAAATTGTGTGTGTCCACAGGTTGACCTTTTGGGATTAGTTGCACATGCACTGACTTGATAAATGTTTAATCCTGCACACACCATTGGAACAGTAAAGGTCCTTATAATCCATGTTAGTAGATGGATTGTGTTACCTCCAAACAAAGACAGGCTAGTAGTTTCCTTGTGTTCCCAATCTAAACGGGTTAGTGACAATAGTGGCTGGACTACCAGAAGGACACTAACTTATCCATGAGGTCAAAAAAAGGGCAGAACAACATCTGAAGAACTTCAGTCCTCACTTGCCTTAGCTAAGGTCTGTGTTCATGACTCAATAATAAGAAAGAGACTCTGCAAGTTACTCTGCAACCACTACTGATCAAAACCCCCCACAAAGGCTTATTAACATTTACCAGAAAACATCTTGATTTGATTTGATTTTCTCAAGACTCTGGGTAAAATATTCTGTGAACTGCTTAGACCTAAGTTTAACTTTTTGAAAAGTTTGAGCCTCCTTACATAAAACTAATACAATACCAACAGTCAAACATGATGGTGGTAGTGTGTTGGTGATGGCTTTGGTGTTTTAGGACCTGTATGACTTGATATAGTTTTGAAGGAATCGTGAATTCTACTCTTAAACAGAAAATTGTGAAGGAGAAGATTTGACCATCTTTTTGTGCCCTAAATTTCAGGTGGACCCTTGTTACGCAGAAGAACTGAAACACATCAGCAAGTTCAAAACTAAATGAAGCTTTCAGAGCGGCCAAATCAAAGCGGAGACTTTGGTGCTTTGGCATGCCCTTAAACAGGCCGTCCATGCTTAAAAACCCCTTAATATAGCTGAATTTTGCAGAGAGGAATGGGCCAAAATTCCTCTAGTGATGTTAAAGACTCATGCCAGTTATGAATGCTTGACTGCAATTCTTACTGCCAAGAGTGGCACAACCAGTTATTAGTGTGAAATTACTTTTTCATAAAAGGCTAGGCAGGTTTGGATAACTTTTTTCCCTTAATCAATGTAATCGTTGTCTAAAAACTGCATTTTGTATTTACTCAGGTTATCTTTGTCTAATAGTAAATTTTCTTAGATGACGAACGATAAAAGTGTAACAAACCTAGCCAAAGACTTAACTTTGGGTGATCATAAAATAATATTTTGCTTTCTTTTTGGGGGGGTGAACGCAGTGAGTGTTTCGGGTGTAAAACAGTGTCCAGCATTTGTACTTCGAGGCTTTCAGAGGAAAAAAAACACAAGTTCCTATCCATAATGAAGCACAGTGGATACATTGTTTGGTTTGAGTAAGTAGAGTCACTTGACATAAAGCACACACTCAAACCCGGTGGAACAGCAGTGCATGCTGCTGAAATCCATTGTTTTCTCTGCAGACAGTTGAGGTTGCAGGAGTTTAGCAGCTCAGATTTCTAACTCACATTATTTTTGGATCTATGTGGCAGAGAGAGCATGCCTTGGACACAGAATAGGCTTTCAGGGCTTGAGATAATATATGGCAGGGCCAATAATTCTCAAGTTCTTTTATGAGATCCTCATGAGGGAACAATCAGCACAGGCTTGGTCACCACTTTCATTTCCTTAATGGAGACACAGCGACCCAATAGGGTTTATATAGGGGCTTATTCAGGGGAAATATTTATGCGCTCAACAACTCATAAATGTGATACAAGGGTCCATGCTTAAGATCTTTCAAATAAAGAGTGCTGTAGATATAAAGGAATCAATGCAGTTAGGATGGTTGCAACTAGTTATTGCTTTGGCATTGTAAATGTCAGCTGAACCCAAGTTGTACAGTGAAACTATTCAAAGAGGTAGAAATCTGTTGAGTAAGATCTGCATAAATCAGACACCTAATAAATCCTGCAGACTATTATGTTTTACGTTTCTGTCCTCAGCCTGAAGTGGATTTACTGCTAAGATCATGAATTTCTGAAGGGTAACAATTCAGTTACCTGTCAAGATATATCCGCTATACGGGCAGTAGTTGAGGAACAAAAGCAAAATACAGAGGGAGTAAGTCGGAGTATGAACTAGATACTAGTTTTGTCTTTGACTTTTCTATATCCTCAAATCATTTTGTCAATGAATCATTTGGGTAACAAAATGTTAGAAGATATTGAAATATGCCCGTTTGGACATTTCCAACATTTATTTTTTTTCCCCAAACCTCAAGCCAACAGCAACAAAATCCAGTTGACTGAATCAACCTCTTTGTGTCTTGTAACCCCTTAAAGAGACAATTAACACCAAAATCAAACACAAGTTCTTCCTCTGGCCAGTAGTTCAACAACAAAAAAAGGATTCATTCATTTATTTTTCCAAATTTCACTCGCCAAAAAAGACAACATGCAGGTAGCTAACAATATAGCTCAGGTGAGTAGTTATGCCAATAATTGTAGCTTATATATATATATATATATATGTATGTGTGTGTGTGTGTGTGTATGTATATATACACACCCCCAGGTTATTATCTTAAAATTTTGCATTATTAAGTCGCAATTTTGAGATATATAATGAATATTGACCCAAAACTTTGACTTATGGATAACAAAAACTATCTTTTCAATGCTGGAAACAAGCTTTCACATGATTCAGCAATGTAATAAACACCATAAATCAATAAAATAGCGGCTGTTGGTCAACCAGACCAGCACGTGAATCATCGCAACAGAACAGCAGTGGCACGCAGGGTCAAATCTGCCACAGATTTAAACTCAAAGCGTTTTTCAAATGGCAGTGGGTTAAAATGGCTCTTCACACAAAAAGAACACTACAGTGTACTTTCAGTAATGGTCCCAGATTTGTAACGTGAATAGCCTCTCAAGGCAATTTTGGGCAACAATCAGGCAGAGAGGAGTTGCGAAAATGTTTTGATAGTAATAAGGCCCAATAACACAAAATATGAAAATAAAGGGAGTTCAGTGAGAGACAATTTTTGATTAACTCTGCTCAGATTTCTGATCTAGGCTGCCTAAACCTTGTTTTTGAAACTGGAGCAATATTTCAGGCAGTAAAACTAAAATCTAATACTTACCTCGTGCTTGGATTTGATTCAGCACATGAGCGAGGATAACCATTGCTCACTGCAGTCAGAGATTTTGTAAGGGATACATCAAACGTTAAAATGCTGTGTGGGTGGGTGGGTGCATGTGTGCGTGCTTCTCAGTGATGGGGAGCTGAATGGCGCTTTATGCTGGACAGAGCTCCTGATGTGGAGGATGTAATGGAATATAGACTGGACAGAGGCTGGCGAGAGAATCTCAAGGACATGCAGCCACTGGGCTGGAGGGGCCACTGACAGGGCGGTAATTGAATGCCAGCCTGCATGTGCTGAAGGTCACATCAGCAAATAGCCTGAGTCTGTGTGTGCCTATACATATCTGTGTTACTGCGCTAATCTGGGCCTGCACAATTAAAACATGCAGCACCTAAACTACAACAGAATACAAACTATTCCACTCAAGGAAAGATGCAGCAGAAAGTAAAAAAAATTTTTTTTTTTAAAGAATTAACAAAAATACTTTAAAACTTCAATGGATTATAATTGGTGTCAGTATAATAATGAGTAACATAAACTACATTTAAGTTGCTTATTTAAAACCTTCTTATTTGAGAGGAATTTCAAAAATGCACAGATAAACAGAGTGTAGGTGTATGGGTTGTGTATAGAAAAGCCTATAATCTGATGTGTAAAAGAGGATTTAATCAGACTTTGTTAATTGATTACCAAAGGTCAGATATAGTATATGGATTAAGGCCTTTATCTCAGAAGAATAACACAAGTCAGAATAGGAAATAACTATTTAGGAAATATTTGCTGAAAATAAAACACTACTATATATTGTAAATAATAATGTAAAAATATAATAAAATAATGACATTGATGGAAACAAAGAATGTATTACAGAGAAATGTGCAACATGGGAACAAATTATTTGGAAATTATTATAAAGAAACAGGAAACTTTGGTCCAAAATATTATACTGTATTAGCAAAGAAAAAGCAAGGCGTTTATTTGTAGTTAGCATGCTATATTTATCTATATAGCTGCCTACACTACAATTATAACTATAGCAGTGCATATAAGAGTATAATTATATTAGCAGCTTTCATTGTCACAAAGTCTAATTTAAAAAGTAAGGAAGAGCACCGGTAAGTCACTAACATTTTATGACTGGTAGCAATGCACTGAATTAAGGATCCAAAACTCTTAATGTAATAGACTGGTACGACCCGAGTTCATCACTACACACATGCAGTATTAGCTCGACAGTCATAATTTCATGGGTACTGACATATGTTTTGGTATCAAAAGTGAAAGCGAAAGGAAAAATGGAAGATGGGGTGGGGGATTCGGGGTAATCAGTGATTTGAAAGTTAGCTTTAGCAGAACACAGATCAAGGGTTAAAACAGGGATGGAAGAAAGTGTAGTAAAAACGAAAAACAAAACAGGAAAGGACAATGGCTTTACAAGATGACCGTGTGAGTCATGAGATGAGATGGAAATGCTCTAAAATCAAAAAATGTCATTGTGTGATGTCTGTGAAGGTTCATTGTGTGATTTAAAAAGTTGTGTTGGACTGAGTTAATTTTTGCCAGTAATATCTAAAACTTCCAAGTTACTGTGGAATAAACTAAAGGTTGTGTGTGCAAGACCTTTAAATCCTATATGGTACAAACATTTCAAATAAAGATGTGTGTCATGAAACGAACTTGTGAATTATTGGCAGTTTTTCTTGCTAGTTTTTGCTTCAGTTATTGTACCACTTAAACCATGAATACTCAAAGTTTCATATTGAGTAAATGTAGAAAAGAATTTATGCATCAAACCAGGGCAGAAAGATGTGTGTTTGGGTTCAGAGTTGAACAATCTTCTATAAGTGGTGCAAATTTAGCAAAAAAAACTTATTTCTATTGTGTGCCAAGATTTGCTGTTTTATGTTTCAAAATCCAAGTTTCTGTGTATTGTGTTACCATCTTGGTGTTATATAGTTTTATATAGTTTTGACCACTCTGAAAAAATAACTGTGCAAAGCAATAACATATCTTTTGTTGTTGACTACTTTCCTGAAGTCTTTTTTGTTAACTGTATCTCCTGGCGATTCTGTTGGTGATTTTAGTCTGTCTTTATGGGTTGGATGGGGACACTGACACAATGTACAGGTTCATTTTCATTGAAATCTGAGTCGATGTTGGATGATTCATGCTAGCAACCACTACACTTTTTTTGGCCTTCAAACATTGAGTACAGATTAGTTTATAGTCTCTCTGCAAGCGGCTGAATAAGTCAGCTGTGTTGCTTGGATATGATTTGTTCGTGGTTAATATCACTTTCACTAAATCCAAAGCAGTTCCTAATAACGAATGATAATCCGCTTCGAAGGACAAACTCTTAACCTTCTACGGTACCAGAAATTTGAATTGTTTGGTGTAGTTGTCTTTTAACATGTTGGTGTCTCTCCAGACTCGACTTCAAGCTGAGGGGTGCAGGGACCAGCTGTGATTGGCACATACAGACAGGTTGTCAGGCAGTGATTTATGGAACGCTTGCTTTGCGTTCTGTCGGCAGAGCACGCATTTTCAGTATCACTCAATCAGTTTCATTTAATTGTGTCAAGCTATTGCGACTCATTGTGATTACATTTCAAGTGATTGTGGAACCCCAAGAACTGCACACAGAAAATCCTGGATTTAGACGAACCTGTAGTTTCCACATTGTTCTACGCACTTTGGTTCTTCAGTGAAGTGTAGGGATGTCCCGATGCCAGAAATGTAGTAGAAGTAATGCCACTCAATAAACAATTTGATACCATAATTAAGAAATAAAGATTATCGTTTAAATAACTGACAGTGGTGGACTGCTTATTTCAAAATTTAACATTATATTTTGTTGAATGGACACAGATTAAAATGTTAAGATGGTTTGGATGCCATTTTTACCACATCATGTCTCCATGCTTTCCTATGTGCTGTACTCTCTTAAGCCTTTGATCATTTAATTTCAAAGATTCATACTCTGTTTACTGTATACCATCCTGCTAATAAACTCCACTGCATAAAACATCTAAAACAGAATTTTGAATTTCTTCCTTTCTTCTACCAACTTTTCCACCTCAGATGGGAATAAAAACGTCTCTGTCAGTTAAATATCTGTGAGCTTTTTAAGTTCCTGCTTGTTTTTTTGATTTTGGGGAAATCTAAAAAGGCACATAAATTAAAGCTGCACCTTGTGTCTACTCTGTTCTTCGGTACAGGAACAATCTGATATAGATCTCTTCATTATTTAGTCCTCTTTAATGTCTAGGTTCCCTTCCACTGACAAGCAATGCTCAGTCAGGGATGCGATAGATGTGCTGACACCTAAACGTGCAGCAAGAGGAGAAAGAAGATGGATGTGTGAAATGAGCTTGGCTTGCCAAAGGCACAAAGGGCAAACCAACATCACTGGGCGCTGCTCTGGCAGAGCTGCACATTATAGGGGATCTCTGGCAGTAGCTGTAAGCCAGAGAAACCATTCAGTCATTTTTAAAGTCTCTCACAGTAATTTTTAGATGATTTATAAATGTTTAAAAAAAAAAACACTGCAGCTAATAACACATATTAGAGAGTTCACATGGCTTGTCTAATTAAAGCTGCGCACAAGACTGCATCAGTAAACCATATGTAACCACGACACACAGCTTCTATATTCCATATGAGCTGCTCGTACATCAACTGCACATATCGTCCTATCCTCTCATTCACTCGCTCCCTCTCTCACAAGCTTGCTTCCTCTTTCACTGACTGTCACACTCAAGCTGCAGTTCAGCACGATGTAAGTGTGGAATCCACATCTATCGCTGGACATATGCATATGCATGTGAATGTTTCTCCTGAATACACACATTTAAGATGTAAGACATGTGACTAACTCTTAGGAGGAGTATGTCTTGTAAATGACCTAGAAGGATAGGAACTGTTGTATTATCATCATTCAGTATCTGCAGTTGTGTTCCTGCCTTACTTTGTTCCGTAAACTACAGTTAAACTGTGTTTCAGTCCTTTTCATACATATTAACACATACAATTTGTCAAATCTCATTTGATAACAATAAGAAAACAGTATTTGTTTTGTTAAAATGCACACCAGTTAGCCACAAATTTCAAACTACCGACAGCCAAAGTGAATGCCACTGATCACCTCTTCACAATGCAATGTTCTACTGTGAGACTTTAGTTTGCTATTTATATGGGGACTACTTTACTGCTGATCTAACCTAGCAGACCAGCACAACCCTCATTGTTAAAGCACTCCCTGATGGCAACAGCCTCCCCAAACAGGGCAGTGGATGTAGCTACAGGGCTTGATTAGCACAAAAACACAATCTGACTGAACATCTGCAGGATCCATAGAGACCCCACTGTGCAACCCACAGAACCCAAAGGATCCACTGCCAACATCCCAGTGCCAAGACGCCCCACTCCCAGAAGTCCATGGTGGTGCTACCACTGGGATCTGCTCAATATTATGCACTGATCTATATAATAAACATTCAAAAAACAAATATGGTAAGTTATTTATAAAGGAACCTGCACATTCATGAAGTTCATCGTGCAAATATGCCAGATTCAACCATACAAGCTCATTTTTAGCTGTAGTACCAAGTTAAGTTGCAAAAGCATGTAAGCTTAGACACAAAGAGACAGAAACATGAATGATAAAAGGAAACCATAACCATATAAACACAAGAATGCAATCAATAAAACACAGGCAGTAAAAACAGAGACTTTCAGTGACAGCACTTTAGATTATGACAGCATGTTTGAGTATCCAGCAAGAGTTAAGAGATGCATCTACTATATCAGGTATGTCCTGCTCAGTAAGAAAACACTGACTGCCCAAAATGCCCCCTTTTTTTTGCAATCCACCCTAAATAATGAAGCGCTTTACAAGCGGCGTTCTGTTCTGTCTCATACTCCTTTACCGTATCTGTGCAATCCTATTTATGTTACATCAGATGGACAAGATATGTTGATATAACGCAGTGTCGTCCACCACCACAGCTCTACTAACACCCTCAGCATAAAGTAGAGTTATCACCTTTCTGATAATGTCAACAAAACCTGAAAATGAAGAAGCTTTTGTAGATGCAGAATTTATGGGAGAGCCGCTGCGTTGGTTCAGAATTGATCGGACAAATGCTGCTAATAGGATTCTCACTGACTGTATATGGCATATAGATTATCTGTAAAATGATGCCTGAACTACTGAAGAGTGACTATAGAGACTGTTGAACAAAGTCTGTCAGAGAAACAAACAGGTCAGCCTGCAGCTGGGATGCTTCTTCAGTGGGGACTTTAAGGGTTCAGTATTGTAAGACCTAATCAAATAAATTAAACCTAATTTGACCTCAACTAAAGGAAACAATGAAAACTGATTTCTGTTATATGTAGTTCACTGTGTATAATCAAGTAACTGACCATGTTCATGAAGAGGACTCCGCTCTGCCTCCTTTAATGAAGCGCCTTGGTGTTATCTGCTCAGTCCAGCCCAGTCTGTCTGGATCTTTATCTACAACTCCCAACACCGAAAGCTAACATGGTCAGGGACTTGTCTTTGCATTCAGCGCCTGCTACTCGAACATATACGGCTGATTCTGATCAGAATATGGTTCTTTTTTTTATCAGTCACTGAACTCAGTCCAAAAAGTCCTCATGAATAAATGACAACAACCTTCTAAGTCATGCCCAATCCAAGGTTAACATATATTTTAACATAGTATTTGCCTGTACTTTCTGAAACAGGAAAAGCATCCATCCCTGAGACTTTTCATATCAATATACGAACACCACAGTGTATCCAGTTTCCTCATTATTTGTATTGTTAAACAAAAACCCCAATGTTTTTTCCTTTGATTCTAAAATAAAGACATCATCAGAGATCTTTGTGGAAAAGCAACAGACCTCAAGTTCTCTCACTGGTTGTTTCACTGTTAAAGGCTTCAACAAACAACAATTAACATTAACATTTAAACTGTTAATCAACCAATTACTTACCTCATCAAACATAATAAACAGTGCAAAACATTTTAATTTTATATTTTCAAATATAACATAGGTTTTCCAAAAAAAATGTTCATTTCTAAAAAGCAAAACTAGAAGTGAATAAGAAATTAACTCATACATTTTATTGCTAATAGTTTGAGGATTTCTTCATCATAAGTCATCAGATCAGTAACAGAATAGGAGCATTTGCATGTAAAATATATGAAATATGGATAAAATAAACCGGGCTTTCTGTTATCCATTGTATGCAAATGCTCGACTACTCCGCCTAGGCTGCACTGTCGAGTTCAGATCCACTGAGCGCAGCGCAAGCTAGCAAGACAGAAGCTAAGCTCATTGCAACATGGCAACTGCCTCAGTGCTACCCGAAATTGAACCTCCCCCACCCTCATTCAGATCTGGCGTTTGGAACTATCTTCTATCTATCCTGATGGTAAGCGCGTCATGGACAAAAGCAAAACAGTATGTCGGATGTGCCACGCAATGCTCAATTGGTGGGAACTAGTGCGTTAGCGCAGTTTGCTTGTTAACGTGTTGACGCCGTCCAGCCCCACGCACGGGGCGATCCATGGTAACTCGTTAACGGAGATTTGCCGCGTTATGGCGTTAATGTCATTTTAACGAGATTAACGCTGACAGCACTAGTGGGAACACAACGAATATGACTGCACATTTACCCGACATCATCCTAGTGCAAAGACAAGTGGAAGCAGACAAAAACAACAAGCACGCATGCTACAAACTTTACCCGAGTCATTTAGACAGCCGTTAGCACATGATTCTCCTTATGGGGACCTGATATGTTTAATATGCTGCTGAGAATATAGCCCAGAAGAAGCGTATAGTATAGCTTTTATTTTAGAAAGAGCCATTTCTCTGTAATAAACTCTCTTTTCCAAAGATGAGTGATTTCTCGATCAGATAGATGTATTTTTAAATTATTTTGTTGTTTCAGCAACATTAAATTTAAAAACTGTACTTTTGAGTTAAAATATATATTTATAATTTTAATAAATGACAAATTAAAAAGGCATGAACATTTTTTTGTATCGAAAAAATATCGAACCGTGACACCAAAGTATCGAACCGAACCAGCCAAAGCAGAGCGAGAGCAGCATGTCAGCCTAGGATCATGATTTAGTATCTAAAAACAAAGCTTTGTCAACAACCTCCAAAAAAGCACAAAACTTTGCAAAATATGCAAAAAATAAAATATGCCCACTGAAGGTGAAAACAAAAACTTGAGAGGATATCTGGTGAAAAAATGCTAACGCTAAGCTAGCTAAGAACCCAGAGTGAAAGCTGAGTGAATGCCGACCCAAACAACCAGACCCTTAACTTCAACAGGTAACAAGCAGATGAGCAGTCGGGCTACCTGTTCACGTTTCGAAAGCAGAAACATTCGCTTTTTTGTGCCGGTTTACATTCTTATCAATTCCCATCCCCAGCTCCTGAAGACTTACAATGTTGTTACTTTAGTTACCGTTAAACCAAAGTAACTAAGGTACTGTGAAGGAAAAACACTTCTGAAACACGTTATATTACCATTTGCTTCCATTTGACTAATGGAAAATGCATTTCCTTACACGAATAAATGTTTCTGTCTGTAAGATGCACGCATCAGTGAAACACTGTTCAGTATTTTTTCTATATTGTCAGAAATAGCGCTATCACAAGTTTGCTTGAAATATCATGATAGAATTTTGAAGCTGTATCACCCACACCTAACTGAATTAGTGACCCACTTATTGTTCATTTCCTCTCAGTTTAAATCCCTGATTAATCTTTAAGTACATTTTTTGATCGACTGTCTTTTTAATCAAATTCACATTTTATTTACTTTTTAGCCACATGTGAAGAAATGCCGACTTGACAACTTGTACATATCACTAAACCTGACATACTGAGGCACATTATATTATTCTTATCACTGCAAGCAGTGAACTGCTACATGCTTCGAGAGAGATGAGGCTGCAGGTGTCAGTCCATCCAACGAGAACCACATATTCTGAAAAACTGGCTTTCCCAGAATGCTGCAGGCTTTGTTTGGAGACTCCGCTGGGACTGGACTGGCTGAAGGAGGAGTAGAGAAGGGAGGGGGCATCAGCAGAAAGAGCTGGCACATGCCCAGTACTGAAAGTCTGCCATCCACAGCTTGAGCACGGCCCCTCTCCTAAGCTTACTAAGCTTTACTCTCACGACAGCGAGCGACAACGTAAGGCGCAGAGAAAAACTGAGAGAGTGAGAGAAAGAGTTTGTACAGTATGTCTGCAGAAAAACGATTGGTTGGACAGAATCAGGAGGGGATCACTGCAGAACTGTTTGGCAGACATATAAAGCAAAGTCACACTGGACAAATATTTCAAGTTTAAACTGATATGAAATGAATAATAAGTGATTAATCAATGCTTCTTAATTCTTAACTGAGAACCCAAAACTGAAAAAAGGTTTATGTACTTATAACTTTATGCTCAACTTGACAAGAGGAAAGAAAAATCAAGGACTTCACATGACTTGAACTAGCCAGTTTGTGTGGGCCAGAAGCTACTGTCTCTATTACCAATCAACTTAATTCAGTCAGGCGATTAAATAATGGAAAGCTTCTTATTCTGAGAAACTAAACTGTTGGGCTCATAGTATCAACAAATATAATGAAAACCTAAAAGGAAGTGATGGGAGAAAAAAACCTTTAACCACGTTATGAGTGTTGATGTTTCATAGTTTGCCCACTACAACTTCCCCGTTGGCCACATATGTGTTTGGAGGGCCACAAACACAGGAGCAGCTGATCTGATCAGAGTCACTGAGAGAGTGTAAACTATTAAATAAATAACTACACACAACAAATGTTAGCGAAATCTGTTTATGTTTTGTGTGTCTGAAAGAAGTTTGCTGCATGTTTTTATTATGATGTACATGTGATATATCACGTGACAGTTTGTGAAACAGTCACAAAAAATGAATCCAATTTTTTGTGTTCATGCACACGAGCTGTTATGAGTATGAATTTGTAAGCAAAGCATTTAAATAGGAAATGTATTTCATGTCAAAAACATGGCGTTTTTTGTAGAGAAAGCAGGAAGTTGTCACTGTGGCAACCAGGAAAAAAGACACGGCAGCCAGTATTTTAACCTACATCATGATAATTTTGTAAATCTAACTCAGTAGTTTCTAATAAAGTAACTTAATTGAAATTTATAATGCATTTAAAAAACAAAACTGAAGCTGTGACATGTATGAGTTGTATTTGGGCCTCTGGTATGCAAGTCAAGATGACTTATTTCTCTTCCACCCCGTTCCACCCTAAGTAGCTGGATTTTTTTGCTCCCTTTTAATCAGTACATTTCAAAAGTCATGTTCAGGGGCACAAAGAAAAAATGGAAAATTCATGTCCTCCAGCACGAATCAATAGATAGAAGGTCATGACTATATTATGAACTGCTGTGAGTCCAGACTGTATACATATGTATTTATTTATGTTCTTAACTCATTTTATGATGTGAATTATTGGCCTCTTGGCTAAGTGCAGTTTCCAAACTATATTTTCCCTGGAGGATAGTAAAGACTATCGAATCCAAACTACTGACAACAAAGAAAATCTGAAATCTTTAATTAAATTGGCTTTTGGGTCCAGTGAGGCCATGGTGTCAACGCCAAAGAGCTCTAATGCAGATGCACTGGCACCCAGTCCCTAAAGTAATTTTGGTTATTCCAGCTTGTTTTCCCCCAGTGAACTGTGTGCTCATTAAGTGCAGATTGTCTGACACAGAAGTCAGACAATCATGGAAATTGGATGCATAAAATATCAAAATCAGGTTTCAACAAATCAAAACCAGAAAAAAACAATTCAACAGTCATTATCTGATTTTGCATGTGTGTGTGCAGGTGTTTGTCACATTCATTAAGTAAAAACAGTTTTAATTCTCAATTAAAAGTGAAGAAAAAAATCAAACATGGATCATATTAAATCTCTAATCACATTAAACCATAAATTAAATCTAAACCAAATTTAACTCTTTATTTGTTGTGTTTTTAGTCATTTTAAATAAATTGTGAAACTATCACCAGATTAGCCTTGCTTACCTAAACCTAATTTTTGACTGCTGTTCACAAAGATTAGATCTTATAGAAAAATCACAGTTCCTATTCAGTCAACACATAAAACATCATTAAACCCAACTGTAGAGGAAGTTTAAAGAAAGAAGCCACAGTGGATGTCAGACAAATTAAAACTCTGCTGTCAAAACAGTATTTCAACCATATCACGAACTGCAGCCTCACTTAATGTCCCAGACAGTTCTAGCATCCAGACAAAAACCGAAGGCAGACCCATTTATCTGAACGACAATCTGAATCAGGACCCACAGACGCAGTAGGAGGGTTTTCAGACGGTGCCTCGGTGCTTCAGGGAGCCCTCAGATATGTGAGTGACATTTCTGACACCTTCATAAATCCCATCTGCATCTGTATATCCAGCTCATTTAAGAGCAAGCATGCCAAGCCATGGCTCATGAGGGAGTTCCGGATCCAGTGAAACATCAAGGAGGTGGTTCACAAGAAGACAAATACAGATGAATACCATCTGGCCAAAAGCCAGCTCGACAAACTCTTAAAAAACAGAGAGTCCCAGCAGAGGACCAGGGAGGAGATCAGTAAGCCATCAGTGACTCTGAAAATAGTCCTTCAAGTGTACCACTTCCCAACAATGGCCAATGACAATTAATTACTTCTGTATTGCCGTCAGTGTCCCTCACGCTTCACCTTCATTGGTTGCCAAGTCACTGTTGACTTTGCTGAGCTAACCTCAGCTGTCCCTCACCATATGCCGTCTCCCCAATGGACACTTGGCAAAAATAAAAAATAAGAAATGTCTAGTTCCTGTGACTGATTGTTCACCGAATCAGAAAAATATGTTGAAACTGTTGATTACATTTGGTGAAGAGGTTATAAAGAGGACGCTGAAGCTTAACTATAAATAATGTCTCTGTTTGCTTTTGGAGACACAGAAACAACAAGTAACAGTCCTTAAATCCTACTAAACACCTTCTTTCTGTGGTGTGTCGCTACTTGAGGCAAAAGAAAAAGAGTAACAAATGTTGGAAATAATCAGTAACAAATGAGTAGTTACCGTTGTGTGTGGCTCAGTTAATGGTGCAGGTTAATGAGGACTTGAGGGGAGCTACTAATTAAAAAACAAGAATGACTACAAACTGATGATTACCTAGTGGTTCACTAATATGCTACTTTTTGAGATAGCCGTTAGATGATCAAATAAGATAGATCATAAAATATTAGTTTGCATGATAATTGAATGAGTTTGAAGTCTTATCAGAAACTTTCCTACACTTTACAATAATTCCATTCAATGATTCTTGATTCTTCTTGAGTCTTCTTGATTTTTTTTGTTTTATTCACATAGTGCAAAAATCACAAGAGTAGCCTCAAGGTGCTTTATATTGTAAGGTAAGGACCCTACAATAATACAGAGAAAAGCCCAACAATCAAACAACCACCTATGAATATACACTTGGTAACAGTGGGAAGGAAAAAGTTCCCTTTTAACAGGAAGAGACCTCCTGCAGAATACTTTGAGGAGTGGTTTTACAACTCTTGAAAATGACAATACAAAGTAATCCTTACCTAAATGACAGCAGTAGACTCAATTAACGAATTATGGGACTACTTTCTTATAACTCAGTGCTGCTTTACTCGAGAGTCCTGGTCACACTCCAGGAATCACGTCTCTTTCAGATGGAAATCCAAATTTTTGCCAAGAACTGTTTAAGACTTATCAACCCATGAAGGATCAGAACCTATTCAGAAGGGTTTCTAAACTACTCATTGTAATTTTATAAGCTCTGTGCATGCCTCACAGTGTATTACAGCAAACACGTTTGCAGATGATGCCTCGTCTACATCTCAAAATGCACTTTAAGTCCCTATAAAGGAGGCGTAAAGCCTGTGCAAAACCCTGTTGTACCATTAACACAACTTAGTGTTTTAAGACAATTCTAGTCCAAAAATCAGTTTTATTGTCACTGCAGGTGTATCAGTATATTATATTTTGATTTTCTTTCTGAGGCTATCCTGTATGTCTATCCTGTATGTGTTCAATTAGAACTTTCTTTCCTAAAATTCTTATCTTGTAGCGTTTATCCAAATATCTAAATGTGATTTATTTTAATACATTATCAAATATTAACATACAATCTCATCTGAAAGTTACATTGTGTAAAATCTTACCTCTATATGTTTTTATCCCTCCCAATTTAGGTGCACAATCCTAGCTACAGTAGCCACTGTAGGACAAAAAACTCTGGTCACCATTCATCTATAGTGAGTGTAGGCTGTCAGTCTGCTGTTTACCCTGTCAATATGTGTCTACAACCATTTCTGGTGGAGGAGGCTGTAAAACTTAAAAGGAGTCCAATACGAGTTGATGAGTCAGTGAAGCTCACTTCTCTCAAATGACAGTCATACTGAGGTGCTGAGGCTGAGAACTTTTCTGTCAGTTAGTGCTGCTGCTTTTGTGGTATTAGCTGCTGTTAGCCTCCGTTAGCATCCGTTTGCTGCTCTTAGCCTCTGTTAGCCTCTGTTACAACATTCATTAAAGTGGATTTAACATCGTTGGACTTGGACACTTAGTGAATGAATTCTCATACAATGTGAGAATGTAATCAAACTATCTCAACCAGTATATTCAAGAAGGCGGGGGATCACAGCCACTACATCAAACCAATGTCTGCTCCTATGCATTTTTAATTGATTAAGTCTAGGTTTATGAGAATTTAATTTATTTTTGGAAGACACAATCCCACAGTCAATGTATATTAATAAGTTAAAAAAAAGAATATTTTTCCCCATTAAATAACCTGAAAAACAACTGAATGTAGCTTAAAAAAATTAATTATATAAATTTGATAGTATACGAAAGAATAATAATTATATCTCATTACACAAAACATTCTCCATTTATGCAATAAAATATATATGTGCAACTATTTCTGAGACAAGTCACCAGACATCATGAATTTAAGTTTGAAACATGTCATCATTTTGCTGCAGGCTCACGGTCATTTATTAATCCCTAACACTGAGCAAAGTGCACATACAACAAAAACCCAGCCATGGAAAATGAGCCAAGTCTCAGCTCATCTGAGATCCAACTTTGATTCTCTTTCTTTGGAGCAAGTAAGTTTCTGGCCATTTGTTTTGTCCATTGGAATATAAAAATTGGACCTGAAGCCTCCATACATGGAAGCAATGATCAAGAATAAATGACATAATCTGCAGTGGCAAATCCATCAAACTTTATGAAAAATATAACATTTTAATAGCAGGGTAGTTGTTTCACCTTGCCTACAGTGCATATGCTAAGCTAGGCTAAATAGCGGCAGGGTGTAGATTCTCAATTAATGGACACACATGAAAGTAGTAATGTTCTTCCAAATAATTAGCTGCCAGAGTAAATACTGATGTTAATGTTTTAGCAGTATGCTACATTTTCAACTATTTTCAACTGTACCTATACTGATACTTAACACGTCGTTTCTTGTTCTCTATTAACCAAAAATTACATCAAAACACTTCATTTATTGCCAGAAATCCTTAAACTCTGAGCACAGGTCAGTGTGCGCTGTAGTTCACGAACAGTCAAGAAAAGGCACAGTTGGTGTTTTCATGCTTTGTCAGTGATTTTTCATGGTAGCAGGCTACAATCAGATGGTATATTTAGGGTCCCTGTAATATTTGAAGTAGACCGCCTCTCATTTGTAGTCACTAATAGCCTATGTCGTGATTTGTGATTCTCTCATGCAGCCTGTGAGGCTTAAATCACCTTCTGTGCAGTGACTATATCAGACAACACCTTTGAATCGATATGATTAAGATCCCCATCTATGTAAGGCAGATGATGAGTGTTTAAAAAAAACCCTCTGAGCGGTTTCTCTTCCTAAATCAAACTCGTTTCACTACATTGGCTCAAGATTTCATATTGGGCTTATCTTGGCCTTGGCTGACATCACAGGAGGAGTCAGACCTGTGAGCAGACCAGTTTTGACTGGGTATGTGGGGGTCATTGGGATAAGTACTAGGGGACAACTTGGCAGATGTCTCCCTCCTCTGGACACAAGTGGAAAAGCAAGGTTAAGTAAGTACATGGGTCAATACAGAGTGCTGGTAAAAATAAATAAATAAATATGAACAAAAGGGAGATTGTGCAGGTTGTAACTGTAGGAATGACTAGTTTACGAAGCTCTTAGATCAGCACAAGGCGAGTCTTGCAGCCTGGGTGCTTAGTGCATCACACCCCCTCCCTCCCTCCCTCCATCCATGTGCAATGTGAAATTCAGCATACGAATCCCATGCATGCTGCAGCGGGCTCTATCAAATCCAAGAGTGCATTTTATCTGACACGTGATGCATTATTTAGTTACTTTTCCATCTTGAGGGCTGAGACGGTCACACCCCTCTCTGGAGAACTCAAATGGGACTGCTTGCTATGATAGCCTACAATGCACACATTTCCCCTCAGCAGCAGCAGCAGGGACGTTATCTTCCAATCTGCTCGCTGCTTTATCACCCAAATGAGCCTCACATATTTCACATACACGGGCCAAACCCACCAGCCACATTAATAGAGCTATCTTTGCCGTGATCAGTCATCGTGGACACATGGATGTGTTATCAGAATTATCATTTCAGGTAACCATGTAAATGAGCCAGGCCGTTTTCAAGGCAATTTTTGTTTTCCTGACAGCCTTTAACCAGGGCTAAACTTTCACGTGACATATGAGATATGCAGCCATTTGTTAGAATCAAATTGCCCCACAGTTCATATGACCTAACATACAGAAGAAGAAGGAGGGAGGGGGGGGAGGCAAAAAAAAATCTCTTGCGATCAGAACAAGCAGCACCAAGAGCACGCGAAGACAGCAGAAATCAAAAGCTATGTGCGGCACAAGATATATTGCACTTCAACTCACCTTGAGCGGCCGTTCCTCTGGTGCTGAATACACTTGCTATCAGAGTGGCCACATACCAAATCATAGTACTATTGCCGACCAGCTATTACCACGCAAAGTGCCCCGTTCAACCAATCTCTCATATTCGACCTTGCACCTCGCGGTCTCTTAGCACAAGCCCCTTTTCATATCCTATTTTCTTTCCTCGTGGCGTTTCCCTTCATCCCTTCCCTCCCCCGTCCTTCCATCCGCATCCTCTCCCGAAGAGACAGAGCACCTGCACCGTTTGTAGTAGACGGAGCCGTTTTACGAGCGCATAGTGAAACCAAGTGTGAGAATGCAGCCACAGGTCCGCCTCTCCTGTCACTGGATTGGCTGCTGATTGAGTCTTTGGGGCGTGTATTGGTTCTCCTTACGCCCCGCACCCGAATGACAGGAGAATCGGCCGTGCGCCGATTCAAGGTGAGTTGGAGCGTGCCGTAGTAGTGGAACCGCAGTATCATGCGCATTGACAAGAGAGCCCGTGTCCACATCTTTGAACACCTCTCCTAAAGTGTCCCCACGTGCACCATCACCGCACGCCATCCATTCATCCACCCACTTTCCTTTTGCATTATTCCTCATATCAATACTGGCAACCTCCCCCCCCCCCCCCAATCCCGCTACATAGGTTGCAGGTTGACTGTGTGTGTAATGAAAATGGGGGACGCTGGTGGAGCTGTGTGACTCATCTGTGGCTCCTCCACAGCCGTCGGTAGCTGTCATGTCGCTGTTGCCGGTTTAAAACACTCGTTTTTTTAGGGGTTTGGGGGGTTTCGCTACTGTGCCGTGTCTGGCTTTATTTGCTGGGTGTGGCGACACATGCGAGAGCGTTTTCCACTATTTTTTCCTCGATGGCCGCGAGCGTGAGGATGCAGCTCCATCATGCTGCCCACTGCGTACACATGGTTGCCACTGATAAGGGTGCCTCAGATTCACCCCCTCTGTTTTTCTACATGCATGACCACAGAGGATTCAGAACGCCTGTGCGTCTCTGGCTGCTCCACATCAGCTCAGATCGCGCACAAACTACACTCCTTACACGCTCCTGCCGCCGCCGCCGCTGCTGCCTTGTTACTGAAGATAAACATGTGGGTGATCTATTATTTTAGCAAAGTCTTGCAGCCGAATTTGTCTCATTTTTGCCTCGACATTTCTGTCTGTCTTGTCTGTCTGTCTCACCCCTCCCTCCTTTTTTTCTTTTTTTGCTCCTGCGTGAAATCAAAGAAAAATCTACAAATGTGACCAAAAAAAAAATCAAAGACACCCCCCCCCCCCTTTTTTTTTTTTGTCTGGAAACCATGCAGTGAAATGATATTGTCATAACGCATTTGAATATTTTAGCACACATTTGAAATCCACTATAGGGCTCAGGTTTTACTGGGATTAAACCTCAAGCATTAAGCCTCCTCCACATAAACTCGGGCATATGTGTTAAATGCAGTAGCATTTAAAAGGGACAGGCATACTGAAGTATCATACAGAACACAGTCTCTAACTCATCTTCGAGATGAGTTGCACTTTATCTCAGATGTGGGACATTTTGATGGAATATTCAAACAAAAGATAATTGCCCATTCTTTGATTTGGTGATGGTGGTGCTGCACTAATGTCACCTTAAATTCTCATAAAGGTGTCAGGTTCAGGTGTGGTTACTTTCAAGACCAAAGCTGTGATCCACGCATCCTCTTCAGGGTGGTAGTGTGGCTGGAGCCCATCGCAGCTGCAACAGGGCGAGAGGCAGGGTACGCCTTGGACAGGTCACCCGTCTGTTGCAGGGCTAACACATGGAGGCAGAAAACCATTTGCACTCACATCACATCTATTGGCAACTTCAAATTACTAGTTAACCTAACCCCACTACCTTCATCTCTATAGACTGAAGGAGAGAACCTGTGCAATATGCAAACTCCAAATAGAAAGGCCCCAGCCAGAGGGTGGATTTGAACCCATGCAGGACCTTCTTGCTGTGAGGCAACTGTGCTAACCACAGCTCCACCATGCCGCTTGCCATGATTCAGATAATCTTATGAAACCTTCCACTTATTGTTATGCTGTAAGCAAGCATTTACCCCCATTCAGATTCTTTTTCTTTCACCCGCTCTATGTTACTTGCTTCCAGCCTTCGCATGGGCTCACACAAGATGAGGGGTTAAGGATTTATAAGACAGGAAGTAAGTAAAATAATAATTTATATTGAATATACCTTTATTGTGAAATTCCACAGAGCTTTGCAGTACCAAGCCTCTAAAAAGTGTTCAAATGAATCAAACTTCGTGCAAATATGAGGTAGAGGTAGCATCTGCTCCTCCCTCACAGCAAGCTGTAGCATGCTGCATACATGTTTCGGTGCAGCTCTTATAGGTGTGAGACCCAGTGCAGGATGCTAAAGAAAGCCTCCCTGAGCTCATGTTGTGCCAGTAAGAGAACAGCCTGAATGCTGCTGCTGCTGCTGCTGCTGCTGCTGGAAGGAAGGCTTTACTCAGCAGCAGGCTCAATGGCATATACAATGCAAGTTGTGAGTCATAAATTATGAGTCCTAATTATCAATAGCAGTGTGGCAGGAAGCTCTTGTTTAGTCATGCCCCTACATTTAAACTCCACAGAGAGAGCTGCACGGAAGAAGTGTTAGCAATGCAGCTCGAGCCATTTGGAAGGTGGAGCATCCGTCAGATTCTCACAATTGCTGCCGGTGGAGTTGTGCAGCGTTGTGCTGTGGCTGCTGCATGGCAAAACAAGGTCATATTACCGCCAGACCCCCCTTCCCTCTCCAACCCTCACCTAAAGTTACAGAAGTGCTGACACAACACCAGGACACATTATAGGCCTATACCTTGAATATCCCGAGCCTTTGATGAGCCTGTTTCCACGGGGACAAACATGACATTTGCTTCAAAAGACCACAGGAGAGCCTTTTTTGTTGTTGTTGTAATTTCTATGGAGAACTTGATTTTCTATAACGAATGGCAAAGAAAAGATAAGAGTTAGGATAATCTCTTATGTAACACCACTTCTATTAGTTTTACAGCTCCAATCGAGGAGGCTGAGGATAGTTATTACCAAATGGAGCAAGGGAACATAAAAAAGTCTATATTTTTAAATATAGTGCGAACCAGTCGTGCTGTCTGGAAAATAATTTCAGGGATTTTTTTTGTGGAAAACAGTAATTTCTTTTAATGAAGGCATCATTAATCAGATTTCGGTTTCACCACATCCTTGCTGCAGAATGCTTTAAAGTGTATCAGTACAATTTTGGTGCAGCATTTCTGATTTTGATCATTCAAGGTCACGTTGCTGCATGTTGCATCTGCTGGATTTCTACATGTAAGGGAGGCTTATTACGTGGGGTTTTTTTGTGCTTGAATAAAAGATTATATCACTCCACTACCACCAAGTCCTGTACACTTGCTTATTTTTAGGGTGATCATCCGGTGGGATCATCTCAATCTGTCGCCACTGTGAGCAGACAAGTTTTTTTTTCCATGTCCTCCACAAGATTACTCTAAAAACTGGAAAAGAATACAGTTATAGTGTCCTTAATCCACAATTTTCAAACAAAACCCACAGCAAATCCTGGCTCTGTTCCTTTATTGTAGTGTGTTTAAAATCCAGTGCAATATGCATAGGCTCAAATGCTCCCACAGACTCGGATGCTTTAGTGACAGAGACATATGGGTGTGTACACTGAGGGCCCCATCCAGCATCAGTCAGTCAGGCTGCAGCTCGCTAACCTGCTTGCACCAAGCAAGATGTCAAGGACGTCGACTGCTGAGCAGATGTTCTGCTGCATGTCTGTTTATGGTGTTTTTAAAAGCTCTGTAGGTCACAATCATTTCAGACTGTTTCTAAGAATAATTCACACTTTTGGCCATTAGTGGTCAGCAGTGTTTTACACAACAGAATAGCCCTGCTTTTCAACTTTTATTTTTAGTTGCTGGTTTATTTTTGGACCAGCTCTTTATCCTCTCGAGGATACTTGAGGGTGCATGGGAGTTTGCCCAACCAGTCTACATGTGTTTTGTGGACTTGGAGAAGGCATTCGACCGTGTCCCTCGGGGTGTCCTGTGGGAGGTGTTGCGGGAGTATGGGGTGTCTGGCCCATTGCTACGGGCCATTCGATCCCTATACAACCGTTGCAAGAGCTTGGTTCGCATTGCCGGCAATAAGTTGGACTCGTTCCTGGTGGGTGATGGGCTCTGCCAGGGCTGCCCTTTGTCTCCGGTTCTGTTCATAATTTTTATGGACAGGATTTCTAGGCACAGCCAAGTGGCGGAGGGCTTTCGCTTTGGTGGCCTCAGAATCTCATCTCTGATTTTTGCGGATGATGTGGTTCTGTTGGCTTCATCGGGTGGGGGCCTCCAGCTCGCACTGGAACGGTTCGCAGCCGAGTGTGAAGCAGCGGGAATGAGGATCAGCACCTCCAAATCTGAGGCCATGGTTCTCAGCCGGAAAAGGGTGGAGTGCCCACTCCGGGTCGGGGATGAGTTCCTGCCCCAAGTGGAGGAGTTCAAGTATCTCGGGGTCTTGTTCGCGAGTGATGGGAGAAGGGAGCCTGAGATCGACAGACGGATTGGGGCTGCAGCTGCAGTAATGCAGACGCTGCACCGGTCCGTCGTGGTGAAGAGGGAGCTGAGTGTAAAAGCAAAGCTCTCAATTTACCGGTCGATCTACGTCCCTACCCTCACCTATGGCCACGAGCTGTGGGTAGTGACCGAAAGAACGAGATCGCGGATACAAGCGGCAGAAATGAGCTTCCTCCGAAGGGTGGCTGGCCTCTCCCTTAGAGATAGGGTGAGAAGTTCGGCCATCCGGGAGGGGCTCAGAGTAGAGCAGCTGCTGCTCCACATCGAAAGGAGCCAGCTGAGGTGGTTCGGGCATCTGACAAGGATGCCCCCTGGGCGCCTCCTGGGTGAGGTGTTCCAGGCATGTCCCACCGGGAGGAGGCCCCGGGGCAGACCCAGGACACGCTGGAGAGATTATATCTCTCGGCTGGCCTGGGAACGCCTTGGTATTCCCCCGGATAAGCTGGAGGAGGTGGCTGGGGAGAGGGAGGTCTGGGCCTCTTTGCTTAGGCTGCTGCCCCCGCGACCCGGCCTCGGATAAAGCGGATGAAGATGGATGGATGGATGGACGGATGGTTTATTTTTGTGTTTGTGCAAAAAAAAAATGTGGCATTAATTTTTCAAAATATGAATCAGCTCTCACTATGAGTTTTACAAGTTCAGAGTATTGATTAGCTTGTAGTTCACTTTCCCTTTCATATGTCTGACGAAACAGTCATTATCAATAGATGGTGTGTTGCATTACCTCATAGTGCTCCTACTACAGGATGGGCCATTTATATGGATACACCGTAATAACATGGGAATGGTTGGTGATATTAAAGTCCTGTTTGTGGTACATTAGTATATGTGAGGGGGCAAACTCCTCAAGATTGGTGGTGACCATGGTGGCCATTTAGAAGTCGGCCATCTTGGATACAACTTTTGTTTTTTCAATAGGAAGAGGGCCACGTGACACATCAAACTTATTGGTAATGTCACAAGAAAAACAATGGCGTGCTTGGTTTCAACGTAACTTTATTCTTTCATGAGTTATTTACAAGTTTCTGACCGCTTATAAAATGTGTTCAATGTGCTGCCCATTGTGTTGGATTGTCAATGCAACCCTCTTCTCCCACTCTTCACACTCTGATAGCAACACCGCAGGAGAAATGCCAGCACAGGCATCCAGTATCCATAGTTTCAGGCGCTGCACATCTCGTATCTTCACACCATAGACAATTGCCTTCAGATGACCCCAAAGATAAAAGTCTAAGGGGGTCAGATCGGGAGACCTTGGGGACCATTCAACTGGCCCACGACGACCAATCCACTTTCCAGGAAACTGTTCATCTAGGAATGCTCGGACCTGGCACCCATAATGTGGTGGTGCAGATTCTTGCTGGAAAAACTCAGGGAACGTGCCAGCTTCAGTGCATAAAGAGGGAAACACATCATCATGTAGCAATTTCAAATATCCAGTGGCCTTGAGGTTTCCATTGATGAAGAATGGACCCACTATCGTTGTACCCCATATATCACACCAAACCATCACTTTTGTTGTTCCAACAGTCTTGGAGGGATCCATCCAATGTGGGTTAGTGTCAGACCAATAGCGGTGGTTTTGTTTTTTAACTTCACCACTCACATAAAAGTTTGCCTCATCGCTGAACAAAATCTTCTGTATGAACTGAGGGTCCTGTTCCAATTTTTGTTTTGCCCATTCTGCAAATTCTGTGCGCTGATCTGGGTCATCCTCGTTGAGATGCTGCAGTAGCTGGAGTTTGTAAGGGTGCCATTTGTGAGTAGCTAATATCCGCCGAAGGGATGTTCAACTAATGCCACTCTCAGTGACATGCGGCGAGTGCTACGCTGTGGGCTCTTGCTGAATGAAGCTAGGACAGCCACTGATGTTTCTTCATTAGTGACAGTTTTCTTGCGTCCACATTTTGGCAAATCCAACACTGAACCAGTTTCACAAAACTGAGCAAGCAGTTTGCTAACTGTAGCATGGGAGACGGGTGGTTTCGTAGGGTGTCTTGCATTGAAATCTGCTGCAATGATCCGGTTACTGTGTTCACCAGATATCAACACAATTTCGATCGGCTCCTCACATGTTAACCTCTTCGACATGTCAATGGCTGTGAACAAAGAGAAACTTGTAAATAACTCATGAAAGAATAAAGTTACGTTGAAACCAAGCACACCATTGTTTTTCTTGTGACATTACCAATAAGTTTGATGTGTCACATGGCCCTCTTCCTATTGAAAAAACAAAAGTTGTATCCAAGATGGCCGACTTCTAAATGGCCACCATGGTCACCACCAATCTTGAGGAGTTTGCCCCCTCACATATACTAATGTGCCACAAACAGGATTTTAATATCACCAACCATTCCCATTTTATTATGGTGTATCCATATAAATGGCCCACCCTGTAGTTTTAATAATAATGATGATCCATCTGGGACAGAAACAGAAAACATGTATACATATACAAATTTCTGTCATATGATAGACAAAATGACTTTTTGACATGCGTGAGTCAGTCTGGAAGAATTGCCTTTAGCTCAGTGTCTTCTTACTGTTTCACTTACATTTCAAGCACAAATGCCTCAAATTAGCCTGTCAAATGTCAAATATTCAGTCTGTGGGACTTTTTTTGATGGGATAAAGCAGGGAATCTGGGAAATAATAGTACACTATACTTTGATATTTGTTCTAGAGCAAGGAATTATATCAGATGTTATATATAGATTGACACCTGGTGATTGTGGAGGCTCTTTCAGTACAGTGAACTAATTTTCATGTTGAAGAATCTAGTTTGAGATAATTTGAGCTTTGTGGCACGGTACCATATCCTGCTGGAAGCATCCATCAAAAGAAGAGAACACTGTGGTCACAAAGGGATGGACATGGTCAGCAAGAATATTCAGTCGGGTTGTGGTGTTTGGACAATGCTCAGCTGGTAGTAAGAGGCCCAGAGTGTGCAAAGAAAATATCCACCAGTCCATTACAACATCACCATCCTGAACTGTTGAGCACAGATCAATGCTTTCATGTTTATGCCAAATTCTCACCCTGAAATCATGACTCATGACTCAAGACTCAGAGAATGTCCCATTTTGGTGAGCCTGTGTGAATTGTGACCTCATTTCCTGTTCTAGCTGACAGGAATTACACCCAGTGTGGATTTCTGCTGCTCTAGTCCAATTAGTTCATCGGTTTAATGTGTTGTACAGTCAGAGATGCTCTTCTGCTTGGCTGTAACAAGTGGGTTTTTTGAGTCACTGTTCCATAGACTTAACCAGTCCAGACTAATCAACCAGACATTTTCACCCAGACAGCTGGATATTTTCTCTTTTCCAGGCCATTCTCTATAAACTCTAAAGATGGTTATATGGGAAAATCCCAGTAGTTCAACATTTTCTAAAATACTCCTACCGGCCTGTCTGCAACTGTTTCACCTTCAGACTAACTTAAATCACTTTTCTTTCCCATTCTGAAGCTCAGCTTGAACTTCAATGTTGACCATAACTGCACCTTCAAAATGCATCAAGTTGCCATGACACTAATTAAGAGAAAGAATAAAAGGTGGAGGATGGCTGCGAAGTGGCCTGCAGATGTGCTGCAACTGTATAAGCATGTATAAGGATAATTAGCTTAATTAGTGTGCCATACCTGAAATTAACTAAGGGCATCAGCTGAGCTCTCAGCTCATGTGGGCTGGCACTGAGATCAGCTGATCTACTGTGCTGAGCTTGACTTTGTGGACTGTGTGAATTAACATGTGGGCCATTTGGATTTAGTGCGAGGCAAAGAAATAATCCTTAAGTAAGCCTTGTAGTGTCTCAGAAAAATCTCATATAACTTTTATAACCCAGAGAAAAAATAAAGTGAATTATTTTCGAACAATTTTTTTTCCAGTTTTTTGCCCGACGCAGACACACTGCAGCATTTCACAGAAATTATTGTATCAATGAGAACAATTAAAAGTAGGCGTAAATGCTAAACATAACCTTTAAAAGCAGGATCCAAAAACAATTTGATATCTTTGTGTCCTTTGTCTCTGTTTGTCTATGAAGCAGCAGATGTGACTGACAAATCCATTGTGCTGGCAGGAGGGCTTAGGGCCTCAAAGTCACTTTGATTCTCTGCAGTGCTCCTCAGATGAGAATCACTTGTCATGTTCAGTGGTCATCAGTAGAGTCTGTGAACAGCCCGCCCAAATTGTGTATCTGTGGGGAAAATACGGCAGTAGCGAAGCGCCACGCTTTGCTTTTCTCAGCGCACCGAATCACAGCACTATCCTTCACATGTGTCTTTCAGCTTAGCTCAGAAGGTTAAATAATTTAATTTTAACGTTTTTTTCAGTCTTGATTTGCAGTGAGTCTATATAACTACCCGCACGCAGCATCTCCACACCCATCAAAAGCCCTGCACTCAGCTTTTTGATGACAGTTATATTAAAACACATTTAGCTAAGTGTAGTTGCCAAGGTTTTGCATGTTTGTAAAGGTGTACAGTGCTTCCAGAAATAGCTCCTCTTAATGAAAACACACCCAGCTATTATCATTATAAAGCAAAAGACCAGGGTGTGGAAGAAAAGCAGAAATTTGAAGTTCAACCTAAAATCAATAAGCCTCTAAACATCTGTGTTTTTTCTCCTGTGCATCGCACTATTTTCCAGCTCATTTGTGAAATCTATAAATACCACAGTGCAAAAAGAGCTGTAGATGCAGCGCTGTCTAATTCTACACTCTTGATCTGTGCAGCATCACGGTGCCATTTAGCCTCTCTGAATGTGATCAGCTTCACTGTGGGCGAGGCTCAGTTGATGAAGGAGTTCAAGCTGTTGTGGCCAACGGCGGGAATCTCTGCACGTGAGCAAAACACAATGAACACAAAGAACTCGCCTACTGCTTTTGACTTTTCTCATAACTTTTGTAAAGTTAATCCCATTTGCAACCAGCAGACAAACTTTACAGTGCTACAAGCTGAACAGTGCAGTCTGTTCCCAGTGTTTAATACTGCTATGGTTTATTCCTTTTTTTACAGAAGAATTTAAACTATTACCCATCACTAGCTGAAACAATTCAGTGAACTTTTTGTTTTTAAAAAAGTACTGTAAGCACAGATGTGTAGAAGTATTCAAGTATATGCAAAATATGGAGTTATTCAGTATTTATTCTAAAGACATCTCTCTACCACACAACTTTTCATTTAATTTTCTTGAAAAACCTCAGTGAGAAAACAAAAACTCAGCTAAATCTTTTGTTCCTTGAGGATCAGGCTACAAGACATCATTCACATCACATTCAGCATCATCTTGACAAATGTGGCCTGGAGTGTAAAGCAGATAATGTACGTTCACTTTGACACACTCAGTAAAGTTACTGGATGAAAGGGGTCAGTGGCTTCAGAGAATTGGTTCAAGAATCTGTTACTGTTCTGCACAACAGTTAAAATAAGCTTTATATCCTCACAGGTGATTTTAGCTTTAGTCAACTTCTGCCTTTTTCTAATGACAACGATCATACAAATGCAATGAAGGCACAGCTGATTTGATTGATTTTCAAGATTTTACATCTGCAAACCTTTAACAACACTGGGGCTATCTTGTATTTTCCTTATCCTGATCACATGATTCATATGTGAAATCAATATCACAAAAGGTAACCTGTTATTCTGTCCTTCTTATATCATAAATGGTACATTTCAATGTGTGGTTAAACAAATCCATAAAAATTAACATGGAAAATTCCTTCAGTAAATTGTACTGTACTTTTACACATTATGTTTTTTGTTTTGTTTTGCTTTTACAGGGGAAGCAGATGTAAAATAAGAAGCTATTTTATTTTAAGTTTGTAATTTCAGTTTCATAACCTGATCTATAATTCAGCTCTTCTATTGGCTGAGATATTGAAATTTTATACAGAGATCATTTGTAATTTCTAATCAATGACATTAGAAAACTGCAGCTTTAGAGAAAGTGCAGATAAATAATGCATCCCTCCATTTTCCTCCACTTATCCAGTTCAGGGTTGCAGTTGGGTTGGAGCCTTTCCTGGCTGTCATGGATAGAGCGGCAGGGTACGCCCTGGGCAGGTCACTGATCTAATGCAGAGAGACCGACAACCAGTTTACATCTACGGTATATTTTTGAATCACCAGTTGATCTAAGCTGCATGTCTCTGGATTGTGGGGAAAAAACTGGAGCAGCTGTAGGAAAGCCACACAGAAATGCCCCTGGCTTCTTGCTGTGTGGTAACTAATCATGCTATAAAGGGCACAAATAAACAGTTATCAGGATATCCATAAATGTCACAATGAGCTGAAGCATTAATATTATATAGAGATAATTTAATTTAAGTGAATAGTTACATAATGCCGCAGAAGGACGCTGAATCCCTCCTTAACGAACCCATTTGCCTCCTTCAATCTGACATGATGTGAAACTTTAACCTCCCCAGCATTTGTTCCTTTTCCTGCCTTTTCTATCTGATCATTGTGTCTGGGACTTTGAGCTGCACCTTAAAGTCCCACCGACTCTTCTGGCTGCAGCTTTTTAATGAAAGCTCCATCCGAATGTGTGTCAGCTGCAATCAGAAAAATGTTACATTTAAAATGAAAGATCAAAAGCAGCGCAAGCTACACAGCCTCAGGAATCTCGCAGTTTTAAAAAGCACAATGCAGCTTAAATGTACTTACATTATACAGTTAGAACAGGAACAATATGCAGCAGAAATATTTGGAAGAGAAAAAGACACACACACACACACACACACACACACACACTAATGATGGCTGCATGGAGGGGGATGGCAGGCTTTATGGGAATCTTTAAAGAGCAGGTTTCTGACTCTCACAGAAGGTTACTTAGAGATTAGAATATCCATCAAAGAAAGTGTGACAGTTATGACCAATATAAAGCCAGAGATAGTCTACATTAGCATTTCTTTAAATCCCTTAAGATGTGGAGTGCCTTCATCTATCCAACATATGTATCATTTGTTTTCAGTGTGAAAAGCATGAGAAACAGCAGTATGTAAAAGTACTGGGCACTGAACTGCATATAAGGCATTTATATACACAATATAATAAGTGTATAAGGTCTAAAGTTTGGATATGGATGGCCATTATCTTGAGCAGGTTTATAATGATGCGTCTCTGCACGGCATAACAGCGCGTTACTGCCGTTGTGCAAGACAGCGACCTGGTATGTTCTTTCACTTCTGCCCTGATTTTTTTAAATGAAATAAACAGAAAGTATCTGCTGTGAATAACCTGCAGAACTCTCTCGCTGCAGAACACAGCTCGCTGTGTATTTCGCAGTAACTGACTGATGAATCCGGCAGTTTAGAGATGATACGCTGCAAGTGAAATATGTGACTGCTTTGGCAAAGAAGGGCAAATGTTTCGGTCATGAGCAAGTCTTTTAAAACACCTGAATAATCTCTCCATGGTTGGTCCAGTCGAAAGAGTCAGAAGATGCCCTACTTACCTTCGTCTCATGACTGCTAAGATTTCAGAAATAAATCACATGACTCTGAAGGGAACGTTTAAAATTGCAACTAAAACCAGGAAAAGAGATCACACCACGCTGAGAATTGCCACGTGGGCTTTTAATTTTGTAAGAGATTGATTTTAAGATTGTTACTGAATGGTTTTATAGCTTTTCCAAGCCAGAATCAAGACTATATTTTAAGCTGTGTTCAAGTTTAAATCTCTAGCAAGAAAAGTACAATTACAGCTATTTTACCATGTTTCCTGTATCTCTGTTTTTATTGTTTTCTAATATTAAGGCACATTGTAACACTGGTTTTAGAAGCTGCTATAAGGAAGCTGTTATTATATACAGTATTTACACTTGAGGGACTTAAGTGCCTCCATTTGACTAACCATTTAAGTCTTGTAAGAAAAAATAGAAATCATGGACAAAGTAGTAAACAGTAAAATACATTATAGATGTACTGCATGCAGATTAATGCGGATCAACCATTATTAAAGGTTATAGTGCATGGCACATTGACTAAGGGGACTAACTAAAAAGATGTGATGTTTCTTGTGCTTTATTTCTGTTGCATTGAATCTAGTGGAGTTGTAGCAGAGAGATGCAGACAACAGTCAATAACAAAAGGCTTATTGTAGTTCAGAATTTTGTCTCTTATTCACAAAGGCCAAGGTTGGTCAATTTGGCCTCACAGATGAAGAGTCTTTACAGAATTTTCGCTGTACTACAAATAAAATATAAAAACCCTGAGGCTTCAGAGTATAATCAAAATGTTTAAACTCCAGAATGTGTTTATCAGGCGTTTATCCATTCAGCAGCAGTTTCTGTTTTTCATGATATACTGCAAAATGTCAAAACTCACAGGAAGGAGCGCAAAGCACGAACTAGAGAAAGAAATTTGCTCCTTTAATTCACTGAAGGTTTTACCTGCTGATATGCTTTAATATCCTGCGCTTATTTCAACCCCTTAAATAGCTTAGTTGGTGTTAGACCTGCCTATCAAGCTTGCACGAAGAGGGCTTGCGGGTTTGAGACTGGAAAGACTGGGTGGATATTAAATCCAACTGCAGTGCATTATTCATAGCTTGGAAGATATATAATCACTGTGCAAATGATGCACGATGGCTCAAGCAAACAGCCACCACCTTGTACAACAGCTACATAGCACAGATGCAGGTGCCAATGAGCAACACCTGTAATATGACTCACTGTCACACTGTGATGCTCTGGCTAATTTGGCTCTTTAATTAGTTGAAGCATGGCACATATTTTTTCCATTTCACTCAGAAAAATGAAGTCTTCACATTTTTTCTCAAAAAGGAAGATGACAAACCTGGATATTTCTTTGTAAAACAATCAAAATGTACAGTTTTGTCTGAGCTGCAACAAAAGGGCAGCCACGAAGAGCTTCTCAACAGAGGAACCATTGCCTAGCAACACTACCAACAGTGAAAGCAGGGCAGCATGGTCTGATGGAGCATGAGTATTCAAAGAGGGCAACAAGTTCATCTGTAATATGTTGCCTTTTTATGTCTTTTTTTCTTTCTTTCTTTTTCTTGTAGTGGGTGGACTACACGGTTGTATTCAGTGGGCTAAACCTTAACTGCATCAGAAGAGTTTCACATCATGTGACTGTGAAATTGTGGAAATGCAAAATATAATATATGCATACCTAATTATAGACCTTATGTCTACATACATGCTGTTGATCTTTGGATGAGTGAGATGTATTGGCAGATTATTATTTCTGGTTTCACACTGCCATCTACTGCTTTTTCCAGGAATCCAAGAAGCTGATATTTGTAAAAACAATTATAGGAAATACAACTCTATAAAAATCATATTAATAGAATCTTTATAGGACACTTTGATGTCGGGAATATAAAACAATTTATAGAGGACGCTGCAATCTTTTGAAATTGAAATAAAGATAAAAAAGCACAAGGTTCTTTCTTAATAAATGTTGCATCATCAGTGATTTTTGTTATATTTGTTTTGGTGAGGATTCCTTTTGGGGGGGGGGGGGATCCTCTGCCTTTATGCCCTTGTGGTGTTGATTAATTATTGCCGAAGACCTCAGCGGGGTCTTACAGGCAACTGTTTTCAGATAGATAGATAGATAGATAGATAGATAGATAGATAGATAGATAGATAGATAGATAGATAGATAGAACGTTTTCTCAGACTGTTTGCAGATCACTACTGCATGCATAGAAATCTCATTCTAACTGTCAAGCATGGTGGTGGAGCGATCATGATTTGGGCTTGTTTTGCTCCCACAGAACCAGACCATCTAGTCATGAACTCTGTATATTCAGTCCGGCCTTCTGCCTGGCAGCTAAAGCTTGGGCACAATTTGGGTCATGCAACAGGACAGTGATCCCAAGCACAGAAGAAGATCTAAAAGAGAATGGCCCAAAAACAAAAGAACCAAGGTGCTGCAATCAAATGCTGTGGTTGGACCTT
Source organism: Astatotilapia calliptera (assembly GCF_964374335.1). NCBI lineage: Eukaryota > Metazoa > Chordata > Actinopteri > Cichliformes > Cichlidae > Astatotilapia > Astatotilapia calliptera. The sequence goes on from NC_137435.1 coordinate 13,328,761, forward strand.
AAGAGAGCTGTGCATAAACAAATGCCCATAAACCTCAAAGAACTGAAGCAATGTTGTAATGAAGAGTGTGCCAAAGTTCCTCCACAAGTCCCTTTAGGCCTGTAAAAACTCTCTTTTTCACATGTATGTGTCTCAGGTTTCCATCATAACGGTTCTTTAAAAATGTAAAAAATGTGTCATGGAAGCTAAATGAAAGTGTGAGAAGTCAAACTGATAGTTGACGCTATAGTGGATGGACCTTTAAATGACTTTATTTTATTTCTCATTCCAGTTTCGATGTCTATTCCATGCATAAAACAGAAGAATCAGTTCACTGTATTCAAATATCCAGACGACATACTCAACATCTTTAATACTCTTAACATTGAAACTGATTGTCATAAATATACTCACACCTACTGTATCAAGGAAATTAAATAGAGAAAAAAAATTTTTTTTTCATAGAAATAAATCAGTTTCTCATCCACTTTTGATGATCAAAACACTGACCTACATCCATCTTAAATCATCCTGATTATGCATTTCTCACCATTTTATCTTATATGAAAAAGAGGGACAGTCCTCCCGAGCATACAGAAGAGAGCAGCGTTACATGTTTATTTACAAGACTCTGATGCAATGATTGCCTTGTTCCCTCTCCTCTCTGATTCAGTTCAAACACCAATTACAGTGTCAGCTCACTGGAGACTTTAGCATGAGTTGTACTTCTTATTCACACTGAACTGGGGAGAACAAAACAAAGCATCATCCGTAAAAGATTATATCCAGTCTGTTAATCTGCATCGGCATCCTTTTCTTCTGATCATGTATATAATGCGTCTGTCTGTCAGCGTGAGCAAGAGATCTCAAAATGCTGCTTGATTTTCAGCTGTTATATGTTTCTTTTAATAAAGGGGAAAAAATCTTCCCTATTATGGTCTTTTAAGGTCCCAAAAAGAAAAATAACCACTAGAGGGTGTAGGTCGCCACTTTCCCACGAGAACATACGGTCAGAATTGTGCGTGTGTGTGGAGGAGGTGGTGGAGGGCATGTTTGGCACCGCCTACCGCCTGTCAGACTTCGTTCAGGGCGCAACCCCACACAGCAGCCCTTGTAGCTATGGAAACTCGTCGATGGCAACATCCACCAGTCTTTTGTGCCCTCATCCTCCTCTTACCTCTCAGAGGTGCTGAGTGTGTGCAGCTGTAACCGATAAATGATACGCTGCAAGATGGCGATTGCGCGACTCGTAGCCTGTTTTGTGCTTTACAGCAGCCTAGGTGAGTTTCCCCCGCTTATTCACAAAGCTATTATCATATCGGAGTCGGCGAGGTGCGACTACAGTCAAGTTAAATCCGAGCTGTAGCGGTTCTGTCAGCGCTACGAGCCGACAAGGACGTTTTTTAACGTTAGCTTGACGTGTAAACGGGCTGGGAAATGTCAGGAAAACGTTTTTGTTGTTTTGTGGCGTTTTAACAGTCTGTTCATTATCGATTGAAGATTGTATTTGATTGTTTTACGCTTGAGCAAACCTCACATCCGAGCTGGAAAATGACGTAGTTGTCAGAGCACCCTTGACGTTTTGAAATTTTTTTTTTTTTACGTGATTTTAAAAACGTGTAACCTAGCCTAGAAATCATACATATTGCACGCTCACTTGTCGACTAATTTCTAAAGAAATTTCCAGAATACAAACAATGCAAACGTTACTTTAGTATAAAAAGACGGCAGCCACATGGTGGAGACCTGTGGTACACAGAAACACGGGCCTGTGAATAATATATATTTAAAATGCTTTGTCTTTTTGGTTGTTGCATATATGTATATGCATCATATACATTTGAGGCTGCTTGAATTTCATTTTATTGTAGTTTGACCTCTCCTGATCACGTGGTGATTGATCGATAGTGATGGTGAGTGGGGTGCCATGAGTGAGGCAGGTCGAGGGCAGCGGTGACAAGATGATGTGCAGCAGCAACAGCTAGAGATTTGTGGCGATCAGCTGATGCTTGATGGTTGCGTCGGCTAATTGGCTGCGGGTGGGTGCACCATTAAGTGTTGAACTTTTCACCCAGGTGCTCTGCAAGCAGTAAATCAAATGACTAAGCGGAGATGACAGGCAGAGGTTCATTTGTTATGCTCTCAAGTTTTGGTTGTAAAAACTCCGAGCTGTGTGTGAATGTAGCTCACGATTTGGTTTATGTTCTGACCTTGAGCTTTAGGGTGCTGTCATGTTTGAATAATGAAAATGAATCGTTATTCAAACGTTTTGCATTTAGCATATTGTGATTCATGCTGCATATAACTGGAACGCACTGATGTGTAAAGCTGAATTATTTTAAGTTAAGGTAAAAATAGATGCCTTCTTGTGATTCTGATGTGCAGAAAATTGGATGTAATTCTTACATTGTTAATTTTTTTTTCCTTTATGCTGCAAGAAAATTGAAAAGTTAAAAAAAAGAAATGCTATTTCTGAGATTTTCCGGACTCAGAATTGGGCTTTGGACATTATGAATGAGACTTTGCATCAAAAATAAAAATCTGTAATCATTTGCTCATCAGCCACTTTGTTAGGTACAACAGGTAACTCAAATAGCTATTTAGCCAGTCACATGGCACAGTCTATTTATGCATGTAGAAATGGTCAAGACAACATGCTGAAGTTTAAACTGAACTGTGACATCATTGTTGATGGCTGACGGGTTTGTCTGAGTATTTCAGAAACTGTTGATCCACTGGAAATCTCCCATGAAACCACCTCTGGGGTTTACTATAAAAGATAAGATATCCAGTAAGCAGCAGTTCTCTGGTTGAAAATGCTTTGTTGATGCCAGAGGTCAGAGGAGAATGGCCAAACTGCTTTGAGTTGATAAGAAGATAAATATAAGTAAGTAATGAGGACACGCAGAAGAGCATTCTGAATGCAAAACATGTTGAACCTCAAAGCAGATGGACTACAGCAGCAGAAGATCACACCATGTGCCACCCCTGTCAGCTAAGAACAGGAAACAGATGTGCTCACCAAAACTGTACAGGAAAAGCTTGGAAAAATGTTTACTGATTTGATCTGATGATGGTAGAGTCTGAATTTGGTGTAAGCAACCAGGAAGCATGGATCCATCCTTATATCACTATTCAGGCTGCTGCTGTTGGTGTAATGGTGTTGGAGATGTTTTCTGGGCTCAGTTTTGGCTGCTTAATACCAAGTTTGCGTGATTTAAATGCCTCAGCCTGCCTGTGTAGTTTTAACAATGTCCACCCTTCATGACCACAGTGTACTCATCTTCTCAAACCGGCTTCTTGAACATGACAATGACTTCACCATACTTAAATGGCCTCTGCACTCACCAGATATCAAGAGCTTGTCTCAATGAATGCCTTTGGCATGTGGCGGAACGGGAGGTACAGATCACGGCAACTGCGTGATGCTATCATGTCAGCATGGTCCTAAATATCTGATTCCCCCACCTTGTTGAACATATGCCTTGAAGAATTAAAGCATTCCTAAAAGTTAAAAAGGTCCAACCTGGTATGAGCAAAGCGTACCTAATGAATTGGCCGTTGAGTTTTTGTGTTAGGATTTCATTAAATGCTAATTGTCTTGAATGATTGTTCAGGAGCAATTGATACATTTTTCTGTCAATAGATGATAAAAAACTGCTAGAGTCCCATTTCCCACACACCACAAAAATGTATTCAAATTGCTTTTTCCAAGTTCATAAAGTTTACAATCATATATTCACATATGAGAGGCAGGAACCAGAGGATATCTGGTATTTTAGTGTTTAACACACGCTCTATCAAATATGAACATTGTTGGCGTTGCTGTTTTATGTAATTTAAGCTGCGTTGTTATAGGTTGCGAAAAATGAGTTATATTTTATCGGCCTTGTGCTTTATTGGGACTTCATTTATATTTCATCTGTCTGAGGTGCTGCAGTCATTGTGTCACGTGCGTAGCTTGAATGAACAGTTTATTTCCTCCCAGTTCTTATAACAACATAACCAACTTAATCAAATCTGCTTGAGCGTTGAGTTGTTCTGTTACGCAGTCACTCCAGTATGCTGTAAATCCCAGTGGGCCTCCTCGCTCCATCCACTGTCTTCGGCATATTTGCTGCGACTGCACTGGAATGTCTGGGAAAAAGCTTTTTATAGATTCACTGGATCAACAACTTTTTGTTGCAGGGACAGGGATGGGTGGTTGTTTTCATATTTAGAGCGTAAGAGGATTGCTGAATGTGGCTATTTAAAAGCCAGTTTCTCTCAGAACTGACTATAGACCTACTTTGTCTTTGCATTAGAATGACAGAGGGATTAAAAATGAGCCCCTGTTTGCTTTCCAGCAAGCGCTGAGATTATTTTCATAATTCAGAAACATTGTCTTCTCTTCAGCCTGCACCATGTCACGGGGGAAGGGAGGCTACCAAACATTGTTGTCTGCGTGCTTTTATTTTAAGCTCGCATTAGTAATTAGTTATACATTGTCATGTTAATTGACTGTGGTTACTCTTTCCCACGTCCTACATTTTGCATTATTTGGAAGAGAGATGAGAAAAACCTTTAATAACATCCTGTTAACGCCGTTCCTGCTTGTACAACCGGTGCGCACTGATTCTAGATTTTGTTCGCCCCAGATAATAAAGGCTAAAAACTTGTTTTTCTCCATGGTTTTTGTTCAGATGAACACGGGAGATGTATCCTCTAAGGAGATTTTGTCAGCGTTACAACATACTTATGAAAACAGATGAACTCGAGCAGATCTGTTTCCTGTAAACTTTGAAAAGCACATCACACACGGCCGTGTTGCAACCCATAACACTGCGAAAGCAGTTGTTTTCTCTTACGTGATACTTTGAGTCTGCAGTGTGATTGCAGCTGCAGATTTAATTAAACGTTCCAGTATTTGAAAGAGCTTTTGTTTTTCTTTCTTTCTTTCTTTTTTTCAAAAATATCGTTCCTCAAAACGAGTACCTCGCAGATCTGGAAGAAGCAGTTCAAAGGGCATTTTGAAGGGTCAGTACGTGCATATGTCGAGGGAGCTTCAGTTGGACGGGCCTTCGTCGCGTCTCTCGGGATGTCCAGTCACTGCTGTGGTAAAAATAGCCCTTGATGTACAGGGTGGGAAAGTCAGCAGCAGAGACGGAAGCTGAGACCTGCGAGTCAGATCTCATCACTGTCCGCAGCTGTGCTTATAAGAGCGGATGCTTTGGTTGGACCCATGTTTTCATCACTTGAAGGCTATATGCTCGCTCTCCCTTTGGCTCCCAGTCACAATGTACAACTCAGGGACGCCCGTGTCCTAACAAGGCTGCTCAAATCCCTCGGAGTTAGTCAGAGTGCACGCTGCCTCGGGAAAACAGGAGGGATGTCTTGTCGTATTCAGGGGCGGCTCAGATTATTATTGTCTAATTTCAGCCTCTATTTGAAACCCTAACTACTGCCCCCACTGGGAGCGTGATTGCCTTCATTACTCAGCATGGGTGCTGTTCGTTGTGCGTGTACTCAGTAATTACTGTATTTGGAACAAAAAAATGTTGACTATAGGGTACCAAGGGAAGGTAGAAACCTACTTATTTAGCCTTAGCAAAGACTGTTGAATTATTTGTGTTTGCCGAGCAGTAATTTTCACATTTCCTTAATTCGATGTCACACTGCACACCCGTCTCGTCCCCAGATTCACGTATTTTCCACTTAAATTGGCATTCGGCGGACCCAAATTGAACAAAACTTGTGAATTACGCCTCTCGCCGTTATAATCTGACATTTGCAAAATAACACTGATTGCTTTCAGCGTTTCGCTCAAGCACTGAACTTAAAATAAGCGCGTCTCATGTGTTGTGTTTGTGCCAGAGGGAAACGAAGATGGTTGATTAAGTATGGTTCAAATGTGAGCTCATTCCCGCTGTGAAGTTATTCTTGTGCTTCTGATTTGATTTGTTTGGGGATCTTGATAAATGATTTATTTTGCAACCTCAGTATGAATTAGTATTATGATTTAGCAAAGGAGCTAGCCCTGAAAAAATACAAAAAAATGTACATGTACTTCTAGTAATATAATATACTATATACTAGATGTACATTATAATAATATAATGTAATTCTAGTAATATTTTAGTGTGTATGGTTTTTAAACGATGTGTAAAAGTGGATGAACTGCGCACCCCTTCTCTAAACCAGTATTTTTTTTCTTCAGTGAGTAAACGCTTTAATAGTACACTGCACCAAATACTGAAATGACTTGGGGGCTTTCTGGTCTACTGGGTGACACATCATTGACCATTTCCAGCTATTCCTCAGGGGCGCATCGTCATCCATAATATCTAACATAACTAGTGATGCAAACTATCTCTGCAGCTGTGTTTTTGTCAGAAATCAATATAAAGATATCATCTCTAACTCCCCCTTTTTTAATAGTTAATGTCCCCAGAATGGTTTCCAGTGTAACGGTCGCTTAAAAAAAGAAATTAAAAACTTGCATTCAGTTCAATTAAATTGTATTTATATAGCACCAAATCACAACAGCAGTCACCTGTTGTAAGGTAAAGACTCCACAATAATACAGAGGAAACCCCAACAATTAAACAACACTCTTTGATCAAGCATGTGACTGTGGAAAGAGAGAACAGGAAGAAAACTCTGTTATGTGTGTCTTATTATGATCAACTAATATAACCATATGTGCATTAACTACACTCACTTCTAATGGCTAAAGGACATCCCTGTTGCTGGTGATGAGCTGGGGGGTAAACATTTGGAGGGCCAACCACACTCAAACTTGCAGCCAGTTAAAAATCGCTGGTTAACCTGGTAACGTGACATGCAGGTGAGGGTACTGTGCAAGAGAAGCACACACAGAAGATGGGAACAGCAGGCTGTGCATAAAATTTGAACATAAGCTCCAGGCTGGAAAAGTGAGGCCAGAGGAAAATCTGCTTCAAATCTGCTTCCATTCTTTCTCCGGGTTTTTCTCCTGGTTGCAAAAAGAAAGTAAAATTACTGGACTTCACTGACCTATGACCTCAGTAAACACTTTCCTGAATGTTCTGTGTTAGTTTCACATCCTTTTGAAAACAAAAGAACAAGTTAGGCTTGCTTTTGCAGTTACCAAGTTGCTACTAGGGATGCATGCGACTACTTGATTACACATTAAAATGTTCTGCCTCTTGCTAGTTGGTACCAAAGATACTAGTTAGCTAAGTTACTTATTTGGTTTTTATTAATAAGCAGTGGCAGCTCCATCCCGGTGAGAAATGTTGTGACGCCACCAGCCACAAACCAGGGCTGTGGTTTGTTGGTACTGTGACATTAAGTACTGTGACTATTATATATGGCACAGTGTCCAACAGATTTACATTTAAAACTCAACTTGATTATCAAGACATGTGATTAGCGGCTTCAAATAGCTCTCAAATACATGTGCAGTTATTGTATGGCTAATATTTAACCTCATCACTTCACTTCAGTTCTGAATGTTCTCTGAGGGTTGACTTTTTCTCTTGTTTAAATAACTAGCAAATTAGTTACCAGGAGCATCCTTAGTTACTACTGCATGTGAGTGTGTAGCTTGAGACTACAACATAGGAATTCAGTGAGGTTACAGTGGCAACATCCATCTTCTATATACAGTTAATGTTTGGAGCCTTTCTGTTATAAAACAAGCAGTGTGAAATAAAGTCAATATAGCAACTGTCATGTTTGCTAATGGCTAAAGCCTGTGTGTCATTTACTTGGTCTGAGCCGGCTGTGCTGCAGTACTAAACACAAATCCTTTTATTCTGTCCTGCAACTTATTACAAGAGCATTGCTGATCCTTAGTAACTGAGCTAAAGTGACTTTGGCTCTTGTCTGCACGCTTACTTACATTGTCTGCTGCATTCTCGGTCTGGATTTCATCTTGCGCAGGATTAAAGCTGACAACAACAGCAACAACAAAAAATGGGTCACTATCCAAATATTTACAGAGTCCTTCGTGTCAAATCTCTGTTTTCTTTCATTATCATTTACAACTAGCCCTGGTCTCTTCCATCGACTCATCATAAGTCACGTTATTATCCAATTAAACGCCACAAATAATTCAAGTTAAATGTTAATGACAGTATATTTCTACAAGGAGTTCATTAAAAATATGTGGCACACTTATGTCAGCTATATTTGTCGGTCTAATCCAGTGTTTATTAGGCAACATGCCCGGTTTATAATGTCTGCTAATGAAAATGCTCGCGTGTCCAATCGGGGTTACTCAGCGTTTACTGCCTGTGTTTTTTTTTCTCCACAGGTCACATTCCATCATCACTTGGGGTAATCCTCCGGACCACGGACAAGATTGTTTGGGCAAATGAGTTTGAGCGTGAGTTGCTCGAAAATCACACTAACCTATTTAACCAAAGTACCGTTTCTTTTTTCCAGATTTAGCCTGCCTCTCTCTCATGCTGTCATGCGTTCTGTTTTCTTCCCAGCCATCGAACTGACCTGCTTAATAGAGTCCATCTCGACAAACAACCCAAGGATCGAGTGGAAAAAGATTAAAAATGGTGTTCCCAGTTATGTGTACTTTCAAAACAAGATAGCAGGTAAACCTCTTGGAAACTGTCTTTTAGAGAAACCAGTAGAGCACAGTGTTTCAAAGCAAAGTCGCAGCACTCAAAGCTTAGCTGAGTGAACGCTACCTTGAAAGACCTTGGCTCAGAATTCTGTTTTTAAGCCGTGAAGTCACGCTGTGTATTTGAATGAGCAATTGTAAAGTGTTTTTCACCCCCCCCATCTCTCTCTCTTTCTGTCGTTCTCCAAAAGGGGACTTGGAGAGCAGAGCTCAGCTCAGAGAGCCGGCCAACATTCTGATCTTCAACGCCACTCGATCAGACACAGCAGAGTACCGCTGCGAGGTGGCCGCCATCGATGATCAAAGGGACTTTGATGAAATACTTATTAGTCTTGCAGTAAGAGGTATGGAGAGCAGAGCTAAAAGTCACTGCATGTCTATATCGTCAACCCTCTAAAGTTCTAATCACACTTTGTTCTTATGATCGAATAGATATTAAGATTATGTGGCAGTTTATACATTTTACACTCAATTTACTTCTGAAATATAAAGCTACATCATGATTGCTGTCACTGTGAGGTTGCCATGCATTTAACCGTTGCCTTTGAGGTGCTGGTAGATTAAGCTAGTGGCCTGCTGGGACAGCAATCACAACCATTTAACACCCACTTACATAAATCACTCGGGATATCTGGGGCTTGTGGCGACGTTATAACAATTCCAACTTTAACCTTACGTATCACTTGATGACAGTTCTCTTTGTCACCATACAGTGGCTGAGAACACACTTCACCTCAGGGAGTCGCAGACTTGTCTTTAGACACGGAGCCTGTTGCAGACCCTGGCCTGCACACAGAGAAACACAAAAAACGAGTGCCAGCAGTGTTTGCTGTATGTGGCATAACCACTGCCTGTATATAAATTGTGCACCACTATGGACTTTATGGACAACAACCCTGTGTGTCTGAAAAGTGAAGCCAGTGTGAATGCTCTTTAAACCTGCATTCTTTATAGTGACCAGCAGGTGGCAACACCTCTGGTTGCAAACAGATTGTGTGGGAGTCAATGAGGAAATCACCCACTTGGTCTTTGAGCTCAGTCAACAGTTTCCTGATTAATTTTATGGACGTATTTGCTACTTTTAAATCCTGGCCAGCAAAGTATGTTGTTACAGATGAAATGATGAAATGTTATCCTTTAGCCATTTAGTAAGTAAAAGTATCGCTTTCAGCAGTGTGTAAATGCTACACAACATTCAGCAGCCTGATGTGAATCTGTGCTTTTTGTGTGTAGTGAAACCTGTTGTACCACGGTGCAGCGTGCCAGAGGCCGTCACAGTGGGAACATCAACAGAGCTGCGATGTCTGGAAAATGAGGGCTTTCCCGCTCCTCAGTACCGTTGGTTTCACAACAATGAAGAGCTTCCACAGGATCCCAAAAACAGCGCAAAGTTTGCCAACTCTTCCTACAGCATCAACCCCGACACTGGAGGCCTGGTACAAAAATGACAAGCATCCTGTTGTTGCTACATTTATGGCTTTATCATTTCAGTTCCTATTGTCTGTGCAAAATATCTCTTGAGGCACGGCAGCACTCACTATTTACTATTATTATTGTTAAATGAACAGATGTAAACTTCTTCTCCCTGCCTGTCTGTTCTGTTTGTAGACAGGACTCATTAGTGCCGGGTATTCTCTGTCAGAGCTTATCTAATGTAAATGTTACCCGCTTAATCTAAATAAAACCTTAAGCATTATATGACTAAGAGCAGGATTAACCCTCGTGTGTAAAAAGAGCCAGTAAGAACACTTATCCAAAACCTGGCATATGGAACAAGGATAATGTTGCATTTAAAGCCAAACTGATGTGTTTCCAGGTAAAAGTTTAACATCTGGCAGAAATTTAACCATGTTATAAAACATAGAGCGATGCCCTCTAATCTAAAATCTTACAGCAGTATTAAAAGCAGCCCGTAAATCCATCTGAAGGCCAAAATGTCGCTATATTCAACCACAGCCAGACATCCTATTGTTGACAGTTCGTCTGCGTGTCAGTGCACTGACAGTTTTCTAAAAATGTCTCCACAGAAATTTCGAAGGGTCAGGAAGGAGGACGCGGGGGAGTACTACTGCCAGGCAAAGAATGATGCGGGGCATGCACAGTGTCCCACGCAAATAATGGAAGTCTGTGAGTGACATTCACACCAGCCAAGCAGGTCTTTTGACAGCACTTTAAGCCAAAAGCAAAATCAGACACGTTCACTCTCAAGTTTCAAGTTAACACGGCAAAGAGAAAAAGTGTGAAATAACAGAAGGAAGCTAAAACATATGAACACAGAGAGGACAAGACAGGCGCGACTTCACATGTAGGAATGAAATAAACTTTATCTCAAAGCAAACATCAATATTTTTCATTAATTTTACCCCAAGCACCACTGTTCCCACTAAATATTATATAAACTATTTGAAGGCCAAGCATACTTTGTGCTTATAACTGCCATTTGAAGGCAGCTAAGGGAAACTAATTCCCTCTGCTGAGCGTCATCCCTTTGCAACGAACTGGATGCAGGAAAGCTCCGGCTGTCCAGGTCAGTCTGATCCCAGCACCTCGCTGGGAAGCAACAGTTTCAGACACCCACGCCCCTGATATGCTAACATGCCCATGACAGCGTATTCTGCAGCCAGAACATGAAGCAGAAAGGATCAAGCAGCTGTCCACACAGTTAAAGTGTTTTTGCACACTATAGGCATTCATTTTGTTGTAGGAGTTGTTCATTTTTGAACATTTGAACATTTTTATAGAAAAAATAATGGAAAAAACAAACAAAAGACATTCACCATAATTCATGTAAAAAATCTAATTCGTTATTTTTATCACATTTATTATTAAATGTCAAAATTTGTTACTGTACATCATCTGAATTCTTCTTATTTAATGTGATAAGCAGACAAAGTTTGTTTTTATTTGTTTCATTGTTTGGTATCTTGAGTTGGTGTATTTAATGAACATGAAATTCTTCTTATTTTCATCGAAGCCAATAACAATTAAGTGAGGATTTTAGGAGTGTGGCAATTACACAAGATATACATAAAAATGAAAATGCAGCAATGATATAAGTCATGGTTAAAGGCTATCGATATGTCTCAGGCCACGTAACTCTCTCAAGAGCACTTCTCTGTGCCCTGTTGCAGATGACGTTGACATCCTGGGGATTTTCCTCAAGGTGTTTGGTGCTGTGGTTGCATTCTTATGCTTGGCGGTTTCCATTTGTCATTCCTTCAGACGTGGATGCTTCCACAAAAAAGGCCACAATGAAAATAAGTGAGTACAGTCTGCAGCTCTGATGAAAGGATACAAAATCCTGACTTTTTTTTTTTTTAATGCATTCTGTTTCACTTTATTTCAGCTACAACTGGCCTGCACAGAATAGCAGTGTTGAGTATGGAGACGCGGATGAGGTAAACTTACAAAGCACACCGCATTCGTTGGAAGTCAAATCCAAAAAAAAGAAAATCTAAGGTAACTTCCTACTTCCTGTTTTTCATAGGGTCATTTCCGCCACAAGTCTTCCTTCGTTATTTGACAGCCGACACAGAGGACACGATGTAACCACGACGAAGTAAACTTGCAACAATGATGCTCCACTTGGTAAAGTTTGGAGTCTAACATGGCACATTATTCTCTGATGCACATCAAAATCAAATCAGCCGACTTGCCAAAGTAATTTTAATATCATTTTGTGGCACTTGGTTGAGTTTTGCAATGCCACAGATTTTTTTGTTGTTGTTTATTAATATTAAATTCCATGAAAATATTTGGTTTTTACATATTTTTCTCATTTTATACTCAACATAAAGCTACTGTACAATAAAACGATTTCAAAGCTGTGGAGGTCGATGTTTATATCACAGTGTCATCACAAAGGTTACTGTAAACTACATTCCCTCACTGTTTTTGGACAAATCCTCTTTTATAGCTCTTCAATTTTTTACAGTGGACGTAAATTGTTTACTTCATCCTTGTTCTTAGTTTGTTTCACATGCAGAGGACGAAACATGTTTTTGTACATACTGTAGTTAAACAGGCAATAAGTAGCAGGCTGCAAAAGGCTCATGAGCTGACTAGAAGGCACAATTTAATAGCCTATGACTATATTTACAAATGAAAACAAACATGTACAAGTACAGAATAAAGTGTGAATTTTAACACCATATATTCCAATATGCTGCAAACTCAATATGTACTATAAAGGTGGTGTTGATGATTTCTTGGAGTGCTGTTTCTGTGTATAAGTGACCTTTTGTGCTTTACTAATTATTTTGTGAGTATTGGACATATTGTCCAGGTTTGACTCAGTATTATAAATGTACATACATGCATATACTTTTTGGAGCTTTTCATTTGAATGCGTAGCACTCCATACCTTATTGTAAATATTGCAATAAACTGTTTATTGGAAATACATTTACAGTATTCACTGTTCAGTGTGTATCTGCAGTGTTGAGCCTGTCAGTAACAACAGTGTGTCATTTTAGACATTAGTGTCAAAGATGTGTGTAACAACTCAGGAACTGTTGTACAATGTCCACTGTTCATTTGATATTAATGTTATACGTTAATGTTATTTTGTTACTATTAAATATATTTCAGCTGAATTTTTGGAGTCTCAAATGTTTTGGTGGATTTTGTCCAGATGATTAAAGTGAAATATAGAGATACACAGACAAACAAGGTTTCTGTGTAGTGAGGGGGAAATCACGCACAAACACAAACATAGCTTGTCCATGTTGACTCAATCCAGAAATGTTTTTTGTGGTCCTCCTATTGCAGCTCTCTCTGGAAGAGACTCTCCTGCCTGGCAGCACAATCTCACCCTTGCCGCTTTAACTTTGTTTCCAAACCTCTCAACCTGAACTCAATCCCTCTGATACTCATTTTAATCCTGTGCCTCCTGGTAAATCAGCGAAAATCTTCACCATCTCCGGCTCAACCTCCTGTGTTGTTTTTACGGCCGCCGTCTCACTACCATCACAACACATGACAACACACAAATTATATATGCAAGTCAAAAAATCCAGAGTGGAGGAAAATTAGTGCAGGTATTACAGTAAAATGAAAAAGCTTTTTGAAATCAGTTGGCTCATAGTTTTGTAGACATCCAGAGTTTCATTGAAGCGCCAATCAACGCTTCATTAGGCAAGTTGTAATTATTATTATTCCAGTTTTTCTGAATTGCTAAAACACATTTGCTGAAACCTCCACCCATTTTCTCAAAACCTTAAACAGAACTACATTCACAAAACCTCAGATTCTTCTGTCAGAATCAAACTATCACTTCAAAATCAGTTTTTACACAACAAGTAAAAATATATTCACCACAGAATATTCGTTAGACACTACATCAGATAATTGAAGATACGGCATTCAGGGCATGTAGTTAACAGGAAATATTTAAGTGTATTTAACAAATGACCATAATTAGAATGATATGAAGTGCTGAATGTAGATAACAAAAATGAATTAATTAAAAATAAAACTAAATTAAAAGCACATTTCTGTAATTCACAGATTCATTCAACATCATCATGTCTTTGTGTGGGGCCAGTCCAGAGGACTTCATCCACATCATCCACATCACAGGCAATATTCTCCCATGCCAGGCAACATAAGAAAAACCTTCTTGAGTGCAGAAACCAGCATTGACTAGACTCCAAAGTTGTCCCATCACAGGTGTGTTCTATTGCCTCCAGTAAAGTTTCCCCAGTGTAGGGCTGCCGGTCATAGACCTTCCACCTCCACGCAGAGAAAAACTCTTCTGTTGGATTCAGGATGGGGCTGTAAGGTGGAAGGGAAATGTTTATAAAGCGCTGGTTGTTTGTGAACCATTCATGTATCAGGACAGCACAGTGAAAGTTCACATTGTCCCAAACAATGACATATACAGGTTGCACTGCTTGTTGATCCAGCTGTTCACGTGCAACCATGAAATCCTGTAGATGACCCAGAAATGTAAGGAGATGTGCAGTGTTATATGGCCCCAGGTTTGCATGACAGTGGAGAGGCCCGCAGTTACTTTGCCACCATGCTGGCCAGGGACTTCAATAATGGCATGTTGACCAATTATGTTCCTGCCTCTCCACCTCCTTTTTGCCAGATTGAATCCTGCTTCATCTATGAAATTATATTCATGGGTCCTTTTCATGAAATCCAATTCAAATCCTCTACAGTAGTGTACTATAAGTTATACAGAAAGATGAAATAGTGTATTTACAGTATACACATTTCATTTATGTACATTACAATATAGCATAATAGTAAGTCTATGGGCATAGAATTCTAAGCGTCGCTGCTGAAAGTGTGTGTAGATCGCACATACTGATGACGTAGAACTCTTGTGTAGTGAGTTGCTGCGTGCGAAAGATGACAGCTGTGTTGGAGTTGTGTTCACATTTTGCCTCCAGTGCCAGTGTAAATATAATAGCATTCATACATACTACATACGCTGTACATAATAATAATAATAATAATAATAATAATAATAATAATAATAATAATAATAATAATAATAATAATAATAATAATAATAATAATTATTGTTATTGTTATTATTATTATTATTAACTTCTGATAATTTAAGTATTTTCATAATTTTTGCTAATGGTTTGAAAGTGCTTATAAATGTTTATATTGTTTGCATGAGTGTAGTATTGTAATGCAATTTATTTATATTTCTTTTCCTTTTAACACTTGCAGGTCTTAAACACGCCGTAGTTCAAGCATAATCGCTAGTGCCTAGCGACTTCCGCGCCTTTCTTTCCGCTTTTACTGTGAAAAAACGCCACCCGGAAGTAGTTCAGCTAACGCAGGTAAAGAAAGCTGGTGTTACATCCTGGTCGTTTGACAGCGTTCGTCGTTTTATCCCCAGAAAACAAACATGTAAGATACATTTACGCGGCGAGCTCTGTGTGAACAGCAGACCCATCCGTCGCTGCTTCGGGCTGTTTATCGGTGAGATCCAGGCTCAGCAACGGAGAGCAGAAAAAAAGAAAACGGCTATTCACAATACTGTGTGTTTTAGCATCGAAGCGCTAATTTGCTTGACATGTAGCTCGTGTGGAGGTTTCTGTGACATATCTTGAGACTTTTTAATGTCAGTCGGTGTAATTCGTGCTACGAGAAGCAGCCAAGCTCGCGCACTCCGCAGGCCTTAGCGTGCACTTGTTTTCTACTTTGAAACGTTAGCAGGTTCGGTGCAGCGTGCTAACAAGTCAGTTAACTCGCACTTAGATAAGATAAAGAGTTAGCGAGGACGCAGCATTATAATGAGTTTCTTTAGTTTTGGTCAAAGCGCAGAAATCGATGTTGTCCTGAATGACGCCGAAACGAGGAAGAAGGTTGAACACAAAACTGAAGATGGGAAGAAAGACAAATATTTTCTTTTCTACGACGGCGAGACTGTCAGTGGAAAGGTGAATGTGACGCTGAAGAACCCCGGAAAGAGGCTGGAGCACCACGGCATCAAAATTGAATTTGTGGGACAAATAGGTATGTAAAAATAGCAGCGAGTGATAGACTGTGGGGTGAAGAAACATGGAGGCATCCCTCAACAGTGAAACAAACAGATGCTTCAGTTTTCAACTTTATATTAGACATGAAAGGAAACACAGGGGGCCACATATTACACCTGTGTAGACCTGTTTCAGATCACCTGTAAGCTGCACTCTAGTGTCCTTAATCTGCTGCAGCTGGACTGTTAAAAGTTCCAGCAGTGAAATTGTAAGCAACACAGACAATCCCTGCTTGAGTGTTACATTTGTGAAAGAGCTGTGTGAAAACTTGGACACATAAATAGATTTTAAGAAGTGAAATTCACATGTTAAAGTAAAATTCACATGGTATGGCTTTCTGGCCACTAAAATCAATTATGAGTTCAAGAGCTCAGTTGTATCCAAAATCGTGCACAGTATAGTTTTTTTGTTTTTTTTTTAATACTATCTTTCCTCTTGTTCTAGAGTTGTATTACGACAGAGGAAACCATCATGAATTTGTTTCCCTGGTGAAAGATCTCGCAAGACCTGGTGAAATAACTCAGTCCCAGACCTTTGACTTTGAGTTCACTCATGTTGAGAAACCTTACGAGTCCTACACAGGCCAGAATGTCAAGCTAAGGTAAGTTTGATCCTTCACTGTCGTTTTGTCAGCAGTACAGTGAGCGCGTTACTTGTTAACCTGCCTGTCATGTGGTTGCACTTAAACTGAGCAGTTTTCAAGCTTGATGTTGCCCACATTTGACTTGCAGTACATGCACGCTGCTCAGACCAATGACGGTGGAAGTGAGTAACGTTAAATCATTACAGTGTCAACAATCGAGGGGTGAAAAGTGAACTGTGACGACTTAATATGTGTTGCAAATGTTGGACAAGGGCTAGACTGTGAATGCTTGAAGACAGCTGCAGATCTTTTGGGGTATTCTTTGTATGCAGTGATAAGTACCTATCAAAACGTATCCAAGGTGAATGGGTAATAGGGTTGGACTCTGTTAATTGAATGAACAGAAAACGCTTTAAACTTGACTTGAAGGTGTCAGACTAGTCAGATTGACCATGGTGAGCCCTGTCCACCACCAAAGGTTCCTACAGATGAATGCGACAGCGTCATAGCTGGAAGGGCACTGGGAGAAGGTAGGCTTTTACCAGTGTAAGAGGTGGCAGCATTATGAATATGCATTTCAGTGTTGCAACCAGACATCTGGTTGAGTCTTTGTCATGAGGTGGAGCAGTAAACGATAGGATAGGCAGGTGGATTTGACATTATGGTCAATTAGTGTGTAGTTGTGACTTTCTACTAAGGAGGAAATGGCACTTTTTTTATTGCCTGTGTGCTTTATTTTCAGATATTTTCTTCGTGCCACGGTGATAAGAAGACTAAATGACATCACTAAAGAGATGGACATTGTGGTCCACACACTGAGCACCTATCCTGAGCTCAACTCCTCCATTAAAATGGAAGTTGGAATTGAGGACTGCCTCCACATCGAGTTTGAGTATAACAAATCCAAGTAAGGCTTGCAGGGCTGCAGCAAACCACTATCATTCACTTTTTTCCCTTGTTATGCTGTGTTTAAGAGTGAAATAGTTTTATACAGTATCAGCAAAACCATCTCTTTTTAAGTGAAAGATGCATTTATTTATTTATTTAGAAACTGAACCAGTAGCTGAAACAATGATTGATTTATTATCAGTTTAAATGAAAAGCATGTACTGAACATTGTGCTTGTTAGTGACTAAACTGTAGATCTCATTCGCAGTTGTCGCCTGTGCTTTTCTTTTCTTTTTCTCCAGGTACCATCTGAAAGATGTAATTGTGGGAAAAATCTATTTTCTGCTGGTGAGAATTAAGATTAAACACATGGAGATTGACATCATCAAACGTGAGACAACAGGCACAGGCCCAAGCGTTTACCACGAAAATGACACTATTGCCAAGTACGAGATCATGGATGGAGCGCCGGTCAGAGGTAAACAAAAGTTATTCACAGTTTCAACAAGTCACACAATGCAAACACTGCTCAGCCTCTGAGAGTGTGTTTAACATTGCAGGAGAGTCCATCCCCATCCGATTATTTCTGGCTGGATATGATCTGACCCCCACCATGCGAGACATCAACAAGAAGTTCTCGGTGCGCTACTACCTGAACCTGGTTTTGATTGACGAGGAGGAGAGACGTTACTTCAAACAGCAGGTACGACTGGAAGCAAAACATCAGACAGCGTTTTTACATTTTTCTGAATCTTCTACTTCACTAGTTTAAAACTATCCATGTGAATGTGATTTTTAGTGCTTATTAGTCTATATGAAGGGCAGCTCTCAAACAGTATCCAGCTGGTGGATGTGGGCACAGCTGCAGATGCTCTGCCTGGCTGACATTAGTGCAGCTGTGGCTGGATGTGGTTCTGATTTTGACTGCCTCTGTATTTCGATTGTGTCAGAGTGAAAGGACAGTGTGGCTTCAAGAGGAGGCTCAGCCTCCAACTACCACTGTAGGCACACAAAGCCGCCTGCATGTAGTCAATCAGTGCTACATCCTGTTGTGTCACAGCCGTAACTGTAATAACTGAAGTGTGCCTACAGCCAGGATGTAATGGCAGCTGAACCCTGTTTCACTAAGAAAGCTGGCGAACATCCTCCTGTTGTTTGCTTTCTAAATGTGGGGGTACAGGCTATGATAGAGCTGTGAGTGTGTAGCGATTCTGACTGTAGTTACAGCTAGCGCTACTGAATAATCAGAGGTGGGAACTGAGAGCAGGTTCCAACTGGTTCTGTTCTGAATTGTACTCCATCCAAAGCTTATGCCCCCCAGCTTATCAGTGCCTTTTATTAGTGCTGGCATGTTTTATTTATTTATGTCTTTTTTTTCATGGCAGTGGAGCTGAAGAGATAATAGACCTGCTGCACTGGCACTAAAAACCCCCCCAAAAAACGAAATCCTATGTAGGTGAAAATCGATCAATAATCAATAAAGAATCTGCTTGAAACCTCGAAACTGAACACCATCAGTAAAACCTTATCAATAGCAATTCTTAAACACAGGTGCTATTGTGGAGCTCTGCTTTTTTTCTGTGTTAGATAGTGAAAATGTTGCACTAGAAAACAAGTCTGACAGCGAATAAGAAGTAGTGGTGCTTTTATTGGTTGATGTCCCACTGACTGGTTCTAAAAGGCTAAAATCATTTATCAGTCACATTTGAGAGCTAGGAAAACTCTGTGCTCAGTTTGGTACCTTTTCTTTCATTTACAGGTCATGGGCTGAGGTGTTCTTCATGTCATCACCTTACATTTGTCTTTGATTTCTCTCCCCTCCAGGAAATCACACTGTGGAGAAAAGGGGACGTGGTGAGGAAAAGCATGTCTCACCAGGCTGCCATCGCCTCTCAGAGGTTCGAAGGATCAGCCGCTTCAGAGAGCGCACTGGAACAGGCTGCAAAAGAGGAGAGCGGGTAGAGCTGCAGCTCTCCTCTCACGGGACTCACAAAGGGTCTGCACTGGGGTGGTGGGGGGTACATGTGAACTGTACAACATCTGGAGAGGCAGCTGCTTTACTTGTAGCTGCTGCTTCTAGTAAAGAAAGAAGGGAGACCGACATACGGTAAAACTGTGTGAACTATGAAACAGTTTGCATGAGGCATTCAAATGGGCTTCAGGCTGCTGGTCCTATCCTTCCTCATTAATGCATTTTTTTTGGGGGGGGGGTTCTTTTTGGGAATCAAAGTAAACCCATGTCTTATTGTTCGCTGGGTAAAACCATGTGAAATTGAATTTTTAAGCCTTCTGTTTGTTACGTTCTAACACTTTTGGGATCAATTGATTTCTAATCTCATAATTATTTCAAACGAATGCTCATCAAGTGCATCTCCAACATTCCACGTTTAATGAATGCATTCCTAACATTGTTCTAAGGTCAAGAAATCCAAGATAACTTTGCACTGCTTTACCTTGCTGAACACATTTTTCTGTGTTTGTGTGTTTGCACAAAAAAAGGATGGAAGTGGAAACTCTAATCTCTTGCTGCTGTTTGAGTGAGAGAGCTAAAGTATTAATCCACACGTTTGTTTTTAACCCTGTAAATAAGGCCAGTTAAACCTGTTATCCTGTTTCCAGCTCGTGTACACAGACTATCTAGTACACAGTGCTACAAAATGACGTTTCATGTCCATAAGCTTTACCTCAGCATTCCAGTGGTGTTAGGAAAGGATGTCAAAGTGTTTGTCTTGAGGTCTGATAGTATGAAGTCTTCTGTATCCTCTTTATTAGAGACTTAAAAGTTGTGCCTACGTGTATCAAGCTAATTGAATCCTCCTGCCTCTAACATAATTTTAGTCTTTTAACCAGAGAAAGTTACAGTAGAACTATCTTTTGCAAAATGCTACTCGATTACTCCTTGTTCCCAAAAGTCTAATAAATTGATGCCAAATGAATTTAATTCTCTGTGGTTTTGTTGTGAAAATGAATGTGTTGACTTAATGAACCTGAGCATTCATTAAAATGTACTTACAGCTAATGTAGTTTTATTTATTTAACATTCAACTGCTATAGAGTAGTGAGCAGATCTGCAACAGAGTGACTGAGGGGAGGGGGGGGGGATCAAGGTGCTGCAGTGGCCCCATCAAACTCCAGACTTTAACCTCTCTAAGAGCTGTGCATAAATGACTGCCTGCAAACCTAAATAAACTGAAGCAATGCTGTAAAGAAGAGTGAGCCAAAATCCCTCTACAATGTGAGAGACTAATACAGGGATACAGACAATAATCAGTTTATTGGTGCTGAAGGTGGTTTTACAAGCTACTGAATGATATGATATACTTCAGTTTTTCACATACACATCATGACTGTACAGTTTGATTTTTAAGTTCTCATGAGTTGCAAAATTAGTAGATTTTTATTTTGAATTTCTCATAGGAAAATGTCCTTCCATCCATTCTCTTCCACTTTTTCTCATCAGGGCTGGATCTATCCCAACTATCATAGGGCAAGAGTCAGGGTATACCCCGGACAGGTCACCAGTCTGATGCAGGGCAATTTAGAACAACAAATTAATCTAACCCTACCAACTGCATGTCTTTAAAACATGGGGTGGGGCAGGGTAGGGTTAGGTTAAACCAGAGACCTTATGCAAACATGGGGAGAACATACAAACCACGCACAGAAGCCCTGACTAGATGTTGGAGGCGAACTCAGGACCTTCTGAGGCAACGGTGCAAGCAAGCCACAGCAACTTCTGCTGGACCACATATTCATTATAAGGACATTTCCACAAAAGACTTTGTCTGTATATCGGTTTTATCTGTTTTATAACAGGTTTCTACGTTCTGGTGGGTTCTTAGGAGATCCGTGTCAAAATTATAAGTTTTATCTTAACAACAGTAACATCAGGTGAAAGAGGACATGCATGCATGTGCTTTGAGGTGTAATTTAAACACGTAAAGAGAAAGGTCTCAACTAAAGACGAGGCTTAAAACTTAAAGGTGATGTTATCCTAATGTGACAACCAGAGCGAAGGAGACAATGTTTCATAAAACTATGACTGTGGAAAAGACCACAGAAGATATCAACACACTGATTCAGTCATTAGCGCTCTGGAGCTTTGTGACCTGAGCCCTGGGCCACACTTCATGAGTGGAAACACACAGTGTGCCCCAGGGCTCGGGTTCCAAAGCAGGCTGGGCTTTTTCAGCCACTGCTGTTCGAAGTAGCTATTTTGCATCAGCATACACAATTATTCAAGTAAA
The DNA here is from genome assembly GCF_964374335.1 of Astatotilapia calliptera. NCBI lineage: Eukaryota > Metazoa > Chordata > Actinopteri > Cichliformes > Cichlidae > Astatotilapia > Astatotilapia calliptera. The sequence continues at coordinate 13,350,568 of NC_137435.1, forward strand.
TCAATTGGAAATAGTTAATAAAAACTATTTAAATAACAGTGATGTCAGTTAGGAGATAAATGGTGCTACACCATCTGACTGACTCTGACATATAATACGGGAGTTGTTGTTGTGGCATCGGGCTGCAGCAACAGCATTAATACTTCCAAACCAGCATCTCATCAGAGGTTATATAAGGTACTTTTCAGCATTCAGCACATTAAATTCATTTAATGTGGGTCCCCCACAGTCTACAAAAAGGAAAATTTACCAAGAGCCCTTTGCATGTTGTTGTTGTTGTTTTTTTTTTTTTTGCAATTAAGCAAATACCTGGAAGGCCATGCCACATAGGCTGTTTGCGGGTTTTATTTTCCCACTCACTCTGTCATCACCGGGCAGCAGTTGAGCACACAATGTCAAGTTATTCCCATGTGATAAAACGAGCGTTGAAAGGGTATCAGGAGTCGTAAAATATGCTGCCGTTTATAAATTATGAATTAAATAACGTCAATAAAATGATGCTTGACGCTACTCTGAGAGCAAAGGCCAGCCATAATTAATGCTGCTTCTGTTTATACTTTATAAAGAGGCACTGCTTTCCATCCAGTTCCAAGAAACTCAAGTCATAACCACATGTTTGTGTTTTCACAGATTGAATCTGGACTATGATGTCTAATAAAAATATTTAATATCTTTAATAAACGTTAACAGTTACAGTGAAGCAATGGTACTTGTGATGATTTTGCTGCGTTGTGAAGTCAATCCTTACAGTGGCTCTTTGTCCTCCAGACTCAAGATGAAGTCAAACTCCTCTGCGAAGAAAGAAACAGTGTTCACAGCTATTTCTCTTTTATTTGTTTATTTATTTACTTTTTTCTTTCCGCTTCTGTCATACCGGTGTTGAGAGGCTGCACAGAGAGCCTAGCCCTTGTAAAAAGCGCCATGTCCTTGAGGGGCCCCCCCTTAGCGCGATGCTGCAGGTGGTGCTTTTTAAGCTCCGACAGAGGAAGAAAACGCTTCATCATCCTTTGATACTGGACGTCTACCTGAGGGAGAAGAAAACGAGCTCAGCCTTCACGCTTGAGTCTTATCATTAACTGCGCTTAATGCGTTCAGCTTACCATGCTCCACTTGGGGTCGTCTGGTTTGCTGGTTGCATCATAATGCACATCTTTCCTGTCAAACTGAGTGTGGTCCACATAAGCTTCCTTCACAACCTAGAAAGAGGAAATGAAGCTGAACATCGGGCCCGTCTCGAGCTTTACCTAAATATAGAAGAGCGACTCACTTTCATGAGTCCTGCTATCCCCGGCTCCTTGCAGTTGCTGTGGTAAAAGAAAGCCAGCTGCCCCTCTTTCATCTGCCTCATGAAATTGCGTGCCTGCAGAAGATAAGCATAGCAAATTCAAAAATAATTTGCACAGTGGTGCAGTGAGCAGAGACAGAAAAGCCCTTTCAGGAGTAGCAGCGCATTGCTCCTTTTTTCAGATAAACATCTTCTTTTTGCAGGACTCTGTGCTGCAACTCTACCTGATAATTACGAACGCCATCCCAGCAGCTGGTCTGATCAGGCAGAGCCTTCAGGTCCTCGATGCCAAACTGCAGAGTGAACAGGAAGCATCAGACAAGTGAGACCAGCTCACACTTTAAAATGCGCTGACAAAGCTGGTGCTGCTCCATACCTTTACGTCGATGCCATTCTCAAAGCGGCTCTCGGGCTCAGACTTCATCAGCCAGCGACTGTACTGTGGAGAACCAGAAGACGCCGAGCTCTCGTCAGTTTTTCCACCAGAAGTTGCAGCTTTCCTCTTCTTCAAAGCTGGGGACACTGGCTCCCTGTCATCATCTTTGCCTGTGGTTTGGAAGCACTCTTTAGTTAAAACTGTGTTTACACGCACTCTTCGAGGGGTTGAATGTCACAATAATTTGGTGTTTTTAATGATTTCTTTGAACCGTTCTTTTTCCAGGGTGGAGTGATTGTACAGCATAAATCTGTGATGACTTTAAAAAACAAGAACAAGCGCTTAAGTTATAATAATAAGCGGCACTGGAGGTTCTGCAATGTTGTTATTTCTTTGGCAGCACCCATTGGATTGACCAATACTCAGAACAATGGAAAAATCGAAGGAACTTAGTAAACATCTAATAAATAGAATTGTAGATTAACACAAGTTGGGAATGTCTCTTAGAAATGCAGATTCCAAAATAATCAGTGCAAACACAACTTTCCGGGGTTCTAGAAGAAGACCCACACTGTCACCCTCGCATGAGCAGAAATTGGTTCAGATGTTCAGGAACAACTAAAGGACCAAAAAGGTTCAAGCCTAGCATGAACGGGAAACTAATGGAACAACAGGAAAACTGTCTACAGTGAAGTTAGTTTTACAGTGCCATGGACTAACTGTCAAGCATGGTGGTGGTAGCATCATGGGCACAAAGTAGATGGAATAATGAAGGAGGAGAACTATGTCCAAATTGTTCAACTTCACCTCAAATCAACCTGGACACAATTGAGTGTTTCAATCAGACAATGATGCCAAACACATGTGAAATCTGGTTTTGTAATTGATAAAGCAGGTTAACATTAAGCTTCTGGGATGGCCTTCCCAAAGCCCCAACCTAAACCCTATTGAACATTTTTGGACTATTTGAATGAACCCTACCAATTCTTCAAAAAAAGAGTGGTCAAACATGCAGCCAGAATTATGCATGAAGTTTGTTGATGCCCACCCAAAGTGTGTGGTTGACGTGCAGCTTGCTAAAGGACAGTCAACCAAATATTAGTGGGGGTGTTTGAATGCACTTGACTCATTATATAAAATTGAGACTAAATTCAAAATAAATTCACACTTGTGCACCCAATGGTTTTGGTTAATTAATTAAAGATGTAGCTATAAAATATTCTACCCTGGAAAATCCTTAGAAATCCTGAAATTACTCTGAGATTCATGCCCAGGATGAGTGTATTAACCTTCTAATATCAGACAGGTGATTTTCTTCTGTGATTTGATTTACCTACCTGAACCTGTATTCCTTTTACTGACTCTGGCCTTTTTCTTTGGTGGCATCTCTTTGACTCTGTAAAGATCCACAAAAGGTTTGGATGGTTTGTTTCTGTAAAGCTTGTGAGGGTATTATTAAATGTTTTCTGAATAAGTGCTCTTATTTACATGTGTAAACTGCTTAGACACTAACAAGCAGCAGAAACACAGAAGCATCAGGAATGCGTGCAAACTAGACGTAACGTACTGTCCGGAGATAAACTCGGTAATAATCAGTCATGGAGTCGTACCTTCAGCTCTTTCAGCTCAGCCATCAATCCCGCGGAAAAAACTGCAACACGTGACCTAAAAACCGTATAGGTGCACTCGATTTATTCTCCAGCCACTGCCGTGTGTCCGCTGTAGAAGCACTGCCGCCATATTGGTACGGGGAACACGTGACTATTTTCAGGCCTTTTGGTTTATTAGGAATTAAATTAATCGGATTTTATTGTCTATTTATTTTTCGTTTGCCTGTTTACTTCAGTTTTTATGACAATAACACCCCTTTATTTTTATTATTATTATTATTATTATTATTATTATTATTATTATTATCATTATTAATATATTATTATTATTATTATAACCTACAAATAAACAGGGTGTAAGTTAAGTCAAAGTCAACTTTATTGTAAGTTTTCAGTGTGTACAGGATACACATGGAAACGACTAAAGTGAATCCAAAATAAAATAAATAGTCTGAGAATATGTGATAAAGAAAGTAAATATGAGGTTACAAAGTGTTATGTTATGTGTTAAAGCCTACAGAATTGTTGGTATTAATGTATAAAGGTTAAAAGGATTCTCAAAGCTATATACATTTATTCATTTATGCAAGCTTCACAATTTTATGGAAGCTTGTTTCCAAAATAAGTTTTGCCAGGCAGAGTGTAAATTGTAAAAAATTTTAATTAACTTGAGATGTTATTGATTTATTAAGACAAAATATTAACTTCTCAAGTTGAATTCTGAGATGTGAACCTGAAATATTCACTTACAGATGGCAAAATAAGTGAATTCGTTAACAAAAGAAAAAAAGAAAAAATAAATCAGTGGTAGACACAAGCTTCCATCATTTACATTTCACAATTTAAATATCATTATTTAAAAAGATATACAATTAAAAAATAATGTTATGGACCCTACACTGTAGTGTAATAATCAAACTGGTCATGTCATACATCTGAATAAATAACAGCAAATAAATGCCGTGGTAGTTCAAAAACTTTTTCATAAGCATAATATCAATACTCACTTGTGTTATCTAGCATAAATGAATTACTTCATGTGATTAAACAAATCAAAGTAAAATTTCTAAACATGTATAAATGTTTAAAATATTTACTTTCAACATTTCGTTTAATTGAAACGAACCCCGTTTCAATATGGCACCTTTAAATGCGTAATACAAGCCGGAAGTGCGACTACAAACTACAATAACCAGCAGTCCCGCTGCCGAGTGACTCACCACTGTAGAGGTAAACATGGCTGCTGTAGTAGCTCTGTCGAGAATAGCCCGGCTGGGCTCCAGAATATGTAAAAATCGTGTAACATTAAGCGGAAACTCACAGAGAAGAGGAATAGCCGCATGCATCGACCGTAAGTACCAGAAAACGAGATCTACTAGCTTTAAGTAATACAAGTAGCTCTAAAAACTCTGTTTCTTTCATTTACCTCATTGGACCTGAAGCAATGAAATGAACCAGCGATATGTTAAGTAGTCACACAGCTTTGTAGCAAACAAACGTGACTGCTGATTAAGATAAAAAAAAGAAGAAGCTTATGCTACACATATTCAGCGCTTTTATTTACTTATTTATCGCAGCCGACTGTCATTGGTTGGTTTGTTAGATCTCAGTTCCAGTCGGAAGGCAGAGAAAGCTGCACGCCTCTCCTTGGCACCGCCCCTCTCTTTCGGATTATTCAACACCTAGATGTTATTTAAATCATCGTGGCTGTTATGTTGTAATGTGTTAGGTATAACAGGACATAATACTCTATGATATTAGATGTTTTTCAGTTCAGTTCAATTCTATTTTATTTATATAGCACCATATCACAACACCATTTGCCTCAAGGCACTTTGTATTGTAAGGTAAGGATCCTACAATAATACAAAGAAAACAGAAAAAACCCAGCACTCATATGACCTCTTGTGAGCAAGCGCTTTGGCAGCACTAGGAAGGAAAAACTAGAAGGAGGACGAAACCTCCAGCAGAACCAGACTCGGGGAGGGGCGTCCATCTGCCACAGCTGGCTGGGGTTGAGGGACAAAGACAGGACAAAGACTGTGGAAGAGAGCTAGAGATTAATATAGGTTTATAAATACATAGTGAGTAAAAAAGGTGACTATTTATATACTCTAAATTAATCTCTGTTTAACAATATGCTGTAGACACTTATGAGGGAATTCTTAGCCTGGGTTCAACGTGACCTGAGCCAGACTGTGAAGACATGAAATATGAACAGTATGTAATGGTTAAAAGCACACAGAGCAGTTTCTGTATTTAATGTCCTCCGCTCTTTGTCTGCAGCTTCCCACGGACTCACAGATGAACAGAAGGAGTTTCAAAAAGTGGCCTTTGACTTTGCAGCCAATGAAATGGCCCCACACATGGCAGAGTGGGACCAAAAGGTATGAGCTAGGAGGCTTAAAACACTGTTATTAATCAAACGTGAAAGCAACAGATGTGAGGGGTTCAAAACCATGTTTGCTCATATAAAGGCAATCTTTTGTATCAATCCAAAGTCCTGATCAGGAGAAAAAAAAAGTAAAAATAAGTATTAGGCAATAAGTAACTAGTAACAGCACTAGGCAGGGTGTGCTAATGGTTAGATGTTTCTTCCCCACTCAGGAAATCTTTCCAGTGGAGACCATGCGTAAAGCGGCCCAGCTGGGTTTCGGTGGGATTTACGTTCAGCCAGATGTTGGAGGATCTGGCCTTTCTCGGCTGGACACGTCGATCATCTTTGAGGCTTTGTCCACGGGATGTGTGAGCACCACAGCCTACATCAGCATCCACAAGTATGAATAATAAGATTATTTTGGTTGGGAGCATTTTTAAAAGACGCCATATTTACAGCAGGTGTCAGTTTGTCTGGATTATACATACAGGAAGATGGGTACACTGTGGCCATGAAGGGATGAACGTGGTCGGTAACAATACTCAGGTTCACTTTAGCATTTAAATAATTGGTACTTCAGCAGGCTGAACTGTTAATACAAGGCAGGATGGATCCATGCTTTCATGTTGTTCATGTCAAATGTTGAAGCTGAAATCGAGACTCAACAGACCAGGCAACATATCTCTAGTATCCAATTTTGGTGAACTCGTGCGAATCCTAGCCTCAGTTTGCTGTACTTAGCTGACAGGAGTGGTACTCTGTGTACTCAGACCAGCACGTATTCTACCAACACCATCATTAAATCACATTTCTTCCAATCTGATGCTCAGTTTGAACATCACTGGGTCGACTCGACTGTGTCTTCATGTCTAAATGCACTGAGTTGCTGTCATGTGATTGGCTGATCAGATATTTGTGTTAACAAACAGTTGAAGTGGTATGCCTAACAAAGTGGCCAGAGAGTGTATGTTATTTATTTATTTGCATGTTAATCTCCTCTGTCCTCCTTATCTTTGCAGCATGTGTGCCTGGATGATAGACAGCTATGGCAATAAAGAGCAAAGGGAAAAGTTTTGTCCTGATCTCTGTTCTATGGAGAAGTTTGCCTCCTATTGTCTCACTGAACCAGGTGAGTCTGCATGCGAAAAGACAGCAGAGTTCTTTGTGTAAAATTATTCACAGCTGTCTATGTGAGAAATTCGTTTCACATGTATGTTGTTCTTCCACACATGTGAGTACTTTAGTTAAAGTTCAACCTGCGATCTTTGTTTTAGGCAGCGGCAGCGATGCTGCTTCTCTTCTGACCTCTGCTCAGCGGAAAGGCGACCATTACGTCTTGAATGGCTCAAAGGTAACTCAGACCTGTCTGTACGCTCATGTCATTTAAGGTCTGTAGAAATGCAAGCTCCTCTAATTTCTTCGGCACTTTTTAGGCCTTCATCAGTGGAGGAGGAGACACAGATGTCTACGTCGTGATGTGCAGAACTGGAGGTAAAGGACCTAAAGGTATCTCATGTCTGGTGGTGGAGAAGGGAACCCCTGGCCTCAGTTTTGGCAAAAAAGAAAAAAAAGTACGACTTCACAGTTGCGCCACTTTGGTGTTCAACCACTAGATGGCAGAATTGAGCCAATCAGCTGTTAAAAACAATCTGTCCTCCAGGTGGGCTGGAACTCTCAGCCGACCAGGGCCGTGATATTTGAGGACTGTGCGGTTCCAGTGGCGAACCGGCTCGGTGAGGAAGGACAGGGCTTCAACTTCGCAATGAAAGGCCTGAATGGAGGCAGAATTAATATTGGTAAGGAGGAAAACACCACCCAAGTAGCCAAGCATCCAAAAACTGTGTCTTTTATACTTACAATCCAATGAAATCTTTTTTTTTTTTTTAAAGCTAGAAGTAACAGTATGTAATCTGCATCATAATTGGGCTTCAACGAGCTTCGGGGGAAACAGATTTGTGCATAAATTGCGTGCAGCGTGCTTTTAAAGAAACCTTGAGTTGGTTAAGGCATGACGAATGGTTTCAGTAGATTTGGATTAACACACTTTTATAAATGAGCATGCCCTTGGTTATGACCAGTAGCAGTGGTTTGCTCAGTAATAACTCAGCTCAAACCGTCAGTATTTGTGGTCACACAGTATTTGGCATTGACATGAAGGCGTTTAAAACAAAGCCAAACAACTTACTCACTGGTTTTCCTCTAAATACTCTGCCGCCAGCTTCCTGTTCTCTTGGGGCGGCGCATGCTTCTGTGCAGCTGGCGAGGGATCACCTGTTAGTGCGCAAGCAGTTTGGAGAAACACTCTCAAACAACCAGGTAAGCAGGTTCCCCTGTTTTCAGTTTATTTAGTGAAAACTCAGTGAAACAGAATACTTGTCCTGCCACTGTTATTCACGCCCCCCCCCCCCCCCCCCTCTCTTTTAATATGGTAGTTTCTTCAGTTCAAACTGGCAGAAATGGCCACCAAGTTGGTTGCGTCTCGCCTTTTGATACGTGAAGCAGCGCAGGCGTTGCAGGAGGACCGCCCCGATGCTGTTGCCATCTGCTCCATGGCCAAGCTCTTTGCCACAGACGAGTGCTTTAATGTGAGCAGTGCTAAGGAGGATTAACAGTATTTGGCTAAAAAGCATGAAATTAACTATATTAAGTGATCTTTTATGTTTTTTCCTGCTTGTATTCAACAGATCTGCAACCAGGCTCTTCAGATGCACGGTGGGTACGGTTACCTTAAAGACTACGCAGTGCAGCAGTTTGTCCGGGACATCAGAGTCCACCAGATCCTAGAAGGTGAGGTTTTTTCTCTCTCTTTAGCCTTTTTGTTTGTCTTTTGTCATATTTTAGTGTGGCTCCTTTGGTTTCATGTAAGGCAACTGTGATGCTGTTTTTCACCAGCTGTTTCCTGCTTTTGTTTCCCTTAAAGGAACCAATGAAGTGATGAGGATGATCATTTCCCGAAATCTGCTGTCGGAGTCGTGATAAAGCTCGTCCTCTGGATTTAAACTGACCATGTTGTTATGGTCTTCATATCTGGTTTGTTACAGTATGACTGGTGCTGCCCTGCACATCATAGTTTCAATGAATGTTTCCTGACTTGAGTGTATGTTCATCCACCCACCCTCCATCTAATAACCCTCGCAAATCAGCATCATTGTCATAAATAAACCCTTTAGACTCCATGTTTGAATGTGTACGCCACATCAGATGTAATGTAAGTTAGCACAACCAACTTCAGTGTAGTTTTTTCAATCCTTCTGTCACAAATCACCCTTGACACTCGTCTCCAACTGCTCCACCCTGCTGGCACTCCGTCTGTTGCTTTGAAGGGTTTACCCCAGGTAATTAAACTCATCCACCAGCGACGGAGAGATGACAGAGGAAAAAGTAATAAGAAAAAGTAACAGTTCATAAAATCCCAGCATCACTGTCCCTAAAGTGGTCTTTCAATCCTTATGTATATTCATGGTTATTGCAATTTTACTGTATTTCATCCTTTTCTTTGCTTTTTGCAGAATTACAGAAATATGTCACAGGTGCTGTGAAGGTTATATAATGAAATGTTACACTCCAAATAAAGCTTTCTTAAATTGGACTTCATTTGCAGTTTAGCACCTTTAGGTTTTTGTTTCCATTAAATATGGAACTGATCAATATTTAGTCAAATACTGCAGAACATTTTATTGAAAAACAAAATTCCATCAACAGTCAGAACTGCATTAAAAGTGCTACATGTAGTATTTCAACATCAGAACATCATTGCATCGTTATCTCCAGAGTTCAGTGTAATTGAAATCATGAAAACAAACAAGCAGAAAACATTGGTCAGATATCGAGGATGGACGCTTTCTTGAGCGGTCTCCACTACTGGCTCTGCCATATGTTTGCAGTAATCTTGTTATACTCAACAATTTTAAGCAAAATAGTCAGAAACCATCGCCTTTAACACTTATACTCACTACTTTGGTTACATTCCAGCTACCATAACAAGCAAAATCATCACGTTTTGAGTCCTTATCAGTCTTCAACCCACACTGAAACTGTTTCTTGATGTGAACATGAATGTGGGCCAGAAATGTGAAACTCTAGAAACTATTTTCAGTGTCTGAATTGTGTGTTTTTGCTCTGAACGAGTGCAGTTAGCCTGAGAAAAGTGAACTTTACACATCCAGGTAAAATAACATAAAAATGAAATTAGAAAAATCTCTTTACAATGAAGTTGTAGAAATCATAGAAATGTAGCCAAAACATTGCACGACAATCGCAAGTAAACCATCCTGCTTGCTACGGTTTACAATATCACTGTATGCTGCTACGTAAAATCAACACTTCTTTTCGTTCTAAGCATGGAAATAAAAATATATTTCTCTTTAATGAGCCTGATCGCAGCATTTAAAAGAAAACTGAAATGAAGAACGCTGCACTGGTTCGTCAACAAACCGAAGGAAGAGTTTGTTCCAGTGAAGCACGTTTTTTTCCTTCTCTCTCAACCTATCAGGCCTTCACCGAGAAAGGGCGCTTCATTGCGAGGGATTCTCTGTCCTTTGCTTCCCACGCCGTTACACCAGTGATCCAGCCTGGCTTTGAGCAGGCACCATGACAGCAACAGCTCCCATGCGTGTCAGAGTGGAGGAACTAACTTGTGGGGACACAGTGGGTGGAGGTGCCATCTGAGGCTGCGCCCCCTCAGTTCTTTTGGGGTTGGTGACCGCAGGGCTCCTGAGAACCTGCGAAGGAGCCCCGTTTGCACTCGGAGGCCGCCTGTGTTTACGCGACGGCGTGCCTCCGATGTTGTAGCCAGGAAGCCCTTGTAAGGTATTGGCTTCTCCAGGGCGCAGCTGGTAGGCGTTGATCACTGAGCTCGCGTCTGAAGCTGATATCGGGGAGTACGGATAGTGGAAGTTGGGCTGATGGGGGTCTCGTGGTTGAGGGCTGGTGGCTATGGAGGATAACGTGCCATTCTTGGACATACCATCTGAGCCTGTGTTGCTCTTTGCCCATGACACTCGCTTTGGTGCCTGAGCGTCCTCCCTGCGGTAAAAAGCAAGGAAAGAGGGTGAAAGAAAAATCATTAAAAAGGAGACAGAAAACAAAACAGAAGTGAAGTGCTTCAAGTAAAACGATAACGGACACTGCAGCTGCAATACTGTCAACAAAACACATTGAGTGACAGTATTTTATACTCACGTGATCTCCTAACAATCAAGCGCTTGTAAACTACTGATTTAGTGTAAACGATGCTCTACTTACACAGTATCAGTTACAAAGGTTAAATGTTCAAAAATGCACAAAAACTAGGATAGCATGAAAACACAGATAACACATACTTGCTGAATCACTGCTTTGCATTACTGTAAACGGACTCTTAGAAGCAGAAGGCTTGTTTGTTTGTTTTTGGAACATTTGTGGGTACATTACACCGTGAGGTGGAGGGCACACATTATGGCGCTTACCATATCTTAGTGCAGGGGTTCTGGTTGGATGATGTGCAACACTGCACATTTCACACTGAGCAAAAGTCAATTTAAAGCCCTGCTCCAAACAACTGGATTCAAAATAATGAGAAAAAACAGGATCTACCCTCTTCGACTCCAAATGGCCTCTTTAGGATGAATAGGATGACTTTACTGTCACGTCGTGCTCAGAGACGACACACTCTACTTTCCATTTGTATCATCATCATTTTTTGGACACAGAAATTACATCTCACTACTCCACATTTCTGACAGCTGTCAAGAAATACACGATGTACACATAGACTGTATAAAGCCTTAGCTCCGGTGATATAAGCCTTTTAATGGTAAACTTCTGTTTGAAGACATGAGATGAGCATTTTAACCTTTATGTGGTGTTTTTAAACTGGAGAAGGGAAACTGGATGCTTATTGGCCAATGACTTGTTGATCACAAGTGATTAACCAATGAGAAAATCCAGGCTAATCCTCCTTTTGGATTACATGGAATGACCAAAATTTACAAAACTGACATAATTTTACTGTTCAACATGTCCTAAAACAAGGGAATAACATATTAAACTCATCAGCAATTTGTTTAATGATGTTTTTATTAGAATATAATAAGCCACGCATGGCGTCACTGTGATCTTGTAGAGGCATAAAAGAGGATTTAATGTGACAAAGTGCCCACTCTACAGACAGTGAAACTCACTTGATTTCATTGGCTATCTCCTCCTCTGTGTCCCCTCTCCTCCTCAGTATGAATATGAGAAACAGCACCATGGCCACCAGTCCCACCACTGACCCCAGAGTAGCTGCTGTAATCACACCTGCGTTGGAAGCTGAGAAACGTAACAAAGATGGAGTGGTGATTTCCCAAACAAACTTTTAAATACTCTGGGGTAAAGGAGAATAAAAACAGAGTTCATGCTGTGTACATACAGGTGAAAACCTCCAGGTTAATGGAGCAGCTGTCGGAGCCGGCGGTGTTGCTGGCTCGACAGATGTACTTCCCTGACATGCTTTTAGTGAGGTTACTCAGCCTGAGGGTACCGTGTCTCTCATCTGAAAAAAACAACTGTAGTTACACACTCTTCACAATCACATATTTATGTGATCTGAGCCAGGAAGAAGAAAAACGTCAAGGGAACTAAACACATGAACTTACTACAGTACGAAGTAACAGACTTACTATATATACACAATTACAATTGACTATAACTGGATTTATATTTATTAAAAATAAAAAGTTTGTTCGTTTGCAACTTAGTTTTCTCTTTTAAACTTAAACATGGGATTCTTTCTATCAGTATCACAAGTATTATGTTAGTATCACTTTATTTATTTTTGTTGTTTTTTTATATCATGCTAAGACTAATGTATTCAACATATCATTGCAGTGTTAATACAGAATATAATTATTGGCTGGCCATTATTGGCTGGTTTCCATTACTTAGTGGAGGAAAAGAAATGTTACATTGCTGCAATCTAACAACACTAGTCTGTTGATGCTGGACATGAGTTTTTGTTTTCATATTTTCTCACACATGCAGTGAGAGCATGTGCATCAGTCTCACAATCTGTTCCTCTTAGCACATCTGATCTTAAAATACTATGTTGCAGACATAGGCTGTCGAAAAATAAACAAGCTTCATGCTGGATTTATCACAGCAAATCCTCTGAAATCCAATCTGAGACGTCATATCGCAGCACGCCTTCATCTGATCTCATTTTGATTCATGGCGGCAACTGAGAGTAGGTGTGTTTGATTTTACTGGAAACCCTCCCCTGAAAAAGTGACTGTAAAGCATTGAGTCAGTCACAAAGGGCAAAAGAAGTAGATTTAGTGGAAAGGTGTGAGCAAAATCTTTAATAATTATTCCCAAACTGCTCTAATCCCAAAGTTTTGGTTGGGCAAAGGCTGGACTGAGCTTTGTTTTGTCTCTCCTGTTTCACTACTACAAGGAGGGCTAAGGTAGGCAGATGTAATAATTTCTAAATCTGTTGTGTTTTCAATAAATACAGAAGAAGAAGAAGCTGCTGACATATATCCTGCCCCTCTAGGTCTTAAAAAAACATTGAAATCAAAAGTAGAAATAAATTATGCCTATGCTTATTAAGCTTAAGACCAGCGTGTTAACATTATGCGTGAGAAATCAAAATAAACCCAAGAAAAACAGTTGTGGATAAGGGTGATATGCACCTGTCCTGCTGTGATTATTTAATCCCTGGGCCTAAAAAACAGCTGTGAAGGCCCCAACCTAATTGTGACAGATTAGCCGCGTATCAGCTGACTCGTTTGGAGCGATTTCAAGCCTGCACAGTGATCACAGATCCCCGTGGCAACAGAGCTGCAGGGATCTGATGTTACAGTAAGTGCGACTTCATGTCAAGATGGGACCATTACTCATGTTATGCTGCCATCACTGCAAGGTCAATGAGCAGCATTTGTCAAAGCCTTGACACATGACATGTGACTCATGGAAACTGGCAGACTTTGCAGCTAATAGTATAGTCAGCTACCTCACATGGCATATGTGCCCATCGAATGCAGGATTAGTTTGCACAGCAATGTAAGCAAACATGTTTAGTTTGGATGTCAGTAAAGGGTATAACATTAATTCTGACCTAAAGGGCTAAACAGCCATAAGCTGATAAAATTTCGAGTAAGTAAGAAGCACAACTAAAACAGAAGCATAAAAGACACCTTTCCCTGTTTATTCACTCATAAATCTATTAATTTCATGCCTATGTTTAAATGATATCCTTAGTATGAGGAGTGTCTCAAGAGTTTTTGGGCTGCAGTAACAATATTAAAACAGATACAGTATATAGGGCAAAAAAAAAAATAGGTTTTTACAATAACATAATTTATTCTGACATCTTTGCACTCTGCACCATAAATCTCCTTGACTTTAGGTGCCTCTTTTATGCTTGAATAAGTCATAGGTTAGTGTTAAATAGCTAAAAAGGTGGTCAAAATTATTTTTTTTTATAAAATTATAATATATATATATTTTTTTTATTAAACCCTTTATAAAGCCTGGAGAACTTAGAACATCTGACTCCTTGGAGGCAATTTTTTTTTTCTTTTTTAAATGAGTGTTGGCTTGAGACTTTTACACAGCATATATGCTGTAAAAAGCTACAGTGAACAGACAATATGTAATCATAATAATAATAATAATAACAGTAATATTAGTAATAATAATAATAGTTTTACTTAGCTAAATAAGTAAAACTATTACCAGCAGAAACTGTTAATTACTCGTATTGTAGCCTACTAATTTTATATTTTGCTATTAATAAACATTTATTTATAGCACACTAAACTGCAAATTGTATAGCATTGTTACAAAGTTTACATATCAAGTTAATGAGTTTAAACAGTTGAACAATTCCTTTGAGTTTTACAGTTACTTCAAACTAGCTGCTGAACAAATTTCTAGCACATCAAGCTAAAGCTAATTAGCTACTAGCTAGCTAGCAAACATTAACTATTTTTTAAATCAATGACTGTATAAGATTTTTTTCAATATATGGTTTAAACATTGCTTGCTGTGTTTTTTTTTTAAAGTTTAAACTTTATTGTGTGATATTTAGGTCCTCTTGGATTAAGTCAGTTATTCTGTGTGCTAACTCGCTAACCATGAAAGCTAAAAAGTGACTGAAAGGGTTACAGATATTTTTATCCATATCTGCAAGAAAATCATATTCATGTTTTTCACATGTGAAATATTCATATATAAGTAATAAAATATGAAAGCATATTAAATTTATACAATTTAGGGTTATTATTGACTATATTCATATTTATTTATTAACCCACATCATAGCTTAACTACACAATAATAAATTAACATAATCTTATAGTACACAGTTAAAAACTGCAATGGGATGACAGCTAAATCTAACACAACATACTGCAAAGATTTAAAGGACAAAGTCAACCCTTCCGCTTAATATTAATGAGGCTTGGAAGTTTAAAAGTCCTTGTCATGAGGGGTTAAAGTGGGATTTGGCAGGTGGGGAACACCAAGATCAAGTCTTAGTCTTAAGAATCACTTAGAAAAAGGGCACATAAGACATTGTTTTGTAAGCTCCAGTAGGTTTGTCCTTGTGTACAACCTTGTGATCTGCTGACCTGGGTTTCTACTCTAATATTCATTGCTCTGTCTGATGATGCAACCAACTGAATTCAACAATATCTAAAGCAGATGTTACACAGGCTATATGGCCGATTTCCAACCCCCTAACTAGATACAATAAAGCTAGTATAAAAGGTTTATACCTTGATGTCTGCTACCTTTGATGTAATCTGGTAACATTGCCCTAGCTGTAACCAGTCAAGCGCACTGCATTACTGTAAACTAACCAGTGTACCCTGCACTAGCCTGAACAGTATATTCTTAAAATTTAAATGACTTAAATTTGTTTTTGGAAGACATTTCACAAAAACATAATTTAGCAACACATCACCTATAGATCCAAAATTTTAATTAAGCACTCTAAAATGAATCAGAAAATTACACATAAATTTTAACTTACTAGTCCATAAAAATGTCACACGCTGAGCAATGATTACTTTTGAAAATAACCTTTGATCTTCCTTTCCTTCCTTCTCTTTCTTTCTCTGTCAATGTCACACATTAACATTTTTCCCCCTGGGAAATACAGAAACTGTCCACTTTTTGAAAAACTGCACGGAAACAGTTGTGTGTGTTTGGTGACATTTGTTAAGTTGATTAAAATGTTGCATTTAAAACTACCTGCCATTTAAAAAAAATGTTACTCTGTTATGCTTACTTCAGTAGCTACCCAGTTGCTAAGTACCACAACAAATTTACTTCTGCACCATGAACGCATCACAGCAACAATAAAAAGAGGGATGTGTTGAAAGTGTAAGTGGGCCTTGGGATGTCAGTTTTTTTCTTGTTACTGAGTAAGTACCACCAAGCTGCCCCTGGCAGCCACCACAGCCTGCAGCACATGAAGAATGAACTCATTCAATAGTGATATACAGTGCTGCCCCATTCCCGATTTTCCTCTTTTTTTCTGTTTGTCACACTTGAGTGTTTCAGATCATCAAACAAATGTAAATATTAGACAAAGATAACACAAGTTAACACAAAATCCTGTTTTTAAATGAAAGCCTTTATTATTAAGTGAAAAAAATGACCCTGTGTGAAAAAGTAAATGGCCCCTAAACCTAATAACTGGTTGGCCCACCCTTAGCAGCAACAACTGCAATCAAGCGTTTGCAATAACTGAGTTTACAGCACTGTGGAGGAATTCTGGCAGAATCATCTTTGCAGAATTGTTGTAATTCAGCCACACTGGAGAGTTTTCGAGCATGAACCACCTTTTTAAGGTCATGCCACATGCTAGAATTGAATTCTAGGCCACTCCGAAGGCTTCATTTCTGGTGGTGTTTTTTGGATCATTGTCCTGCTGCAGAACCAAAGTGTGCTTGAGGTCAGAAGCAGATGGCCCGACAGTCTCCTTTTCTTCTTTTTCTGAAATGTGGTGTTACTTTTACACTAGATGTAATGGGACACACATGTCCCAAACTGTTCAAATTTTGTCTTGTCAGTCCACAGAGCATCTTCCCAAATGTTTTGGGGATCATCAAGATGTTTTCTTCCAAAACTGAGTTGAGCCATTATGTTCCTTTTGCTCAGCAGAGGTTTTCGTCTTGGAACTTGGCCTTGTAGGTCATTTTTGCCCAGTCTCTTTCTTACTAAAGAGTCATGAACACCTGACCATAACTCAGCCAAGTGAGGCCTGCAGTTCTTTGGGTGTTGTTCTGGGGTCTTTTTAAAGTCTTGGATGAGTCGTCCTTGTGCTCTTAGGGTACTGTTCCATGTTTTCACCATTTGTAGATAATGGCTCTCACTGTAGTACCACAGCTTTAGAAATGGCTTTATAAACTTTACCAGACTACGAGATCTCAATTACATTATTTCTTATTTTTTCACACAGGGCCATGTAGATTTAGATAATTATTTTTTTGCCTAAATAATAAACAGCTTCATGTAGAAAATGCATTTTTTCTTTACCTGCATTATATTTGTATAATATTTACATTTCTTTGATGATCTGAAACATTTAAGTTTGACAAACACACCAAAAAAAACAGGAAATCTGGAAAGGGGAAAAGATTTGTTCACCACTGTACAATAACCTGTCTGTCAGATTTAATTACTCGTGCTGTTCCAGATTGTTCCAGCCCACTTTAACCCCTGCTTGTCATGGAAATAGTCAGGAAAGATAACAGCATAAAACACTGGTTCACAATTCCAAATGGTTAAAATAAAGACAACTGAGTGGTTTTATAATTAATATTTATAGAGTTTGAATCTAGTCTTTTTATTTTAAATTTTTGAAAATACTATTATAAGCATTATTACAAATGGGGTTGATTTGTCTTTTCCTTTAAAGCTTTCTTAGAGCTTAAGGAGTGCCATGTTGACTCTACAAACATAATTATTCTTGCAGGTAGAGGTGAGAAAGAGTATGGGGAATAACTGAAAAACGTATGACTGAAAGCCCTTACCCATGAACCCAAGGACAAGCATGGTCTGGGGGCAGGCTCTCCACTCTTTCAATTATTTTTTTACAAAAAGATGAAAAAGAGAGTGAGCTTAAATGAAAGGTAGAGAGGGAATGGTAGAAATTGAAGGGAGGGGTAGCAAGATGTGCTGCACTCTCTGTCCCAAATCCAACTTATGCTTCTTAGAGGGGCTGATCAAGTAATGACATGGGGCTTGTTAGATTAGGTACCTAGGCCAACAGGAAATGAGAAGTGCGGCGAGAGGATCAGCAGAGAGAGAGGAAAAAACAGAGAGGGAGAGAGAGAGAGAGACTGCTGAAAGGGATAAGCAGTGATGGGCAGAGTAAAGTTCAAGTGTCACAGAGTTGGCATATATCAGTGTGCATAAAAAGATGCGCGCAGGGTTGGAGCTCGAGTGTTGAAAGCATGTGAGAGGATGCATAATCAGAGGGAGTAGTTTTCATGTTATGAGTTTGAGGACTTAAAGAGATGAAGGCCAGAGATCAGAACAGTTAAGTCAATACTCAATCAATCAGCCAAAGTCCTACTGCTCAGAAACAGATGGCGTCTTTTTTTTCTTTGTGAAAAATAATGCAGAAATTCCTGTTTTCTCTCTTGCGCTTGTGCAGCACGTTGAAAGGAGAATGCTACGTGTCTCATTCAGTAAAGAGGATTTCACACTGTGCGTCATGCCACGATCGAGGATCTTCCTCTGAAGTCCATTTGAAACATTTACAGCTGCAGTCAAAATTATTCAACCCCTTTATCCTGCTGGTGTAAACAATAAAACTCAAGGGAATCATTTATTTATTCACTATACTGTAGTGAACAAAGACAAAACAGCTTCAAATAATTAAACTTCGACAGGGTCAATCTGTTCAGTTGGGAATCATGAATCACTGTGAATCCATTTCACCTGCTGTGGTTCAGATGAAAGTGACAACAGGTGTGCTGGAGAGGATCACAACAGTGGAATGGTTTTGCATGTGGTAGCCACAGACCATTACTCTCTCTTTATACACTCTGAATGACTTTTCTGCAATTTTGCTTTTTCTTAGTAATCTTGCTGCTACTTTTGCATGAGACAGTACCTGCAGTCCATTCAGGTTGCACATGTAGTCCAGCTTGTCCAGGAGAGCACATCCCCATTCATGTGTACCATTGCAAGAAGCTTTGCTGTGTCTCCCAGAACAGCCTCAAGAGTGTGGAGGAGATACTAGGAAATGGATACAAGGAGGAGAGCTGCATTACTGGTATCTGCTCCTTTGTACGAGGAGTAGCAGGAGGTGATAGATGATAGGGATCGGCATCCTTTAGTGCAGCATGTGTTCACAGACTGACATCACGCAGCCGAACACTAGAACTGGCAGGTCGATCACTGGTGCCCCATTCATTTCACAGATGATGTTGGAAGCATTATAATATTCGCCACAGCGTCTTCCGACTCTTTCACACCATCCATATCTGCTCAGTGTGAACCTATTGTCATATTTTGAGAGAAAAGTCCTACCAGTTCTGCTGTTCTTTGGCAGATGCACAGAGGACAGGTTCTTCTAAAGAACATTTGGGACTAATGCTGCCCTCACGCAGTCTGATTCTGACAGTTTGGTCAGAAACATGCACATACGCGGCCCATTGGAGGTCATTCTGTAGGGCTCTGTCAGCGGTCCTTCTGTTCCTCCTGGCACAAAGGAGCATATACCAGTCCTCCTGGTTGATGCACTTCTACGGCTCTGTCTATGTCCTCATGTAATGGCTGATAGACTGTCATGGGAGATGCAAATAACTCTGTTGGCCAGTAGTGAAGAGGGCACCAACACAAAACAAAACTAGAGCAAACTCAATCAGGAGGGATAAGGAGAGAGCAACAATCTGTGGCCACTACAAGTAAAACCCTCTTTCATTTGCACTAAATGTATTCATAATGATCTATCAGTCCTAACTGGACAGACTGATATGCCCGAGGTTTAACGGACTGTGTGCAATACTGTGACGATCAAGCAGTGCATTTTGCTATAATGATTAATATACATTTCTGATAGTTTCTGACAAACGTTCCTGTCTTTTGTGTTCTGCTCCTAATATTCTCATATTCACTAATATTGAATTCACTAATATTCCTTTCCTTTTGTGCTGCAGCTGTTTTGCTTAAATCTCACTGATGATTTTAAAAGGGATTTAAATCCGGGGACATGTTTCCTGAACCAGTGTTTTAACATTTAGAAGTGCTGGGGTCACCCCCTTCCCAGAAAAACTCATCATTAAGAAAGTACAGCTTTCTTCCAACGATCTAAGATGCTTTGCTCTGTAACAGAGTACCAAATCTCCACGTCTTATGGTCTTTTTGGCAGGCTTTGACCATGTGTTCCAATTCACTTTCATCACTTCAATAAAACAATTCTCTGAACTCAGCAGGATTATGTGATTTGGTTCTTGCATATTCAAGTTGTCATCTATGTGTTTTTTGTGGATAAACTGAGACGAGCAAGGTTTCTGTTATTTCTGTTAGCGGGTTATTTTTTTCCTAGTTGTTATTTTTAAATGTGTGATTTTGCTAAACTTTGAAACTTGATTAACTAAGTATGTGACCATAATAACAACTGGTGGCCCTTTTTTAAAAGATACAGTTAGTTCCATAATTAAAGACAACATTTTTGTACTTTTGCCTCTTCAGA
This sequence comes from Astatotilapia calliptera, assembly GCF_964374335.1. Classification (NCBI taxonomy): domain Eukaryota; kingdom Metazoa; phylum Chordata; class Actinopteri; order Cichliformes; family Cichlidae; genus Astatotilapia; species Astatotilapia calliptera. The sequence goes on from NC_137435.1 coordinate 13,370,893, forward strand.
GGATTTAAAATCAAACGGTTAAGATGTGACGGAAGTGCAGACTTTCCGCTTTAATTTAAAGGGTTGCACAACAAATTTAGCATGAACTTTTCAGGAATTACAGCCATTTTTATACATAGTCTACTATTTTCAGAGGCTTAAAATAGTTCCATCAATTCCATCAAGCGGTTTTATGGCTGATTTCTTGTTATTTCATGAAACAAAGCAGATGTAATATGTGAAGTTTCAAGGTCTTGAATTTATATCTTATAGCTTTTCATGGTGATTTTAAACATGAGGCCCAAAGAGATTTCAGGAAAAGTGGGAGAGGCTGAAAAAAACAGAATAAACCCATCAGACAGCGAAAGCTTCAGGAGTGACTAAATAACAATCTGGTACAATCTTAAGAAAGAAAGAAGAAACAAATTGATCAGCTCACCAAGACCAAAAGGCCCATAGACTACAGAAAACAACTAAAGTGGATGATGACAGAATTATTTCCATGGTTGAAAACAGAAAAAAACCCTCTTTGATCAGATCAAACCAAGATTAACTTGTACCAGAATGACAGGAAAATAAAAATATGGAAAAGGCGAGAAACAGTTTATGATCCAAAGCATGCCACATGATCTGTCAAACATGGTGGAGACAAGGTTATATCGTGGGCATGTAAGGTGGACAGTGGAACTGGGTCACTATTGTTTTTTGATGATGTGACTGCTGCTACACTCTCTGCTCAAATTCAGCCAAATGCTGCAAAACTGATCAGGCAGTAAAGTGCAAATGGATGATGACCAAAAGCAAACTGCAAAAGCATCCCAAGAGTATCTCAAGGCAACGAAATTGGGTATAGAAAATAAATGTGAGGCTGAGAGGTGCAAACAAGCAACAACTGAAGGTGGCAGCAGTAACGGCTTAGCAGAGCATCTTAAGGGAGGAAACACAGCTTCTGATCCTCTGAAAATGGGAGACTATAAAAAATATCTGTAATTCCTCAACAGTTCATTCAAAGTTTTTGTTAAATAGCTGACTTATTGATTATGATTAATAATGATATTATTTTGAAAGTCTCAGGATAACATTAAACCCAAGCAGAGGCTATTTTTCTTTGGTCTTGTTTAGTTCCTGTTCTCAGGCTTCAAACAACCCAAACACCTTGGTGTGATGGCTGAGAGGCAAAATACTGGGGAAAAGGGCATCAAAGCACTTGCTCTTCCCTTCTTGTCTTTGACTGCTGCACAGTTTCTATAAGGCTATGAATTCCTCTGGTCTTTCATTTTTGACACAGCATGAAAACGCATATAGAGATTTACAGTCAGAAAATTAAGCGGAATATGGAAAGTGACCTGGTCCAACATACTGGAAGAGTTTCCGCTATCCTATTGTATTCTCAGTATGATAACTCTTTCTGGAAATTAGTTTGAATAACTCTTCCTGTTGTGAAACACTAAGTTAATGAATAATAGAAATAAAAACACTTTTGCTCAGGTATTACCATGTTTACCTCTGAGACATTCATCTTTAATGGGAGACATTCTGAACCCATGTTGCTGAGGTAAAGCCAAAGTGAAACCAGCTTCTTTAAGGATGGCTCTGTTCCATCAGTTGCATCAGTGAAACACCACAGCAAACTAGCAACAACGGCAGGAACCTGAAATGATCGGTGTGCTTTTTCCTGCCACAGTATGACGCCTGTGAAACAGGTCCTTACAGTCTTTGTATAATCACCAGAGCACACTGCTCGATGGGGACTTTTTTTTCAGTGCTGATGCAAAACCTGGGCAAACATAACCTGAAAGGATGAACATGACATCAAGTGAGCAAATATGGAGTGGGTGGAGAGTTGTTTTTGCAGGCAGGAGGGGGGACGAGTAATTTAAGTTTAGGCATTGCGTGCTGGGAAAATACTTACTCTGCATTGGAGAGAAGAAGACCTCAGACATGGGTGCAGCCTTGGTCCATTTGTACTGAGGGACAGGCTTTCCATGACTGGACTTACAGCTCAGAGTCACATTGCCCTTCACCACTGGGTTCCCTGTCATGGTGCACACTGGGGGAGAAGGAGGGACTGGGCAGAGGGACAGATAATGTTAGTGATTTAAAACATGCGCGATAAGAAGCTACACCAGCAGCCCCATTTAGTGAACTTCTATGGTAGTTGTAATGCAGCGCCAGCGATGTGGAAATGTCTCAGGGCAGTAGCCACGCCGCAAAAAAAAAGTACGTTTCAATCTGCTGCTGGAGGATGACATAACAACCTGAGAGCCCAGCGAATCCCTAAACAGCAGATGAGTTTTATGTGGACAGTGCTTTCTCATATAAATATATGATTTTTGACAGACTGGTCTAATCCTAAATCCTTTAAAATATGCTTAGCATTTACTTCGCCTGAACTTCCAAATCCGAGGAAGTGTGTGAGCTGCACTGCAGACTTTCTGATTACATCTAACCTTTGAAATTCCTCTGACGCTGCGGACCATTACCTTTGACATTAAGGCTCATCTCCCCAGAAATGCCAGGAGCTCCGGGGATGATGACAATACACGTGTAGCGACCAGAGTCGGATTCCTGGGTGTTATTGATGTAGATGGAGAGGTTGGCCGAGGGCATGGCCACACTGAAGCCCACTCTTTTTGTGAACTCGTTCTGACCGTGTCCGACCTCACCTGAGCTAAAGTTTATCACCTGCACGGAGAGAACACGTCCACAGAAACACAGACATCACTACATCGATATGGATTATTTCATTCAAATGAACATTTTTTTGAATTCTGCCTGATATTAAGATGTGCAGATTACCATGTCCTTCATAAAGATAATCCTGGCATCTACAGATGGTGGATGTTGAATTTTAGCCCGATTTTCTGTTTGAGATAATCTCACAGGCATTGGAAACTGTTTAGATAATATTAATCATATAAACACACACAAACATAGTGCATGTGCAGGCATGTGCAAGTTCACTAGCAGCGTGTGCTATGTAAGAGAGGTACAGCACAATGTAGGGCTCAAGTGTCATTAGAGGCATATTGTCCTTCCTAACGCCCTCCCCTTCTTCCTTCCACTATGAATTAGACAGTGGCTTTAGAAAAAATCCTAATCTCTACATATCAACATGTTTTACAAATCTCTATGGGTGAGTCAGAATGTAACATTGTCATGCAATGCAACATTACTCTCTTCCTCTTGCTTAAATTAAACAATAAGAAGATCTAAACACAGCTTTAAATACAGTCTTTAAACTGATATTGTATGATAGAAAATAATCTACGCAAAGTAGTTCAGTTCGTTGTTTGAGCTCTAATAGTTTTTGCATTAGATGTAAAGCTTCTGTAGCGCTTGCCAGAGAACCAACCAGCAAACCGTACTTTACTCTAATCCCTTTAAAGAGGCTCTCGGTTGTCTTTGCACCAGAGGTCAGAGCAGCTATTCAGCACAACGTTACACTGCTTTGGCTGTTCCCTTCTCACCTGCTTGGACTCGTTCCCAGAGAAGTACCAAATGACAGAGTTTTTGGAAGTGTCTGCGCTGGGGCTGTACCACGCTTGTAACACCACCATCTGGCCTTGTACCACCTCCATCTCTTTTCTGGGGAACTCCACCTTCTTTGTGTCACCTGGAACCAAAACAGTGATAACAAGGGTTTAAAAAGCACTTCTTATCATGACCTCGACGGAGCAGCTGAACAGCAGCCTTGACTGCTTTTTGCAGAAAGCCAGGTTGCTATGGCAACACAATAAGTCAGTTTAACTTTTGCGTTTGTTTTATTCGACTTATTTCTGGGGATTAGATTGAATCCATTTTTTGCAGGGCTCCAACAAGAGATCATTATTTTGCAGTCATGGAAGATATCAAAGATATTCACATAATAATATTAGGGAGAGAGAAGCAGCTCTGACTTTCACTGATATAAGAAGCTGAAGCAATAATTTTTAATAATACTTTGGTATAAAAATCACCCTGATTCTATTTTAAGTTGTCTGAATATCAATAATCCGTTTTCTTTTGTTTTTGTTCTGTAAATGTCTGCCATCATCATGGCCATGTAAGAGATATTAGTTGAGTGATTTTAACCATCTTTTTTCGCAGCAATTGTTTTGATCTGCAATATGAAAAGAACTACTCAGGAAACCAGAACATCAGAGACGTAGCAGCTCATCCATCTCATGATCCTTCACAATTCCCAGGTTATTGCCCGTCATATGACAAATGTGAGTTGACCTTGAACACAACTTGTGTATTTTTAAGTAAGTTTCACTAAAATCTGGCCACGACTAGAACAGGAGGACTAGTAAACGGTGGCATAAGTGGCGTATGCTCATCGTTCTTTAAACTGGATGAACCAAAATTAGCGGCATAAAAACTTTTGAACAGCACAAAAACAATAACTAAAATTGTCAAATGACTTAATGGCTTCATTGTAACATCTTCATATGTAGTAAAAACTCAATGATAACATTGCAGAAGGTGGAGATTACTACTCTAGTTTCTCTGATCTGAGCACTCTTGACAATTTTAATTTAAATCAGTATCTCTTAAGTTATTATCTATGGCAAAACAAGCGGACATTAGTGCTGCCAAATCAACAAAGATCTAAATCACCACACACCCAGCCTCTAAATTCTCAAATTTAGCCTTCATAAAAGATTTACACTACAGTAGATTAAGTCTCTACTGTTCTGCATGGGAAACGAGCAAATGGTGAAGGAGAAAAACAAACTTAACCCTTCGTATCAATACATGAAAATTGTAACTCTTTATTTTTATTGGAGGATATTAACGCTTTTCTTTTCACTCGTTTGATCCCCCCCCCTCCCAGCAATGTTTCATTGTTAAGATGCAAATTAAAACGCTATATTTGGTTCTTCATCTGCATCTGATACAGGTTTAAGAGGTAAAGAAAGTAGAATTTTGGCTTATCTCAAACTAATTTCATCAACCAAAAGTCATATTTACAAGTGTCCACTATCTCACTACTGTTAACATTCGGATGAAGCTGATGTGGTTGGAAAATGCTTCCTCTTAAACTCTTAAATACATTTGCACATAGAAAAGAAACCAAAGACGAAACGACGGAGGTGGAATGATGATAATGAAGCAGTCATGGTGATATGAAGACAGGTTGTGGGAAACGATAACACAAAAGAGATCTTTTTGAACTCACAGGGTGCCCAGTCACCCGAACCAGACACCTGAAGCTGGATCAACTGATCCCAGCAGCTGGTCTCCGTCTGAGTCTCCAGTTTGGAGCTTGCTTTAAAAACTAAAGCCAAGGACGTGAAAAAGACCCACTGCTGCTATATCCTTTAAATGCTGCAAATGAAACAGTGAAAAGTGTCCCTCCTGCGCTCAAATGGATGGCAGGGCGTAGCAGAGAGGAATGGGAGGCAGCGTTATGATCCATAGACATCCAGCTGAGATCCCCACATCTGTTCATGCAGACACGCCTTCCTTCTCTCCCACAGTGAAGCCGTGCAGGGGCAGGAGAATTAGTCAGAGGGTGGTGGTGTGGGCACAGATGGAAAGGAGGAAAGTGTGTGTGCATGTATAAAGCACCAAAAAATGAAACAGAACTTGTTTTTGGGGTTTTTTCACATGCACTTTTTCCTGCAGTGACTCAGTGCTTTCTTTTTCCTCCTGGGACAATGTGACCCCGCAAGTGTGGTGCTCCTATCCCTTAATTTCTCAATCTCTGAATCTGGTAAGTCCTTCTGACTAATCCCTCAACAATCTCAGACTCAATCCTCTCACCTCATGTGAGCAAAAGAGCTCAGCTGTACACAGATATGATGTAACACACGATCATTTCTCCCACCAATACCAGGGTCACGATCATCACAGCAACATGTAGGCTTTTCAATTACAAAACTGTGGGGTGGTTACGGGGTTAGGGTGACCTCAGCTGAACCTGTTTGCAAATGATGCAATCAGAAACATTAGATAGAAGAAAATTATCTAAAAAATATTTTTCAAGGCAGAAAGCAACTTGACTCCTGCATCCAACCCTAACACCTCTTATGTCGGGTGGATTTTTTGGATTGCGATCACGTGGTGCACATGAGGGGCAGTGCAGTTTGATCTCCCTTTGGGTGAATGTGCAAATACACAGGTGAACCTTGACCTTTCAGTAGGCTGTACTGAAACTAATAAGACCCTTAAATGTATCAATCCTACAGAGGCACGCTTACAATTAGTAGATGTAGCAGAGCTGCTCATTCATACTCAAACTGAAGCTCATCATCTGTTGGCATCTAATCGCATAAATATTGAATGCTAAAATGCGGACACAGTGTTGGTTGTAGATAAAAGGGACGTCACCAACTGAGGGGAGATCTACCCTGCTTTTATTTTTCATCAACACATGTAAAGATGTCAAAAGCTGTGATTTATACTGTGACATGTAAACGAAAGGAAAACATTCTTCCTGTTTGTTCCTCATTTGCTCGTGCCAGCCATGTTGAGGAGTAAAGCCATCTATTGGGCATGTGTGCATGAGATTAATATCTTTATCGCCATCATCATCACCACCGCCATGCCCATATCAGCCGTCAGATCAGCCTGTTTTTGATTGGTAATGTACAGCAGCCCAGGGTGCAGCGAAATCATCTATTTTCAGATCTGAAACATAGATTTTTCCCTCGCAAATCCTGTTAGCTCTCTGATTTCATTTCCACCAGCTATCGTCTTTACTGTCATGCCCATCAATAAAGCAATATGTACATGCTGCAACAATTGTGTAATATTATTGCATAAATGGTCTTGTTTGTGATGCAGCTGTGTGGCGTATCTCCGACTTCTCTAAATGGTCACATGCTCAGTGTATGCTGATCAAAATACAGCGTGTACAAAAGGCCCAATTAGAGAGGACCAGCTTTTTTCTGCAGGTCGCTTTTCGCTATGAATTTCTGCAGAGAGCTTGCAGAAGCAGTGCATGCAAACAGCATTTCTGAATGATACACGGAGATTTTGTGATGAAGCGCGATAATAACCTGTAGTCTTCTAAGTCCAGACTATTCTTGTGCTTCTTTGAGCAGGTTTATCCTCAGAACTGTGTCATTCAATTGTTTATTAAATGAAGTAAAATCTTCACTAATCCGTGCCTGTCTCCATCTGGGATGAGTCTGTGTGTGTGTATGTGCGTATGTGTGTGTGTGTTTGTCTGTATGTGTATGTCAGTAGACTCAGATACAAAGGCTGTTCAACATGTGGATATGGATATAAATCAACTTAAATCCCTCACCAGAGGTAAAAAATCTGGAAAAGCTACTAATAAAAGAGGATACTGGAGGAAATGAGACTAGGTAGCCTCAGCTAACCTTGCCCTAATTATATTTTCCTAAAGGCTATTGTTCAGCCTAGCCACGCTTTGATTCTGCTAATAGGATTCTTTCCTTTATGAATAAACAACATTTAAAAAAATATATAATATTATTATTTTTCCTGAGGGGCATCTTGGTGGATTCTCAGCTGCAAAAGCATTTCAGATGGCAACGAAACTGTACTAACAAAACAGAATAGAACAACAAGCCCAGTCAACCATATCACGCATGCTGGAGCTGGAGCACAATTAGGAGATAAAATGTGTTTCCTGTAGTACCGACAGTCGTCCATAGGGGGAAGCACTTTCATATGAAACCAGAGATCCTCTGATGGTAGCTAAAACCCCAGTGGAAACCATCATTTCGCCAGAGCAGCTAAATTTAAGTCCCAGCAGATGAATAAATAACTGTAAACAGATGCAACGCAGTAAGTAAGTAATCACAGACTTATATAAAAATGAAATGTTGAAAAAGCAGCCTCGGCAAGTGTCTAAAAATACACAAACTAGTGCCTCACTTACTCAGATATGTGTAATTAGCATGTCTAACAGGGCATCCAAACCTAGTTTTGCTGTGTTATGATCAAATGAAGGATTAAAAGTCGCCCCCCCGCCTTCCACCTCCAAGCCCTCAGGTAGCCATGTAGGCCTGTGTGAAGATAAACTGATCCTCTTTAACCAGCCTTACTCTATCTCTCCGAGTAATCTCTGCTTCCACCCATGTCTTTCCCTCATGTGAGTCTCTCTCTGGAGCTAAAGGTTTAGCTGAGGCTGATATTAACTCTTGATTTCCACCTCTTCCCCCCCCTTTTTTCATAATCAAAACAGCAGAGCGGGGCTTTAGCTGTAAAATGACCTAACAAACAATATATTTGAATTTTAATTAGACGGTAAACACAATCTCACATTTTCATGACCTTTTTTAATCACTATTCCAATGTTATTAACCATTCAACGAGCTTTTATGCTGTAGGTTACATTCACCAACTCACACAAGCACATTTTTAAACCACCTATTTAATGTGTACAACTCTTATCTATAGAAAACTGGAGGAGTCAGTCAGAACCACTGACCTTCTTACATATTTAGTTTAATCTGTTGTTTCTTTCATTTACATTCATTAAAACCATAAAACCACTGAAAATGCCCTGAAGCAACACAAAACAGAAAATCGAAGGTCATATGGTGCTGAATCTGCGAGCACTTCATGTATGTAAATGAAGAGGAGGCAAGTGAATAAATGAAATTGGGAGAAGTAGAAGGCAAAGAAGGTGGATGATTTTAAAGACCTGGGGTCAAGCATCCTAAGTGAGAGACAAGCGTATAAGAGAGGTGAAGAAGAGAGTGCAGGCAGAGAGGTGTGGGTGGAGATGAATGTCAAGAGTGATTTGTGACAGACTGAGAGAACCAGGAATGAAAGGGAAGGTTTACAAGATAGTAGTGAGACCTGCTGTGATGTATGGTTTAGATACGGCAGTGATAAAAAAAAAAATGGAAAAAACAGGAGGCTGAGCTGGAGATGGAAGAGTTGAAGATGTTAAGATTTCCACTGGGAATGATCGGCATGGACAGGACTAAAAATGAGTACATCAGAAGGACAGCTCAAGTTGAGCAGTTGGGAGACAAGTTACAGAGGCAAGGGTGAGAAAGTTTGGACATGTGCAGAGGAGAAATAATGGATTTATGAGACAAAGGATGTTGAAGACGGAGCTGCCAGGCAGGAGGAAAAGACGAAGGCCACTTCAGTCCATCCAAAGATTGACTGGATTGAATCCAATAGAAGGTGTTGTGGATAGGCGTAGTTTTGGGTCACGTGGTGTCAGTAATAGTGATTGCTATATCACCTGTTCACGGCCCGAGGGAAATTTTGTGAATGAGTGGGTGATGGGGGAAGTCGACTTTTGCTGACCGCTCAAGCTTGGAATGTTTTTGATCACTGTTTTTCTACGGATTTTAAGGATTTGATAACAAATAAAGGAGAACTTTGACTAACGTTTTAAACAGCGAGCGTGTCAACATTATTCCCCTATTCAGCTGCTCGGCGACTCAAAGGCTTGACAGTCGCCAATAGAAGGCATGCAGATGACTAGTGTGGCCAAAGAGGATGCTAGGGATGCTTTATTGGTACAGTTATGGCCCCGTCATATCAACTGGGCATTTTTTAAACACCACAGCATACCTATTCATCTTCTGATGGCTGCTTCCAGCAAGATAACATAGTATGTCACAAAGCTCAAATCATCTCCAAGTGGTGTACTGAACATGATAATGAGTTCACTGTACTCAAACGGCCTCCACAGTCACCAGATCTCAATCCAATAGAGTTACTTTGGGAACAGGAGATCTGCAGTAACTGTGTGATGCTGTCATGTCAATATGGACCAAAATCTGAGGAATGTCTCCAGCACATGGTTGAATCTGCTTGTGGTGAGGCGTGGTCGGTGGTGCCGTACGGACGCACCTGCACGGCATCCGCAATCATGCCCGCCTGTTAAAACACGGGGACGGGAGCGGGTCAGGAGCAGTGGAGGCGCCGCTCCAGCCAGTGGTGGACAAGGTGCCAGAGGGTCCGTGCCCGCTGGAGGTGGAGGAGCCGCTCCAGCCAGAGATGGAGGTGTACGAGGGTCCGCTCCAGCTGGGAGCGGTGGAAGAACCATGTGGGGAGACGGAGGTCCCCGCGCCAGTGGAGCCTGCTCGATCCGGGTGCGAGGTTGAGGCACGGACTGCCCCGGAGCAACGGATGCTGGTCCAGCCGCCCGAGAGCAGGGGCTCACGACTGTGTCTGCAGGGTCGTGCCGGCTTGTCAGGTGGCCGGCCTCCGGACCAGCGTCGCTGCCACCACTGGAGGTGTGGCCGGCCCCCGGAAGAGACACACAGCCCTGTGGTGAGGCGTGGTCGGTGGTGCCGTGCGGACGCACCTCCATGGCATCCGCAATCACACCCGCCTGTTAAAACATGGGGACTCATGGGTTGGTGGAGGATTGTGTTGTGGTGTGATGTGCGGCTGCCAGCCTGTGAGCTGCAGCTGGCGCGAATAAAAATGGCTCAAAGCAACAACCCGTGGTCCCGCCGTGCCTTATTCACACCACACAGCTCTATGGAGAATTATACGGCAAAAGGGGCCCAACCTGATACTAGTAAGGCATAGTAATAAGTGTCTAGTGAGTGTATACAGTAATCTAAGGGAAGTGTCCAAATTCCATTATAATTTCTTATTATATTATGTGATACATATTGCCATCATTCTCCCACAAATGATTATCTGAAAAGGAGCAGCTGTAATATGGTTAGTTTGAAATCTGTGAAGTGACTTTCAGTAATTTTCAGAATTTAATCCAGAACAGCGTTTGGAAAGTCTTCAAGAGTCATATTCCTATTTTATTTATACCCACAGTGAAGAGTCAACAAGATCTTAGTCAGTAGACCTTCTCTATACACTCAGCTGAAAAGGACAACTGTAAGACACCAAAAGCCAGTTGACTAAACATCTCAAAGACTGTTTGTGTGTGTTACTCAGATTTGCCATAGTGGAGGTGATATAACCACAGGTGTTTCTCAGAAACAGAAAAATACATAATAACAACTCCTTTTATACCTGATACTACCTGAAAAGAGAAAACAAGATTAAAATGAGTCTTTCATTTTTATGTATGCAGTTTTATGTTACTGTACATATATTATACTAATAATATACCAAGCAAAACCTTCTGGAAAACTGCTTAAAAATCATGTTTTGGGGAATAAACAAACACAAGTATCTTAATCAAAAGCCACATGAAAAAATCAGTGACAGCTGACAAATTTCCATCATTTCCCAATGTATAGCGTGATATATTTTACGCCACATGTTTAATTAAAATGGAGATCATATGTTTGCACTCACAGCTGGTCTGAACATAAATAATTAAAAACACCAGACTCATTTTGCTCATTACAATCTTTCATCACACTGGCTGATTAACAGATCTCAATGACCTTGAGCTTTACTTTTATCGAGAAGTTCAGCAAGTGAGAAAGCCATTGCAAAGTGATTTTCCAGATTTTTTTTTAAAAGTCAAACAAGGACAAACATGAACAAAGATTAAAGCGGAGCCAGAAAAAAATGGGTTATTCTCTGATTTTGTCTTTTGACAGACAGGACCAGCAGGAATGTAGGACAACAAAATAGCCTTGTTGGTGTAAAACTGCATACTGGACTGACCCTACAGGCTTCAAGCAGATGGTGCTTCAATAATAAATATTTGGGGAAGGCTCCTTTAAATTGGATTACATTAGTGTAATCTCTGCAGCTATTTTAAACCATTTTGAGTGTGCTATCTCATCACAGTAGCTTTAATCCCTCTTAACTTTTGATTGTGTTTAAATTGATTCTCCTCGCACACATGGCTCCCAACTCCCACAACCTCCCTCTGGTTCTCACAGCAAAGTCGTTTTACTCTCACATGCAAAAGCAGACACATGTGTAGTCATGCACACACACAAATATACACACACACATGCAAAACTGAAGACTGTTTTTACAGTATCACCTTGAGGTCGTAGCAGAAGCAGCGGCCCACTCACATTAGAAAGGTGGCAGCTGAGAACATGCAGCATTGTTTCCCACTGGACTAAATTTAGTTTGAGTGAATGTGGAAATATTCAGGTGAAAGTAAACATTAACACAGGCCTAGAAACCAGTCTGTCACAATCTGGCAACCAAACTGGTCAAACTGCCCCCACTGGATCAGGAAAACCTTTTTGCAATTGCTTTGGTAGCCAACAATAACTGCATCCTCTACTTTGAGTGAAACTTTGAAAAGTATGATGAAAACCAGAAACAGAGACTAGGTACCTTAAAAGGAAATGCTGCACTTTTTGTTGGCTACAGCGCTGCAGGGCTTTTACTTAAGGTCTATGTTTTCTGTTTCTGATAATCAGGCAACCACAACAATCTGATAGTGACCAAAACAATGAAAAGAAGGATTTTGATGCAGTGTGCGCTTTGCTATCACTTTCACTTAGCGAGGTTTCTGGTTTTTCCTAACTAGTTCTCGAACAAATTCCACATGATATCACATGAGAAACCTCTACATACTGATTGTGGCCCATGTACACAGAAATAATACTGTCCACTATGATTAAAGTATCCACTGTAATTAGAGCATTAACCATATATTTAAAGCAGGCGGAAGCTAAGCTAGGCTAGGCTAAGCTAAGCTAACTGCCAGGCTGACCAAAGAGTTAAAATGGTATTAAAGTTTTCTGGTTAACTTTAACCCAACCTAATGTTAAGTTAAAGTTTAAGTGATTATCACCATCTTTTTATGTTATCTTGTGGTATGCGCCATCTCATGTAAAGCTGTTGAACTGAGGATTAAACTGGGTTTGACTTTAAAAGATTAAATTGTAAATTTAAATCAGTCAGAAAAACCACAGTTACGTTTATTTTAATCCAAATTATTGAGCGCTATTTTCCACTTTTAAGAGGGACGAAAAGTCTGCGTTATGACATTAGAGTGACAGGCGGTGGAGCATCAGTCATTCTACAACTTATGGCAGACCCGAGTTCAACAAGTCACAGATTTTTACATACCATTTTTAAATATGTTCTTAATTCAAAGAATGTGGCTCTGGATCATTTCTCATTATGGTTATCAAGAAAAACCTACGTAACTATATTCCCGCCACCACACTGTCATACTTGTATGTTTCCCAGTTTGGCTGGTAATTGACTCGACGGGGTAAAAGACATCTTTGGCGTTATGATTTCTATTAATGACTTTTTCTATTTTAACTTTTGACTCAGTAACTGCCGAGTTCCAAACCTGCTCTGGCATTAACGTCAGCACAAAAACTTTAAAAAGCTCCTGTAGGTGTAATGTGTAGTTGGCCAAGGAATTTGATCCGTGTAGCAAGCTGTACGTAATAACGTAGCCAGTGGGTGTCAGTATCAGTTGAAAAAAGACTCCTTTAAACATAAACATGAGAAGCAATAAAAACCGGAGAGCCATGACCCTTCATGTCCTCTCTGACACTGCATTCTGCCAACACAAAGGTAAATACGAGGATCAGTTGCCTCTAAAGCACTGAGGCAAATGCTGCGTGATATATTGTACGCTTAAATCATCTAAAATGAGATTACTACCATTACAACCTTTGATAATAATCATTATTCACAAAGCTCGCATCAGTGAAAACTAAATAGAGATCAGTAAATTTTCACCGTACTATTTCTCTTCTTTCCCCTCCTCTCTTAAGGAGTGTAACAACAGGTCAGTCAGAGAACCGTTGCACACGCTTGGCTTTTTGTCCTTTGACTCTTATCCTGAAAGCCCTACATGTCTTCTTACAGCCCTGACATACAGAAAATTTAACCGCAATGCTCTTTTTTGTGAACACAGCGCAATACAAGAAACTGGGAAGCAGAGGAACAGTTTTCTATAGTCAGAGAAAGAAGGAGGGTGCAGTGGGCTGAGGCTTTGATCACATGCAAATACCGCTCACACAGGGGATATAGGTGTTTATGTGGGAAAACAAAGACTTCTATTGTAGGACAACTTCTGTGACTTATGCAAGTTGAACTGAAAAAAAAGGGTAACATCTGTACATGTTGGCATTAATGTATCACTTGTATAAATGTTCCAAACTGGTAAAAAAATTAGCTGAATATGACCACAGTAGCTGTTGTGGTGACTTGGTTTGTCTGATTTGAATTAGCGGATGCCAGCCAGAAGCCTTTTCATCCCAGCTGTCCATCTCGAGTCCCGCAGTGCACTTCCTAACCCCTCTTCCAGCCAGCTCTTGGGTCCTCGTGGCAGGGAATGAAAGGCAAGCTGAGAGCTTAAATGGGTCTGCAATGTTACACCACAACAGAGCCCATAACCACCATGCTACCCCTCACACCATCTCGGCTCTTTGAAGAAGATATTTATAAACCATTAGTGTGGCAGCAGGGTGAGGCTTGGCTGTTCTATCTCCCAGATCTGTCATGTGTTACCATGCACAAGGCGAGCTGTGCTGACAAGAGTGACAGGGTGAGGGCTGAAAGGGCCTCTGCTGAACAAGTCCAGGGTCGAACATGACGGCTAAGGCCCCCTCTTGCCACTTTACTGCCTGTGGGACACGGGGAGGGCTTAATGCAGTCAGACTGTAATTAAGAAGCTGAGTGATCTGATTTCAGATTTCCACTGAGCACTCGGCTGAGAGGAATTACAGGATGAGGCTCATAATCTGTATACAACATCAGATGCCTCACAAGTTCATCACAGGAGGACGTGCAGGGTGAGAAGTAAATTAGATGCTGCTTTCACTTTCTGGAGACTGGAACAGTCGTCTTTCTCGTGTCTGTTTATTAAGGAACAGTTTGAGTTTTTTAGCACTAACACTATTTAGATGAATCTCTTCGTATCAGCTTAAATACAGATGTGTCAATATGGTCACTTATAGATGTAGCTGATGTATTTACAGGTTATTACAGGTTTACAGTTAGTAATGATCACAGAATTTCTTGACAAAGCATAATAAGCCTATGCTACAGTGGTTCCTCAGAGACCCCAGACACCAAAGGTCTGTGTTTAAAATTCTCCCAGATTTTAAGATGTCAACCTGAAAGCAGGATTTAAGACTCAGAAGGCCATGGTATAAACAGAAAAAAAGATGTCCTGAATTCAACTTTTACCAGACAGACTTAGGGCAAGTGTCAAATCTTAACCACAGGGGTTTTTTTGAAGTGCAATCCAATCGATATATGTGACTTTGAAGTTCCTAATCAATGTGATCAGCAGGATGGAGCCTTTTAACTGATGCACAGACCACATCTGCCTTCACATCTTCTGCCTTTAATATGTGCCTTTAACAGACGTGTAAAGCACGCATTTAACAAATGTTGTGGCTATCAGCCACACAGGCCTAGAGACCAGTTGGCAACTCACTGTCAATCTTCAGTTGCTAAGGAAAAAAGCCGACTGGCAAGTGGTTGTTTTCTGTTGCTAGGTGAAATCAGCCACAAAGAAGGTACTGCACCAGAATCCTCCTTTTGTTGATAGTAGATTGCTGAATTCACTGTTGTTTGCATGAAAGATGTAAACTTATCTCCAAAAAGTGGTTAACTACAACCAAACGCTAGTGAAATTTGAAAAAGTTCAACACAAGTTTTTTTAAAATGTCGTACCACTTCCACCATAAGGTTTCAAAAGGTGCAACTCTTACTTTGAAGGCAAACAGTCTTTGTTTCCTGTTTGCATTGCACTTTTTCATGTTTTACTGCCACTCGGTGAGTAACTGCCAAGTCTTTGCAGACAAGGGTCGCACAATTCATATTAATCGCAATAACAATTTCAGCTTCCCACAAGTGAAGATGATCGAGTGACACTGAAAATATGCACGCCACCAAAAGAAGACAAAGCAAAAGCAAAAGCAAACCAAGCGCTCCCTCAATCAATGTACGACCACGTATCTGCAGATGTCAATGAACCTTGTAGTTTTCTGGACTAGTTTGAATGAGTAACTGTCATGGTCCGTGACTCAGTGATTTTGTGTTTAGTGTATTTATTGATGTTGTTATTATTATTATTATTATTTGTGGACTGTTTTGGGATGGTTTGTATTTTGGGGTTTTGGATACTGGGTTTCTGGGCTTGTGCTCCCTCTGTTGGCCCCTGGTGTTAGTGTTCCCCTGTCTCGTCAGGTTAATCAGGTCCAGCTGTGTCTCCCACCTGTGTGTGATTTCCCAGTGTCCCTCTGTGTATTTATAGTGTGTGCCTGCCTGTATTCCTCGTCTGTATTCATCCTCTGTGTTCATTCCCTGTGATTCTTGCATTCCTTCATTTCCTGTTTTATTGTGAAGGTCTTCGTTCCATGTTCAGGGATTCCCTCAGTCCAGTGTCGTGTTCTCCCTCATTCCTAACTGTGTATTTCTATGTGTTAGTTCAGGTTTCAAGCTTCACAGTTTAGATTAGTTTTGCATTTCTTTGACAGTCCAGCCATAAATCTGAGTTCTTGTGTTAAATCCTGCCTGGCGAGTCTGCTTTTCGGTCCAATCCTGCCTGCTCCACACACAGTTTATGGCATTATGTCTGAAAATATGACAAACCAAAGTCCAGTATTCTCGCTTATTTTAGCTCTGGCTCTTTAGATCATTATAGTGAACTGCTATATTCATTTTCTAAATACTAATCTTAGTTCTTTGTAGGTACCATGTAGTGTACTGTAGTGACCAAAACAGTTGTGCCACATAAAATGAGCTAAAGCCAATTAAGCTCTCTAAAACTGGGAAGCTGGGAAAACATTTCTTTGATCCATCAATACTATGCAAATATTATTTATTTCAGTTTTGACCTGTACATTTGGTGGAAAAAATGAAAGTAATTTCATATCATACGAAACCTTTAATAAAAAAAATCCAACCTCTGTAAAATCGCTAAACTATCACACCACACAACTATCCTTTTGAGGAAAAAAGTCCCATTTGAAATATGCTAATACGCCCTATATCTCAATGTCTATCTTTACCTTAAGCATATAAATGAAGTGATCAATAATTAACACCTGATGGACATGCCATTACATAGGCTGAATCTATATTTTAAAAAATCCTAATTATAGCATGCTATTTTAACATGTATCTAGGAGATAGGTAATATAAATCACTTCATGCATTCCCGTAGAGCACACATGAGTCAAAGTTTGAAGTAGTTTATTATTTCACAACAAAAGTGTGTATAAAGTCTGTAGCTTTTAACAACGAACTGGACTTGAATATATAATGAAATCATTATGGGAGTTTCTAAAAATAACGGAGTCTTCATTAATCCCATGCAAACGTACACCTATCTGGAATAACCCTGACATATTACAAAACAATAATATGATTAATTTCCCAGAATGGAGTTGTAAAGGAATTAAATACTTAGAACATATATTAGAGGGAACAGAATTTATTCCATTTGACAGACTAGTTGAACAATATGGGATCAACAAGACAAGGTTTTTAGAATATCAACAAATTAAATCCATAGTAAAAAAGAAATTTAACCTCAGTCAAGTTGAATTACAAACACCACTAAGTGCGGCACATTTTTTTACTCTTAAATCCCCCAAATTATTATCTAAAATATACAGAACACTTTCTAAATTAGATGAATCAATATCACTTCCTACTGCAAAGTGGGAAGCAGATTTATCAGTCAACCTAGACCAAAACTTCTGGTCTCAGATTTGCTTAAAAACTTTTAAATTAATTAAAAATCCCAGTCTGCAATTAATACAATACAAAATACTTCATAGAGTGCACTATACAGGTCATCGGATGTTCAAGATGGGCTTTACATCTTCCAACAACTGCTCACACTGTCAAGGCAATACACCAGACAATTACATCCACGCTCTTTGGTTCTGTCCACCAGTGCAAAAGTTTTGGCGCGAGATATGTGAAGACTTATCAAAGTGTCTGAAATGTAACATTCCAACTTCCCCCTTAGTGTGTTTGTTGGGCAGCTTAGATAATGTCACTTCAGAAAAGAATATAGCCCATATGATCTTCACTGCCCTATGCATAGCCAAGAAAACAGTCCTCATGAACTGGAAAAATAAAAATAATCTTAATTCTAACCAATATAGAAATTATCTATTAGATTACATTAGTCTTGACACAGCCTCTGCCACCACATTAGATCAATTGCTCTGGGCCCCTTTTATCAGCTCCATCACCTAGTGGGGGTGGGGGGTCATAGTTTGGTCCCGCCTTCACTGTTGTGATTGGTGAGGGGGTAGGGACAGGCTTAGGGCGTCGGGGGGTTCCCCGGAGGCATCTTCCTTGGGGGGCTCAACCCGGGGTAGCGGTCACGTCCGGTTGGGGGCTCTGTTGGCTCTCAGGTGACTGTTTCCTCGCGGCTGCGTGCAGCAGGGCTAGGGGAGGGTCTGTGCTGACGGACGTGGGTTACTGACCTGGCAACCTGGCTGCCCCAGGGTGGGTCCGGGATGGGCGTGAGGTTCTGGGGGCGCTCCGTCTCTGGGCTGGGGCCCGGGCCGGGCCTCGGGGGCTTGGGTCCTGGTTGGTGTGTTGCCGGGGTTGTGGGCGGGTGGGTGCATGGGGGCCCGGCCCTGGAGCAGGGTGCCGCCGGTGCGTCGAGCCGCCTGGGGGGCTCTTCAACTGGTGGGGGGGATGGTCACATCTTGCAGGAGCTTTCTTCTCTTCAGGAACTCTCTGCAGGAGGGGGAGATACAGGAGAGGTGGAAGAAGATCTCAGCCTGGGCGTTTACCGTCTTATGTAGTCTGGAAGATGTGTGGATGGTGGGGTGGGTGCAGTTTTCTCTGTGGTGGGGTTGGGTGGACTGTCCAGGGCTCTGTGGAGCCGGAGGGCGCTACTGCACTGGGCCCTGGTCTGATGGGCCTGGGCCCCCCTTCCCTGGCGGGTCGCGAAGGGTGGGAGTGCCTACTGGGGTCAGCGGGGGAGCTGGCCCCAGGGAGGGGTTACCTGCCCCTCCCTTCCTTCCCTCCCCATCTCCAGCTGCCTCCCTCTTCCCGCTCCTCCACAACCACCCACACATGCAGGGCCTTGGAGTGGGGATATGTCACCAGGGTGCAGAGGAGGCTACCCCCCCCCCCCCCCCCCTGTTCCCTTCTGGCTGCCTCTGCCTCAATTTTATCCCACAACTTAGACATTCACATTATTCACACTCTCATTACACATACATATAGGATCTTGGGGGTGGGCACCATCACGGAGTCCAAATTACCATCAGGGTGTATACCTCACCCCTGACGTCGTTGCCCACCTCTCAATTTTAAATACACTTAGACATTGAGGGCTAGCAGGAGGGACTATGCGCTTACCTGCTGCTCCTTGGCAGGTAGCTCCATGCCCTCCTGGGTTTTAATTGCACCTTAGAACACACATGCATCAACACTACAATGAGCGGGTGGAGGGAGGTTTGGAGTCTTCTCCCACCTCCATTCTCTGCGGCCTGCTGGAGCGGGAGGGCTAGTAGGAGGAGTTGGCCGTAGAGTACGCTTGGGGAGTGTGATTGTGTGTACAGCGTCTCTTTATGTCTGTCTCCACGTTGGTTGAGTGTGGAGTGAGTGCATATGAGAGCATGAGGGTGGGAATGGATGTTTGTGTCTGTGTGTGCCTGTATGTCTGTGTCTATATGTCAGGTTGGGTATCAGACGCCACCTCTCTGGGGACACGTCAGGCCTTCCAAGGTTTGGAGGCCTATCTCCACCCACCACGACTTCCCCTGCCGGTGGCGGACTCCCTCAGGTGTCGGTGTGTTGGTGGTTCTTTGTGTCTGGGGGTGGGCGTCCGGGTACACACCGGCTCACTCCTTGGCGGCCGCTTGTCGGGGCCTGGGGCCTGGGGCTCGCTCGGGCCCCTTTGGAGGTGGGGTGCCCCCGGCCTCTCGGCCTGGGGCTCGGTCACTCAGGCACAGCTGGGGGCCGGCGGAGCTCACGGGCGCGTCACTGCAACTCCCCCTGACTTCTGCTCCGCGGCTGCTGGGCGAGCCCTCATCTGGGACTCTCCTCAGCTCTTACTGGAACAGTGGCGCGGCTGCCCCTCTGTTGGTCTTCCATGGTCTCTTGTATTCTGGGGGCCTCTGGATGTCTGGAGTTTTGATCTCCTCCATACCCGCTTCACACCCTGGAGGACGGGGCTGTGGCCCCCCCACACTCCCTAGCAGATCATTACATGGAGAAACCTTTGGAATGCAAGCATGCTGATCCACACAGGTATGCACACATGGGTATTCACAGACGCGGACTAAAGCTTTCTTGGCTGCTGCCTCAAAGCACACTGTGCGCTGTCTATCTTGCGTGCTGCACAATATCGTTTATTATTTAGTAAATATTGATATCTATGACTAGCTAGTTTATTGTGATGGTGCTTTGTTTTCTCTATTATTATGTTGCTCTTTGTTGTTTGCTGTCTCCTCTGTTTGTTTGTTTTTTTGTTTGTTTGTTTTTTTTCTCCATACAGGTGACCCAGGAGTTCTTTTTTTTTTTCTCTCTCTTCCCCCCCCTTCTCACCGTCTCTTCTCCCCTTTGGTTTTCTTTCTTTCTCTCCCCCTCTTTCTCTCATTCATTCCCCCTGTCCTATTTATTTAAAAAAAAAAAAAAAAAAAAAAAAAAAAAAAAATGACAAAGGATGAACTGAAGCTCTGCCATCACGTAATGTCGCATACTGCTGTTTCTGATGTCATTTAAAAAAAAAGAAAAAAAAAGAAAAAGAAAAAAAGAAATCATTATATAAAGCTTCAAAGAGACAGGCATCAAGAAGAGACAGGATCAGATGGTCGGTAGTGATGACCCTGTTGGGCATCATCCCTTTCCATACATATCCAACTGTCTGAATTATGCAGATGAATACAGCTGACACTTTCGCCCACCTACCCACATGTTCACCTACAGAATCGCTGAAGGGTCTGGCCAAAGGTGAGAGTAGCAACAGGAAAAGACTCTAATCTAACTAACACGAGCAAAGTTTTTTGTCTTTCATTCTGTTCTCTCATAATTTTGAGCAATCAATCATATTAGACTCATTACCTGGTAACAGAAAGCTAAAAAAGGGGTAAATGTTGTGAAAAGACCTATATTAACCTAAAACCTGATCTGTTCCTAAAACAAAGCAATTTGTTCTGTACCTGGACCTGTCCAAATGAAAAATGAAGCTTAAGAATATAAAACTCTTGATTTCTGAGTGAAAATGCTGTGAATAATATCCCTTCTAGTGCTATGTTTAAAATAGCCCAACAAAGCAGCATTACCAGTATACTGTGAATGGCTGTGCAGTGTGGCACAGTCTGCCTACAAAGAGATACAGCAATTTGATAAATGGATTGGTCCTTATATAGTGCTGTTCTATTCTACTGGAGCACTCAAAACGCTTTATACAACATGCCTCATTTCCCCATTCACACACATTCAGACAAGCTTTGTTTTCTATGCCTAAGTGCTTTTCTATCTAACATTCGTGCTCTGATGAACACATGAAAGAGCAACAATAGGTTCAGTATTTTGCCCAAGGATACTTTGGCATGCAGACTGGAGCAGCCAGGGATGGAACCACCAACCTGTTAATTAGTAGATGACCTGGTCTACTGCCTCAGCTTCCTCAGCAAGAACTTGGATAGAACTTGGATAGAACATGAAAGTACATTAGCCAGTCATACCAATGGTAATGTCCATCAGTGTCTAATTTACAGCTAAATATCTTGTTATTCATCAATTGTAGTGTACAACAATTGTTTTAAGTGAATTCTCTACCCCCAGTATTCTCCACCCCATCTACCTCCTTAAGTATTTCACAGGAGAGGAAAATGTGGTTTCCTTGAAATGTAATTAAGAACAGTCTTTACTTGAGTGGGAACAATACTTCTCAGAAACAGTGCTTTCATAACATAAAAATAAAATATTATAGTCAGTTGTTTGAGTTCACAGGGTATTGCAGGCAGTACTGCCGTGTGACGTGACTCATTATCATCTGTTTGACATCCTCATCAATCACAGGCACAATTACCTTGGCCCCTGTAATTTGTACAGCTAATTCAAATCTTGCTTTACTTCCCTGCTGTGCATTACTGTACTAATGTGACACAGTATTGATCCCCGTAGAGACATTTTCTCTTCAAGGAATGGCCTAAGTGCAGGGTCAGTAATGGGAGAGCAGCCCTGCTGCTGGTAAAGATGCTGTCATGTTAAACCCGGAGCCTGTGGTTGAATGAGAGTTAACACACTCCAGTCCTTATGCTTGACCTTATTTAGGGCAATTTTTTTGTTTGTTTGTTTAGCCACTTAAGGCTGACCTATCCCATATGGAAAAGATATATATAAATCTTATAAAGTTTGTATCTGTCTTGTGTGAAACTTGTATGAAAAGCATATAAGAGTGAAAACAGATATAAGATCCCTTGAAAAATTATA
This sequence comes from Astatotilapia calliptera, assembly GCF_964374335.1. NCBI lineage: Eukaryota > Metazoa > Chordata > Actinopteri > Cichliformes > Cichlidae > Astatotilapia > Astatotilapia calliptera. Next base: position 13,393,090 of record NC_137435.1, read on the forward strand.
TAATGAAACTTGTATGTTTTGGATACTTACTAAAACAATGTATGAAAGTAATGAGAAAGTGGCCACTTTCATGAGTAATCACATATAGGTTTTTACTATTTCTTTTCCATATGGGATGACTCATTCAAGCATGCAAAACGCATAACTCTAGGGATGAACTAGTGTTGTCTCTGGTGTGTACATAACTTAATAAAGAACCGATTTTAAATATCTTTAAGCACTTTGTTTCCAGCAGCATGTTACAAAAATCACTAATTCCCATTTCCTTAGTTGAATCTATGAAAAATGTCAAAGATAACATAGTTTTACAGATATAATTGTATTTTTGCACCAACAAAGTGATTCCCAAAGAGCTATTAGCTAAGAAATTTTCAGAGCTCAGCATGATGTCCAGTGTGTTCTTAAATATTTGAGAACAGAAAAAAAATCTACAACACCTATTTCCCATTTTCCTAACAAAATATACAGAAATGAGGGGTGGCTTTTGACTTTTTTGCACGCTATTGTAGATTTATGTTGCTTTTTTTCACTAGCTGCCTGCTTCAGGCCACATTAACTCAGGCAATTACCATACAAAGAGCCCAAAAGGTGTCTTTGATTAATTATTAATCCCTCAATTAACCGGCTGTCACATTGGCTATGTGGCTGGCAGAGTTAAACTCCAAAAGCACCAAGTAAAACTCTAAATAGCTTTTTTGCAGACTAACAAAAATACAAAGATAAGCAGGTCAGGTCAATCCAAACTCAAAATTCTTCCTAGAAAACACAGGAGAATGGAGAACAAAGGAAGACTCAGATAATATTTATACATCAGTAAAGTAAGGAGATGAGAAACACCAGGGAACAAAGCTGAATGAAATCTGACAAACTAACTAAGGGAAAGCAAAACTAAAAACACACAAAGACAAGGGCCTATCAAAATAAAACAGGAAGTAACAAACAATGAGACCAGGACTAAGACATGGGCTAAGAGATTTAGAAAAAATAAGACAGGACTGACTTCCACAGGAGATGCTCAGAACAAGACAGAGACAAAACTAGGACACAAAGGGAACTAACAATATCACACAAGAAACCATGAACCACAAACATAGATAGAGGCCTAAGAGGCACTTGGAAAAAACTAACTCAAGACTAAACAGTACAATGTTTGAAGTAGAATCATCTCTTGATTCAGAACAAAGACTCATGAGACCACAACAAAATGGAAAATATCCCCAAACTCAAAATGCTAGGTCCTGGGACCATGACACTGATAATCTTTTTTTTTGTACTGCTGGCAGCCTTTTTTAAGCCAATAAATGCACAAAGCTAAACACTGGTTTTGTCGTTTTTTAAAATATTGGTTTTTGAAGCCAAATAAACAATAAGACAAAATAGCTGTGTCATGATATCAGCTATGGCTTAAGACAACTGTTTTTTCATCTTGATGCGTTCTCAATCATCCAGGAAAGTAAATCTCCAAAAGTTGATTCTGTTCATCTGGACGTAGCGTTTTGTGGGAGAAACGTTTCGTCACTTATCCAAGTGACTTCTTCAGTCTCAGCTGACTGCAGAACAACCGCTGCCCAAGCAAAAACCTGTAGTGATCCCATATGTGTCAGGAGTATCGGAGCAGTTGAGACACATTTTTTCTAAACACCGGGTCTCTGTGGCTTTTAAACCCCAAAACACGCTGCGCCAAAAATTGGTCCACCCCAAGGATCGGGTCCCCCGACACAAACAGAGTAACATAGTGTACGCTGTTAAGTGCCAGGAGGATTGCCAGGATTTATACATCGGGAAAACCAAACAACCTCTGGCGAAGCGGATGGCACAACACAGAAGAGCTACCTCGTCAGGCCAGGACTCTGCAGTCTATTTACACCTACAAGCCAGTGGACACTCTTTCAAGGATGAGGATGTACACATCCTGGACAGGGAGGAACGCTGGTTTGAGGAGGCCATTTACGTGAAAAGGGAAAGACCATCTCTGAATCGAGGAGGGGGCCTAAGGGTAGATCTTTTGCCATCTTACAATGCTGTGATTGCAGCCATTCCCCAACTCTCTGTGAATGGTACTCACGGCCATTGATCAGTGGTCTTTGATCAGTAGGTTTTGGTCAGTGGTTGTTGATCAATGGTCATGAGAATTTGCATAATTACGATTAAGGAACTGTCCTCCCAGCCCATTGTTCCTTCAGTGGGCTGATTTCAGTCATTATGCAAATGTACTGTTTATAAGATTGGGGAAACCTGCAGTCAGCTGAGACTGAAGAAGTCACTTGGATGAGTGACGAAACGTTTCTCCCACAAAACGCTACGTCCAGATGAACAGAATCAACTTCTGGAGAACTGTTTTTTCACTATTTCCTTAAAGTCAGTCAGCTGGTTAGCAAACATTCAGCAGACTGCTAGGGGTGAATAGTCCAAGATTGTCAAGTCTTCACATGTCCTTTAATTTGACAGCAATCTGAAGTGCAGATTACCGACACAGAAAGATTACCAGCGTGTGACAGCAGGACATACTGAGTGATTAAATTCAAAGACCTGAAAAAGGCTTTTATTTCAACCACCAACAGATCCACAGAAAATCACAAATAGATCCATAAGCACACACGCACAGAAAAATTGCTGCAGCATGGTAGACATTATAATTCAGCCATAACCTCAGCCTTTCTATTTCCAGGAGAATTAAATGATTTTTTGCACACACATAGAAAAAAGACAGTACACAACACGGAGGCAAAGTCGACGTCGACTTGCACTCAACACAATTAAGAACAGCAGTAATTTAAGGGAGGTGAGAGGACTGTAATCAGCTTGGATTATATCAAAGTGTAAAAGGATTCGATGGCCCCCACACCCTGACATGATAGATTAAGCGAGAGAAGCTTTTAAAGCCTCTCGGGGGTCTGGCTGTGAATGCATTATAAACTGTGCTTTTGTACGTGTGCTCCCTCCTTTTTTGGGATTAGATGGAGAACAGTTGCTCCCTTGAGATTCTCGGTGTGGTGTCTCTGTGTTATGGTCAAAGACATGAAAGAGATTTATTGTGGTGTTTGTGTAATCCTCCTGAGCTTCTTTGCTTTTCGCTGAAACAAAGTTGATAAATAAAAAGCTGGTGCCTCAGTACATGCCAGCTGGCATTCATTCAAATGTGAGGATTAAATCAAAACTGGTGAAATTATTGTAAAGTGCACCTAAATTGTAATGTATAGTGAAACAGGATTCAGTTCCTCTGTCATACCTCAACAAGTGTGATGCAGAAATGCAGAAAGAGAGCAGGATACATTTCTGGCTTTTGGCCCCAGACGCCTCCTCTCAGCTGGATGTGTCTACTATGCGTCACCCAGTAAGTGTCCATGGGGCATCCTGCCTCCTTTCATTGTGTTTTAATGTCAAGAGTTAGACTTTTTAGGCATTTTGTATAAATTTAAGTGTGAATACAGAGACCATGATCTCCTGCATGTACTTTATCTGTGTTTGGTTTTAAAATGATTTTCAGTAGCATTCACGGCATGCATTTCCTCAACCCAAACTTTGTGAGTATATTATATATATCATTTATTTTCTTCTCCTTATCAACTCAGTGTCACATGGAGGTGAAGACTGTCCCTCCATGGTATCATAGGGAGACAAGCAGGGTACAACCCGGACAGGTTGGCAATGTGTTAGAGGGTCAACACATCAGGAGAAAGAAACGTTCACACTCAGGATCAATTTAGAATTGCCCACTGACCTAACCCCTGTGGGAGGGAACCAGAGTACCCAGAGCGAACATGCAAACTCCACACAGATCAGTGGATTTGAAACCAGGACCTGCTTGTTGGTAGATGACAGTGCTAACCACTATATTCCTGTATTATTTTAACAAAATGCACAACTGTCAGAAACCCAAAACTACTATAACATACTGAAGCCTTTACTTTGTTGTATTCATGCAGGTGAATAATCACAGAGGAGAAGATGAATGGTGGAAGAAGTCCTGTATTACATCATTTCTTTTACAAAAAGTCTGACCCACTGTTTCTAGAGTTATGTGTTCCTGCCACTTTGCCTTAAAATGACCTTAAAATACCTTTGACCTTAAAATATGTTAAGTTACCGTTCTTTTTTTATGCAAAACCTCTGATACTGGTTTTTTGGACACATTCGTGCAGTGCTATATGAATAGCACTTGTTGCCCTTTCACCTCCGCAGCCTCACGTCCACCCTCTGCTCTGAGACCCCTTTCCCAGCCTTGCCTTTCTGCAGCAGCTTTACAGATAATCAATCACTGTTTCTTAGACCAGGTCACTAAGCTGCCTCTCCACACTCTAATCTTATTATCAGGCCAAGCTGGCTTTAGCAGGGAGGGAGATGGGATTGACAAAAGTTGTACACAAAAGACACATTGTAGCATGCATGAACACTCTCCTTTGAATTGAGAGTCAATTATAGTAGAAAAAGGAGAAAAGGAGAGGCACTGACTCCTGTAAGATTATGCACAGATCGATAATCTTTTTCTGTAAAAGATGGAGAGAAATCAATATTGCATGGCACAATATCGCTCTATTTTTCTGTATAACACAGCATAATTGCTTTTACACCAGGTATTAACACATTTCAATCTCTTTTATCAAAGGTTGCCTGTATGAAATTGTCCAGAAAGAGACTGCAATTAATTCCCACCCACACCTGAGGGGACGTGACTCGTGGCTCTCCACTGACCTTGTCTTATGTGAATTTTCCTCCATGTTGATTCCATGTGCTACAAAAACCAACAACAACAACAAAAGCTGAAGTGTTATGGGATGCATCATCAACAGATTATGGAACTCAGAAATTAGTTTTCACAAGACGCTGAACTGAAAACCTACAACTTCCATGACAAAAAATTCAATAGTGTGGGACAAAAAGCATGAGCAGAAATTTCTGTATTTCTGAGAATGTGACCAAAAACATTTTTACAGTGTGAAATTTGAAGTATAGTGGAAATGTGCATATTTCATAAAAATATAAAGTTATCGTGCATAGACTGCATATAAACGATGGAAGCCCATAAACTGGATGTAGCCCATTGGTTAATAGAAAATGTACTTGTCAATTACAAACTAAGCCCCCCTAATGCTAGATTTTTAAAAACATATTTAATATGACTGAAAACTAGAGACTGAGACCATAAACTCATCAACAATGTTTTTCTGAGAAAATGATGCTGTCACACAACTTCACTTCTAACTTTTTTTACAACGTAATTTTGTTCTGCTGAAAATAAAAACAACAAAAACAGAGGTTTAACAAACTTCAATAAATACATTAGCTAACTATGTAGCTGCATTCTTCACATTAGCTTCTCTAAGAGATAACTAAGGTACTTTCGACTGCTTCTTTTTTTTCCAAGCGGTCGCCACTGCTAACTTGGGTTTTAGTTACTGACTATGGTATGGGAAGGTACATGCATATTATCTCTGAAGAAAGTACAAAGTTACTCAGAAATTATTCACATATTTCACTTATCTTAACTGCACTACTGTATAATTCTGTATAAAGAATCATTCTGTACAATATGATAATCATAATTCTACAACTGTTTACAACTGTTTATAGCTTGCATAGTTCATATTTCTGTATAGTTTTCAAATTTATATCCTGTACATAGCTTGTACACTCACTACAGCCTGTACATACTTATAGCATATTCATAACATACCTTCATACCGTGCACATTGCAACATACCCATAATAGACCCATATTTTGTACCCTCATACCTATAACAGACCCATTTCTGTAATATATCTATATTATGGCTAAAGCACTTTCTGGATGGATGCAAACTGCATTTTGTTTCCTTGTACTTGTGACATGTGCAATGACAATAAAGTTGAATTCTATTCTATTCTATTCTAATGCCTCTCCAGCATCATCATTGTAGAATGGTCTACACGTGTAATTTGCTTATATGTAGCAGTCTTCTTTGTTGTTTGTGTAACCGTAACATTTGCAGCTAAACCTTTTTCACAGCTGCAAATTCTGTGTGAGCTTTTAGGGAGAAGAATCTGATTTATAGCTTCTGTGGTATCCTTTACTAGACCTACTTTTATCACTGATGAACTGCAGACATGCTGTAAATGTGATAAGCATGTTTTAAAGGTTAAGAGTTTCCATTTCTTTGTCATCAGATCATCAGACACTCACAGACCTTATTCTGTCTTGACTAAATAATATAAAAATACACCTTGGAGCCTGTTTATTTCTGATTTCCATCACGATCCTTATTTGGGTAAGGGGTTAAGAAAACGGACGGATGGAAAGCAAAAGAAGGGAATGCATGATGATTTTGAATGAACGTGAGGTGTGACTGAGAGTCCTTAATGAATAGTGTGATTTCATTTGTACTCCTTGTATCATTGTAAATAGTTTAGTAATTAGAAATTGTGAATAATTATCCACTGTATGTATTGAGAGCTGCAGCAGGTAATAAAGAGTTAGAAGCCTGTTCTGATGTAACCTTTTTCCTCTTCTTTGTTGGATTGGAGCATAGGTTAGTGTACTGTCTTTTGTTTACCTTTTGTTTTCGATTAGAGAACAGCAGGGAACACTAGGACCTTTTTTTTCGTTAGTCTTGTGTTGCTGACCCTTCCTTGCTTAGAGCATTATATGTCTAGGTTATCCCTAGGCTGAGAATGTAATATATATATATATATATATATATATATATATTAGGGGTGCAACGATACACAAAATTCACGATTCGGTTCGATACTTTGGTGTCACGGTTCGATATTTTTTCGATACAAAAAAATGTTCATGCCTTTTTAATTTGTCATTTATTAAAATTATAAATATATATTTTAACTCAAAAGTACAGTTTTTAAATTTAACCCTAACCCTTGTGCGTGTTTTTTATTTTGACAGCGAATGCGCACCTGCGGACCACTTATGTGCAGCCCTGGTTATTTTGCTTGTCATATTGCAGCCACAGAAATTATTTTGTCCATGAAACCATAAAGCTGCACTTTCTTTTTGCCTTATAGTCTGATTTGTCATAACTTCTCCGTTTTGTGGTAAGCTTTTCTTTGGCTGTCACTTCTTCACCCTGACCTGTCTTATTTGGCTCAGCAGAACTAAAATATATATCTGTCTGTGAAGGTTCTCAGTCATCCAGGTCATCGTAGTCAAATATATATCCTGCTACTTTTACACACGGACTCACATAAGCTCAGCGATTCTCTGCGCGATCAACCTCTCACATGTTTAAGCTGCGGGAGATTTCACTTGTCATGTTTGCATAGTAAGCTAAGACGATGTCAGAGGAATTGGTGCACAAATTATCATCACTCACAGATCAGTGCTGTCATTGCAAAGTGAAAGCAAAAAAACAAGCGCAAATTCAAACGCGATTTCAATATGTCACATATTGACAGTGGCTCACCGATGCCAATGACATAATTACCCAGCTACATTTCTGAAAGAATGCAAAAGCATTGACATATATTTTTCCTACAATAGCCCGACGGGCAGGGCAGAGAGATTTTTGTAGCCCGACTGGAAAGATCGCTAGCTCCGGGACGTCGGGCTAGCGATTTTGCAAGCCCTGTATCTGATTGAGGAATCATGCATCTTTGGAAAAGAGAGTTTATTACAGAGAAATGTCTCTTTCCAAAATAAAAGCTATACTATCCGCTTCTTCTGGGCTATATTCTCAGCAGCATAAGGAGAATCATGTGCTAACAGCTGTCTAAATGACTCGGCTAAAGTTAGTAGCATGCTTGTTGTTTTGGTCTTTGCACTAGGATGATGTCGGTGTAAATGTGCAGTCATATTCGTTGTGTTCCCACTAGTGCTTTCAGGTTAATCTCGTTGAAATGACCTTAACACCACAACACGGCAAATCTCCGTTAACGAGCTACCGCCGATCGCCCCGTGCATGGGGCTAGACGGCCAACACGTTAACGAGCTAACTGCGCTAACACACTAGTTCACACCAATGTAATTAAGCATTGCATGGCACATCCAACATACTGTTTTACTTTAGTCCATGACTCGCTTACCTTCAGGGTCATACGTCACATGAAAACCAAAATAATTCCAAACGCCAGATCTGAATGAGGGTGGGGGAGGTCCATCTTGCAAGGAGAGCTTAACTTCTGTCTCGCTAGCTTGCCCTGCGCTCTTCCTCCTGACTATGCTGTCTGTGTTGAGCGCTCAGTGGATCTGCGCTCGACAGTGCAGCCTAGGCGGAGTAGTCGAACGCAGATTCACTGAGCGCTCAACACAGACAGCATCGTCAGAAGGAAAGTTGATAAAATAAATTACAAATGTTGTATTGTTCGATACATATGCATACCGAACCGAAAGCACTGTATCGAACGGTTCAATATCGATACGAATATCGTTGCACCCCTAATATATATATATATATATATATATATATATATATATATATATATCTGAGTCAGTAAATAATGATGAACTCTTGACCCAGCAGATATATTGACTGTCTTCCCCCATAGCAGAAGTCATCCAGTGGGTTTCCATGTTGATCTGTCGCAGTTTATATGACAATAAGTGAACAAAATGATAATAAAGTTTAACTACAAAATGTTACGTTCCACAACTTTCTTTTTAAGTTCCATGTCTTCAATATAGAAACGCTTTGAAAGCTGAATGTCCTTTAATGCTGTAGCTCTACTTCTGTGACTGCAGCCGTCACACTAATGTTCTCATTTGGAGGCAGTGAAGATGTACAAGTGCGCTGATTAGAAGATCAAAATGCACGGCGGTCATCTCCACTAGAAGATTTCAAAGAAAACTCCAGCAGGACCTCTGTCCGTATTTTGTTCGTCTTTTGGGTAATTAGTCACTTTTCAGTGCGGGGAGGAATAGATGAATAATGAAATAAAGCCGTAAATGCCACAAAACCAGGAAATGTATCGGCTGGCACCATTGATTTATCACAAATTGCATATGAGTCAAGGCTGCGTGAAAACAGAGCAGTGTTATTTTAGAGCTAATAAATTGCTTTTTTTTGCCTGAACATAGAATATAAATGCATCTCTGTGAGGAAATTATTTGTAGCGGCTCACAATTATTCTCACAAGCTCTTAAAAGGAGCTGTTAATCCCTGCTTTGTTTTCAGTCATCTTTAAATGATACAAAAAGAGGGTGTGCGTTTCAAGGTGACGCCGCTCTAATAGCACAAAGCCAAAAAGCTAAAAACAGATGCGGAAAATAACCTTTTATCTTCTTTAGTTTGAAGGCTTATTTTCAACAAGCTGTAAGTACAATAAAAGTCACGACAGCTATATTTACAAAACAGTTTACAAGAGAGTTTTGGGGTTATCATAGTAAAAATGTGTTCAGGTCTAATGGTATGTCAGCAATAAGCAGTTTTTATAAGTAAGTGCTTATAAGGCAAGGAAATCTCAACTATAGCATTATTATGTTCATGCCAAAAACTGTGCACAAGATAGAACATAATCATGAGGAAATAATTAAATTTCACAGTTGTTGGTATTCATTGCCACTCATGCAATTAAATTTAAGTTCAACAACCTCCGCACGCAGAACTCAGCAGCAAAGTGCACAAAACAGCCACGCAGCTCTGCTCTCTGAGATGAATAGGGCTGGGTGTCATCACTGATTTCTAGAATCGATTCGATTCCGATTCACTTTTATCAAAGGTTGCCTGTATGAAATTGTTCAGAAAGAGACTGCAATTAATTCCCACCCAGACCTGAGGGGACGTGACTCGTGGCTCTCCACTGGCTTTGCCTTATGTTTTACTTACTTCTTTTCGGAAGTAAGTAAAAGGAAAAACAACAGCGTCCGACAGCGCTGTAAACAACTGTAGACTTGTGCTTAACAAGCAAGCGACTAATGCAGAAAACAGATTTTTAGACGGGAAACTGTTCTTGAAGTACACTGAGAGAGAGAGAGAGAGAGAGAGAGCTGTGCATGAAGTGGGATTTTATCATGGTGGAAGCAAAACAGCGAAAGTAAGAGGGAATTCAAGACGATGTTTATGTGAAGCGTAGCTTGGATCTTCTTTTGCTGCTGGTTCAGTTAAATAGTTTGGAGAGAGATAAAAACCTGCAGCTTCAGAATCAGCGCAAAAAGGGCGTAAACACAAAGCGCGGACCCGCCGAAACATCGGAATCAGCGAGCTGTGAGCTGTCCGTGCCGTCGGGTGAGAAAGGCGACAGCTCACTGATTCTGATCCGCATTTTGTGTTTACGTCTTTGTGCAGAATCCGTGTACCTGCTCTCATTTACTGTTTTAGCTGTAACTGAGATTCTGGCGTAAAGTAAATTTATATTAAAAAAATCGATTCAGGATTTTAATGAATCGATATCACGTTATCCAAGCTAGAATCGATTTTAATCGATAAATCGATAATCAAAACCCACTCCTAGAGATGAATTCTGCTCGCTCGAATCAATCAGCTTTTAAAAGTTTGGGGGGCAGAGCCCAATGAAAGAAAGGGCCCAGTCTGATTGGTCACTTTCGAAAAACGGTGACGCTACACCCTCTGTGATGCACTTTAGGAGCAGCATAAATGCTGTTTTATGGTGTATTTGTTTACAATTTAGAAAATGAAGTTTTCCGACCCAACTGTTCGCAGTCACTTTTTGCAGTGTAGCAGCAGAAGTACTGTCTATAATCACTGGATTACTCTAATGCTGCAGAAATCTTAAAAACTCTAAGACAAACACACACACAACCTCATAACAAAGAGCACATGTGAGGCCTAAGAAAAGTAAAAATGAGCTTTTCATAGGCAATTAAGCAAGCTTAATTTTCTAAAATGTGGACATACAACCACAAATAAAACTGAAATTTTAATATGTTTCATTATTATAAATTATTTGATACTGTGCAACAGACTAAGGGGACAGGACTACAGAGGAGTCTGAACTTTAGTTTTTAATATTTCTTTCAACTTGCTTAAACCACAGAGGTGGTGGTGTCACTGTAGGTTAATTTATTGATATTTTGTACTAAGGATTGGTTTCACCTTTTATCAACCTACCAAATATCTTGTTATTTCAGAATAACTTCAGATCATATGATCAGATGTCTTTGTCCAAACATTTAAGCAGCGCTTACATAAAGCAAGTCACGAAACATGTCTGCTTGAAAAATGAAGTGACTGCTGAACATTCAAGGCAGTCAAAGAGAGCGCAGGGAAAAGACGTGTAGCACATGGGCTGGAGTGGAATCGATCCCTCAGTACATGGGGCGAGTATAGTTAGAGATGATTTTCCCTTTACTATGGCTGAAACGAGTAATCCTTCCAGCAGAGCGGGTCAACACACAGATGAAGGCAGGAAGTTGTAAATGCACATCAAACTGAACCTGCACACCTCTATAAGAGTTTTTGGATTCAATGAGCCTGCTTGTGTGTATGTTCACCAATAAATAATTAAACAGTGCCTGAAATGTCTATGAAACAAATATTGTCACTTTCTGTTTGCCTATGATGAAATCCCACCTATGTCTATTTACACCCTGCACACACTTGGTAGTTTATTGGGTTATTAAGGTCAGGCTCTAACCACTGCTATTATTTCATTTTATTTGATGGAGATTTTCTTCTGGACTGCTGAAGGCTACCAGCGTACTCATTCAAAATTACTCAGTTCAGCTCCTGGGTTGTTTTGGTGTGAATGGATCTGGTTGGTTTGAAAATGTCACTAGTCACTGTAAGAGCTTTGTAACGCAGCGTGCTCTTTTAAAGAGATCAAAGGATAAATTATATTTATCTTGTACTTCTCTTAATGGAGATTCAAAACCAGTCAAAAAGACTACGAATGGACAGCGAATGTGGTTGTTTCTGTTCTGCAGCTGCAGCTACTGAACACACTGGAGGGCAGTTCTCGGGGCTGAAAAATTTCTCCTGTGTCTCACAGGTGTCAGAATCATTTCTGCCTTTCTGGGGGCAGACTTGATACCTGAGGAGGTTCATGACTTCACCTTCCCATCTGAAATGAAGCATATTTGATGTCTAAGCTATGCCGGTAAAGGTGCCATGGTTACTGGGCTTATCAGGTTGGAGCAGGCTTCTTAGAAGCAGCTGTGTTCGCCAGATCAATTTAGAAGACCAACCAACCCCTGGGCTTGAAATAGAAATGAGTAAATTCCCCCTCTGAAAAAAATCTATACAGGTTAGACTCTATAGATTCTAATATATGTAATTTAATGCATGACTCCCTGCTGCCACTTTGCTGACAGAGTCACAGGAGAGAGCTAAACAGAGCAGGTCATGTTTTTAGGCTAGTGTAATTTTAGGCCCGCTTGATATTATCCTACGTTTCACAGTTGCATGACTATTTCAGAACAGCTACAAAGCTGATACTGAACTGAAATGTTTTTATTAGTAATTTAGAATGTTCTAGTTCCAAACTTCTTTTAACTGAAAAATTCTCATTAGGCAATAAATGTAAAATCTTAATCATTAAAGCTGTGTCGGCATAAAGTTAAGCCTCAAAGCAGCCGATTTAACTTCAGTGGGCTTTCAGGAGCCACTTCAGGGTAAATGTGACTCAATATGATCTTAAAGAGACGCATATTGGAATACATCAGGGGTACATGTGAGGTGCTGTCCTGAAGTTTTCTGTAAAAGATGTTCAGTGTGAGACTACAGTTCAAACAGAACAACCTGGGGACACAAAAGCCATTGTGTGATGGCTTAGCCTCTAGGGACAGCTGGCAGTGCTTCAGAGCTTTGAGGCAACCGTCAGACATGTTGAAAGAAACCTCCTGTTCTCTTTATAAGCTAATAAACACTACTGAAAGAAGGCTTCTGGAAAAAAGTGCATATCTTGCACATATCAAATTAGTAGGGGTGCAACGATACACAAAATTCACGGTTCGGTTCGGTTCGATACTTTGGTGTCACGGTTCGATATTTTTTCGATACAAAAAAAATGTTCATGCCTTTTTAATTTGTCATTTATTAAAATTATAAATATATATTTTAACTCAAAAGTACAGTTTTTAAATTTAACCCTAACCCTTGTGCGTGTTTTTTATTTTGACAGCGAATGCGCACCTGCGGACCACTTATGTGCAGCCCTGGTTATTTAGCTTGTCATATTGCAGCCACAGAAATTATTTTGTCCATGAAACCATAAAGCTGCACTTTCTTTTTGCCTTATAGTCTGATTTGTCATAACTTCTCTGTTTTGTGGTAAGCTTTTCTTTGGCTGTCACTTCTTCACCCTGACCTGTCTTATTTGGCTCAGCAGAACTAAAATATATATCTGTCTGTGAAGGTTCTCAGTCATCCAGGTCATCGTAGTCAAATATAAATCCTGCTGCTTTTACACACGGACTCACATAAGCTCAGCGATTCTCTGCGCGATCAACCTCTCACATGTTTAAGCTGCAGGAGATTTCACTTGTCATGTTTGCATAGTAAGCTAACGATTAATAAGACGAATGCAAAAGCATTGACATATATTTTCCTTCTTACAATAGCCCGATGGGCAGGGCAGAGATAGAATTTGGTAGCCCGACTGAAAAAATCGCTAGCTCCGGGACGTCGGGCTAGCGATATTGCGAGCCCTGTATCTGATTGAGGAATCACTCAACTTTGGAAAAGAGAGTTTATTACAGAGAAATGGCTCTTTCCAAAATAAAAGCTATACTATCCGCTTCTTCTGGGCTATATTCTCAGCAGCATAAGGAGAATCATGTGCTAACAGCTGTCTAAATGACTCGGCTAAAGTTAGTAGCATGCTTGTTGTTTTTGTCTTTGCACTAGGATGATGTCGGCGTAAATGTGCAGTCATATTCGTTGTGTTCCCACTAGTGCTTTCAGGTTAATCTCGTTGAAATGACCTTAACACCACAACATGGCAAATCTCCGTTAACGAGCTACCGCCGATCGCCCCGTGCATGGGGCTAGACGCCAACAGTTAACGAGCTAACTGCGCTAACACACTAGTTCCCACCCATGTAATTGAGCATTGCATGGTACATCCAACATACTGTTTTACTTTAGTCCATGACTCGCTTACGTTCAGGGTCATACGTCACATGAAAACCAAAATAATTCCAAACGCCAGATCTGAATGAGGGTGGGGGAGGTGCCCTGCGCTCTTCCTTCTGACTATGCTGTCTGTGTGGAGCGCTCAGTGGATCTGCGCTCGACAGTGCAGCCTAGGCGGAGTAGTCGAACGCAGATTCACTGAGCGCTTCACACAGACAGCATCGTCAGAAGGAAAGTTGATAAAATAAATTACAAATGTTGTATTGTTCGATACATACGCGTACCGAACCGAAAGCACTGTATCGAACGGTTCAATATCGATACGAATATCGTTGCACCCCTACAAATTAGGATAGGTTATTTGTGCATTGACGGCTCGCAAAAAGGGAATGATTCAGTTGTGTGCAATGATGTAGTAGTAGTCTAGTACATTCTTCTTGTTACGTATGTTGTCCTGAAACACCCATATAACATTATTTGACCTTACATAATGGTATATGAGTAGTTTACTGACTGGGTTACATACCGTACTGACGTATCAACCATCAAAAGCTCCTTACTCTGCATTCTTTATCAATGAATAAGCAGCAGAGCTGTGGCACAAATCATTAGTAAAAGAGCTGAAACACTGTGTGTCTGCAGATAGTCCCACAGAATGCACCAAGCACCATCCACTGAACAACAGCAGATAATTGACTCAGAAATTAATACTGATATGGCTGCTGTGAACATGGCTGACATTTACAAAAAAAAAAAAAAAAGGGAGGGGGGGTTCAATTAAAATACTTTTCCTACTGAGGAGAATCTATTCCCTTGAATCTTGACCTAGACTCACTAACAACAGCCTTAACTGGGAGGGAAGTCCAAGCAAAGTAACGTTTCAATTCACTGAACTTCTATTAACTGCAGCAGTTTGACGCTGAATGCAAATCCTTTTTCATTTGAGCTAAATGTCGACAACAGAAATAAGTGCACTGCAGGTCTGCTCCTCACTAACGGTGAAAATTAACAAGCAGTGTTTTTTCCCCTGGAGCAGAATAAAGATTACTTATGTGATGCTGTAATAAGGAATCTCTTCTGGTCAGTCTTACAGGCCCTCCTGATGGTGCCGAGGAGAAATCCCTCTTATCAAACCTTCCTGATCACACTAATGAAACCTAGCGAGGCTTATAGACAGGAGTGTTACTTCAAGTAAAGTCATTACGCTGCCTCTGACTTCAATTCTCAGTCATCCCAAAGAGCCAATTATTCTAGGGTTTGACAGATCACTGAGATTATAATCTACTGTTTGGCTTTATATTCTGCTTGCTAGGTTGTTCCTATTTTGAGCATAACCAGCCTGAGGTACTAATTCTAATGGCAATTGCTTCACCATCCCTGGAAGCACAAAACACAGTGAAAATTTTATCCACAACCTAAATTGATGTTAGAGCTGCACTAAACACTTGAGGGCTAGAAAGCAAAGTGAGGATTTATGGAAACAACAACGCCTGTTTTACGAGGATTTACTCTAACATACACAGAGAGCAGGTCAAGGACCATGATCTTAAAACTAAAACATTTTGTTTATGCTGATATTTTTCAAATGAGTATTTTTAGGTTGTTAGTTTATTTTGTGTTAATTTGTTTTTGTTTTCTTTGCAGTAATATAAGGCTGACGATTTCTGGTAAAAATCATAAAGAACCCACACTTCCTGCTGTACTAAGTAGGAATACTATTGCAACAACAGGGTAAAACTAACCTGTCTCACAACGGATTAACCCAGCTCACGTTCCTTGTTAGAGGGTTAACAATCCAATAGTTGGTGAACATTTGAGCTTTGGAAGTGAGGCAAGGAGCCTCAGTGCAAAGTGGAAACTAACAGGATGATTTAAGATTCAAATCAGCTGCCCACCACTTAATATTTAAAGTAAAAAGAGGATTCTGGAACCACAGGCCAATCACTATATAATATGAACAGGAAGCTGCTCTATCGGTGCGTGATTATGGCTAAAAGGATGATCATAACCACTTTAATAAATACCGAGTTAACAATTATTTCTGAGGATTCTTCTGAAAAATATAAATAAAATATTTGACCAAAACTTTTCGAAAAATAAAATACACACGATATTGCTTTTATTTTTACACTCTTCTTCATTCCTGTATATTTTAGCATTTTTTGCAGATAAATGCATCCCCTAAAAGTCCTTTTATTACATTAATTGTACCTGCATGACGGATATGAATAAAACTCAAAGCAAAGTACTCGGCAGCTGTGGGATCCCTCTCTATTCCCTCTCCAGTGTATGCACACAGCACAAGAATAGACACCACTGTTAGGGGATAACACATGTTTATCCAATAAATTGACAAGTTTCCATAAGTCTTTATTACTTTTACTGTTTATTGGACACTTGTAATGCAATGCCAGATGGGATGCACCTTCATTGGTGATTCCAGTGTCTTTGTGAGCCAGACGGATTTGCAGACTTGCTGCACAGCCTCACTTTGTAGATGTTAGAGCTAACGTTTGATAATTCCCATGACCAACCACTGCTTGATGATCATGATACTCCAGTTAGTGGTGCGTTTTCATGTGGTTGAATAGGTTAACTGTCTTCCTCTGTGGTGTAAACAAAACTCTAGAGCACTTTCTGCATATGATATGTTCTCTGTTAACATCACTTTGACTTCTGCTGTGTATGTGTGTGACTGTCTGTTATCTGTAGTATGTAACTGCACTCTATCATGCTCACAGCTGTTCGCAGTGCAGGGAACATCTGTGATTGACACATGCAGGCACATCGTCGGGCAGCGATTTATCTTGTCAGTGATTTTCAATATTGGAAGGTGACAGACTGCTCAGATGGTTCAGCGAACAAACCAGCAGGCTGTTCAGGTCAGAGTGTGTGACATATTTTAAAAAAATACAAACTTGGAGCCACAGCACGGAGCTTGCTGCCCAAAATCTACACACAGACAGACTTCTATAGGTTTTTACTCATGACTCTCTGACTGACACGTCTCCTTTTTATACGTAATTTCTGCTTTAACTTTGATAACCCTGAACTTTGCAAATAAGTAATAAGAGAATATTGGAGTACCATGGGCATATCCCGCATGCATGATTGTCACAGGAGCAGCACACTGTCAGCTGCTGTGTAATGTTAAAAACCTCCAAGAGTTTAAAACACACTTAATGCACCTATCTGACTTCTGTTGTATAAAGGTCTGTTAAATTTTGTTGTGTTACTAAAATGATGACTACGATCACTGGGATTAAGGCTCAACTCTGCCAGCCCTGTGCTGCTAGAAGGGAGCCCGCTCAGGGTTACACATGTTTCTGTTATACAGTGCACTTCATTTTCACACTAAACCACATATGTTTAACTTTACGGTGATGCTACAAAATCCCACACACACTAAACATCACACTTTTCAGTGAAAAAGAGGAACGCTTTCCTTCAAGAACACATTACATGAACAAGCGTAACATTACAGAGGCGCAGCGTAATGCAGGTTTAATTTGTAAGGCGGAATAACAGCAGCCTGTGAGTTGCCTCGCTATGGTGGGATTGACCTCTGGAACCTTCTTTAGCCTCACATAGCCACGCCCATAGAGTGCAATGCCAGGTTACACCTCAAACCAGATGACAGCGTTAATCTGGCCACAACGAACTTCCCCTCCATCTGCCGAGACGATCGAGCAACAACAGAAAAGGCACAAAGGACGCTCTCCTCAGACAAAAACCCTGCTGCTTTCACACGGACCACACAGCAGCTTTACAGGGCTGTCACCACAATTTTAAAATTAATGTATTACCGACACCAAAAACATCCAGTTTAATTTTGCTTTACTATGATAGTCAAACCGGACTATAATCTTCAAGCATCTTAGTGCAAAACTCATCTCCTGCCATCAGACAGGCCATTTCCTACCTCCACTACCAAGTCAAGAGAAAAAAAGGTATCATTTCTTAACAAACGAGCGGTTTTAAAGATAAAAAAAATCAATCTTTTAATAAAAGCAAAGATTTTAAAATGCTGAAGAAGTTAAAAAGGTTTTTTTTTTATGTTCAAATGGTTAAAAGAAGATACAAACAATAATATTTCAAAATCCTTTCAGTGTTTGTGTTGAATTGCAGAAACTGCCCGGAAATTAATTCCAGTAGCTTAAGGCAGCTTTCTCAAGCTATGAACAGTAGCATTAATGGCTTGCTTTGTCTCAGACCTCAACATAAACGGCCCTTTTCAAATCAAATGTCACAGCACACAATGCATAATAGCTTTGTGTTGTGCATGTGTTCACACTCGGAGCAAAAGTCTTATTTAAAGAGAAAATATACCTCATTGGTGTGTGTTGTTTACCCAGGGTGCACCTGGTCTGAATCATCACGACCTTCGCCTACGCCTGGGGTGTAAATGACACACTCCTCCAAGATACATCATTTATGGCCAACGATCTGCAGGGAGACCAACGGCTAGAACAAACGCAATGCACCTCATTTGGATATTTTTTACTCTGCAGAACTGTGATTCAGAAGCTGTGACGCATCTGAGGTGAGACCAAAGAGCAAAGTGACGATATAATTGGCAAAGGGGTGAGACTGAAATGAGTCCTGCAAGTCTCATCTCCCCTGGTGGGTGAACCGGACTGGTCACCAGTGGAAACATCATTAGTCTCTTAAAAATGGAGCATGGACGGCAAGCCCACCTGTAAAACTTTACCACTAGATCTCTCTGTGCTTCTTTTTTGCCTCACTGTCTACACAACTACACAAACACACAATATTAACATCCCTTCCTTAATATTTTTTAGGACTCCCTTATGCTGCAAAGACAGCTCTGACCTCTCCGGGCACGGACACGAGTAATGACACAAAAGAAACAAAAGGTCTTGCTGTGTATGCGCTCTTATTACAAAGCAAAGGTTTACTGTTGCCGTAGAACCGGTATCTTAATGTGCTTTACATATTCTGTGTGAATTAGAGCTGTGCAATATGACAATATATAAAAGATGATGAAATGAAAACCTTTTCATCTCTGTCGTTCATGCTCTATCCTTTATTTCATGGTGTTGCAAAATACACTGTTTACTGCAATATGTTTTCCTCGTTTGGTGACGGTGCTCAATCTTATGCAGCAACACATGGATGCAGGCACACATGTGAATATCAACTCAGTGAGTACAGGTGAGACAAAACTAGGAAGCTCTGAATAACAGAAGGATCAGTAAAGACAAATCAAGGCGCTTGTTCCTAAATGAGGGGTTACCTCTGTAGTATGGATGGTTACATAAAGTCTAATGTGGACTATAAAACTGCACTGTACACGCCAGTCTCGAAAAGAGATGGGAGAAACACCCTTCAGCTATGTTACGAGTGCTGATGTTCCATCATCTGCCCACGAGATGGACAGAAACGTGTTTAAAATCCCACAAACTACCAGCTAATGCGAACAGTCACACAGAGGACGAGCAAGTAAATAAATACCCAGTCAACACACATATGTGGGGCCCAAATAGGGAGTAGCAGGGCTAATATTTGGGGCTTACTTGGGAAACCCAACTGGGGTCCAGCTAATTTTGTCCTCAGTTTCCATGGTGGCCCAAAGTGTGTTTCCCCAGATGGGTTTATGCTGGGTCCCGAATAAGCCCCAAATCAGGCCCAGTCAAAAAAAATATGTGGGGCCCAGATGGGTAGAAGCAGGTCTGATGGTTGGGGCCCACTTGGGTTACCCACCTGGGACCCAGCTAATTTTGTCCTCAGTTTCCATGGTGGCCCCAAATGTGTTTGCCCAGATGGATTAATGATGGGACCCGGATGGGCCCCAAATCAGGCCCAGTCAACAAATGAGTCTGGGGCCCAGATGGGTAGAAGCAGGTCTGATGGTTGGGGCCCACTTGGGTTACCCACCTGGCACCCAGCTACTTTTAATAATAATGATGCATTTTATTTGAGGGCACCTTTCAGAAACTCAAGGTCACCTTACAAAGAACAAAATTAATAAAAGGAACAATAGTCATAAAATATATAAAATAAGTTAAAATTGCAAAACAGAGCTTGACAAAATCAGCACTAAAGCGAATAAGCCAGTTTAAACAGCTGTGTCTTAAATACGGAAAGGGAGTCAATATTTCTTATGGCTGGAGGAAGAGAGTTCCAGAGCCGGGGAGCAGAGCAACTGAAAGCTCTGTTCCCCATAGTAATAAGGCGTTTCCATGATGGCCTATAGTTATAACTATAGGGCTGTGCGATATGACCAAAATCTCATATCCCAGTATAAGACATTTATCATCCCGACAACGATATATATCAAAAAATTTTTACATTTTCTGTAAATTCTGTGAATCTCAGGCAACTCGACTTGCACGAACTGTTTTCAGCTGGGCGTTGCGATGAAAAATATTGCCGTAAACAGTTTATTTTGCGACACAATGAAACAAACAATAGCGTAAAATTAAAAATATATATTTTGGGCGCTATATTTGAATATCTGATTTTTTGATCACCAAATATCGGTATTGGTATTGGAATTAAAAACCCCAATATCAGCCAAGCTCATGTCTTATATTACCCAGATGAGATTTTCGTCCTCTACATAGGCCTAGTTTGAGTCTTTTCACTTTCAAGGGATCTATACATAGATTTTTTTATTGCTTTGTTGCCTTAATTTGAAAAACAAAAAATGCTCATAAATATCTGTTAAAGTCAAAGATGGAAAACTGAGCTCCTGAATGTAGGTATTATTCCACTCTTCAATGTTGAAGTTACTGCCTTAAAGGTTCTAAAACGTAGCAGCACAATGCTGAGCGTTACTGGACTGTAAGAGTGTGCTGTGGATAGCAAATCACTAATGCAGTCAGTGTACCAAACATCAAAGCAAGTCATTCAGCAAGCAAAATGCTGATTAGTTTGTGAGCATAATGGTTAACGTTGTGTGCCATATTTTTCTTTCTGATGTGGGGGAAATGTGGGCTACTTATTTCATGTGCATCAGCTAAAATGTGCATGGCTAAAATGTGACATTAGTTTCATTACAGCAGCGCAAACACAACCAGCAAACTGTAAGAAACCACTGCAAGCATTATATAAACAACTATTTTTGCACCAGGATGAGGCTTTCTGGTCTGTTACCGGGTGCAAAAATCTGTTCCGCATCAGTGTTTTCAAAGTTCCACATCCATCATGGTTAACTCAAAGCAAATTCAGACTGCTTTGATGACCTGCCTCAAAGTCACATTAGCTCAGTGATCCAGCACGCAAAGCTCCAATCAACACCTGTCAACCTCCACTACTGCAACTGTCGACAGAGGGAACTTGGATGTTTTGATAGATCCATGTCGGTATGAAGTCCAACATGCAGCAGCTGTTGCGTGCAGCAACATAAAACACTGCTCACCACTGTCCTCTTTATTGTTTGGCAAGCGTGAGCCAATTAATTTGACCTAGTTTTACATGAGAGAATTCTTTAGGTAGCTTTGGCTCCTTCTGCCTCCAATCAGTGTCTCTCCCCACTGCAGGGGTCTTTCTGTGAGTTTGTGCTATACAGAGTGGACTCTGGTCAATTAGGCTTCCTCATCCAACGCCCACACTAAGGTATGTGTCAGCCTAACAAATGTAACTGTGCATGAAACTGGTGCCAATTTACCAGTTTGTGCCAGAAAAGATCAATTTGGTTCAATGAAGCGGCTCCGAAGATGCACGGCATCAGGATGTTTTCTGAGGAGCTGACGACGAGGCATGATTGCAAAAGCATTCAAATGTAATGTTTCCAGCAAAAAGCCTGGAAAAAAAAGAATTTCCTATTAAAAAAAGAAACTCACAGCATTTAAAGACCCCTTCAAATGAAAACCAAGTTTTTAATTCTCCTAACATTTTAAATGCTAAACAACATTATGAATGAGGTAAGGAGTAAATGCCATTGCTCAGCATATCTCTTTGGAACACAGTGTAATTCTAAGAGTCTGTGATGGAAGAAGCACACTCGGAGGCAGGAATGATCTTTTGTGGTGCAGTGAGATTTTGCAGACACATGACTACTATCCACATGGCATTAACTTGTCTGCCATTTTGAATGTGTAACAATCGTAAAGACAATGTAGAGTAAAGTGAATAAGGCGCCTGTCGCACATGTCTGGACACTGATCTATGACCATCTGACCGTGTGAAAACTACCAGCTCTAAGGGTAAAATTAGTACTGCCAGACTGATTGCAAGTGGTTGCTGGAGTTCGATGGCAGTTGCAAGGAAAAATAATTGCTAAAAATCCAATCACACAGGCCTACAGGCTGGTCAGTGACCTGCTGGCAACCACCCGTCACTAGGGAAAAACATCTTTCCCAACCAGATGGCAAAAACCTTGTGATTTCTTTCGTTGCTAGCATATTGCTGCTGACATAGTTTGACTGCATGTCTACAAACACTGTCCAGTCCAGCCACTCTCACAGCTGTAGCGAAACTGTGGAAAGTGCAACACAAACTGAAGACTGTTCATCTTCAAAGTAAAAGCCTTTTGAAATACGTTGTATCCATTGCTTTCCATTGATAGGGTTTCTAAGCAGAAAGACAAAATCAAATTTACTCACGATGTTTAAAAGAGATTTGAAAACTACTGCAAACAGTGCTATTTTTGGCACACTCCAAAATCCCCCCCCCCCCCCCCCCCTTATAAAACAATTTGGAATCCCCCGTTTCCTGTTTGATAGTGTGGGCCTTCAACATGGTGGCCATGGGCTGTGAACGACAAACCTTCCTTACAAACATTTCAGCAGTACTGGCAATAAAAATGATTCTACTTGAATAATATGATTTTGATCTGCAGCACGACCAAAATCATTGTGACCATGTGGTATGAACTTTTAATCTTTTGAAACGGTTTCTTTGATGACTGCAACTCACAGTTGTTGTGTTTAGAGTGACTGCTATCATATCATGTCTACCAACAGTCTGACTGAATGGGGTCAAGCTGGCAATTTCAGGCAATCTGTTTATAATAATACAGCAACTAACTGTAAAAAATCGGGGGGGAAATCACATATTTGCTGCTGTTTACACAGAAATTCACAGTAACTACTTACCATTCTGAATCTAAATGGAACCTTCACAATAGTGATGTTGCTAAAGGACATAGACACTCAGCAACCGTGCCTTTATTTAGGAAAACCAAATGCAACCAGCTGAGTTGAGTGTCTTACTATAAAGAGTAGCGCTGCAGGCGAATTGTGCTATCGGCACAGACTCCAAAGAGTTGGCAGTCTGTCTGTGTTTATAACTTAGTCTGAGATCATTTGCACGCATTCAGCAATCTGTGTATCAAATTAGGCATCAACAATTGTGTAACTCGACTGGTATTGTGGCACTGACTACTAATGCCTGATGCAGTCCCATTCTTGCATATTGTTTATTTCCTGCTTCTACAGTGTGGTAAACTATGAGGGGATATTGGGCTTACGTTTTTCCTGCAATGATGAACCGACAACAACAATTTTATGTGTATGTGATGCTTTGGCTTTCTGAACTGCTTAAAAAGAACCAAACATGACTGCGTTTTGTTCATAAGATAATTGACATGTTAAATGAATAAGTTCAACAGTTCTTGAAGTCTTCACTTTCATATGAGTTTCCTGCTGGGAGTGACACAAACACCCTGATATCTACAAATGCTTTGACTTTGACATCAAGAAGACTGAGACACTTCTTTGCCATTCTGCGGTGGTCTCTGAGGGCTTCCAAATCTTTGCACTGACAGTTAATACTCATGCAGCAGCCTTGCCAGGAATGCTGTTTGTTCCAAGCTGGACCACAACTGACTAATTTCTTGTTTAGTTAATCATGCAATACATAATCAGAATTACGCTAAGCTCTGGGAGTTAGTCTCTGAAAAGGGATATAACTGGCTCGCAATCATCAGCTTACACCAACGACATAAACCAGACGTCAGTGAAGACAATCGGCTGAGGACATGACTTTCTTTTAATAGCAAAACCAAAGAGAAAGACATTCAAATTAGAAGGGAGCGATGGTGCCACGTCAAGTCACCTTGTCATGGTCCTCAGGCCAATCTGAAATATCTAATGGGCAAGAGTAGTGCATTTCTGCATGAATACACCGAATGGTACAACCAAGATGTGATTTACTGCTGCTAATGGGTACAAACGATTGTTCAGAATCTGCCTCAAATCATCAAAAATAAAATGGGTGCCCAAAGGAAGCATATTAACAGATTTATTTAAGCGTTTAGTGACCAATTAGCTACGGGTCTTCTCATGCAAGGCCAATAAAGCTGCTGCATTTCATCAGTACAAACAGAGTCTTCTCTGCTCTTCTAAAGTCAGGACGGGCAGACGTTTTCCTGACAGGCAGGACGGGTTTGACAGGCTGCTTAGCTGCTGTCCAAGACGTAAAAAGGAATCCATCGATCAAATCCAAAAAGCTATTTGATCATCAGAACAAGAAGCGGTTGAAGTCTCTCATCAGCGAGGCACAAACTGAATTCATTCATTTCATCCCATTAAAAGCAGTTGCACAAATCAAAGCGCGGCAGACGTAATGTCACGCTACAGTAGCTCCAATGCAGAAGCCCACACAGATTTGAACTCAGGTGTCCTCTAACTGCTTGAGAACAACACTGATGTTTTTATTAAGCGATTACAGCATTGAATGTAAGTTAAGATTGATATAAAGTTCCAGTATTGTCTTTCCTGATGCTGCTTTTAAGTCAAAACCCCCAGTTTGAACCAAACAAATCCTGACATAAAGGAGACAAGCTGTAACAATCTCTGATTTCCACACTGCCAACATCTGGTAGGAAATGATGCAGCGGCACGGTTGACAGGAATAAGATCGGCCAAGTCAGAAAAACCTAAAGGGTGTTTTGGAGTAGAGCCTGGATGGTGTATTGGAGTGTGTATTCACAGAAGGAAATTAATAATATTTTAGCACATCAGTGTGTGTGTGTGTGTGTGTGTGTGTGTGTGTGTGTGTTTGTGCTTGTTTTGGCTCTAGGGTTTAGAGCTAAATGAAATGACTGCAGTCCAAACTGATAAAAGCTAAATATGATTTAAACTTGTCTGCATCAAATTGCTGTTCAAAAAGCATTAACATTTTTATTTGCAATGCTTCAGTCTGTCAGTCACTATCTATGATTTATTTAAACGTTTGCGCATTAACTGCATGCACACAAAGCAGTAACAGGGGCCAAACTGTGCAGGACATTAAACCTGTATGACCAGTATTCTTAGGTAAGCCTTCTTAATTTGACAGCTGGGATTTCTCTGACTAGAATTTTCAAAAATGACATCCGGCTCCTTCAGGTAGACTCAAGCTTTTATGTTATTTTTAACCTCACAGGGGACAATAACGATGGGGGGAGAGAAAAAAGGCAGCAACGTTTGAGTTCCTTGAAATTCATTTCTGAGCATTCAACCATGCAACAACATTATGCCCTCTTAAAATGAGGAGTACTCTGCTGTGTGCTTAAAAGGGAACCTCTGGTATAAAAACACACACACACACACACACACACACACACACACACACACACACACACACACACACACACACACACACACACACACACACACACATAAGCAGTTGCAGCCACAGCGATATAAATTACATATTTAATGAAAAGTCCCTGCTTCTAAATTCAAAATTTAAGGTAGGAGGGGGAAAGAGGTTTCAGCTTTCCAAGACGCGTAATTAGGACTGAAGCAGGTTATTCGCTGTTTGTTACTGCCAATAAGTCTGAATCTGAGCAATGAATAAACGCCTTTAAATCCCACTCGGCTTCGAGGCAGAAGTGTATAGAGGTCGTGCATGTTCAGTTAAAAAAGTATTTTATTCAATGGAGTTTGACTCTTTGCTTAATTCATTGACAATTCAATATTAAAGCAAATTCTTCCATCAGTGATAAGTTGGTTATTTGCTCTCAGATGTTTATAAAAGTGAAGAAAAACATAGTTTTGTCGCCACTGACATGCTGTGAGGTTTAGGGAGCGTGAGTGGATTAATTACCCTACCTTGAATGATCCACAATAACATCAGCATGGCTTGGAGTCTTGTCTTTATCCCCATGGTGCCACATCCACCGGCTGCTCCCAGCAGCTTTTCTAAAGCTGGCACCAAAACACTCCTCGCACTTCCCTTTCCACAAGTGCTGCCCAGTTATCTTCAGGTAACAATTAATTGTCCGTTACACAAACATGCGAGGCGACGTCTGCAAACGAAGCACCCTCTCCTCTTCCCATCCCTATCATTAACAGCGGCTGACATCGCGGAGCGCACCGGCGTCTCCCCCGCTCCTGCGCTCCACGGATGTCAGGAGAGAAGAAAACATTCAAACTGTTCCACTTCCGTCTGTTTCTCTGCTACTGTGCTGAGTCCGCTTTATGGAGGGATTACTTCTGCCGCACGTCTGTGCTGAAGTGTGTCGCTCCTTTTTGTCCTGATCCCACAGTAAACTGTAGGCGCTTTTTTCACCTGCTGGAACTGCTCGGTGCCGCCCCCTGTCAGCAACGGTTACGCACTGTTTCCAAACTTTAAGCAGCTCGTCTTAGGACGCACACCAATCAGTGCTGCACCTTACAGTTTTCTACGCCCAGAGACTCCACTCATATTCTCATACGTTAAATAATAACCGCTGTTGTAACTGTTGTAACTGGAAGTAATTCTCAGAAATTCTCCACTTGCCAAAAATGTTGTGTGTATTTACCTCTTTATTTTTATGGTGTTGTATTATTCTGTGGCTTATGGGTAAGCACAGGCCTTCTTTCAGCACCTCACTGATACCAGGTTGGACCCAGAACTGCCTTAATTCTTCACAGCACAGATTCAACGAGGAGACAGAGATTTTAGTCCATTTTGACATAGATGCTGCAGATTTTTCAGCTCCACATCTAGGATGTGAGTTTCCTGTTCCACCACTTCCCAGCGGTGCTCTGTTAGACTGAGATCTGGTGAGTGTGGAGGCCATTTGAGTACAGTGAACTCATTTTCATGTTCAAGAAAACAGTTTGAGATGATCCGGGCTAAATGACAATGGTGTGTTCCTGAAAGCATCTATCAGAGGATGGGTACACTGTAGTCATAAATGGTCAGCGGCAATACTCAGGTGTTTAAATGATGCTGAGCCTGTCCTCTGAATATTATAGCTAGAACTGAGACTCATCATATAAGGAAACATTTTTCCAGTCTTGTTGTTTAATTTTGCTGAGCCCAAGTGAACAGGCTTCCTGTTCTAAGATGGGTTGCTGTAGCCCATCTGCTTCAAGGTTTGGCATGTTGTGCATTCTGGCATGCTTTTGTCCATACCTTGGCTGTAACAAGTAGTTATTTGAATAACTGTTGCCTTCCTATCAATTTGAAGCAGTCTGGTCATTCTCTGATGCCAAACAAGATATTCTCACCGGTTATGTCATGTTCAAAGTTGCTTAAATCACATATTTACCTCCCATTCTGATGCTCGCTTTGAACTTCAGGTCCTCCTGAACATGCCTAACTCCACTGAGTTGCTGCCATGTATTTAGCTGATTAGATATTTGGATTAATGAGCCACTGAACACGTGTACCTATCAAAAACGTCCGATTGGTGTCTGTGCAAACATACAATTCACCCCACTGAATATCAAGCCAGACTAAATTAACTACTAGCCTCAGAAATTCTTGGTGTGACGATGACTGACGAAACTGATCACACTCTCACCACTGAGGGATCTTATCTTGAGTGCAGTGACAGCTGAAAACCACCACATCAAGCCTCAAGTCATATTTTATGAACTATACAGCGTATTATTCTTTCATATCACCAAAAGCCACAATGACACTCAAGGAATATGTTGGACTGAAAAGAATCAAACCAGCCTAAAAAAATAAGGTCATATACACTATAATGTTTTCTTCCTTAACAGTCTGTTAAAAGATTTAAAAGCGGGTTTGCAAAAGCAACGAGAAATGTCAAACTTTAATGAAAGAGGGATTGTCTGCATTTGTTTCATCCAGTTTCCCCCGTAAATGGACCGAAAACTTTCTCTGCCCTGCACAGGATAAAAATGCAGAAAACCGACATGCTGTCGCAAAAGCAGAAACATTAGGAAACAAACTGCACAAGCCGCATGGCCTTCATGGCCCCCCGTCTGAGTGAAAGTCTGTATTTGACAGGTGTGGTCAGACGTGTGCTTTGCCACACTCGAAACTGCAGAAGCGTGGCCTCACACACACTGACACATGCTGGTAAATCTCTGCAGCGAGGTCAGAAGTCCAACAACTACAATGTTTCACAATGGTATGAAGGGGTAATTCATGAAATTACAACAAAATGCCTGCGTAAATCAGCGTTATCTCTGGTTAGGTTGCTACAAATTTATTTCCTATTTAGACATGTAGCAGATGTGAATTGACTTGGAGTTACTCTATATTAATCTGACAGCCGTTCACTGTGCCTGCAGGTGCATAGTGGGGGTTTAAAACTCTTTCAATAAAAACAGATTAATACAGCAGTGAGCGTGAACCTAAACAGTAAAGCTACATCAGAGAAGAAGAGTGAGTTCACTACGAGCAACATTTTTCCCGTTAGCCATAGACTGATTTGATATAAACA
This sequence comes from Astatotilapia calliptera, assembly GCF_964374335.1. Taxonomy (NCBI): domain Eukaryota; kingdom Metazoa; phylum Chordata; class Actinopteri; order Cichliformes; family Cichlidae; genus Astatotilapia; species Astatotilapia calliptera. The sequence continues at coordinate 13,421,632 of NC_137435.1, forward strand.
TGTTGATTACAGCAGTTGCAAGTAAATCCTAACAAGTTCTGGTGGCATGCCTGGTCTTGTAACACTGAAAAAATAATAATGTCCTCACAGGAACTTTTACACAGATCCATTTAAATGTAATTCCCACTCATTCATCATGTATTATTTCATGCATTACAAGGTCTAATTCAGAGCAGAATCGCGTGTCACAGGTGAGTGTTGCACAAAGTCTACCCAGCCACTTCTACAGGAGTAATGTAATGTGGTCACAGACCCAAGCTGTTCTCACAATAAATGCATTACCAGGTGAAATATTCATGCAGGTGGGTCAATGTGTTGCATTTTTAATGGAATATAATGGATTTATTACATGATATTAAGCTCTGTGATATCACTCCATCATCTTAGCATGCACCAAGGTTCACCAGTAAACACGCTTGATGGGCGGCACAGCTCATTCAAAGGCTGAAACATGTTTGTGTTGTTTTGGTTTTTAATTTATTTTCGTCTGTCATACAGGAAGTTAGACACCTGATTTATTTATGTGCTTCTCATATTGCAGAGTCTGTTGTCCTCCCTCTGTTGGATCTACTGAAAACCCTTTGTGAGTGCCATCTTATCCATACAGAATACACACGTACAGTACGATTCAGTGCTATTCAGCCTGACACAGAAGTCTATTTAAAATGTGTTGGTGGCCTCATCCCATGATTCACTGAGCGTTTCTTCTTCTTTCACCTTTATTCCACCTACTGTTTATATTTACATACCACTCTGCATTTAATCAGTAGTTATTATTAATCTCCTACTCCTATTGCTACTACCTGTAACTAGTTCTGCTGGCAGTTTCTTCCTGTTTAAGGGGAGTTTTTCCTTCCAGCTATCGCCAAAGGAGTTGCTCATAAGGGGTCTTGAGGGGGTCTCTAAGATTGTTGGGGTTTTTGACTGCACCTTGAGGCAGGTGTTGTGATTTGGCAGCATTATAAATAAAACTGAATTGAACTGAGATTAATTCAACTAAAGTTTTTATTTTTGTTGATGTAGTAGTTACGATATTAAGATATTTACAAACTGGTTTTACACCAGCCTGAGTTGAGTATTAACTGCAGACTTTTATGTTCACGTTGTGTGTCAGTGAGTGGGAAAGATGTAGAAATCATAGACGCATCAGAAAAAATCGATGTAGCTGTCATGTGTGAGTAATTGATTCTGGTGTGAAAGAAGCACTGGTACGAAACTGCACAGCTTGCATGTTAAAGCATACAGTTCCCCTTCAATGAGCAACATTTCCAGTGGGTCAGATACATTTTAGACCTTAATTCAGCAAAAATGTTGGACGACTCCCACACCTGTGCTTCCATGCAGTGTGTGCACGTGATAAATGGCTGCACAAAAGACCCTGAAATGACAGAATCTAATCTTGGCTGGCGTTTAGTCCGAGAAATATTTCTATGGTTGATTTGTGTCTCTTTCTGTGGCTATCTATATGAGGAAATTTCCTCCCGACAGTTTCCCTCAATGTGTCCATTGTTAAGACTGTCAGAGGTGCTGCTATCTCGCTGCCAGGTTGAGAAAACGGGCTTAGCCTTGACTGTACACTTCTAGATCACATGACTGGACATCTTTGCACTTTGCTCTCCTCGGAGACTGTAAAACACTATATGATGGATTGCTTGGATTTCTACAAAGTGTTCAGGGCAGCTGAGTCTTTTGTGCCACCCAGTGGAGAACACCCAGAACACAGGAGCAGCGCCTCTGTGTGTTTACTCATCGCCTCTACCTTTTTTGGCTGGAGGAAAAAATAAAAGCATGGACAGGTCAGCAGTCCCTCACAGGGCTTATACAGATTGACAGACAATCTTTCAGGCTCATGTTTGTACCTGTTGGCAGTTTTTAGTGTCAGGTCCTGACCTGAATGTCTGTGGACAAACACCCAGAGGAAATCCACGTGACAGCACGCTGAGAACATGTCCTCTTAGAAAAGGCCACAGCAGGGATTCCGCCTATTGACTTTATTGTTAATTCACAGTCTTTGACCACTGAAACTTCACTTTATATCCTACTCACAGAAGAAGACTTTAATGCCATGAAGTATTTTTAACAGAAATCAGTGGGCTGAAGGTGCTGTTCTTGATTTTATTTTGATCTTTGGTTTAATCATATTTCATTCTAACAGGGTTTGGTGTCTATTAAGATTACAGTGCTGTGTCAGTAAGAGTGGGTGGTTTTATTTTATTTCAACCAGAGCAAATCAAATCTCAGCTTTAATATAGATCTCATTCCCAGGCTAATGCATAGTCTGTCACTGTCAATAAAGCAGATAGAAGTCTTGCATATAAAACTTCACCTAACACAAAAGTATAAGCATCAAATATAATTCAGCTACCTAATGCAAACATGTAGAAGTGCTGTATATATTACCGGAATATTATTACTATTAGTGATCAGTAAAAAATTTTGTCCACAATAAATAGCTTTAAAATTAAAAATGTAATATAGTAATAATAACAATGCTATAAAATGTGGTAGAGCAGAAGCATAAATATCCTGCCTCCCACTTTTTGACCTTATCATTTAAATGTTGCAGCGGAAACTGAGACTCATCATTTTCATGTTTCTATTGTCCAATCTATTGTGACTCATTGATAACTGTAGCCTCAGTTTCCTGTACTTGGCTAATACATGTGGCACCCAGTGTGGTCCCCTGATGCTTTAAAGGTTCATTATGCTTTTTCAATCAGAGATACTCTTCTGCATCTACGTTTGTTGTAACAAGTTTGGGCTAATATTGCCTTTCTATCAGCTTGAAGCAGTCTTGCCATTTTCCACTGATCTCTGGCATCCACAAGGCATTTTTGCACAAAGAACTGCCACTCACTGGAAATTTCCTCTTTTCTGGACCATTCTCTGTAAAGTCTAGAAAATCCCACTAGATTAGCAGTTTTGGAAATATTTAGAGCAGCCTGGCACCAACGACCATGTTCAAATTCACTTAAATCAACTTCTTCCACATTCTGTTGCTCGATTTGAACTTTAAACACGTCTAAATGTTTTGAGTTGCTGCCACATGACTAGATGATTGCATATTTCTATTGAGAAACAGATGAACAGGCATACTTAATGAAGTGACCAATGAATGCATTTAATATAAATTATTGTAAAATGCAAAGTAAGTTTTTGCTGAAGGAGCCTGAACCTTCCACATTATGAAAAACCTAAAATAATGTTAGCTAGTTAGCATTATTTATCACAGACTTCAAATTTTTATATTAAAAACGGAATCTGATCTCCATCAGCTAAAATTAAAACGCTCTCTGGCATCGCTCTTTTTTCTAAAGTGCAAAACTGAAAAGTTGTTTATCTCACCTCAACACTTTGTGGCCTTGATGTGATTTGTAGAAATAGTTATGACTGATGAAAGCAAGCATTTCATTGGTGGCAGATCTGAAGAATAAGAGTCTGAAACCAACACTGGTTTCTCAAACCTGCCAATTTCTGTAAGTGTGTATGTACTAAATAAAGTTAGCATTAGAGCTAAATGCTAACATTATCATGACAACATGCACAGTGCTGTTGCTAACGCTAACTCAAATATTAAAGCACGCAAAGAGGCATTTACATATTTCAGGACTAAAACACCCAGTTAAGGCTGTTTAATGAGCTAAGTGTATAAAATAGGACAGAAGACAGCAGTGTTTCCATCTGATAAAACAGTGCATCCACAGTGTAAATAAAAGGCTCTCTTGCCTTTGAATATTTTTATTTAAAATGAGCATATATAGCATTTGGACAATTGACATTTGGGGAGCAGGAAATGTGCATTTTAAGTTCCTCGAATAGCATCTGAAATAATTCAAGCCCTGTGAAAGAGTCTAATGTTTCTATAGCATTTCATGCTCCACATTAACCCCGGCCTCAAATCAGAGAGAAAACAAATATGCAAATGCTTTCTAGATCCACACATAATCAAATTTACAGTTTAGTATCGCTGATAATACATTTGTTCTTTACCCCTCTGCGATGCTGTTGACTTATTGTGTTATGCTGTGTCACATTCACTGCATGTCGTGGCTTAATTTCTATTTCCCCAACTAAAACGGGATCTTACAGATCTTTGAACATTTCCGTGGAGCAGCTTTGGCCTCCTTATATGTCCTGATAGAGAAGCGGCTTTTCATTGATAACTGCTTTTCTGACAACCCTCTGCCCATGCTGCAATTTTATTTGAAAATGAATAAATAAAGATAATGATAATAGCTTTTTGAGGGATGTGATATTTCGAAGAATGGCATTAAATCCACCTACACTAGATCTTTGTATACACAGACAATGGTTACTTCAATGACCTTTTCAACAGCCAGGCCTTCATAAAATGAAAGCAACACTTTAATTTGTGCTGCATAGGTAACTTTTAACATCTCCCCACACTAAAAGCAGAGACATTTAAGAAACATTACTTTATACTGTGCCTCCAATCAGCCTAATTGTTATGCTCGTCAGCAATAGTCCACACTTTCTTTAGCTAGCAGCTGCTTTTTCATCCTCTTTCTGTCCTGACCATGTATGTACCTGCCTTTTTCTGTTTGTTGAGCCACTTAAGATTGACCTATGATTCATTCAAGAAAAAAAAGGTCCTAACTCGAGGGATAAACGGGTATTGTGGTAAACATAACAGGCATCTTAGCACAAAACCAATATATCTTTAGGCAGGTTGTTACCAGCAGCCTGTGGCAAAAACTACATCATTTGTTCTCTGATTCCCAAAAAGCTATTATCTGAAAACCTGCTATATTTTTAGACAACAGGACAAGTGGAGGACAAACGAATAAGTGTCCATAGTAAATGAACAGCATCTGAAAACTATTTTAATTCAGGAACAGGAAAATAACACCTGACACAGGACCTGAGAGATGCATCTAACCTTATCAGATACATTGTCAGTGGAAGGCTGGCTGTCAAGAAGCCACTTATAAAGAAGGAAAACAGGACGAAAACACTGATGTATGCCAAATATTTCATGGATCAGTCATGGATTGACCTCCCTAGAAATTACAAGAAAGCTTGCCTGAGAGTGTTCAGGTTGTGCTGAAGAATAAAGGTGGTCATACCAAATATTTCAAGCTTGTTAGGATTGTAAAAGCTCAGTTTTTTCCTTAAATACTGTATTTCTGTGCTTTTTTACACATTTTTAAAAAATAAACTGCTCCACTTATTTCCCATTTTCCAAGCAAATATTAAAAAAAACAAAGAGTGGCACAGCTCTGTACATTTGCATACAAAGACTAACTCCTCCTTTGTTCCCGATAACATGCTGGAAACATCAGAGTGTAGAGATGACAGGAGTTTGAGGAATTCTCACTGTTAGAGCTATTAGTTTACTGTGGACATCGACTGCTTCCCTCCTACATTTCCATTAAAAATGTATGAGTCACAGTGACAAGCTCATATTGTGCAGCCTGGACACAGCACTCTAACAGAAGCTGTGTGTGTGTGTTTGTGTGTGTGAAGCTGGATGTCTGCCACAGGTTTTCTGATATGAACCCTGAGTATAATAGGCCCTCTATCATTTATCACTCTTTATCGTCACTACAGAGAAGATTAGATTTTGACGAGCATACAGAATATACAAAATGACCTTGTTTGAGCCGGAGACATGCATCTAAGTTTTGTTTTTGTGTTTTTTTCCCTCCAAAGGGAGATAATACAGTTCTACTTGTGCAGCACAGTGTCTCACATTCCCAACCCTTCTCTGTAAGTTTGAATGTGCAATTTACATTAATTGTAGTCAGAAGTAAGTCTACTGTAATGTGAGTCAGGAAAGTCATGCTGTGAAAGTGCACCATCCTTGTTCAGTTTCTCTCCAAAGGCTGAAAACATTCTGATTTAATCTTAATAGGCAATTTGCTTCATGCTAGCAGTGCATCTGTTTGAGCTCTCCCTGTGATGCCGCACGTGTCAGAGAGCCTGAAATAAAACAAATGCTCCTATCTGAGACTCGCCTTCCTAACACTGAACCCAAATCTGTTCCTTCAAAGTATTTCCTTCAGACTAGATTAAACTCCAGGGGTAACAAAAACAGCACATAAAGACATTCCTAATATGAGAACTGCCCTCTGAGCTTTGTCAATTGTACTCTGAGTCAATTAAAATGTCTGTCCTTTACAGCAGCCCCTTCTTAATAACTTCTATCTGAAAGTTGCTGGCAGTGAGCTGAGATAGATAGAAAAAAGTGCACTCGCTGTACATGTCGATACAATACTGGGCAAAATGACACATTTCAGTACAGATGCTGCTTGTGCAATGGGAGGAGAAGTCTCTGAAAGAGCCCAATTTTCTGTTTTTTCTTTTGTGAAAAAATAAAAGAGTGATTGTTTGAGGAAAGAAGGAGACACGCTGTCACAGTATCAAAAACCTGGGCTTATTATGTGTCATTATTTTCTCAATTAGACTATTACATACCTAATCATTTGGTCTATAACATTGTGTCATAAAATGGTTAAAGGAATCTGTGCAGCTTCTGAGTATCATGAGATAAAAAACTACATGTTTAAATGTTTTGTTTTGTTTGACCAAAACCCAAATAACTACACTGTAAAAAAATTGTAATATAAAAGTGTTTTTACTGTGTATTTTACAGTTTTATATTGTTTTTTTAAGAATATCATTAAATTTACATAAATAGACTGTGATTTTACATTTCAAGTGTAAATTAACGTAAAATCACTGTAAATGTAATAAAACACAATTTTCTTGTTTTTTAAATGTATTTGTCTGTACATATGCATATTTAGATTGTCAAAATACATTCACAAATGTATCATAATTTCACAAATATTTGTCTGTTATTTGAAAGATTAAATTCAAATGTAATGCTATGGAAAAATATATAAAATCAAAATTTTTTTACATCAAATAATTATTATTATCATTGTTATTTAGGGCGATCGTGGCTCAAGAGTTGGCAGTTCGCCTTGTAATCAGAAGGTTGCCGGTTCGAGCCCCGGCTTGGACAGTCTGGGTCGTTGTGTCCTTGGGCAAGACACTTCACCTACCACCTACTGGTGATGGCCAGAGGGGCCGATGGTGCGATATGGCAGCCTTGCCTCTGTCAGTCTGCCCCAGGGCAGCTGTGGCTACAACTGTAGCTTGCCTCCACCAGTGTGTGAATGTGAGAGTGAATGAATAGTGGCATTGTAAAGCGCTTTGAGGGTCTCGAAAAGCGCTATATAAATGCAATCCATTATTATTTAAACCAACTGTATATTTCTGTACATTTAAGTATTATTATTCATATTGCTGCATTCATTGACCTTGTTTATAGGTAATTTCATTGTTTGATCACATTAAAATGTTCCTACTTTAATATTTAAAAGCACTTGAAAAAGGCAAAATCCCATGTACAATTAGGGCAACAAACTGTATTGTCATTACTGAAAATAACCGTATTTTTATGAGAAAGTTATTTTCTGTTATTTTCTGGTATTAAAATAACACCCAGCTGCTGGAATATTACTGTTTTTTTAGGATTTTTTTTTTTACAGTGTACAGTTTACTGTTGCACAAATGAAGAACAGCTATAGATGCTCTGGAAGCCGTTTTGTTTCCTGTATTTACAACTAAAAATTGCCTTTGTTAGCACTTTGTTTGCTGCACATTCATGATCTCTCCTGTGGACCTTATCCTAAAGGTGCTCTATTAGATTGAAGCCTGGTGACTGTGTAGGTCATTTGAGTACACTGAACTCACTGTCATGTTCAAGAAATCAGTCTGAGATTATCTGACCTTTGTGACTTAGTGTGTTATCCTGCTGGAAGCAGCCATCAGAAGATGGCGACAGCAGCAATACTCAGGTAGGTTGTAGATACTTAGTTAGTACTAAGAAGCCAGAAAACATCCCTTACACCAATACTTCTATAACATTATTCAGCCAGAGAACAGCTCCTCATGGGTATTTTCTCCTTTTGAGAGTAATGTCTGTAATCCTTAGAGATGATTGGGTGGGAAGATTCCAATATCTCTCAATCCAGCCTATTAAATCCCATTTTCTCCCAATTCTGATTCTCAGTTTGAGCTTCAAAATGTTGTTGTCTAAATGCTCTGACATGCTGCCGTGTGATTGGCTGATTTTATATTAGTTAACAAACAGATGAATAGGTGTAACTAATGAAGTGGCTATGTAAGACCAACTAAATTTCAGTGCATTATTTGTTTCCAGTATGCTGCAATGCATGTTTGATTCTTTATACTAGGAACTGCTGAGCAGAACCTTCGTTGGCCTATAATGAAATAAATCAAAATTCAATATGTCAACACTTTGCTTTTCCCCCAGTTTTTCAAGCGATTTTTGCACATCTATCCACTCGGATGTTACGTTGCGCATGTGCTGTTGTAAAAAAAGTTTCTGTTTGGTGGTTCTTCCTTGTAGGTGATGTTTGTGTATCATAACCGTACAGCAGAAAAGTGCCCCACAGTGTATTACCTAAGCCATCGTGCAGTTCCTTTATAGATGTTTTCATGATCTTGCAGATTTTGGCATCCACAGCTCACATTGTTTTTGCTTTCTCTGTTTCAAACATTGGAAATTTCATGTTGAAAGCACTGCGGTGACTTTTAATATCCTCTCCCTGAATTATAGGGATCGGTTTTTCAGATCCTTGGTCAGTTAGCACATGGTTATCGACTGTTACCACAAGCTTTGAAAAATCTGCTCCTTCTTAATGATAATTCATGACCTGCTTTACTACCTGCTTTTAATTGCTAATGAATTAAATTAAAATTTGTTTTTTAATGTATGCTTGCTGCAGGGTTTCTATGTAGTTCTTTTTCACTCATCAAAAGTAAATTGATCTGATGGCCAAGCTTCTGTGATTATTGAACTGTAAGAAATATTCTGATATAAATCATGCAAATTAATGTGATACAAAAATGCCAAATGCAATGCAAGCTTAAAGCAATAAAAGTAACAAACCCCCCCAATAATGATAAAATGTACATAACTCTCAAAAACCAAAGAAAACTAACTGTTAAAATTACATCTTCAAATTTTTATAACATTTTTATGGCTTCACATTCACATTACTGTTACATTACTAAAACATGGATATATTTAAGATCCATTGTTCATAATTTTGTTCCCAAAATGATAGAATTGTAAGTAATTCTATCAGTTTACTTTGAATAAGTCAGTTTCTCCATTTTCTAATTAAGTGATAATGAAAATCTGTTGGTAGCATCTCTGCTGTTGTTTCCTGCATGCACGCATGCTGATATTTATTGATGCCTCTGGGTTTTGTGAGCAGATTATTAATTTCCCAATAATGAGATATTCTTAGAAGGGACATTTGACAACTAGTGCAAGCATGGAAACCAATCAGAGCTGTAGCAGTGCTGGTACCTCGGTGAGATTATGCAGCCTCCGTGTCAAAGAAAACAGGTGCACTTATGAATTGAGGCCAGCAGAGGACTCCCCTGAGCCTCTGCTGGAATCAGCTGCTGCTTAGTGTGCACTCTGAAAAGACCCTTTCCTCCCTTTTGTTGTTTATTCTTTCACTCCTTCGTGAGCCTTGTTGCACAAGGTCATTGTTGGCTTCACACAACTGCTGCAGAAAACACACAAAAAAGAAAAACAGAGAAAAACATGTCCACGCACAGCACATGGTGTGTGTTTTATATCTGGCAAATGTATTACATATTACATATGTGATACACTGACAGTATTATCACTGTGAAACATGGTGGAGAAGCAAGACTTGAGGCCCGTGATGCAATCTGGCAGATGAGATAAATGGGCTCTCAAATATAAGTGGCAATTACATGAGAGTTCTATTTGTACCAAGCAATCAGTGGCTGAAGATCTGGAAACTGAGAACACTTTTTTCCCTTCATTTCTGCAAATATCAGATTCAGTAGATACTGTTAAGTGGAGCTCATCGAATCTAGTCTGCGTTTCACAATCCCGTAAAACAAGTTACATTTTAATTGCTTTTCCATAAAACATGATTTCCCCTAAAACAACAGGAAAAAACTTACACTGCAAACTGCTGTCTGAGCCCCTGAATATGTATATAACAAAAAGCTCAGAACCACGTATGTTATCGTATGTTATGGCGGGACGTTTGTGACAGAAATGAGGCGCTGATGATGTGAATTTTAAGCTGTAAATATGCATGCATGGATGTATGGATTACAGCTTGTGTAGCAACAGAGATAAGACAAGGAGATGGAGCCAATTTTCTGCCTGGAAAAGAAAGATATAAATGCAGACATTTTTATTTTTACTTGAGAAAAATAGACCAATTTTTGACTACTACTTACATTATTTTGGTCTGTATACATTCAGTTTATTTGCCTATATATTCCAACTACTATAGCTTCTCTCCCAGCGTCCCTTTGCTCTGTAAGCAGATCCAATCAATGAATTGAAACATGCCAAAAACAACCCTTTTTCTCCAGCAAGTTTCTGCTGTTAATCAACCTGCTGACCTGTAATCTTCTGACTTGGAGACATCCCAAGGTTGGTTTTTCGTGTTACTTATTTAAAAAAAAATAACTTCAACACATCATAATTTGTGTTTAAGAGATACTTCTGGAGTGATAAACACGAACTGTTCTCACCTTTACCTTGAAACGATCAACCGAATGAATAAACTACTGAGAATTCACTTGACTCATTCTGGTAAAAGACGCAGATTTACTCCCCACCGTATATTCTTGGGTAAAGCTTAAATTTAAAGGTTGAATTTTTTTTTGTAGTTAGAAGAAAACATTCACAATGAAAGCAAGTTTGTTTTCGGTACATCTTTGTTGCATCTTTGCATAATAATAAACACAGTACTAACCACGATGAAAGTTAATTTGATTGAGCCCCCTGTAAAAACTGAGAGATGGATGTGCTTAGAGTGATTCAAAGCTCCAAGAGGAGCAGCTACAAGTTCTTCCTGATGTATATTTACAGCCTTTAATCAATGTGATGTTATGCAGTCATATACAAAAGAAGCTTTCACAGGACTCGACGCGGTTCTTAGAAAAGTTTCTCTCTGATTCAGTTGCTTGTAGAACCACGTTTAGCACCAATAATCTGAAGTAATTGTGTTCTGTGTGATTTCATCAGTCTCTCACATCGTTGCAGAGGAATTTTCGCCCACTCTTCTTTATAAAGTTGCTTCAGTTCATTGAAGATTGTTGGTATTCGTTTATGCACAGCTCTCGCACGACAACATTTCAATCAGGCTCAGGTCTTTGATCATGGGTCATTGCAGGAACGTGATTTTCATCCATTCTGTTGTAGATTTACTGCCCGTGCATGTGATCGTTGTTGCTGTTGGACAGGCTCACATTTGACTCTTGAGGAGCTCATGGTTGACTCAGTGACTGCGAGGTGCCCAGATCCTGTGTCTGCAAAACAAACCCTCCAAAGGACCTTGTTCCAGACGTCTTGTGGTTTGTTCAGTGACTTTGCAAATCTAATCTAACGGTTTCTCCTGCCAACCCATGTGAACAAGTCATACTTCCGCAGTCTTTTTCTTTTCGTGCTGTTGTTTTAAGATTTATCTCTTGGGATTTCTGCAGTTTGTCTGAGCGTCACATGGGTGAATTTTCTGGGACATCCACTCTTGGAAAAGTAGCATTCACTTACACCTGAATGCTAGAGATCAGCAAACTCCCAAAACCTCTGCGTTTATACAGGTGCTCACACTTCAAGTCAAGTGATTAGCTGGCAGATTTTGGCTGCCTCTGACACTCTTAATTCCTATGGAAGCAGTAGATCTGCACTTAGCTTTTTCCCCACAGAGTCCTGGGAAAGCCTTCTTTTTTAAACAGGACTGTGGTTGTTAAATCCGCCCCATCACGTGACACAAGCTGTGTTGAAATCAATTTTCGTAAGTTCAAACAACTAACAAAATTCAGTAAATAGATGAATCAAATAATCCGATAAATCAAATAAACCGGAAATTAAATACGACTGAGGCTTGAGCAAACAAACCATCTTAATGAAGCTGAAAGAACCAACAAAACTACACTGTCAGTGCTTCGTTTAATTAAGCCAGAAGAATGGCACAACATCAAATTTTCACGCAGCTTTTTTGCTCATGTTTTTTATGTTTAGCTGATAAGTTGCATCTTTTAGTAAAACTAACGTCCAACAGATTCTAATGTGGATCCCCAGTAAATCAAAATTATGAGCTGGTAACCGAATCTCCTCCTAATATGAAAGTCATTAAAGGAGCAGTAATGAATTAATAAGTAAGACTTATGAGCTGGTAATTCGACTTTATTTGTTTTCATAAAGACTAACTTTTAATCTATTTAGGCATTATAAGAGTTCTGATGGAGAAGATGTGACTACTGGGAAAGACAATTATTTAAAGTGAAGGCAGCACACTGCAAATTATTGATCTCTGCAGTGCCTGTCTGTCATTCTGTCTGAAGTGCATGAATGATGGCTTGGGATTAAAAATACATGTTAAATGAGCAGATAGAAGCTGTAACATTCATCACACAGTGCACTGTACTGTAAGCAGCCGCATGCAGGCTCCTTTTATATAAGCTTATCAGATGCAGCAGGAGCCAGGGCTCCTCCAGGGCTCTTCCAGCCACGTGCTCAGTTCAAACCACTCTAAAACAATATAATGTGACAGCACCATTTAAGAGCGTGACAAAGGGGGAGCCACGTTGCCATGTATTGCTCCCTCTGCTGGTCAGGGTCGCAGCAGATTTAAGAAGACAAAAAAAAGCTCTTGAGTCAAATGTTGGTGCAGTAGTAGCTGCTTACCTTTGCACTCTGGTGCATTGAATGTAAATGACTTTCTGCTGTTGGCCCCGTGCTGCTGTGACACTCAGCCTATAAATAAACTCTACAGTCCCCCCGGCTATTTTCTCACACACACATACACACACCGGGGAAACAAAACCCCTGCTCCTGTGACTAATGAAATCTGCTGACAAGATATCTTAGCAGGTCAGCAGCTAGAGGACCCTCGATCATGTAAAAAGAGATAAGAGGAGCTTAATTAGTGGCAGCGAATGGGATCCAAACATCCTGAGAGGGATGTCAGCTTTTATCAGCAAGATTCGAGATTTTTCTTTTTTTTTTGGTAAGTGCTGTGGCTGCTGCGAAAGTGAAACAGTATGGAGTTTGTCATAATGAGATGGAGCCAGACGGTGATCAGAGCCACATAAGGTCAGAGCCGGGGGGGTGGTGAGAGGCCGACAGCTGAATCTCACATTCTTCACCGCAGTTAGACAGACTGCCACATCCCACCATCTGTACCTCCCTGTACTGTCAGCACGCACATATACACACATATACTCACACATATACACACACACCTACAGCAAAAGGGAAAAAAAGACCAAGTGTCACCTTAAATCCTGCTTAATCCTAAAAGGGGAAAAAAGATACTGAGTAGAAAGAAAAGAAAAGACCCCCTTGTTGAGTGTTACAAGGATTAACACGCACATATATACACACACAATCTTGGGAAATCTATCTATCTATCTATCTATCTATCTATTAGGGGTGCAACGATACTCGTATCGATATTGAACCGTTCGATACAGTGCTTTCAGTTCGGTACGCATATGTATCGAACAATACAACATTTTTAATTTATTTCATCAACTTTCCTTCTGACGATGCTGTCTGTGTTGAGAGCTCAGTGGATCTCCGTTCGACTACTCTGCCTAGGCTGCACTGTCGAGCGCAGATCCACTGAGCACAGCGCAAGCTAGCAAGACAGAAGCTAAGCTCATTGCAACATGGCAAATTGAACCTCCCCCACCCTCATTCAGATCTGGCCTTTGGAACTATTTTGGTCTTCATGTGAAGTATGACCCTTACGGAGCCCCGCAGGGGACATAGGAGAAAAAGAAAATTAAGACGGACTTTTGCGAGATCTCGCAAAACTAACTCGGGATCTTGCAAAAGTTTTGCGAGATCTCGCAAAACAAACTCGGGATCTCGCAAAAGTTGAATTCCAACAATGGCGGCAGCTACTTAGTTGCAATATTACTCTTTCTGGGTCACAAAATACACTTTTAAGATATTTTGAGGCATGAATGTAGTTGTGTAAACGTCAGATATCTGCTCGGTTTACAAGACATCACATATTTGCAAAAGTGCTCCGACGTTTTCGGAGATCTGACACCCACCATCTTGAAGCTAACGGGAGGTTGAGACCTACTACAGCCGGGAGGAACACCGCTCTCCCGGCACATCGTGCCTTGACCTCCCGGTTGGCCTCCGAAGAATGCGAGATCCCGAGTTTGTTTTGCGAGATCTCGCAAAAGTCCGTCTTAATTTTTTTCTTAATTTTTTTTTCTCCCATGTCCCTTGCGGGGCTCCATAGACCCTGAAGGTAAGCGCGTCATGGACAAAAGTAAAACAGTATGTTGGATGTGCCACGCAATGCTCAATTTGTGGGAACTAGTGCGTTAGCGCAGTTAGCTTGTTAACGTGTTGACGCCGTCCAGCCCCATGCACGGGGCGATCCGCGGTAGCTCGTTAACTGAGATTTGCCGTGTTGTGGCATTAACGTCATTTCAGATTAACGCTGACAGAACTAGTGGGAACAAAATTAATATGACTGCACATTTACGCCGACATCATCTTAGTGCAAAGACAAGTGGAAGCAGACAAAAACAACAAGCACGCATGCTACAAACTTTACCCGAGTCGTTTAGACAGCCGTTAGCACATGATTCTCCTTATGGGGACATGATATGTTTAATATGCTGCTGAGAATATAGCCCAGAAGAAGAGTATAGTATAGCTTTTATTTTGGAAAGAGCCATTTCTCTGTAATAAACTCTCTTTTCCAAAGATGAGGGATTTCTCGATCAGATAGATTTATTATTTTATCCCTTTGTTGTTTCAGCAACATTAAATTTAAAAACTGTACTTTTGAGTTAAAATATATATTTATAATTTTAATAAATGACAAATTAAAAAAGCATGAACATTTTTTGTATCGAAAAAATATCGAACCTTGACACCAAAGTATCGAACCGAAACAAACCGTGAATTTTGTGTATCGTTGCACCCCTACTAACTATCTATCTATCTATCTATCTATCTGTCTGTCTGTCTGTCTGTCTGTCTGTCTGTCTGTCTAACTGTATATGAGTGTGTTAGAACAACAAGTTCTTCAAAACTTAAGCTAATAAAATAATCTTACATTAATCTTACATTAACTTTGACTTTAAAAACTCATAATTAACACCTGGCACCATTGTAAAAGTTCCCATCAAGTTCTCCCCATACTTTTTGAGTTTTTGACGCTGTCTGCGTGACTCCTTTTTTGTTTTACAGTTTTTCTCGATTGGTTTGGCTCATTTCTTGAAACCGTGGACAAATCTCCAAACCACCTTGCAATTGTTCACAACAGAATGTCATTTCTCATTGGTTTTATCAAATTGCAAATGCTTTAGTACATGTCTCAAGTGACTCTGTGCTTCTTTTCAAATGATTATGTACAAGTAGCTACAGTTAGCACAATGAGCCCACATTTAGCACATTTTCCAAATAAATAGATCTTGGTGATCTAAACTGATTAGTTGATTTTTCAGTGAAATGGTCACTCACTCCAAAACATATCAGCATGGTTTCAGTGTGTAAGTCATCATATGCACAATTGTCTGTTCAACTGTCAAAATTAGTCAGAGATATAATACCATGAAAGTATGTCTTGGAACATTTGATAAAGTTACGACAGTACTTGACAATCAATCAGGTGAAAGTAGAACTAACGAAGGAGCAGTTTCCCACATCTCAGATGACCATGAAACAGATTTACGGGGTACCATTTGAGAGAAACTGACGGAGTGAAAGGGCTGCGGTACCAGTATGTGCATGTAAGTCAACTACTGGTTGTCTATCATTGTAACACTATTACAGTAAGACATGGTTACCACTGTTTTTTTGTTTTGCGTTATCCTTTTTACCTTCAGAATCCAGCTTTGTGTGACTAGAGCATTTTGCCTAGAAATTGTCTTCAGTTGTCCACTCCCTGTTTTTACAGTACTTTAGATCCTCCCTGCAGTATCTGTCTCTACTTGACTGATTAGATTTATTTCTATTCTATTGTAGAGAATAATGGCATTAGAAGGCAACGAAACCCCTCACATCCTAGTGTTCGTTGATGAAGCTGGCTTCAACCTGGCCAAAGGTCGAAGGCGTGGCCGTAACATCATTGGCCACCGAGCCACTGTGGATGTCCCAGGCCAGCGAGGAGCAAATATAACAATGTGTGCCGCCATATCAGAAAGAGATGTGGCCACACACATTCCCAGTTTAGGGCCCTACAATACGCAAAAGCTCCTCAATTTTTTGGACCACCTTTATACTGATCTGATCCCAGAAAATGAGAGGTGAAGAAGGACCTCAGCTACCACATTATGTCTGTCACGGCTGCCGAGGCGAGCCGTGTGGAGTTGGAAGAAGGACCCAAGATGCAGGCAGTGGATGAGATACCGGTGGTTTTATTTACAGAGGTGTAGTGGCAAACAAACAGTGGGGCATAACAAATAACTAAAGACACCTAAACTGGGAGAACTAAAAATAACAGACCTGGGAGCATATGACAACGGGATGAGAAGCAGAGAGACGCAGACGACGAACAGGACACCGTGGAACACAGGGCAACAGACTGACACGGCGTTACACAGACAAACCGGCAACAGGCTGGAGAACACACAGGGCTTAAATACACACACCAGTAATCAGGGGATGAGAGACAGGAGGGCAACACAGCTGGGAGGAATCTGAGCTGACGGGACAGGGGAAACGTAAACTGAGCACACTCACATATGACACAGACCTTCACAATAAAACAGGAAACTCAGACACATGGAACCAGACAAGACATTGAACTAAACAGACAGATTCACAAACAGATGGGGTGACACCATAGACAGACAGATACAGACGCGGACTCAGAGGCAGACTGAATATAACACATAGAACTTAAACAATCATCATCAAGAAAATGATAACGAACTAAAAGCGCTGGGTCACCGACCCAGGACCATGACAGTGTCATTGTGTGGGATAATGTGAACTTCCACCACGACCCACGCATCAGAACCTGGTTCACCACCCATCCCCGGATGCTGATGGAGTTTCTTCCACCTTACTCTCCTTTCCTAAATTGAGGGTTTTTCTTTTCAGCTTGGAGGTGGAGGGTGTATGAGCATCAGGCTCAAGACCAGAGGGCCCTGCTGCATGCAATGGATGCTGCATGTGAGGACATCACAGGGGATCAATGTAGGGGATGGTTGAGACCTTCACGCCGTTTCTTCCCTCGCTGCATCGCAAGGGAAAATATCCGTTATGATATGGATGAGAATTTATGGCCTGACAGTGAGCAGCGCGTCGATGGCCAGGGGGATGAGGATGGTGGCCAGGAAGGAGAGGGTGACAATGGCGACCACTGAAAATATTACTGTACTATAGTTCTGAAACCTTATTTACAGTATGGTAGGCTAGAGTTCTTTTTGTTTTTTTTTGTTTTTTGTTTGTGTTTATAACTGTTCACATTTACAGAATCCTGCATATGTTTTCTTTTCACAGTATGTTCTCTAATGTTAACATTTCTTTGTACGGATAAGTATGTTTACAGTTTCCTTGAGTATGAGTGGTTTACTGGAGGCTGATTTTACTGTAACATCTTTTAGTTTTATTCATAGTGGTATTCTGTTGCTAGACCTGTGCCTCAGTGACAGAACGTCTAAGCATTTTGACTTGCAGTGCTTAAACAATGCCAAAGGTATAATGCATTTTGGGGGCATTGACTATTTATATGAGAAGGATATTTAGTTTTGACACATGGATAAACTCTTTTGGGAGAGGTGTGAGCTTTTGCAGGGGATCCATGGTGTTGTGCTAAACCATCCAGGTTATTTTGACAAAAGCACTAAATGAATGCACATGTGCCAAGGCAATTGAGAAGGATCTGTGCTATTTTGACTGTACTGACCTTTTATATGGGAAAGGAATCTGCTTTTGAAGCATGGACGAAGAGTTTGGGGAAGGATATTTGATTTTGCTAGTGAGCTATACTGTTGGGCAGAACTGTAAGACTGTTTGGCCAAATGACCTTATGGTTTTGAGATTGTCATCTCGGTTTCAAGAAATGACCCAAACCAATCGAGAAAAACTGTAATATCAGTGGTCACACATAATTCATTCAAATTTTCTTTTTCACATTTTCCCCAAAATTTTGTTGTAATTACAACACATTCAAACAGAAACCCGGCCAGTGTCGAACGTTATTGTTGAATGAGCTCCACGACCTTCTGAACACAATAGGTGCAACACTCTCTCCCACAGCATCTGCTCCTTTAATTGAAATGTTTCAAAGCTGAGCTGATCAGCAGGCATGTACAAATAACTACAGCCTTGGCTGAATGTCTAATGACTATCACTGATTATTCACTAATGCGCTGAAAAACAAACTGATTCATAAGAACTCCGATTTAATGAAAGATGCACAAACAAGTAAAACAGGGGAGTTTCGGAAGTACTCCTGTATTATCTTTGCATGTTCACAAAGGAGAAAGGAAAACATCAAAGACACAACTCTAACTACATCTAAGCAGAATGTTGTTAATCGGGTCAGCATTATTTACTGATGACTTCTCTGAGGTTTTCCACGGAAAATAAGATCTTTATTTCCACCTGATACCTCCAGGACTCTGGCCACTCTCTTGTTGAGATGCCTCTGTGTTATACCTACTTCGCCATTGTGGCCCTTAATAAGGTCCACACTTCCACAGAAGCAGAGATCGAATCTATTGTGGGGCCCCTCTTTGTCTCCTGCCATGCAACAGACATCTGGACCCCCTCTTCTGTTGCACAATTTCCAGTCCTATTGAAAGGGACAAAGGAAAGCAGGCATCAAGCATCCAAAAGTCACTCTCAATCATGCTGGACTTTCACAACCTGACATGAGCACAATGAGGTGGAGGGAGATGAAGCAACAGCACCGAGGAATGGGTCTGGGCCCCGCCCCAAGGGAGCTGTTTGTGTCCAGAGCTCCCTGAGAGAAAGACCCCGGCCAAACTCTAGAGGCTACAGCAGGGCCAGATTGTGGAAGAGTGGGTGTGAAACAGCAGCTGCTGAACAAATCTCGACATGAGGGAGTGGATGACAAACAGCAAGACTGAGATGATGTGAAGTGGAGAGGACGCAGGACATGTTAGCACACACGGTTGACGCTCTCTGTCATCATTATCAGCCTCAGCAGCAGCGACAGTGATGATGAAAGTGAGAGAGTGATTATGGCTGTGCTGAGGTGTTGGAGTGATTACGGATAAACAATGGCAGTTGTCGCGAATTCAGATTGTTACTTCTATGTCGGAAGCACCTCTCATTAGGGGCTTTATAGCAAAAGGGGAAAATGCACAAGCAAGCATGAGGAACAAGTTTCATCTTTGTGAGCCTCCAGAAACTGAGACTCATGCATGTGAAGTGTCAAGAAAAAGGAACTAATAAAGTGAATACAACAACTAGTGGCTAAAAATGACTCAAATATCAATTTAATAGGTGATAATAGAAATGAAAAAACTCAATTTAAGTTTTAATCATTAAAAACTTTACCTCACTGACACTGTTTTGGTGTCACTTTAAAGGAAAACAGAGCCTTTTACTTGAATAAATTTAGCTTTTATTGAGGTTGAGGAAACTTAAAATAGCATTGTGCAGAGCATGGAGTCACAAATCAGTGTTCCTGAGCAAGACTCTGAATCCCAAAATGCTTTTATGTCCATGTCTGCCCAGACTCTTATAACATCTGTAGTGATGACTGATAAATAATTAAGTTAATGTTAGGCGGCATGGTGCAGTGGTGTGGTTAGAGCACGGTCTGGGCTTGAATCCACCTGGTGCTGAGCCTCTTCTGTGTGGATTTTTCATGTTCTGCCGGTACCTTGTTCTCCCACGCTTCCTCCCACAGTCCAAAAATATCCATGTTAGGTTACAGGCTGATTCTAAATCGTCTGTAGGTGTAAATGGTTGTCTGTCTCTCTGTGTTTGCCCTGTAATAGACTACCATCTGGTCCAGGTTGTATCCCTGGATGGAAGTTGATGGAAAACAAAAGTGCCAAAATTAGAAACATCCTGAATCAGATTTATGAAAAACTATTCTACTGTATTTAGGGCTATTGTCCTAAAAGCTCCCTGAAAAGCCTTAAGTTGATTCAACACACTGAAGTACACAGAGTACTAATGGAAGCTAGAAAGAGAGATCATATTTCTCTCTTATTATTGTCTCGTCATTGGCTCCCAGTTAAGCCCAGATTTAACTTGAAAATCCTTTTCCCCGCATACAAAATCTTAGATGATCAGACAGTATCATATCTTAAAGACCTCAGAGTATCATATGGTCCCAACAGAGCGCTTCCTTCTCAGAGAGCAGGCTTCTTGCGGTTCCTAGTTTCTAAAAGTAGAACAAACTACCAGGCTCCTCTCTCCAGCTCCCAGTTTGGGTTCAGGAGACAGACACCCTGTCTACTACTAAAATGATGTCTGGATGGCCGGATCAGGTGGCCATGAAACATCCCTTAGTTATTCTGCTGTAGTCTCTGCTTCTGCTGAGGACCCATGACGCTCTGAGTATTTTCCTCCACTTTCCTCTTATTATTTTCACAACTTCATGTCAGTAACTGCTGTAGTCTGTCCTTTTTCTATTTATCATCTCTCTGTCATCAGCGAAATCTTTTCTCTTAATCTCAGACTGCTCCTGCACCCACTGTACCGTTTGGGCTTGATTTTCTTGGAGATTTCTTCCTGTGAAAAAGGACTTCTTCCTTCCCACTGTCCTCAAGTGCTAGCTCAGTAGAGATGGTCTGATTGGCGGTGTTTCTTGTGTAACATTGGTCTATATATGTCTTTATCTTTCAATATAAAGTGCTGCTCGATGACTGTGGCTGTGAACTAAAACTAAATAAATAAAACTGAATTTAACTTGTCCTGCTGTTACCAAGTTACCGCACGGATTAAATGACCAGAAAAGCGTCAACACTTCAGCACTTTATCCTGGGATGTTGATCTAAAAATGTCTGTAGTTTTTCATAGATTATTGAGCTGCAGCCAAAATTAATTTTTATTACTAAAGGAACTTTTGACCTGAATCACCAAAATTAAAGGAAGTTATATCTTCCAGGTCCAAGTATTTGTTTGTTACAAATTTGAGGACATTTTTATTCAGGCGTTAAAGAGATGGATGGACTCACAAGTCAAAAATGCAATGCAGTTCTGGCCAAGCTATGCTGATGCCAAGGCATTAAAAATCCCCATATTTGCCATGTAACTTATTCTACTGAGAGTTTAGATCTTGGAATCTGAACATTAAGTCTAGGATTTACCCTCTAACCCACTCGTTCTGGTTCTCAACCTTTTTGTGTGACCCTGAAATTGTAATGCTGCCCTACATTACAACCCAAGAGCATTTCTATTGGCTTACATTAATATTAGACATAAAACCACCTTTAAGATCTTCACATTATTAGCCATAATTAGTTTTCAGTATTTTTGTCATTAGCCAATATAGACATTAAAAGCACACCCTTTACCTGAAACACAAGTATCATTTCTAATAAAAGTGACTTCCACACTGACGCTTATACTACCACAGTTCATAATAAGACCAGCAGCTGTGCCCCTTCTGCAAGTTTTATTTCACGCTCCCGTCCTGTGAGTACACTTTGAGAGCGCAGATGTCGTGTCTGTCTCTTTAAAACACAGACTCCTGGAGGTTGGCGAGGATTGTTGCGGATCTGGGAGTGCGCAGCTCGGCTCGGCATGTTCAGCGCTTCATATTCGCTCAAACTGACGCTGCAACCCGCAAGTGCCCGACTCTGAGCAGAGGAAGAGGAGAGGAATTGTTTTATTTATGACCGGGCTAAATATATTTAAGCCTCCCCACCCCCTCTTTTTTATTTTATTTTTTTTGTTTTTTTTGTTTTGTTTTCGGCAGCAGCAGAGGGAGCATCTTAGGAAGAAGTCGCTGTGCGTGTGAGCGACCATGCGGACACTAAGAAGTGATGCTGCTGAGTTTTGTTATTAGGTTTCTCCTCCCGGGCGGTGCTGATGCTGATGCTGATCCTGCTGCTGTCATGGGTTCCTGGGAGTGACATCAAAGTTTTTTTTCGGGCTGATCTCAAACGTTTGAATATTCCAGCTGAGACTTCGTTTTCAAAGCCATCAGCTCGGCCAGTTTTCTTTAGTAAAATCCGTTTTTTCTTTTCTTTTCTTTTCTTTTCTTTTTTCCATGACTGGAGTTTTGGTTTAACTGATCATTTTGACGCTGAGTCCCTCAAGAGAGCTGCAGACTCCGGCGGATTTGGCACCGGGAGAGTGAGGAGATGAACGTTGCCAATTTACTACTAGTGACTGTCTCCTTCGTCAGCGTTTCTTCAGGTAAAACGATGTTAATTCTACAAAAGTCTCGTATAACTGGCTCTTTCTCACACGCACACGTGCACGCGCACTAACAGCTCATATGGCGTGACTGCCTCCTAGTTGTGCTTGGCTTTTCTTATCGTGTTTTCTGTCCCTCCAGATGGGTGTAGATGTTGTGTTTAGCTTCATTTCAAACACCCCTACAGCTGTGGGAACTGAACACATCCTCCCCAACAACAGATGGATTTTAAACTGGAAATGTCACATGTGCATTCATTTTTATTTCATTATTTTAATACCACCGATGAATGCCAGCAAGACTCTCATGTTCTCAGTGTCCCCTTGGTCCCTGAAGTGGCCACACAGCGAAACCATTAGACCACAGCAGAGGTCAAAAGAAGCTCCACTCAAGCAAAAGCGAAACCATTAAACTCTCACTTTTAATCCAGCTGTGAGCGCAGAAATTGTGAGGGGTAGTGCAATAACCTGACAAGCCACCACCCTCCAGGCGTGCTTATAGAGGCGCACACACATTACCAAAGATGCTTTTAAAAGATCATTTTTGATTACCTTTGACAAAAGGATTATATTTTAATCGTTGCTCTAGTAACAGCTTAAATTTCCAAGCCTTAATCCAAAGCATAAATAAAAGCAGGGCTCAGAAAAAAAAAACAATTCATGAGAGTGCAGATGTTTTGTTTTGTTTTTTCATTCTCAATGGGGCTAAAAAAATTTAATGTTAAGGAAATTAAATTTCGACTCAGTGGACATGAAAGGAAATAAATCTCTCTTGATTAAATGATGTATTTACATTTTAGACCAAAGCCTCATTAATACTGGATTTGCACAGCCAGTGGAAACACTGATATTTTAGAGTTCAAAGAAAGATTAAAAAAAATACACAGACAGTTCTGGAATTATTTAAACTAGACCTCCAAAGGGATCCAGTGGTGCTGCTGTAGAACTTTTTGTTGTATAGTTTACTTGGATGGCTTCACTGACAGTTTGTGACACTGATGTTATTCAGGATTATATTCGATTTAATAACTGGACTCAAAGATGGTTAATCCTGAAAACAGTCCTCAGAAAACTTTTAGAGTTAATGATGGAAACATTTAAAACCCTTGTGTACAGTTGCAACAATGTCTACACATATCCCCAAAATTACGTGCAGAGAAAATGCTTCACAGGAAACTTTTTGTTGCTTTTTTGACAAAAATGATTATTAAGCCTTTAAAGTAACACATTCAGTTTGGTTTACAACATCTGTTTGAATCATTATGACGTCACAGGCCTAGAGACTGGTTGGCAACCTCCAGTTACAAAGAAGAAGAAGAAAAAATACGTGTTCTTATTTAGTGATTGGTTGCTGAAGGTTACTGACTGTAGCAAAAGGGCGTGCTGCATCAAAATCCTCCAAACAATTGCTTTGGTTACTAGCAAACTGCCACATTCATTAGTTAGCATGGAAGAAGCTAACTTATTTGCAAAGACTTGCTTTGAAGGCAAATGTTTTCCGTCTCTTGGTTGGTGACTGTTTGCAAACAAGTCGTCATCTTCCCTGCAAGCACAAAATTCCTCTTTGCAACCAATTTCACCTCGCCATTTATAGCAACCACTCACCTGTCTATACATTTTTAACTAATCACCTGTTGTTTTGTTTAGTTCTGACCAACTCTGGGGGGTAAAGGATTTGTCTTCTGCTGCTAAACTGTGCTTGCACGCTTGTTTATGGTGGCAAGTTATAGCACCCAGGGGTTTTACTCGCATTGCTGGTAAATGTTAAAGTTTTGGGCCATAAAACCAAGCGCAGCTCTATTTTACAATGTCTTCAGTCATAAACAAAAAAAATTGCTTCAAACCCTGAGCTCTTTAACCCCAGTAACTTTGCTTGCAACCCACATTGCTTCATTATTGTAAACTGGAACCACCTCTGAACATTAAAGGTACTTCTCAACACCCACACCATCTGCCCACATCTATTGATCTGGAGTGGGTATTTCCTCTTGTCCCGCCTCTACGATACAGCGTGTTCCCATATGTATTTTCATAAAAGCATTCGTGAAAAGGATTCGAACAGGCTTCATGACTCCTGCTTGAACCGCGCTCAGACAAAAACACCACCGGTACACACAGCCTAGCAGTTTTTCACAAAGCCTCCGTGTGATTGCGAACAACAATGGCCTGCCTCACAATGTGCATGTAATTCAGCCCAGCAGCTCGCCTCTCACGCAGACATGCAAACCGAACCTCAATTAATAGACTTCAATACGTCTCATTGAAATTTCTGTTATCTCGAGCTGTATTCAGACTCAGCTGTTGTGGTGCTTGCTGCAGAACTAATCGATGCTAAACAATCCTTAGCTGGTGATTTGTGTCCGCTCCGATCCCTGCGGTCATTACTTAGCGACAAATGTGGCTCAGGGCTGACTAAAGCTTCCTATAGTACTTCTTGATAAAAAGAACACAGATGATGAAACCACTGCAGAGGGGAGGTAGTCGTCTAATGTGCCACAGCCTCGAGTCATGTTGCCGGATGCTGATGATGTCCCACTTCTGGTACAGTGGCTGATGACATCATTTAGAGTTTAGATGATGGAAGAGGAGGACGGTTGCTAAACAAAGGCTTCAGTTCTCAGTCTGATGCCAGAAGAAAATCAAACCCGACTCATCGGCTTTGAAATGTAGTCTGCTGTGACATGTTATCACCCTCCCGCAGAGATTACTTGGCAATGTCACAAGAACTCCTTGAATGTTTTGGCCCTTTTAAGTATGTAAATGAATTGAAATGAGAAAAAAAAGAAAAGAAAAAGACATGAGTGAATTTCAGCAGACAGCCACGAGCCCCAGCTACAAGCTGCCAGCCTTCTGCTGCTGTCTCACTTTAACTTTCGTGTAAAGTTCGCCTCTGAGCTTTCTGCAGGTTGTGTTTCTGTTTTTGTTTTTCCCACCAGATATAAAGCTGTGAGCTGAGACAGGTCCAGGTGTTTTCGTGTGTGTGTGTTTAACTCCGAGCCTGGGTGTTGATAAAAGGCTCTGAGATATGAAGCAAAACAGGACGTCCCCTCGGTGTCTCTGTTGTTTTCACACATTAGCATGACTGCAGTACACTTCTGCCCCTGGGGAGGATGCGGGGTTAATATTTGTAAATACTAATTAATGAAAGCAGCCCCCAGCCTTATGAAACACCACAGCTAGGAGCCAAGAAACGCCAGATATAGCCCGAATAACCAGCTTGTAAAATGCAATCGTGATCTCCCTCTCAGCTCCTACCCGGCTTACTTTGCGTGTTAGATGAGGCAGAGATGTAGGAGACGCCTTGAGCAAACATGTGGGCGTGTGTCAGAGAGAGAGAATTAGGACCAATGCAATAACTTGTCTATCAGATCTGCCTGTGGCATTAATGAGCTTTCATTAAACTGTGGTTGCACGCTTTCTCTGGATTTCTTTCTCGGTTTTTTGTTTTTTCCTTTTCTTTGTGTATAAAAGACATCAGTTGCAGTTATTACAATTATTCCATCTAATCATCATGGATGATTCATCACGGATC
Organism: Astatotilapia calliptera; assembly: GCF_964374335.1. Lineage (NCBI taxonomy): Eukaryota > Metazoa > Chordata > Actinopteri > Cichliformes > Cichlidae > Astatotilapia > Astatotilapia calliptera. The sequence goes on from NC_137435.1 coordinate 13,447,560, forward strand.
ATCAGTTCATAACGAGTTAAATCTGTATCAGCTCTAAATCTGCTTAGATTTTTTTTAATACCACTGAAAAGAAAACAAAAAATCCTGCATGAATTTATGTTGTGTGTTGCAGATACTGGACATGATAACACTCACAAACCACTTTTTTAGGTACGCCTGTTTAACTGCTCAGTAATATAAATATCCAATCAGCCAATCACATGGCAGAAACTGTGCATTTAGGCACAGCTTAAGATGTCCTGCAGTATAGTTCTGTTTATATGGCATCAAGTAACAACAACAGTCACCTCAAGGCACTTTATATTGTAAGGTAAAGAGAAAATCCCAACTATCAAATGATCAGAATGGGGAAGAAATGTGATTTAAGTGACTTTGAAGGTGGCATGTTTCTAGGTGCCAGACATGCTGGCCTGAGTATTTCAGAAACAACCGTCTCGAGGGTTTACAGAGGATGGTCAGAAAAAGAGAAAATATCCAGCGAGTGGCAGTTCTCTGGGTGAAAATGCCTTATTGATGTTAGAGGTCAGAAGCGAATGGCCAAACTGCTTTGAGCTGCTGGGAAGACAACAGCAAGTCAAATAACCACTCGTTACAACCAAGGCAGACGAGGAGCGTCTCCGAACGCACAACATGACAACCCTTGAAGCATGTGGGCTATATTGCTAACCCCAAGAACTTCCAACAGCTCAAGTAAAACCAGGTTACTTGAATGTATGGTGCTATTGTGGTTATTGCTAAAATTAGCCTGTTTTATCATATTTACTTAAGGTAGAACTTAATTAATATTCTGAGAAATGACACTTTGACACCCCGAAGGGTTCAGGTTTCAGGTCAGTGCGTACATGTGTCGTAAATGTTTCGCAGCTGCACTGGGCTGTCTTTTTCAGGAAAACAAAGCTTTAAGCTCCACTGTCAGCAGTGTTACTTTGTAATACGTCAGTAATGGCATTACATTTCTGTTTAATGCACTAATGTCAGGCAACACTGCTCCTAAATTAAGTAATCATATTACAGTTACTCCATCCATTTTTTTGCCTGGTTACCAGAAAAGCAGTTTCAGCAGAGATGCTCAGACCCCCGCACCAGAGGGACATAATCTCTCCAGCATGATAAAAACCTAATGTGCCTTTATGTGTACACACACATGCACATAACCTTTAATTTTCTGTGCATAGGTACAAACATTACAAACTGTACTCTGACTTTTTCCACATATACAAGTTGTTTTTATAGGCCAGAAGCCTGGGGTGGGGGAAGTCATAAGGTCAACAAAAGTCCAGTCTGCAATGTCTCAAGATTTTCTCCATCACTAAAGAAAATCTTCTCATCCAAGCAATAACACGACGCACAGTGAGATAAATGTGCGCACCTCTGACATTGCGAGACAAAATCTTTGTTGCCGTCATCCGCAAGCAAACACAGAGAACTTCATCTTACGGAGCTTTTTCAAAAGCTGCTGTTCATGTGTGGGCAAAAAAGCCAGGCTGTAATCCACCATCCACTTCTGCAAAAACTGCATCAAAGCTTCCCAAACACCAAGCTACTGACAGAAAACCCCCGATGCAAAGTGATGCTCCACATTTGAGCGTGCCAGTGCCATAACCCGAAGCTTGGTTTTTGAAAGGGTAACAAAAGCTACGATGAACCGGCTTACAGCACCACACCTGGTTTAACATGAGTGGTGGTGGTTTGTGGGCTTGTTTTTGCTGACTTTGCTGTTGGTTTGTGGTGACTTTAAAGAAGGATCAATTTTGAATGGATTTATGCTGATCCGTGGCCATATATAACATCAAAGTGTCTGAGACTTCCGTGGCAGTGCAAGATAATGTCACAAGTAGTGAAACAAATTACTCTCTACAGGCAGTAGATAACTTTTATGCAAAACCGCAATGTTCTTTTTAAAAAATAAATAAATAACAAAACTGAGACTGAATATTGGACCCTAAGTGTAAATAGGCACACTTTTCAATATTTTTAAGAGCTGATTATAAATAAATGACCATAAGGATACTGATACGGCCGATATTTATTGAAGCGTTTCATTTAAGAGCGAAAATATCTTTTTTCATGTTGAAGTGTAAACATGTATCAGATGGAATTTACTGCATTTCTCTCTGTAAAGCACCTCTTGCTCTGATACATTTGTGTGTTTACCGGTTAGCCTTGAGAGTATTACAGAGTGTGATAACCTTGCAGGGGGGCGGCACACTCTCGTTTAAATAAAGCTCCCGTCATATTGGACGTCAGCTCAAGGTTGACTGCCATTCACGCTTATGGCTCAACTTACCTCCGCATTGCCCCTCATGCTTGCAGAAGTTAACATGTTTAAAAGCTTCTCATTGATTCGTCCGCTCTGACGCCGCAGCGCAGCGATGAAACGCGTTTAGTGGCTACAGGGGGCCTAACAAGGTTTTGTTTTCTGCTTTAACTTACAATTGAGGGTTGCTGGATCAACATGCACGTTAAATTGGATATTTCACCAGTGTGGAGCTGATATCTGCCGGTGTCCTGTTGATTTTAGCTGTACTTTCTGCTGAGAGCTTTAACCCTCGGTTCTTTAAAATAGCTGCTCTCATAAATGGGAGTCTGTGCACTAAATGCTGCAACAGACTCATGTCAAAGCTTTGCATTTTCTGTGCTTATTTTAAAAGTCTGCCATACAGCGTGCTTAGCCAGTGCACTTTCTAACTTGTTCATCTCTTGTAAATTAAGTCATTTCACACCAGGATGCGCCAAATTAAAAATTTTCACACAAATCAAGTCACACTCTAAATTCCCCTATGCACTCGGAGATCTCCGAGGACCTGCTGGCTCCAATGTGCCGTGTTTATGATCCGACTAAAAACATACCTTCTCTGAGGTCCCCATTATCAGCGGTGACATTTATTTTTCCACGACACAAACAGGTTGACAGAGTTTCTTTTTTTGCCGAAAGGTGCTTTCAACCGCCGCACCGCAATCTTCTTGTCACGAGGCAAACGTTGCTGTGAAAGTATTGTTTCTCACAAAGAAAATGTGCTGCTGTCATGCTCATAGCGGCGTAGACTTTTCACTGATTGCACACTTGTCGCGGGAGCAGGTTGCTGCTTGTCACTTTGGCCACCTGAAGCTGTTTTGCTGTTATTTTTCTGCTTTGACGAGACTATTTTGTCTGTAACACATCAGCATGGTGCCACGCTGATTCTGTTATCTGTAGTAAGTGCCCGTTGACTCTTATTAATAATACCAAAGCTGGCTTTGGTTGGAAAACGTTGCCTCTAATGCACTTTAAGACACAGCTGGGCTGAGTTTCCCAAAATGAAAGCACTGAATTTGATTTCAGGATTTTGAAAAGTATCCTATTCAAATATGAGAAAACGAAGACAAAGATTTGTCACAGTGACATTTGGCTATTCAAATCAACTGAATGGGGCGAGGGCACAGTGAGTACAAGGACAGCTCAACATTGCAGAATAGAGAGCTTTAACTACGGTATTATACACTCACAATAAAGGGATTGAAATGACCCCTGTTAACAGTTGATAGCATTATTAATGGCAGACGGATGGCTTTATGCAGTAGGCGAAATGATGAGGTAATCGCTGAGATTAGCTGGTATTACTGTAAATATACATAATGTCATTTGTCTGTATTAATCTGACTTCTTATCTGTTCTTCTTGGAGACATAATTGTAGATATTCACAGAAATAAACGGCTCCAAGAGTTTTTGTTATTAGCAAAGCTTTATTTAGTTTAGATAATATTAGATGAGACTTCATCACCCCGAAGGAGCTTTGTCTTGAACACAAAATTAGAAATACATAGGGCACTCATTCAACATCAAAATGTCCTCTGCAAGAGAGGTCCCGTGTGCATCTGTTCCCATGCCACGATCCATCAAAATGACAAATATTATACACATAAGCGTGTCCCACAGAGGAAAAAACGTGTTCCACTCAAACTGCATTAAAGAAAGCATTAAAGCTGCACCGATATATTATTGATGTGAAGAGTGGATGTGCAAAAGGGTCACTCTTAGTGAGAAACCCACTGAGAATCACCAGCCAACAGCACACTTCCTCTCAACATGTTCAGCTCATTGTTTAGCTCTCCTGTCCACAGTGTTGTACAGTTCATATCAGCCAACAGTTTTTACCAAAAATGCTCTTTTTCATAAACCTGCCAAGTACCGTACTGAGTGATTGATGCTGCTAGCAACTAGCTGCAGAACAAAACGGGGCATCTTGTAGCTGATGAGCCAGTGCGCGATTTCACTCCAGAGGTGGTGAACAAAAACGGAGCATAAAGGATGTTTTGACTTGTGTCTGTCAAGTGAGCTTTGTTCTATAACTTCAGGATTTATTAAGAGTTACTTGTCACATGTTAAAGTTGCATATACCAACATTAGATGTCATTTTCCTTGCTCTCTCTAATTTTCCAATACAGTTTGAGTTTGCTTTGAAAGTGCACAGAGTTCATCCGTCCATGTTTGATTAAATTGAAGGTCTGTCTTTTATTAAAGATTTGCCTTCAACAATAATTGAACAGTAAACAGTAGAATTTAATAGTTCGTGTTAGCAGAGACGGGTCTTCCAGCGGAATCTGCATGAATATTGAAGATACTCATATTGTCTAGACGGAGGAATAATCACACGTGGGGCATCGGCTTTTCACCGGAACAACACTTAGTTTTTATTATTGAACTCTCGCGTGCACTCTGCAGCATAACAGGAAGCATCCTTTCAAAATAAAATCACAACAGATGACAACGAGGGCATACCTATTAACTAGCTCAACACCCCCACTTGCACTCACGTTGTCAGCTTTACATGCATTCCAAAAGAAACAGTTTTTCTTTACTATTTGTTTACACTCCAAACATATATTTCTCAAACTTCAATAACTTCCCCTTTGTTGCTGGCTTTGTCATAACATCGGCCACCATCAGACCTGTCGGACAATACTCCAATATCAAATTTCCAGCATTAACTGTTGATCTCACAAAATGATATTTGATATCGATATGCTTACACCTCTGTCTGTTAACAGGATTCTTTGCCAATGCAATAGTCCCTTGATTGTCCTCAAAAATCTTTGGCGGTCTCTTTTGATGCTCATACATGCTTTGCAACAGTTGTGTCAAGTACAAACATTCTTGTGTTGTTGCTGCCAAAGCTATGTACTCTGCTTCACAAGTTGACAAGGCAACAGTTGGCTGCTTCTTTGTTCGCCATGACACCAAAGTACCTCCTTCATTCAGGCTTACCTGTAGTACTCCTCCTGTCAGTCACATCCGCAGCCCAGTCTGAGTCACTGTGACCTTGTACTCTCAAATCTTTGTCACTTTTCCTGTAGCACAATGTCTTGTCTTTTGATTGTTTCAGGTACCTTAGAACATGTTTCACAGTAGTCCAATGTTCCACAGCTGGTTCTTTGAAGTGCTGTGACAGCTTACTTACAACAAAACTCAAATCTGGTCGTGTGCAAGAGGTCAAGTAAATAAGGCTACCTACTGCCTCTCTGTACATTCTGACATTGTTCATTTTCTCAGCATCATCATTGTAGTTCAACCTTTGTTCACAAGGAGTTGATCTTGGTTTACAGTCTTGCATTTGAAATCTTTCCAGTATGTTTTCTACATATCTCTCTTGTAACATTTTTACACAATCTTGGGTTTGCTCAAAATCAATACCAAGAAAATGTTTGAGTTTCCCCATATCTTTCATTTTGAATCTTGCAGTTAGCATTTCCTTCACAGTTTTCAAAACCCTTTCATCACTGGCTGCAATAATAATATCATCAACCCATATGATCATGATCACTTTTTCTTTTCCTGTTTTCCTTGTGTAAACACAATGATCTACAGGACTCTGCATGAAACCGTTCTCTATCAAATAGTCATGTAATGTCAGTATCTGGTTCCTGTGAACTGGTACTGGGGCTTTCCCTGTTCACGTTTGGTCTCTCCCTCACCTGTATGTCTTCATCCTCAGATGTCGTATCAGTTTGTGTTTGCTTTTCCTCATTGTGTTTGGTTACAAACTTAACCAGCCTAAACTTTTGCACTTTGGCGCTGTCTGGGAAATAAACCTTGTATGCTGGACTGTTTTTGTTGTAGCCTACAAAAATCCCTTTTGTACACTTAGAATCCAGCTTACCCTTGTTTTGCTTGTAAGCATAACAAGCAAAACATATATGTATATATATATATATATATATATATATATATATATATATATATATATATATATATATATATATATATATATATATATATCCTTTGAAATGGCTCTTAATCTAATCAGAATCCATTGTTTCCATAATGATGGAAATCTGGCCGGTCGTTTCAGTCGCACGTACACTCTACCAGCTTGACTTGGAGAGATGCTGTGCTCTATGGGCCCAAAATTACGGAAGCGTGAGGAACACGGAGGAAGCTTGGAATTTATTTTTTGATATATGCACCACTGAGCAACTCGTGTTCAAATAACTGAGGCACCATCTTGTCATCAATGCAACATGCACCTGAACCCGTGGATGTGGAAAGGTGGAATCTATTCAAATATGCTTGCACTACGCGGTGCCGGTTTAAGGGTTTTGTTTTGCTTTTTTTTTTTTTTTTTAAACAAGAGTTACTCATTAAAAGTGCCTCAGCAGTAGAGCTTGGCCTTTTACTGCTTTGACCTTTACTTTATGATTTATATTTCCACCTCAGTTGAAATGCAGCACTGAGCTCCTGGGACCTCTTTTAAGAAGTCTGGTCTCTCTCAAGTACATGTATACATAGTGCTTTTTAAAAATAAAATAAAATGCAGTTATCACTCAAGAGGAAGTGAGCACAGAGTGATGTAACTGTATTACATGATCTGGGATTAGAAATCCTTTATGTGCTTGCAAACAAGGTTCAACACCAGGACATCGCTGGGCTGCAGATCCTCCCTTTATCAAATATTGTTCCAATGTCTCAGTTTCAATATAATATATATTATCCTGTGTATAATATAACAATATAATATATGTAAACAAAGTGTGTTTTCGCATCAGTACTCAGTAAAGGTGCCATATCTTATTTTAATGGCTCTGCTAGCATTCATCCACATCCGCATTAGTGTTTTGAGCTGTCCTGGTTTGTGACCCTGGCGCTGCGAGTGCTCGGATCGCGCTTTAGATGTTTACTTCAGGTTTGTGCCATAGCAGCGACTTCAGCCCATGAAAAAAAACACAACAACCATAAATCTGCTTATAGCTAAAAGTGAGGATTTATCCTGAAGCCTCCTGATTTAAGTGTAATGTAGCAGCAGCATGTGTGTCATTAGGTTAGGTCCTGTCTGTTCCTCTCCAATGATAATGTAGGATTTCCATGCAGTCTAGATTATGTGCTAAGAATAATGCCTCAGAAAGAGCAGCACAATAATCAGTGGCACAGTGACCATTTCATTTTCTCTCTTTCTTTCTGCCTTTTTTTGTGGTTGGGGGAACTTGAGCGGCAGACCATCTGCTCCTCAGAACCGAACTAAAAGCGGAAGTCTTTTGAATTATTCATTTTTTAAAACGAAGCACATTGTTAGACATTTGGTCGTGGTCTAAAAGCTTACCTTGGGTCCTGAAGAAGTGTGACTTTCTCTCACAACCGAGCGAAGATAGTAATGGATCCCCCAGAGAGAAGGGGATATGGGAGTTATCTAAGTATGTCAGTCTGCGTAGCTTCTTCCTTTAACTTTAGTCTTTTTCCTTCAAATGCAAAGACCTTGTCTTATACTCAACGTTCAGCCAGCTATCATCTCTACCACTATCATGCCTGACACAGAGATTGGCTATTACCATATCATATGGCTGATTGAATCCTCTGTGCTGCCGGTGGCTTTGCTGGTGGCTTTCTCTGCAGCGTATGTACACTGTGTCCTGCTGTTTAGAGAATATAGAAAGAGCAGATAGATGTCAAATTGATTTATTTATCTGAAACGCACAGGTTGTTGTTGTTGTGGGAAAATGTAGCATCTTACTTTGAACTTCAAACAGAGATTACTGATGATTTTCCCCTTCACCACACAAATTTATCAAGCATCTCCGAAAGAAGCTTTTTCTCTCCTTTCAAAAAGGTTTTGCTTTTGTCTGTCCTCTCACAAAGAAACTGTTTCCATGAATGACAGCAGGTCATCCCGATAGATAACATCTCACCTTCATCTCGGCTTCACAGGGTCTCGGCCGCGTTTTGAAGACAGCCCGCCGCGGATTGCGGAGGACCCCTCGGATTTGATTGTCTCCAAGGGGGAGCCTGCCACCCTCAACTGCAAGGCAGAGGGCCGCCCCATCCCCAGCATTGAATGGTACAAAGATGGTGAACGTGTGGAGACAGACAAAGATGACCCGCGTTCTCACCGCATGCTCCTGCCCAGCGGCTCCCTTTTCTTCTTGCGCATCGTGCACGGCCGACGGAGCAAACCAGACGAGGGCGTTTACACCTGTGTGGCCCGCAACTACCTGGGAGAGGCCATTAGTCGCAACGCTTCACTGGAAGTTGCCGGTAAGGCCTTGTGTTATCGATCATCGTGCTAACAGTGTTTGTGGTTCCTTTTGCATTATATCTTGATATGTATGTTATGTGTACACAGATGCCTCACAGTTGTGTCCCAGATCTTTTTGCAGCTGCCTGCCAACTTTGTGGAGGTTTACTGGAGAAGTGGTGCTTAAAAATAATGACATGAAATACACAGACAGTAGGAAGCGACTTCTAAAAATATTGAGGTGTAGCTAAAATCAGTGATAAGCAATGGCCTGTGGATTCGTCCTTATTTTTTGGCTACTTTGGCAACAGTGATGCAATTTGTCTTGAAGTCTGTGTGTGTTAGTTGTTTAATAGCACTTTTAGAAGAGGCAGGCATGCAATCATTTTGTGCCACATTAGGCAGCTTAGCTACTATCCATAAATATTAAGATATAACAATACACAACACATGAAAATAATTTCAGTTTTTGGAAGTGAAACTGTGGTATATAATGTAATGGGTGCAGCTGAGTGTGGATGCTGACCATAGTTAGTGGAGTTTGTGACATTTCATCTTTAATCAAACATCTGGATTTATTGAATGATGCATCTGTGGCTCCATTCTGCACTATTGTGTCGACCAAAATCTCCACAGATGCAAAACTGTTTATTACACATTTGCTAAAAAGAAGGCAAACTCAGTCACCCATTGCGGCTGATGAAGCTTCAGTCCCCCAACTCCGTACTCATCTGCAGAACAACACCCATCTTTGACAGCTCGTTCTTTGGCTGCAGCTTGCACTGTTTCTGCATAACTGCATAAAATGTGTTTTATTAGTGCTGTTATCAGTGAAAAATGTGCCTTCAAAAAATATTAGCAAATGTTATATTTGATAGTAGCAGTAGTACGGTTTTTCTTTATTGTATTTTTCATTTCATGATGTGTAAAATGTTTTCTGCCTGGGCTGCGGGCAGGTAAATTCATCTTTACGAAGCCACGCTGTTGTGATGTGAATTTCAGCATTGTCCTTAAAAGTTTTTGAAAAGATTTCCCTGGAAAAGACGTTGTCTTGATGAGTGCATCTGTTGTTCTAAAAGCTGTATCATTCCATCGCAAATCAGCAAATTTTTAGAATTTTCTCCAAGTTGCGCAAAAAATTCTATTCTCCAAAGATTAAACATTTATAATAAGCACTGTGAATTTCCAGCTCCACACCTCAAACACTCTTTAAGACATATTCTTTTGAAAAATGCTCAGTTGACCCACACCACAAGGCAAACATCTAAACATTTATAAGAGCCTGCACATTTCTGCAACAAATCTTTGGACACCTGAAGCCAAGATAAACTTGTACCTGAATGATGGGAAGAGAAAAGCATGAAGGAGGCAAACGGCTCATTATGCGAAGCATATCGCATCATCTGTCAAACATGATGGGGGAGACGTGACTGCACGGGTATGTATGGCTCCCAGTGGAACCGAGTCACCGGTGTTTATGGATGCTGTGACTGCTGATAGAAGCAGCAGGATGAATTCTGTAGTGTACAGGGATATACTCTCTGCTCAGATTCAGCCAAATGACCTTCATCCGAGATTAAGAACAACTATTATATTTTACATTTTTTTGAGTTTCTTCAGTTACTTTTGAGTCTCTGAAAAACAAAAGATTTTTTTTTAATCACTTGAATCAAAGTTGAAAGTTTGCGCTTCAATCAGATCTTGATTGCTTAATTTAGAACAGTGTAGTTGTGTACGGAGGCCAACATTACAAAAAAGTGCAATTATCTGCTCACTTACGGAGATGAATGTAACTGTTCAGGAGATGCATGGTTGTATGTTTGCCATGCTTCTTATACTCTGACACTATTGTGTCTACAGATCACTGTGAATGAGACTTTTGTCTGAGAGCCGAAGCGCCCAGAACCATCAAGGAGGTCATCACGTTTCTCACTCCTTTTTTTTGTGAGACCTCACCATTTAGAGGAATTAATCCAAAAAAAAAAAAAAAAAAAATTACAATACGTATGATTATGTGTACAAACATTATAATTGTATGTGATAGAATTAGAGAAATTGGTACGTACTAAAGTCAGTCTCCTAATAAAGCATTTCTGGGTTGATAAATACTATTATAAAGGGTGTTTGTAGCTGATTTCAGCCTGGCATGGTTCCTGTAACGTGGCTTTGAATTGTGCTTCTGTTGGTTTTCAAAGTGCAAGGTCCCCGCAGCTTCTCAAACAATTGTGACTGAAATTAGCAGCACTGATTGGCCATTTTGGTAATTGCAAGCAAGCATACACCCAGCATGACCCATGGAGCCAAATTTTAGGAAATAATGCCAGGCTGACATAAATTATGCTTTGATAAAATAAGATCATTATGTTGCTATAGTTCAAGTCTACAAACTACTTAAGGAAAACCTGAGCCAAAAAAATAAAAAAATGTAGATAATCATTATTTGCTAATTACTCTCCCTCCCTTTTCTGTCTTAATGGATTTAACATTTAGTGAAGGAAATGCCAGAAAATTCCCCATTACAATTTCCTAAATCTAAGTTCACGTCTTCAAATGTCATTTTGTCAAACTCCTCATATTTGAGCAATCGGAAGTGGTGAAATATGAGGATTTTTACAGCCGATACAGAAGATAAGGCATTACTCATCTTTTCTGTTGGGGCTGCACTGATAAATGTTTATGTCGGCTGTACTGGACTTCTCTGTGGCAGTTAGATTGCCATCTCCTCACCTCAGAGTCAGTGTGTACAAACAAGATCAGGAGAGTATGCCTTTAAAGCTTTGTTATTTGTTAGCTTGCTGCTGAGCAGTACAGAGTGTGAGCTTCCTCATCTGTTGGTGGAAGTGCACTGAAGTAGAAAAAAAGACTCCCTCATGGAGCCGTGTCTGTTATTTTTTCTCCCCCGTCCAGGACACGTGCCATTGTCTTCCCCCTCTCCTCGTTGCGCCGGCGTGGCTCGGCCCTGGGCTGAACTGCGGCTCTCTTTGGCACGAGAATATGGATTAGTCAGTGGGTTGATTAGGGGAAGGAGCCTAACAGATTAGCAAGGTTGAATTGTCCTCGTTAAAAAACACAAAACAGCAATTTGAGCAAGGCCTTATCTGCCTCCATACTGAGGCTTCTTTTCCAGCAGTGTGTGTGTGTGAGCGCTCACGGCTGGCTGACCTCATCTGTGGCTTGGGTCCAAAAATAGGGACAGCCTCCTCAGATATCCTGCATATTGACAACCATAAGTGTCTGCAAGTAATGCAGATATCCAAGCTGGGAGGAGATATAAGGCTGTCATATTGCCTCTTTTGAGTTGCTGATAATAAATGTAGCTTTGTGTGCTGCTGATTACAGTGCAGTCATACTGGTGAAGGGATGATTCACCTGCAGGCACCGAGTGACTAACAGTATTAATAAGTGCCTGTTTTGCTCTAATCTCAGTGCCTGCAGCCTACCAGGGCATATGCTAGGACAGCATGATGGTGGTCTTGGATTCCCCCTCCCGTCTGTGTGAGGTTGTGCTGACTGTGGGGTAAATAGTGACCCAATTAGCACTGGCATCGGGGGCGGGGGGAGTCTGCAGTGTTAATGAGAGGCCAGTTTTAAGCTGGTGGCCTTGCAGAAATGTGTGTCGGTTGTGGCTCGGTGGCAGGAGTCTGAGAGACAACAGGTGGGAGGAGGAAGAGCTTAAACCTCCCACTGAGCAGAAATGAATACTGATGCATCTGTGTGAATGCTGCAGCTCAGAACAGGGAGCAGGAGTGCTGACACTAACCTGGTTTTCACCACATTAATTACTCATTTATTGCCGGTGAATGATGCATAATGCATTTGGCTGCATGACTAAGACTTTTATCTGTAGTGCACTAGCCACATGCCGTACTTTTGCTTGAACTACTTGGGCAAATTGTTCTTATTCCTCTGAACTGCAGGGTGTCATGGATAACTGTAGGGCTCGAAGACTTGTAGAAGCCCACGTGAATCATATTTGGAAACATTTTTGGAACGTAAGCCACATTTTTTCAGAGCACCACTGCTACAAATTAAATTCTAGCTGATCACAGAAAACTAAATTAGAGATGCTTAACATTGTGCCCATTGTTTCATCTTTCTGTTCATTCACACTGATACGTTTAAATTCTTTCACAGAAGTATTTGTTTGCTGACACTGGGGTGAAGCACATTTCCATTTTATTATTTTTCCACATTTTTTCCGCTGTGGTTGGTTTCATTCATGCAATGCTTCTTCCCAGGGGAAACCATGGATGTGTTAAGAGAGCTGACTATGGGCGCGACCCAGTGGCAGGGTACATATCACATGGGCTAAAAAGCCCTTAGGAACAGAATTGCTGGTTCAGGGCCTAGCGGCTTCTAACTGCATGTCATTTCCCTGCTCTCTTGTCTGTCAGTCTCTGCTGTGCACGGTCAAATAAAGACTAAAGGCTGCCAAAAACATGTAAAATAATAAAAAAGACAGCTAATAATTTGCTGTCACTCACCAATTTGCATTTTATGTGGGCGACATTTCTTTCCAGAGTGTCACAAATTGAATAACTGAATTTAATTATTTCTTAGCATAACGCTCTTTAGATAGTTTAGTTTGAAGGTTGGTTTGAAATGGTTCAGGGACTGATATTTTGCCCATCTGTTCTGCAGTCAAATTAGGGAAGACTATGGTTGGAGCCTGTGGTTGTGGCCAATGAACTTGTGATATTGTTACTTTTAAAATGATGGCTTTGAAGTTTGGGACCAGGTGTGCAATTACATGGAGTCAGGTGCTGTCTTCAGAACAACTTTGTGATCAAGTCAGTGTGCCATCAATTTGCAAATGAATGGGTTAAAGTTGGCATAAACTGTGAAAATCCAATGAAAATTGCAAATCCGTTGTTGTCTACATGCACAGAAATAGACCCTGTGCACGAAAAAATGCTAACTTCCCATTTTAAGACTGGATGTAGGGTTGTACATTTCCGGTAGCTTTATTTTGCGGTCAATCACTACTGCGAAGATGGACTCCAAAATCATGTCCAAAACACGAAAACTGAAAGATCGCGTTAAGGTACGAAGAGCAGAGGTGGGAACACTCACCACTGCTGTGTCATAAAAAAATCAAATGATCAATTTTGACGATTGAAGCGTGTAGATCGATTGGTTGTTTACATCACTCAACATAAGCAGAATTGCGTTACAAAATGAGAAGACACATTGTCCAGATTCAGAAGCACATCTCTGTATAGTGACAGTTCTTATGATTTAAACAGGCAAATGTTCAGCATTCAAACTACAGGTGAACAATAGTCAAATGTTTCTCCCGTTATGTCGATATCAGCTAGCCAAGAACACACTTAACACAGCATTTTTTTTAACAGCTCATTGTGTTCTGCGTCCTGATCAGCTGCAGACCACTGTCCATCTCCTCTGTGCCGGCTCTCCTGTACAGTACAGAATCGCTACATCGATCGCTGATTCATTGATTCATTAATGATTCATTGACGTTGAATTCTCTCGCAGCTGCTTTATTCCGTGTTCTGGAACTGAAAACAGGGTTTGATCTTTGGTTTCATTCTATAATACTGGACTTATTTTTCTACAAAGTTTTGAACTTTAGAGTTTTAAACAAGAGAGAAAAGTGTGAAAATGTTCATGCCTGTCTGAGAAAAGTGTATTAAGTGTGTAGTGAGGGACTTTACGGTCTTAAAACATCTAATTGTAAAAAATAAAGTTGGCTACTTTGCGGATTTCACCTATCGCTGGTTATTTTTAGAACATAACACCCGCGATAAACGAGGGACCACTGTATACAAACGCTGAGAAATATAAAATTTGAATCCTTTTTCTCTTTTGTTCTGAGGGGCGGGGGAAAATATCGACACATCGACGAACATCATCTACAGATATATTCGGTAAATGCCCAAGACATCTTGAGAAATGTAAATCGCCGCTTGATTCATCCATTTGGTTGATTTGTTTTGGAAAAACCGACCGTAAACAAGGAGCGAATATCACACCTGAAACGAAGCGCTCTACAGGAGTTTCCCCACTGGAAGTAGCTTATGCCAAGGTGCACATAATCTATTCACATTCCCTACTATGAGTACAAATTTGAAATAGAAATTCATAAATTCCTCAACAAATACTGAGTAGTTGCTACAGGATGGCAATTTAACTGAAAAATGATGTAGGCTTTACTTTCATATTGAGATTTTGCAGACATGTGACCACGTGACTAAATGAGTATTCTGCAGCTGGTTGCAACTGATGGGACAGAGACAGAGTGCACTGAAACATGTCCACTAGAGGGGAAAACATAACAACATTAGTGAAATCTATTTGCACTGAGATACAAACGTTTCTGTGTGAGCTGTGCTAAGAAGCTATCTTAGCAGGCTATGCTAGCAGTTAGAAACTAATGCTAGCAAATATCTATCGAACAATTGTGTAACAGCAGCAGTTCTGAAACCGAGGCTGAAATCTCCTTATAAATGTGTCGTTGTTCCAGTTTTTCATTTGTTAAAAAACCTTTCTATAACTAAGCTGTTAATACTTAGTTAAAGCATGCTAGTGTTGTATGTTTTAATGTTTAAACATTGTTTTGCTAATGAGTAAACTGGAAATGCAACAGGATAATGGATTTTAATCTCGATCCTATTTTGATCAGTTGATCAGTAAAAAGATTTTTCTCCATATTTAGCTCATCCGGTCGAGGCTCCATCCACCCACAGTTAATAAGAATTGCTACTGCTCCTGTAGCATTGGTCAGAATCTAATCAAACTTGCACATAGTGATCACTTAATAGGTATTCACCAAAATATTGCTCAAGGTCAAGGTAACATTTAGTTGCAGTAACTTGTGAATTATAATGGATTTTGAGCCTAGTACATCACTGACGTGTGTTCTGGTCCTTATTCAGCCTCTAATTTTAGAAGCAGTGTGTGAATGATGGCTCAGAAATGAAGGCATGTACTCCAACATGATTTGGAGAATCAGCTATAAGTGGTGTGCTCTTAAAATGTTAAAATAATTTCCCTGCTAGAACTACTAAAACCGAAGTTTGGATATACAATTAAAGACTTAGCTTTTCAATTTGACACCTTTTGAAAACTGTTCGGGGTCATTACCCCATTGTTGTTGTTGCAGTACTTTCCAGTAGAAGAAAAAGGCCTGATCACATTAGCTACTAGCCATTTTAAGATGTAACAGGTTTTCTTTGCAGAGCTCATGTTTCCACAGAAACTCTAAGAAAGAGGTTTCTATAGTAGAACACTTGAAGTTGTGGCCCTCGGGCCTCCGGCCTCTGGGCCTGCGGCTCGGTTCACTCTGGCACAGCTGGCTGCTGGCAGAGCTGGCGGGCACGCCACTGCAGCCCCCTCTGGCTTCTGCTCCATGGCTACTGGGTGACCCCTCATCTGGGGCTCTTTCCAGGAGGGTGGCATGGATGCCCCTCCGGTGGTCCTCCTTGGGCTCTCACGCTCTGGGGCCTCTGGATGTCTGGAGGCTGGATCTCCTCCATGCCTGCACTGTTAAAAAAACGGTAATATTCCAGCAGCTGGGGTGCCAAAATACTACCGTAAAATAACAGAAAATAACTTTCCCATGAAAATATGGTTATTTTCAGTAATGAAAATAGAGTTTGTTGCGCTAATTTTACATGGGATTCTGCCTTTTCTGCCATATTGCACCATCAGCCCTTCTGGCCATCACCAGTAGGTGAAGAGTCTTGACCACGGACACAATACCGAGAGTGTCCGAGCCGGGGCTCGAACTGCCAACTCTTGAGCCACAATCGCCCTAAATAGCAATGATAATAATACTTATGTGATGTAACACAAGCTTATAGGAATCATGTTATATACTTTTCCATAGCATTACATTTGAATTCAACAGTTCGATCTTTCAAATAACGGACAAATATTTGTGAAATCATGATACATTTCTGAATGTATTTTAACAATCTAAATATGCATATGTACAAAAAATATATTTACAAAATGTTATGTTATGTTATGTTGATGTTATGTTATTTTACCTTTGACATGTAAAATCACAGTCTACTTATGTAAATTTAATGATATTCTAGAAAGACAGTACAAAACTGTAAAATATACAGTAAGATACTTTGACATTACGGTACTATTTTTTGGAACAGTGTGCTTCATGCCCTGGGGGACAGGGCTATAGCTCCCTACATCCTCTAGCAGACCATTACATGGGGAAACCTTTTGAATACAAGCGCTCTGATCCACACAGGTGTGCACACGGGTGTTCACTGTTCATAGACATAAACTACACCTTTATTGGCTGCTATTTCCAAGCACATTATGTGCTGTCGGTCCTGCTTGCTACACAACAACATTCAATATTTAGTATTTACTGCTATTTACACTTAGCTAGATTAACGTGATGGTGTTGTGTTTAGTATGTTTCTCTGTTTTTTGTTTTTTTTGCTTGTTTTCTCTTCTTTTTCTCTCAACAGGTGATCCAGGAGATTTTTTTTTCCTCTTTCCCTTTTTAAGTGCCCTTTCTCACTGTCCCTCTTCCCTTCTGTTTTTCTTTTCCTTCATCTTTCAATCTCCCTTTCCTATCCCTCAGTCATGTCTGTCCCGTCTGTAACAACTGAAAATAAAATAAAATAAACAATAACAACAAAGGTTGATCAAATGGACCAATACGGCAAGGCCGTGATGATCCATTTGGCAAAGTAAATCCATTGGGTATCCTTGGATTTGGACAAAACCTGGACCCAACTGTTCTGTCTAATTACAGGCCCATCTCAAAGCTTCCTTTTCTATCTAAAGTTTTGGAGAAAGTGGTCTATCTACAGTTGCAGGCACACCTCGATTCTAATATGATCTCAGAAAAATTTCAATCTGGTTTTAAATCATTACATAGCACTGAGACAGCACTTTTAAGGATTTTTAACGATATTCTCTTAACTATGGATTCTGGCAGCCCTGCTGCCCTTTTACTGTTGGACTTGTCAGCAGCTTTTGACACGGTTGACCACGACATCCTGTTATCACGGCTAGAATCGCATGCTGGCCTAAAAGGATCTGCCCTTCAGTGGTTTCGCTCCTACTTGACAGAAAGGTTCTTTTATGTCAATATGGGCCCCCACAACTCCAAATTAGCTCCTCTTAAATACGGCGTTCCTCAAGGCTCTATTTTGGGTCCCGCCCTCTTCGCACTCTATTTGCTGCCATTGGGCTCCATCTTCTCGCGGTACAGCATTTCATTTCATTGCTTTGCGGATGTTCTACAGATTTATCTACCTTTAAAATCAGGATCAGATCAACCGCAGCTCTTATTACGCTGCCTTGACGACGTTAAACAGTGGTTATCATTAAATTTTTTACAGCTAAACGAAAACAAAACTGAGGTTGTCATTTTTGGCAATTTCAATCATATCGACAGCACGTTGGGTACCCTCTCCTCGTATTGTAAAACACATGTAAAAAAACCTCGGAGTTTACATTGATGGTTCTTTTAAATTGAATAAGCAGGTGAGTGCAGTAGTTCAGTCCTGTTTTTTTCAGCTAAGACAGCTAGCCAGGATAAAGCCATACCTTCCGGCTGACGTCTTCGAGCGCATCATCCACCTTTTTCTTACTTGCAGATTGGACTACTGCAATTCATTGTATTATGGCCTAGATCATGCCACCATCCATCGCCTTCAGATGGTTCAAAATGCTGCTGCTCGCCTGCTAACCGGTACCAAACGGAGAGAGCATATAACCCCAATTTTAGCCTCTTTACACTGGCTCCCTGTCCCCTACAGGATCCAATTTAAACTCTTACTTTTTGTTTTTAAGTCACTCAACGCCCGAGCACCCCCCTACTTGTCAGAGCTCCTCTCTGCCTATGCTCCAGGAAAACCCACGAGATCTAGTTCAAAACTATTGTTGTCCATTCCACGGACTAACCTCAAATCTCGTGGTGATAGATCCTTCTCTGTGGCAGGTCCCAGACTTTGGAATAGTCTCCCCTTTAATATTAGATCTGCTCAAACTCTTGAGCAATTTAAATCTTTACTAAAGACACACTTTTACGCTCTGGCTTTTAACACATTATGACCCAAGCATTTTGGATTTATCTGAATTAGTTAGTATTGTTTCAATTCTTCTATTTTATTGTTTCTATTGTTATTATTGTATTACACTGTAGTTTTTAATTTTATTGTTATTGTTAAGCACTTTGTGCAGCATCGGCTGTTGGAAATGTGCTATATAAATAAATCTGACCTTGACCTTGACCTTGTTGGTCTTCAGACAACAATTCTGACAGCTGAAGAACCAAATGGGATAGGCAAAAAAAAAAAAGGAAAAAAAAGAAGAAGTTGTGGCCTTGATTCACACAAAAGAGATGAATATGTAAAGTGTAGCAGAAATGACTGCTGGCTTCACTGAACCATGAGATCTATCCATAATTCATTAAAATTATCTAAAAATTTAGAGTTCTGTCTTCAGGACTATTCCTATTTGATGCAAATTTGCTGTTTAAGTAATTATTTTTATATTATACTATGCATTTTTTGCACCTGTGGTCCAGAAGTTATGGTTTTTGTGTAGCTGCTGTTGCTCTCTTCCAGAGTACCTTGTAGTAAGGAACGTGCACAGCTGCGAAATGCCAACAGCAGTCATAATTCTGCCTTTTTTCCGTCTCTTTTCACCGTAGTGCTGCCAGTAACCGGCTGCCTTGCCTGCCTGTTGAAAAACCAGAATAATGAGACGGTAGGAGTGGACTGAAATCCATTCCCTTATTCTTCCAAAGGGGAAAAACAAGGGGGGGGGGGGGGGGGTAGTAGTTGTGCCTATTTAGAAATCATGAATGTGAATGTCTGGCTGTCTCGGCAAGGAGAAAGTCACATGGTGTGCCAGGATTAGAATAAAGTAGGACAAATAAAAAAATAAAACTTGCTTAAAAGGCTTTAGAGCCAGATGTTCCTCTTACTCCTGATGAGGGATTATGAAGGAATCAAAGTTCTGCTTGCATCTTGCTTCTTGGCTTCTCCTGCTTTCTGTTTTCCTTTCAGCATAAAGAATGTGCAGGTATTATCTCTGATGAATACAGTTTATAGAATATTTGTTTTTTGGTGCATGAAATCAGTCAGGCTAAATTTTAATATGCAGTTGTGCAAATATGAACCACTGGCATGATTTATATGAATCCTGTCAGGGATTACTAATATTGCAAAAATGTCTTCACTCAGTGCCGATTTGTAATTGAAACAGCATTGCATTTTTGGAAAATGGAAGGATTCATGACCAAGTCTTTGTCATAATGGCTGTTTGCCCTGGAGTGCCTTCTCATCACCCATCAACACCATCAGACAATGGGTGGATTAAAGCAATCTCTCTTCGCTGTAGGCAAAGTCTCCATTAGCTATGACAGGGCAGTATCACAGCAATGGGATTAGACCACCTCCCTAACGGCTTTTCTGCTCTCCGGAATAAAAGAACAATCGAAGTCAAGCAGCGGGTCGTCTGCAACTCTCCGAAATGTGCGCTTGCTGCTGACCTTTTACCCTTCTGTCCACCCTCCCTACCTGTCAGCCATGAAAACACAGAGCTAGTTGTGCGTTCACACATCTGTCAAGGCCAATGCTGTCTACTGTGTCTCCTTCCCACACTCGCTGTCACCTCATGTTTTGCACAAAACCTCTGCAGATTCCCCCCCCCCCCCCCCCCCACTCTCCTGTCTCTCACACTCACGCGTCATGTGTTGCTTTTTTTCAGCCGCTGCGTATAAAGAATCCATGGACTGCTAGTCATCCATATACAATATGCAATACAAAGGCATTTTCATATGATTAATCGCTATTGTTCATGTTTCCAAAAAAACATTAACAGATGGCCTTTCTGCAGTGTTTAGCTCTCATCTGCTCAAGTCTATAATATCACTTAAAAATCAAGTGATGAATATTTTCGGGGAGATTAAGTCTCTTAATCTGTATATCCCTGAAATATTAAAGTAGTTGAAATGAACGGGCGCTCCTGGAATACTCAGCACATAAAAGAATATACCACCAAAAGTCATTTAGGTCTGCTTTTGTATTGTCTAAGCTGACAGAAAGTGCCTTGGGGAATATGAGGATTTGTCTGAGCAGAGGCAGGGTCAACTCTTAACTGCCCTGCAGTAACCACACTGCTTGTCTGAGCCCAGTGTGAATGGATAGAGGAGAGAGTGTGGGGCCTGGTTTGGAAGATTGCTTGCTAGACCCAGTCGCATTATGTCTGAGAAGTTATATTAGGGACAGCAGCCCCTCAGGAGATGCGGTTCATCTGTGTTTCTGAAGAAGTTTGTCGATTTCGTGGTGGGACCGTCATTGCATACAAACATCCATGGGAAACTGTTTGGCATGGCAGCCTTTAAAGTCAGAGCAAGGAAGGATCACATTAACTTGAACTTCAAAGAACATTTCGGAGCTTGTGTTGTAGTGTTTGGGGGTAATGATGGCAGAAATTCTGCTCTCTGGCGTTCGTTTCGACCCTCAAATGTCCCACTTTCTGTGAGACTGTGCCTGGGGACTCTAGGACTTAAATGCTAAAGGTGTGTACGTGCATGGGCTTTCTGTGCGAACTCATGTCTGTGTGTGTGTGTGTGTGCATATGTACAGTTCAGGGATTAGCTCCTTGCCCATAACTTTTTCACTTCAGTCACTGTGGCAGTGAAACAAAGGCCTCAGTGCTCCTATCTCACCAGGCCTTGCAGACTGAAGTCTAAAAATAATGCAGCACTTTCAATTAGCCCTTCAGCTCTGCAAAGCATTTCAAATATGCAGCCAAGTGAGCAGCTTCAGGGTTATTTGATGAACAGACTGTTGTAAGAAATATCGTTTTTGGTTGTACTCCATCCATTTTAATATCTTAGAAAACCCAGACATATTCTGTGAGTAGTTTTCAATTCACGCTGATTGCTTTTAGTCAGTGGTGGGATTGGTAATTTGTTTATTGAACACAAATGAGCTCACTCGTACGCCTCAGAATTTGTTCAGTTTACTGCATTTTTAAGCAGTAGACTCAGACCAAAGGTTGTCATGATGCCAGTATTTCAAAGTCGTTGCTGATACCAAAGAAAATACTTGATACCATTGTCAATACCACATAGGAGTGGGAAAAAAGAATACCATCTTTGATCTGATTGCTCTTAGCAATACCAGAGGTACCAAGGTGAGGTGCTCCAACCTGAAGTTGTGCCTTTTTTCAGCTTCATGGACATGAATAATAACTTTTTATGTAATTGAACACAAATTTATAAGTAATGCATTTCAATAGGAAACATGTTTTGTGTCAGAAGCAGGTTTCCAGAAGCAGCCGAGAGATGATTGCATGGCAGCAAGGGAAAAAAAAGTTTTAAACGAAGTGAAAACGTATTGTATTTTTCTAAATCTAACCAAATCGTTTAACAGCTAAACTTAACCGAACTGCACATTTGTTAAAAAAAAAGTATGACTTGAACTTATGTAACAGGCATGAAAGCCAACAGAGCTTACTCCTCCACCAAACATCCAACCACTAAATGTGGACTCTTTTTTTTGCCTTTTAATGAGTACATATGAAACTATACTGATGTTCAGGGGACACAAAATAATTGGGAAATTCATGTTGAGGAACACGAAAACAAAATTCAAACAGCACAATTAAAAAACATAATGATCATGACTAGATCGCGACCTGCCACAGACCATGCCCTGCAGCAGGATATTGTGCCCAGGCCACACTGGCAGAGTGCTGCAGACCTTTCTGGATCAAGAGCAAAGTTAGTCCCTATATGCTTCCTATCCAAGATGCTGGGTTGGTGCACTAATAAGAGGCAGACACAACCAATGATCCACAGCCGTAAGCTGCACTCATCCAGGAATGAAGAGCGACAACAGAGCCAACTTGTAGGGCAGGGATAGCTCAGTAGGTAGAGTGGTTGCCCCATGATCGGAAGGTCGGGGGTTCGATTCCCCTTAACAGCTACCCTGAGGTACCCCTGAGCAAGGTACCGTCCCTACACACTGCTCCCCGGGCGCCCAATGGCTGCCCACTGCTTCACTGAGTGAATGGGTTAAATGCAGAGAGCAATTTCCCCACGGGGCTCAATAAAAGTACAATAATGTACACACTTTCTTCTTCTTCTTCTTGTACATACCTCATATTAAACACCATGTATATATTGTATCTACACATATGATAGTTTTGGTCTATATATAATATTGTGTTTCTTTCTTTGTGTTTGGTTTTGCTGAAGTTCCCAAATGTTGTGTTGGGAATTTTGTGGAGGGTATTTTTCTTTGTAGCAGATCTTTGGTCCGTGGATACATAAAGAGCTTCTGTACCGCATTGATTGACTGTGAATAATAATTAGTATATCACTGATGGTAAATGAGAAATTTGATGATTTCAAAGGGGTCAGAAGTCTTAATTTCCAAAAGACTTCTCACTTCAAATCTCGTAGCATGAAACAAAAAGAAATTGGGGGAAAAAAATGATTTCAGTCGGTAAAGAGGGTAAACTTCCTCTTTGTTTTCAATGCAATTTAGTTACAATACAGCCTGAGTTAAAGAGAGATGGGCAGAGAAGGTAAATGAATTGACTGTCTGGCACTTGACTAAGTATTGAATATTTATTGCTGATTACCCCAAGACAATCGTGCCTGTTGAACAAGAGTGAGAAATGATTTTCCGTCTTTAAACAGCTGCGATAAAGTGATTTCAAATGAGATTTTATTCAAGCCCAGTGGATCTGAATATTGATGCTGTATTAAAAGGCCAGGGCTACCATGTCAACACGGACCTGTCAGGCATGCTGGTGGATAATTAATGTTGCATAGATTTAGTCAGGTACTCAGAGTAATTGGCTGAGAATAAACTAAGTGCAAGTCGATTTAAGGTGGCTTACAGAAATGTCACAATTCTCAGTGACTAAAGACGCCACTAGCTTCCATATGCCACTTTCTGCAGCTCAACAGTTTACAGTGAAAACCAGTTTTATTGGAAATTTAAAGTTCTGCCAATCTTAATTTTCACACAAGTGAAAAAAGCTGCAAGTCATTTCAGATTAAAGAAATTAATATTTTAATATAATTTCTTTTTTAAAAACACACATAATGATATTTCGTTAAGAAGCTGTTGAATAACAAGGTATGCTTATTTTAGGTCCAGACTGAAACATATTTATTCTGCAAGTTAATAAACCAGAAGCAATCTATAAAAACACAGAGAAAAGCAACTTTTAGCTCTGCAAGTTTGTTTTGGCAGATCCTTACACTAGCTGCCCTTCATGACACAACCCCAAAGGGATTTGTGTCTTTTCTTCTTGAATTCTTGAATTACTTTTTGCTTGTTAAGTGAATGTGTGAACTACTACTACTATGGAGCCACTCATGCAAAAAATAACAGGAGTAGAAAAAGATTGCAAAAGTGTTATGCTATAATTCTGAACAAATGAAAAAAAAAAACACCTTGAAAAGTATTAATTTAACAATCCAAGAGGCAAAATATTTTCAACCGAGATAAGAGGGTTTTAGTATTCTAATAGTGGGATTGCAAATACTTACAAATGACCAAAGGTTTTTGAAATAACCTCTAAAAAAGCAAGAGATTAGCTCTGATATGCAAGTGATGGCCACTGGGATATTATGTTCTCTTGACTTGCAGCAGGCAAACTTATTACTTAGTGTTTCCTCTACCATTGCATCAGAGTTAAGGATGTGTGACCCCCTGACAACCACCAGTGGTTTACTCGTGGATGTCAACCACCTAATGAATGGAGACTTTAAACCTAATGAATATAACCAATGATGCTACCAGTGCTCGACACTCAACTTTAACTGTATGTTGACCAGTAACGCCGTTACTTTTTTTCAGTAACGAGTAATCTAACTAATTACTATTCCTATCGTTACAGTTAGTAACAAGAAAATGCTGTCCGTTACTGTTTTTCAACCGCATCTTATATCAGTTGCACGGAAGTAGCTGTAAGTAATCTGGGCGCTACAGCTTTAAGCTGCTGCGCGCGCTCCCGCGGACGGTAATCACGATCACTGTCTAGCACAACACCTGGAGCTAAGGGGGCAAAACAGTCGCATGAGTGCTGCTGTTTGACTGAGGAAGAATAAAGTAGTCGGCCAGTCACATGACCACTTAAAGACAAAGCAACAAGGTGATATATACCAGTTTTTAAATTGTGTTTTGAGATGTGAGAGATTTGTGATGTTTAGCGTGTTTGGAGTGTGTAGTTAATGTGTTGTCTTGTGTAGTTAGTGTGTAGTGTTGTAGATAGTTTTGTGTTGTGTGTCAGAACAATGAGGCAACTGCTGTCTCCAGGTAGAAACAGGAGGAGTGATACACTTTGCTGCTGTCAGACCTGCAGGCTGTGATGTTCTCCTTTACAGTGGACAGAAATTATTTTTTGGAGTGGCACAAATAATTTGTGTGGCATCTTATTGAATGCAGAACAGCTGATTGTTCTGTAAATAGTTTGAAATGGTTATTTTAAAAAAGGGTAAAAAGTTAATGGATGCAAATAACTTTGTTTGCAAAACATGCATATGATTTTAAAATTGACAATTTATATTTGTATTTAAAGTTATGAAATATGATTCATTAAACATGTTTGTGGTTGTTACAGTAAAAATATAACCTTTTCTACTCGGATTTTATGTTTTTTGTCTGATTTTAGATCAGTTGTGTTAGTACAGTGTGTCAAAATGAAAACTGTAAATTCAGACACGTGAGGTTGTGCTGAAAAGAATGATACCAAACAGGGCAAAGTAAATAGTTTTTAAAGGTAAAATGTGGAGGGAAAATCAAAAGTAGTGAAAAATGGCCAAGTATACCCTGGACCCCAGAGGGTTAAACGTTTTTTTTTTTTAAAGTAACGCAATAGTTATTTTTCAAGTAATTAATTACTTTTAGAATATTGTAACTCAGTTACTAACTCAGTTATTTTTTGAAGACGTAACTAGTAACTATAATTACCTTTTCAAAGTAACTTGCCCAACACTGATGTTGACACTTATTTTGAAAAAGCTATAAGCAAGTTTTTATCAATTGTGACTCAAAGGCAGAGGTGAGTAATTAATTTTCCCAAGGGGCCTAATTGTAACATCGACTAGCAGTTTATAAATAGAACCAAATAATATTGAGCAGCATTGAATTCAGCTTATTAGTGCAGCCCTCCACAGCAGTGCCAGTTTCTCATGTGGCCCCTTGAGAAAATGATTTGGGAAAATTGGCCACCCCTACTCTAAGGTAAATTTGGGCTTTCATTGCTGGAGTGTTGGCTAAACTTGCCAAAATCAATAACCCTAACCCTAAGTGCAGGGCAGAGCCAGAAATAGCCCGATATTCAGAAGAAGGCTCTTATCATTGATGAGTCAGCCACAGCAGACATTCAGAGAACATCAGTTCTTAGCACTTGATTGGAGCAAGTGAACTCACATTTCTTTTTTTTACACTTGTTTTGCCTTGTAAAGACTTAAAAAAAAAACCTTTCCAAATGTCTCGCTTGGCCAGCAGAGAGGTGTTAAATGATTTGTGTTTGGTCTGTTACAAAGGCAGTCATTGAGTGAAGATTGGCAGAAAAGCCCAAGATCTTTTATCTTTGCATCTCAGAAAGATCGATGAAATATTCATTACCGTGTAAAAGCAGACCGATTGATTATACTGGAATAATACACTTTGGTTCAGAAAGGATCCTGTAGGAGTGTGTCTATTGAAAATGCGAGCCTGTCAATTCAGTTCAATTGTACAGCAGGTCTCTTGAGAGTGTTCAGTTCGCAGCTCTCACTGAGGCTTTCATCTGTCAATCACAGCACAAGATTAGAAGATATCAGAGGTCGCCGTGTCAAAGTTCTGTCGTCATCCACAGGGTGGCGGGAGCTCAAACTTTAGAAATGACACGAGCGGAAAGGCTTTGCTCGGTCGGTGCTGATTTCTCTTGACTCAGAGATGTGCTGAAGATTTGTAAGATAGCTCTTGAATCAGAGACACAATCCTCTCGTTGATTCAGAGGCACTATTTCTTCTTTCTCTCCCCTGCACACGGGCTAAATTATGAATGTGCTGTTATTTGTTTACTCCATGTTGGAATGAGAGATGTGCATTATTCATCTGTTCTGACAGGAGAGACATCAGAGTAGGATGCAGGCTTTAAAACCAAGCACAGACTAACAAGGACAATGCTGGGGATGTAAGCAGTCAGGCACATGCAGACACAATAATTGACTTTCTCTATAAAAAAAAAAAACGTGTTCAGAAAACTCTCAGCAGAAAAATGGTTCACCTGGGAGAAAGCAGCCTTAATTACTTCCAAGACAAATTGGTGCTTCATTTGTTGATACTGGTTATATGGCTGTGTGCCTGTTTGCTGATCTGTGAGTCTGATTTCCAGTCTTTGTTTTAAATACATTACTCATACAGGGCCTTCTGAAGCTAATTAGATTTCTTTGTGTTTTCTTTTTAGTCCTGAGAGATGATTTCCGGCAGGCCCCGAGTGACGTGGTGGTAGCTGCCGGTGAGCCTGCTGTGTTGGAGTGTGTACCTCCACGAGGTCACCCCGAGCCCACCGTGTCCTGGAAACGCAACAACGTCCGAGTCAGCACCAAAGATGAGCGCGTCACTGTAAGTTCAACAATCATTAGAAAAAACGTTCATTTTTTGCGAAAAATACAGCGATTTGTAAACCCGATAAACTCCACTGCATTAATCTTTACATCTCTGGATCATCTCAAAAATCAAGACCTCAGAGGTCAAAGTAGGCATAGCTGGTAACCTAAACCTAACCATATATTTGGGAGAAAGCCAAAATTTACTTTCTTTTGTAAATATTTTTTGATCTGTGTAAGTAAGAATGATGATTTTCTTTGTTCTCTGATTGCAAAGACTTTGGGGAGTGACTAAAGAAAACAAAATTTTAAGCTTGTGTGCCTAGGGTTAGAGTTCTGCCCATCACCAATGATGACTCAGACCTCAAACGGTTAACCAGTTTTAAGTTGGATGCAGTCTCACCTCTGGTAAAAATCTCACTCCAGAATGTTTTCAGTTGTCCTGCTAAACAAACAACCAAAAACATCATACCAACCTCCCTGGCAGAAGAGGTAGAGGAAGATGGATGTCTGTTTTTTGGATTTTGTCATCAGACAGTGATCACGAGGGGCTGCGCGGACATCTCAAAATTATGATGATTGAACATGTGCCCCAGGCGGTGGATTTCAGGTGGCCTTCAAAGCTAATAGATCCAATCTTTCCTGCATGTCCTGAGCCTGTCTCGGGGTCTCCTCCCTTTAGGACACGCTTCAACCACCTCATCTAATCAGATGCCTAAACCACTTTAACTGGCTCTTTTTGGAGGAGTAGCGGCTCTACCCTGAGCCTCTCCCAAATGACAGAGCTCCTAAATATTGGGGAGGAGGGATTGGTATATCCACGAGAAAGAAAGACGTACCTGTGGGCTGTCCTGTGGGCCACCAGCTGAAGGAGGAGTCATAGGAGTTTGGTGCTTTGTGGATCAGGTGGCAGCCAGAGGCACAGTGATCGGATCCTTGTTACTTTCTTACTGATTCGTTTATTATAGACCTGCTGTAGTTTCCAATTCCTAACATCCATGATCAATAATTCTGGATATAAATCCAATGAAAACCAACATCGAACTGTGCTTAATAATGGCCATAGCCTTTATACATGAAGTGTGATAAATATTATTGGTCTGTGCTGTGAGGCTCAATTGTTGCCAAAAACTATTAAAAATACAATAGAGACCTACATTTGAAATGAACACGATCCCTGAAGTTTATTTTGAGTTAATCCCACATACTCTCTAGTGATGTGAGTACTTTGCAGTGCTCCAAATGCGTATGAATCCATCTCTGAAAATAGTTCACAAAGGTACAGTTTCACTTCTGACTGAGTCACACTTAATTAAAATCTGTCTTTCATTATTTTACTTAAAAAATTAAAAAAGCAATAAACATCTGTGATTTATTACAGAGTCACTACAGACTGCAAAGGTAGACTTTGAGTACCTGGGGTAGGAATAAGTTGAAATTTTAAGGTTAAAGAGGTTTTCAAAAAGGAAAATGACCAAACAAAATTAATTTAAACTTTAACATGTACAACTGTGAGCAAAGACCTGTGTGGATAGATTCTGGTTTGTCTTTCTTTCCTCAGGACTGATAAATATTCCCTCAAATGGTCTAGAAAAACTCTGTTGTACAGGTGGGAGAGATATCAATTCAGACTGACAACAGTTTCTGTTGACTATCATTTAATGCGGACACCTTCGTACGCTGCAGAGCGTAAAGTGTCTCTGATTCTGCTGTCGCTTTTCTTCTGTCCTCTCATGTGTAAAAACAACAGCTGGACACAATCTCTGGTTGCTGAAAAATAGATTTGGAACTGTGAGAAGTCACAGGCGGATGAAAGATATTGTTTACGTCAGTAGCTCAAGCAGGAGCTTTAAACTGAACTTAATTTCAAGTAAATCTGTGCTGAGAACCTCAAGCATAAGAATGTAGGTAGAAAATAAACATCACAGCAACGTATACACGTACACCTACAGTGACTCATACAGTGTTTTGAATATGAGCGATTAATGATCTTTGCATCAGTGCAAACATAACTAAACGTGCCATTGTGTTTTTCAGATGCGTGGTGGCAAACTGATGATCTCTCACACCAGGAAGAGCGATGCAGGCATGTACGTCTGCGTGGGCAGTAACATGGTTGGAGAGAGGGACAGTGATCCTGCAGAGCTGGTGGTGTATGGTGAGGTTCAAACAGTTACGTAGTCAGTCCTTCGAAGAGCATAAAGTGGTCATGTTTAAAGGCATCTGTTGTCTAGCAGAGCGCCCCGTGTTGGTGCGAAGGCCTGTTAACCAGGTGGTCATGGAGGAAGAGACTGTTGACTTTCTATGTGAGGTCCACGGGGATCCTGCTCCTACTGTGCGATGGCGGCGAGAAGAAGGAGAGCTTCCCCGCGGGAGGTGAGCTGATGGGCATGACCGCAGACAAATAGAGAGACAGACTGTTGATGCACACACAGCCTGAGAGCACTCTTGTGTTAACACACGTGCCCCAGAAAACGTAAATATGTGCAGGAGCTGTTTATTAACTCATGTCTTTCTGTCACATATCACACCCGCATCACATCGCACTTCTGAGGCAGCAGCGCGCCTTCTCCCTCAGACTGATTCCACCTCGCAGCCATAATGAACACATCGAGAAATCATTCCTACCGTTCTCTATAAAACCGTATAACACCGTTCATTTTGTGACAGGTGATCACACCAGTCAGGCATAAGATCCCAAACAGATTTTTGTATTATGTCTTCATGCAGCTGTTTTCTCAGATTTATAGTGTTCATATTATTTATGAACACCTCTCTCTTACAAGTCATTCCTACTTTTACTCTCTTTAGCAATCTCTCTTTAGCAATTTTGTTTTTAATCACTCTTTTTTTAATCTATCTATCTATCTATCTATCTATCTATCTATCTATCTATCTATCTATCTATCTATCTATCTATCTATCTATCTATCTATCTATCTATCTATCTATCTATCTATCTATCTATCTATCTATCTATCTAGACTAAATACATGACTATTTGGACAATTGCAATTTTTGTAACTATATCTGCACACCACCACAGTGGCTTTTAAATCAAACTATCAAGCTGTGATTGAACTGCAGGTTTTCAGCTTTGATTCAACAGGATTGACAAAAGTACTGAATTAAGTGTTTAGGAATTAAAACTTCTCCAGTTTTCAGAGGCTGGATCATTTACTGACAAGCATTTCCATGGCCACATGAGGCCGGCTCTGTTGTTATACCATCAAAAATTAAGCAGTTAAAAGTCCTGGAATTGATTCCAAGTAATGATATTGCATTTGGTATCTTTTCACTGGAACTATCAACATGAGAGCCAAAGAGATGTGTATCCAAGTGAAGGAAGGCAAAGTTTTAAAAAAACAAAATAAATCAGAATAAGAGAGACAGCAAAAACTTTAGCAGTGGCCAGATCAACATTCTGCTACATTCTTTAAAAAAAACTGGCCACCTTAGAAATACTAAATGGACTGAAAGACCACAGATGGAACTGAAAAATTACTTCCCTGAAAATCCAACTAAATCAAAAGGTAGACTGTCCATGTCAAGTTTGCAATGAGATGCCTTTGTGAATGGAAATACAGAGAACAATAAACCACTGGTTACACTCAACAGGAAGAGCAGCAAGGCCAGATTAGACTCTGAAAAAATTATTTGGACAGATGAAGCCGAGATGTATCAGAATGACCGGACGAGAAAAGTATGAAGAAGCATACTTTGGCGGTCTGATCCAGCGTACCACATCATCTGTCAAACATGGTGGAGGCAGTGTTAAGGCATAGGCCCGTATACCTGCCAGTGGAAACATCACTAATGTTTACTGATGATGTGAGCGCTGCTAGAAGTAGCAGGATGAATTCTTACGTGTACAGAGATATACTTTCTGCTCAGATTCAGCCAAATGCTGCAAAACTGGTTGGGCCGCACTTCACAGTACAAATGAATACTAGTCTAAAGCATACTGCAAAAACAGCCCAAGAGGTTCTCAAGCCAAAGAAATGGGATAATGTTCAATGGCTAAGTCAGCCATTTGATCCCAATCCAACACAGCGTGCTTTTCAGTTACTGAAGACAGAAACAAAGGCAGAAAGACCCACAAACAAGCAGCGAGTGTAGGCGGCTGCAGGAAAGGCCTGGCAGAGCATCTTAAGGGAGGAAACACAGCGTTTGGCGGTGACCATGAAATCTAGACTTTAGTTTGTCACATTAATTCTGAGCCTCTGAAAAAAGTGGATTTTGTGTAAAAACCAGTTTTAATTCTTGATCAGTTTGTGTTAAACGCCTTGAATTAGTGATGAAAGTCTGTACTTTAGTCACATCTTGTTTCAAAACTTCATAAAAAATGAAAAGACTGCAAGAATTTAATGGAGAGAAGTTTCATGCTTTCTTATGGTAATGGCGCTATAATAATCATTTTTAGCCAAAACTGATAAATAATTCTATTATTTTGAAACTTAACAGCTTAATGACTTAAACAGCAGAGATATGAACTTCACATAAAGAATTTTCACATTTTATGTAGATATAATTTTACTTACTTATTTTCAATTTAGTGAGTTAATGCAGTCCTGCTCCACAATGGCTGCTGCTGTTAGAGTCTTTTACAGATTACAGCTTAATTTGAAGCTTGTGATAGCAGCCACTAAAGGGATGTGTTACTGGAAATGGGGGAAAGCTAACTGGCTTTGACTATTTTCCAACAGTTTCACAAAACTGTGTCAAACATATGGCCCTTGATTTATTAATTATTATATTCTTATATTGAACATGACCTGCACACACTGGGGATTGTAGCAAAATGTGATAGTCGGTAATATTTCATAAATGAATAAATATTCATATTAAGTATGACAGGTCTGTGATTTTTCTGTGAATTGGGAAGTCTTACTTTAAACTTGGTGATCCCTGCATAAGCCTGGTGTAAGAGTCTTTATAGAGACATTTTAAAATGCTACTCATATACGTCTCATTAAACGTGTCCATATACTGTATTATCCATTAATGGGAGACCAAATGCTTAAATGTATGTCCTGAACAATTTTGGCAAAACCTGCACAAAAAGCAAAGTCACGGTGACTGCGGTGTAAGAGTTTATTTGTCCACTTGGCAACAGGATGATGAAGATTGTTGTTTCATGTTTGCAAAGAGCCTTTCTGTCTTTCATCTTTTTCCATTTCATGTCTTCCTTTGGTTGCTCACTGATCCATGAAATAAATGGAATTTAAGCAGATTTTACTCTTTGTGTTTCAGTAATTGTACGCCTTGCGTAGACAAAGAGAGTTACACTGTACATAATATAAATAATTCTGCTCTGTCTTTATATTTAATCTACTGCCCGTACAAAACCAAGTGAAAAATCCTTCGATGTGTTGAGGTAATCTCATTTCTTTCTAATTGATTTTCATCAGTTTCAGTCATTTTCCTGGAGCCTGTGACAATATCTAAAGCAGATAAGACACATTGTTCCACCGGTTTCAAGATAATGCCACCTGATAGCAAAGAAATCCTTCTAAGGACAAGAAATTCCATTACCCCAAACCACTGGCAGAATTTTTCACTTTGTGGAGATTATTATGGTTACTTATTTATTTATTTTGCTATGCATCCGCCAGATCTTTCATTAACTCGCTTTTTATTCACAGGTTTGAAATCCGCAACGGCAACAACCTCCGTTTGTTCCGCGTGAAAGAGCAGGATGAAGGGACGTATACCTGCACATCAGAGAACAGTGTGGGCAAGACGGAGGCTTCAGCCATGCTGCAGGTGCACGGTGAGAAGCACATCATGCATATTGTATACAAACTCACACACACACATATACACACTCACACACTTAGACATGCATAAAAAAGCTCTCAATTCAGGGCCATTTTCACGTATAAGGTAGAGTCACATGGCAGCTGCATCATGCAAAGCCTGTTCCCACTTGATGTCCAACGCTCACTGTGTTATATCAGTCCCTGTCCAGCGGTGCTGCCAGGAGCTTATGCTAAACCGTATGGATTACGCCATTTGACAGATGTTTGGAAGATGTGTGGGTTAACTCACTGCCAGAGAGCAGTCTCAATATTAATAAGACATGACTCCCCCACCTCCTCTCTTCCTGTCTCTTTATCTCCCTCCTCCCTCCTCGTCCTTTTCACTCACTCGGTGTCTTGGTTTAAATAGTCTCAGACGACTTCATCCGCTAATGCCTTTTTCAGTGTAAATGAAATCCGAACCAAGCGGTTTTCTGTTCACACTTTTCTGTTTTGTTTCTTTGTGCTTTTACATGCTATACTTTCCGTTTAGTTGCTCAGCGTTTCATCCATCTCATTAATTCTCCATCTCTCTCCGTTTCAAACTCTATCATCATTCCGGTCGGCCGGCTCTGTGAGTTCACTTTCCATCTAATTCTTCTCCACAGAAGGGCATTTATGTTGCTCATTTGTCTAGAAAAAAATATTTTCTGTATGACGTTCTTAATGGTTTTTAAAAGCAACTATAAATGCCTAATGGTGTAAATGAGTTCCTCCATTAGGTACTGACATGTTGACAACATGCCTGTTGCTGCAGTCAGGCATTAAGTAAGCCCCAGACACAGTGACTTAATGTACAGCAGATTAAGGACTCCTATCAAACACACATCTGCTGTGTTGAGAAGAGTGTAGCACCATAGTTTCTAAATCCTTCTCTCTTTTGCAGCTGGAGGAGTTCAAAATGCAGCTGAAAGGCTTTTAATTACAACTAAACTGAGGCTGAAATAACAACGTATTTGACCTCATCCATTATTACAGAGCACTTAAACTAATATTCTATCATTAGACTTAGTACTAGCAATATGTTTGGTGGAGATGCATCAAGCTTTTGACCATCAAGATCACAATTACCTTGATATTTATTGTGCTTTTGTCAAGCGCCTAATTTGGGTCAAGTTTCAAAAACAGTGTTGCCTACATTTCCCACAATACTCCTCAAACTCCAACTTTTTTATGAATTTGTTTTTTTGTGTAAGCTTCTAATTTTGGCCTTTAGTCAAGATAAGACTGATGGCATCAATATGACATCATTAGGCTTATTTTCTCAATAAATCAGGTCCAGATCAAACTCACCTTCTTATTTCTGCTTTATAAAACCCCAGTAAAGGACACACAGTACTTGCAAAAGGTACCCTTCATGTCTTTATATTTAGCTTTGAAAGAGCCAGATTTTCCTGTAATATTTTGAAAGTGGTCTTGTGCATCAGTTCTCCAGGCTTTCTGAAGGTCATTCAAGGGTTTTCTTTGGACACTGGTTGATTTTTCAATCATTTTCAGCCCAGTCCTTGGAACTGACCAAGAAAGAAGCACCTTAACACTGACCTATGAATCATTTAAGTGCAGAAAAAGACATCAAACTCAAGGAAACCAACCACATGTCTGCACAGAGATTTTGAAGAACCGATTTCAAATAGTATCTTTAGGCACTTTGCTGCTTGCAACCTGCTGCAAAAACACATTACGTCTTGTCATGTCTTTATGTGAATTTAGGAAAAATGGCAAAGATAGCAAAGACTGACAGGCATAAAATAGAATTTTTGCACCAACAAGCTGGCTGGCAACACAGTGCTGGAGATTTAAAAATAGATTTAAACCAGTTGAACTATCATGTTTCAGCTAGACAACAGTAACACACAGTTAAATCTCTAATTGGGACATAAAGCCAAGAGCTCATATTCCCAATATCCTTTCTCCCAGACGGACTACTTTGCACCAGCTGCTAGACTTCTAACTAAAACAGGACTTACAGAATTAAACTGATATACATTGCAAATCTTATTCAAAATCTACATAAAATCTTTAAAATGGTTTAGAGTCACTTTAAGACTCCATGATAAAAAACAGCCACAAGTAGCGCCAAAGTGAATATGAAATAAATGAGAGCAATCTTGTGCTATATGTGACTAACACATCAGATCTGCTGAAAGACATTATAACATCTGAAGAAAGAGAAAAAAAACTTCACAGAAAGATCATCACAACACTATAATGATAAAAGATGTTCTGCGGCTGGGAAAATGCTCTCGGTGAGAATATTAAGACACGACACAGATGACTCAGTTGTCTTGTGTATTGAGCCAAATATGCATTTGTGCGCCCTAATACAAGTGTGTGTGTGTGTGTTTGTGTGTGCAGCTACATATGCACCATATGCACTATGCAGAGATTTGTAGAGAGGATGCATCCAGGCTAGAGAAGCTTCCCATTTGGTGGGAAGTGAGAGCCAATTATTCAGGCGGGGGCAGAATGCAGTGGTCAGTGTAAATCTACAGAGGATGTGATGATGTGGATAACATGGTGATCTGACCCAAGCTGGAAATTGGCAGCTCTTCTCAGACCTTTCCCAAAATAACTCAGTAAATGTCATCAGAATGACGCTGGCTTTTGCTGCCATGATTTTCTTTCATCCCCCCCCCGCCCCCCATTTTTCTCTTTAAGAGGACATGGAGGTGATTTTTCTCATTAAGGACGAGAGGGTGATAATGATGAGTATGTAGCAACAGATCAAAAAACTCAGAAGGTCAAAGAAAAGACTCTTAAATCTCACTCGTTAACAGCTAACGAGCGCTTTATCGATCCAGCTCGGGGTTAACAGCGGTTTTGGAAAATAACTAAACCGAGAGACGTTCAGTATTTCAATATCATTACGTTTTATAGATCCACTTTATTATATTACTTTATTTTACTTCACTACATTTACTTGGCAACTGTTTGCTTCCTTCCTGCTTCATTAAGCAACTTAGGTCTTCAGAGTTCCTCTTTGGCAGTTTCTCATCCTGGCTTCCAAATCGAATATATATTTAAAACTGGTTCAAGCAGCTACAACTGCTTAGAAGCAGTTTGTTTGCTGCTGTGAAAATAATGTGCCGAATACAGCGAATCAGCAAGTATGCGCCCTTATGGATGGCACAAAGAGTAAGAAACTACCATTTTGCTGTGTTTGCATTCCTAAGGAAAAGGGGGAAGTAAAGAAATATTGTTGCTATAGTGTTGGCGTCTTTAAAATGGTTTGCCATATTGGATTCAGAATGGTTCCTTCCCATTCAAATTAAATGAACACTTTCCCACTGATAAATTATAGAGGAGAAAATTGGGTTGGCTTTTCAGCAGAAAGGGAGCGTTCATAAAGCAGGCCATTTCATGCACAAGTATGACTTTTAATGGGTGGTCACACTCCTCCTTCTCTTCCAGTACCACCTCAGATTGCTACAAAGCCCCGAGACCAGATTGCCACCCAGGGGAGGAGCATCACCTTCCAATGCGGCACCACGGGAAACCCT
This sequence comes from Astatotilapia calliptera, assembly GCF_964374335.1. NCBI lineage: Eukaryota > Metazoa > Chordata > Actinopteri > Cichliformes > Cichlidae > Astatotilapia > Astatotilapia calliptera. Next base: position 13,483,921 of record NC_137435.1, read on the forward strand.
CCACCTGCCATCTTCTGGCAGAAAGAGGGCAGCCAGGTAAGAGGCTGGAGCAAAGCACAAGGCGCTCTCTAATGCTAAATACTGCAGCAGCAGAGACATCCAGGACACCAAATGAGTGAATATAAATACATTTGCTCCCCTAACAAGCCCGGGCTTGCTCTTCATGAGCACTTGGCGCATTCTTTGTAAACTTTACTTCAAGTATTCTTTATCACATCAATAGTCAAGAGTTTCACACCTTCTTTGTTTAAAAGGCGAGAACGACTCACCACAATGTGAGCAGGTTTTTTTGTCTGATTTAATCTTACTTTTTCTGACACCTCTTTTTTAGAGTTGCCCACATTGATCAAGACACATTTTTCCAGGCGAAATAAGCGAGAGGCGAGCGAGATAATGCAGCACATTTGCATTTGGCTCAGAGATATGCGCAGAGACAAAGTGTTGGAAGACATTGCGTTGGCGAGAAATCTTTCTCCTGTTTGCGTGCCACTCTGGTTTTGGGGGAGTCGACAGGAGAGGGAAGAGAAAGTAGAAGAGACTGAAAGAGGGCTTCCGGGAAGCACACCAGGTGTGGAAATTGCTTCTTCAGGCCAGGATTGCAGACGAATGCTGCCCTCCTTCCACATTATTCCTGACCACAAATGCCATGTTGCTTAATGGCAGCTGGGTTCACTGACTCAGGAGTGGAGGAGAAGCTTCAGGTGTTTTCGGAAAGGTTCCACAGAGCAAACAGGAAGTTGAGCTACTGATTTTGTGAATAAGCTTCAGTCGGCAGGATAGGTTGATGCCTTGCTTGGCTGTTTGTAGGGCTTTTTGCTGTATATGTGGGATTATCTGTAGCCTTATAACCTCGGTCCCTCCACTGGAGTCTAAGCCTCTTAGAGGAAATGAAATGGATGGCTGAATGGATTGATGCATCCCTCCCCCTTGTTCCCATCCATCTCACTTACAGGAAAACAAGATGGGATAGCTATAAAATGTCAGTTTCACAGGCATCATCCCCCCCAAAAAAACAACACAACAACCAGAGTCTTTCAGGGTTTTTTCTTTTTTCAAATGTGAGATTATCATTAGAAGTTAATAGTTTGAGCCCCGGATTCGGGTGAAAACATGTAAAATAATGTGTCAAAACTAATTTGACAACAGTTTTACTTTAATGATTTATTAATTCTTTACACAATTCATCAACTAAAAGTAAGGATCCACAGCTCATCTCTGGGAGGATGTAATTAATGGAAGATGTACTAATTAGCAGTAAAAGTACAAGCAGAGCTGAGTCTGATGGGAATGTCATTAGCTTTGCAGGTTTTTATTCATTAGGCACGGCGACAAATTTCATTTTGATCTTATGGTGGTGTTGCATGAGAAGTTACAGGATCACCAAATAATAATAACTAATCTGGAGCTGCACATGAATATCTGTAATATTTTTCAGGGACTTGAGTCCATGAGTTATTCGTTTAAGGTGGGATCATAAATTCATTTTGAATTCAATTTGATTCCGTTAATTCACAACAACAGTGGCTTCGAGGCACTTTATATTGTAAAAAAAAAAGGACTTATAATAATACAGAGAAAACACCAACAATCCGATGACCCCCCCTATGAGCAAACACTTGGTGACCATGGGAAGGTGAAGCTCTTGAATCTTACCTGACTTAAATGTGGCCAGTGCTCCACTTCAAGGTCACCTCCATCAGCACCTCTGGGACACTTTCAAATGTGCTGCTATTTTTAGAGTTCTCCAAAATCTAAAACGTGGAGCGATATAAGTCCTGATGTGTCCAAGCCTGAATGTGGTGCACAGGGTGAGGAGTGGGATATCAGTGTGTGTGTGTTTTTTTTAAACTTTTTTGGCAATGTTAGTGAGGTTGTCCTGGAGTGTATGAGAAGAACATTGGCAAAAGAAAAATCTGAACTGCAGTACATGCTTTTGTGCATGACTCAAAGAGAAAGAATGAAGCTTCCACAGACTGATCTAAAAATAAAACATATGCTTTTGATGAGTGGATTTCTGGGAATTTGTGATTGCGGCTGAACATAGCCTTTTAAATATGATGCTTTGGCTTTGTTTTTCAGTTTTATTTGCGTCCACATTAAAGTTTTCCTTAGACACAACCAGCCATTTCAAACAGCCAATTTGAGCTGCAGGAAATTGCGACTAAAATTGTTCTAGTCCTATTTCCTTTTCTATAAACTTACTCAAATAGCTGAGGTAAATGATTTGACAATAAAAACATTGATTTACTTTTTGCTGCATGCATTTTTCTGTTTAGATGTTGTTGTTCCCCGGCCAGCCGCCTTCCCAGTCTGGTCGTTACTCTGTTTCCATGAATGGAGAGCTGACCATCACAGATGTCCACCCTGAGGACTCGGGCTTTTATATCTGCCAGGCCATCAGTGTAGCAGGAAGTGTTCTGACCAAGGCACTGCTGGAGGTGGAGGGAGGTAAGACCTCAATAGGTACAGTTACTTTTAAACCTGAGGGGTTGATTCTTTGTTCTGCACCATCAGCTAATGAGGGGAAAACATATTAATTACTTAGTAGGTGCACAACAATGAGGCTCATGCAGACAGAGACGGTGCGCAGTTAGAGACCCCATGCTGGATGAGCAATGAATTGAAGGCTTAATGTTTTCCCACAGGCAGCTTGTAAGCACCAGATTTAAGCTTTCTTTTACTCCTTATACAGCCTATTGTTTTCTGCTTACTAAGCATCTTAAGTATTTTTACCCTTTGCTCTCCAGCTGCTGGCGACTTTATAAAGCCGTCCTTCCTGCAGACCTTTTATATGCCTTCCTAATGTTATCTGTCCGTCTTGACTTTTCTGCACTGTGATCTAATTGGAACAAGGATATCACCCCTAACATAATACTCCGCCTCTTCTTCACTCAAACTGGCAGGTCCTTCAGGTCGTATCCCGCCAATCATTCGCCAAGGCCCAGCCAATCAGACCGTATCTCGGGGTGCAACGGCACAGCTCTATTGCCGTGTAAATGGAGGTACATCAGTCGAGATTTCATGGGAGAAGGACGGAGAGAGACTTCAGGGAAATACACCTCAACTGACCTTGATGGAAAATGGCACGTTGCAAATCGCAGACGTAAAGGTGTGTATGTGTTTGGGTGTGTGCGGATGAGGCATTTGTTGGAAAGGGCACGTAACAAGTGACTTCTGAAAGGCAGTTGCTCTTAAATGGAAGGAGCGGAAGGAAAGACGGAGTGTGCACGGAAAGATGGAAATTATATATAAAAAAAAAACTGTGGAGAATAAAATACCTGTGTGATCTCTGACTGTCTGTCACCTTCCCCGCAGCCCTCATAGTAACCCATTTCTTCCTCATTTCCATCAGCAATTCCATTTCTGTTTGTAAAATTAAAGTGAGTCTGAGTTAAAAAGACCAATCTCTCTAAGGCGGTGCGTATCTCTCCAGTGTAATTATGTGCTCATGCGGTGTGTAATTGTAATGTTAATGAAGGTGCTTGTTTGTAAATGCTAATGTGTTCTGCTTTGATGGAAGAGCAGTCAGAAACCCCTTTGTGCTATAACCCCACCTGGAGGTCAGCGAGCCTGTGCAGGACAGAGCAAAGGCAGCATCATTTACATTAATTGACTGGCGATAGATGATTCATCATCTAACCGGCTTTTAATTAAATCTCCTGGCTGGAATGTGCTTATTCACGTCCTCCTTCATCCTTTTTCTCAGCAGTGGTGCTCAGCTAACTTGGAGCATTAAGGTTTGGTCCGGTGCACCGCTGAGGCAGGGGAAATCTGCCATGCCAATGTGCTCAATGGAACAGAAGAGATGCATTAGTGTGGCATCAAGGGGTTGACAAAGGGGGGGAAAATGGGGACACGGAGATGATGAGTGAGGGACTAAATATATTTACCCTGCTGCTGCCCAACCCACCATCAATATTTTAGCTGTAGTTGGAGTCATCTGAAGAAGTTCACCTGCCCACAAGCTGTGCGGTCTGTCAGCCAGAGGTCAACACTGCGGTGGATGATCTCATACGGTCTGAGGATAGTTCCAGCAGACTGGCTCTCAGCCAGGACACGGCCAGAGCGAACAGCAAGCGTATCAGTGAAGCATGCAGGCACATACTGTACACTTCATAACATAAAAAGAAGGTCGGGTGGGGCGTAGTGTCACTCGGTGACAGTTGCTTAATGTGGATGGAGTGTGCGTGGCTTGCATTTAATTGCACAAACATGGCTGCTTAATTGGGTCCAGTTTCACCTGGAGCTTAAAGGTATAAGTGCCAATTTTTACATTTTTTAAATATTTTTTAAAACGTGTTTTTGCTTTTTTGTAGCAAACCTTTAAATATGCCTTTTGAATAATTTATTGAAGCGTAGGAGCTTAAAGCTGAACAACAGTTGCAAGCAGGTCTAGCATTTTAAATTTGTCAGCGGCATTATCGTATTTTTATCTTAACAATAATTCAAATGTCTGCGCGTGCTGTGAGAAAGGCTGGCTCTTGTGACGGAGCTGAAATTTATTAAAATTATCACCTTATTCTGCAGCTGCACTCAACTCTGAAGATAATCTTTTTTTGGGTGTCTTTCACTGTGTTAACTGTGCTGGTTGCGTCTCACTGCTCTCATCAGCATCTCGCACTCGTTGTCAGTGAAAATGCACCAAATGGCAGACACCTCCAAATAAGCGTTGATGTGCTACGTAACCGATGGTTGCAGACATCACAGAGAAGTGTGTTGTATGCGTTTATAATGTCATCGCTAATATAACGACACGTATGAGTTGTTTACTGCTCGCTTCTTATTTAAATGCTTTTGCAGGCTGAAGTGAGACACTTAATAGTTTCCTCACAAAAATGTCCAAAACAACTGATAGAAAGATCTGCATTTATATTTTGGTACTAATTAGACTCTAGTACAATTGCTGTAATGATTTCCAGCGGAGGGTCAGCTCACCTCGCAGAAAAACAGCACATTATGTGAGAAATACAGCATTAACAATGAAAGAATAATTATCTGGGTTTAAATGAAGCAGCCCTCTCAAGGACATTAATATTCTGTGTATAATTATAAAACTGCTCTTCACAGAGCATCGAATGGACATCATTATGAAATTTCAGTCAGGCAACTATCATTTGCAATAAATTATTGCATCAACTGAAAGAGCATATAAGTGGGCAGTTGGGGTCACCCAGGAAGTCCCGGAGACCGTGGTTTCTGCGGTTTTCGCTCATTCTTTAGTTTAGCTTTCAATCACTTTGGTTTTTGTTCGCTGTTTGGTCAGATTTAGGCACCATCCTCTTGATCAGACTTAGGAACTGTTTGTGTTAAAAGCTCTCTGCTTGTATCGCAGGACTGAAGCCAAAGAAGAAAAAAGACTGCAGCGGTTTTGACTATGTGGCAGCATTTAACATCGTAGGAGTTACAGTGATCACACTGCTCAGTAAAAACTCTTGCTAACATCTATTAATCCTAAATAAATACATCCTACATAAGATATCTTGTTATTCTGATGTCATCAGAATTTAATCACAGTCTTGTAATAGTTGATGTCGGACACAACACAGCATATAATGCTTCTTTTGGCTGCTCCCTTATTCACAAGGGGTCATCACAGCAGGTAGCTCAGCATGTTTGATTTGGCGGATTCTAATGACAGATGCCCTTCCCCACAAGGATTTGTGTCTCCGCCCAAAATCTGATCACAGATCTTTAACTTGGTTGGCAGATGCATAAAGCGCTACTGCACTGAGCCAATGCACAAGCAATATATAATTAATCACTGCTATTTTCATCACATAAGCAAATAAACACTATTACACCAATAACGATCACTGTAGCCATTATTTATGATCATTTTGTTGTGATGCAAAACTATTAATTGCTAAAGTTGTTCTAATTAAAGCTAAAGCTACTTTCAGCTGCTCCCTCATTTGTAAGGGGTCGCCACAGCGGGTAATTCTGCATGTTTGATTTGGCAGATTTTCCCGCCAGATGCTCGTCTTGATGCGGCCCCAAAGAGAGACACAGCAACACATTAACTAAAGTTGTTTAAACTCTCGATTTATTAGCTATTAAGAACTAATGCTTTCTCAAGTGAGAGATTGTTACTGACATAAAATGTTTAGCAAATTCAGTGTAAGGTTTATGCCATCAAAATCATTCTTTTTATGTTTCTGTAATAGTTAGTCTGCCAGAACATACAAAATGACATTTTGCTAAAATATAATTACCATAATAATCTAATTATTTGGGGGGTTTTTTCAAAAAGGAGAAAATTATAGGAAAGCACATTGCTATTTATTGATTAAAATGCAAAATTACATTTATTCATTTTATTCATGAAAAGAAAAACTATATTTATAGTGGCTGAATGTTACTTTTGATTAATTTTTGACTTTGTTGGCTCAAATTTGGTAAATTAGATTCGAAATCGCATCAAAGTTAAAACTGTTTAAGTCTTTCCTTTTAAGCTGTGATGAGTTAGATAAAGAGAGGTCACTTGGAAAAAAATGAACATGATTTATTAAGATACAGAATTTGATTAACAAGCTGTGTGGCGATTAGACTCTGATAAACCATCACAGCAGGATGGTTTATCCGAACAATGATAGGAATTATGATAGGACTCCACTAGAGTATAGCTGAGGGTGAAGATGAAGATGGAGGCGTGGATGGGGCGCTGAGTGACCAGGGTGAGGTAGAGATGGGGGAGGAGGAGGTGGGCTGCAAGGGCCTGAAAGGCAGAGTGACAGAAGATCGCTGAGATTTAAAGTACGCTGACAGAGACATGATTGGCTCTTAAGAGACATGCAAGAAAATGATTGGACTAGATGGACTATAGCGATGCTGGCATTGAATTTGACACTGTGGGAAAGAGGAAGTGATGTAATAGACCCAGGAAAGCAGGCAGATGAGTGATTACTGATATTACTCACACATAAGCTTCATTATAATGTTAAATTCCCCTAAAAAGGTAAAGTTACAAAAAAAGTGTTGATGAAAGAGAGATGAAGGCAAAATATGAAAGTAAAGCTTTTGATTAATAATTAAACAGACAGAGATGGACGAGCTGCTATCCAACTCAAAAGAAGAGAAACATAGCAAAGCCCAGGAGTCACTAAACAAAAGCACAAATTAAAAAGGTTAATGACCAACAACACAAACAGCTCACGAGCTTCAAAACCAAAAAAGCCTCTCTAGCACTGGAGCTCTCTTCTCTCTGGTCTTAAGTACTTTGGCTCAATAGCTGAGTAGAGTCAGTTGCACGAAAGTGGGTGGCATCTACTACTGAAGAAAGAACAAGACACAGCGCCAAGGTCAAAATCACAGCAGGCCCGTAGCAACAGTTAGAGCGTGCTGTCTGCAAGCTCCTCGCTCCCTGCAGTATTTACATGTAGCAACAGGGCAGAGATGAGTATGAATCACCCTTGGAGCTTACAGGTGGATGTTGGGGTGGTGAAGGGGTTGAAAGAGCAGGTAATGATGCGGGGTAGCAGCAGTGACACGCTACATTTACAGCTTAAACAAACCAATAAGGGAGGATGAGTTTGGTGTGTGATGTATGAAAAGCTGTGCAACTCAAGCTGCCTGAACTAGCTTGCAGGCTTAGCTTCTTTATTTTTGATTTACTTCACTACTGCTGTGGTGGATGCTATGGCTAGCTCATGCCTTATATAACTTCTTCTATGTATGAAACTGCTTTTTGACATGTCGTAAAAGTCTAGTGGAGTAGAAGCATAAAATGAAAATTAGCAGAAATTGCTGAAAAAGTGAAAGTGTTTGTGGCATTTATTGTGTTATTTTTTTTCAAGTCTGTCTCAAATGCTGACTGCTGTTTAACAGGACACGGACTCGGGTATGTACACGTGCGTGGTTTCCAGCACCACAGGAGAGTCGAGCTGGAGTGGGATGTTGACTGTCAGAGGTACTTAGACTGAAACTCGCCACAGTCTCTCTGTCTGTTACACTTCACACTCTGTCACTCCTCAACTACACCTCCTTTCCCAAGAAACTACTTAGTCTGCCAGTGTTCTTCATAGGAGCACAATCTGTAGCTTCCACAAGACAAAGTACAGTTTGAGATAAAATGTTAATCAAACTTAGCCCACTGATATGATGTAATTATGTTTTTTTTGTGTGTGTGTGTTTCTGTAATGAAAGATGGAGGTTCTTCAGTGTCCAGAGCTTCTGAGTTCATCCAGCTTCCAGGACCTCCACAGAAGCCTGTCATAACAGAGGTGACCAAAAACACAGTCACCCTCACCTGGCAGTCCAATCCCCATGAAGGCGGGGCCGCTGTCACCTCCTACATTATCGAAGCCTTCAGGTGAGTTTTCAAAACAGGAGCATACTTTAGTTTTTCAGTCTTTTGTGGACTTGTCTCAGTTTATCTGAAATTTCTAGATCACAGCAAATACAGGCTAACTATCCATCCATCCATCCATCCATCCATCCATCCATCCATCCATCCATCCCTCCACATTAAACTAAATGCAAAAACAAAGCTCTGGTCAAATGTAAAACACGACAAAGCTTTTTAAAAATGTGTTATAGTAGTAAAGCTTATTAATAACTTTTTGCTTTGCTGTACATAGATTTAAACCCTTAATAATGGTGAATTTCCTCTGCTTAACCATTTCCACTCTCAGATCTTCTTCTTCTTGTCTCACAGACATTGTCTCTATTTGTACCCTTCACTAAATCTGGTCTGAAAAGAAACATGACTGACCAAAGTCTCTCATCATGGGTTAGATTTTCTAAAACCTCAAATCAGAGGAAAGGCAGAAATCTTTTTCACACTCAGTCCTCTTTGAAAAAAAAAAAACTGCTGAAAGGTTTTTATGCTTTTTGATGATGTTGGGGTTTTTTGTCCAGTAATGGTCACATGTTGACTTGCTGAGGTCAGGTCTATATTGAGTCAGAATGTCATTAATAGAAGATGAAGAAAGACCATGAAAAACTACTGGTGCTACCAGACGCTTTAACAAGTGTAACTGGTGAAATGTGTTTTAAAGCTCTAAATCCTTATACTGGTAGCTTTGCCTCTGCACTCCACTATAACAGATTATAGTGGTAGAAATACAGACTTTCAGCTTTAATTCAAAAGGTTTCACAAAAACTGTTTAGTAGTTACAGACATTTTCATATATAGAGTCCCCAATTTTCAGAGGCACACGATTAACTGCACTGACGAGCAGTTTCGTGGCAAAGTGAGGCCTGTTCCCTTGTTACTTCGTGGCAAATGAAGTCATGTGAAGTTCATTAAAAGTGTAATTATATTTGTATTTTCTACATTTGGCTGTAATTTTGATTATGAGGCCTGAAGAGATTTTAGTGCAAGTTAAGGCTATTACTGGATGGAACCCCACCCCCACCCACCCAAAATAAACCAATTAGAGACAGCAAAAACTTTTGGAGTGCCCAAATCCACTTCTTTTTCTTACGGCTGCTTCCTTTCGAGGTTGTCACAGCAGATAATCTCCCTCCCTGTCCCCAACAGCGCTCTGCATGTCCGTTTTACTGCATGCATAAATCTTCTTTGTGGTCTTCCTCTTCCTCCTGCATGATAGCTCCATATGCAACATCCTTTGTCAAATATATCCATTATTCCCCTCTGCACATGTCCAAACCATCTGAGCATTGCCCCTCTAACTTTGTCTTCCAACCGCTGAGGTGAGCCGAGCTGTCCCTCTGATGTACTCACTTGTCATCCCAGTCACGCCTAAGAAAAATCAACTATGCCACCTCCAGCTTGGCCTCCTGTCTCCAAATCATACATCATAGACGGTCTTATTACCATCTTGTTAACCTTCCCTTTTACACTTGCTGCTATCCATCTGTCACAAATCACTAAAGACAGCTAAAATGAGTGATGACAGAATTATTTCCATGGTTAAGAAAAAACAAAAACAAATTACAAACACTTTCGATGTGGTAGCTTTATCATTGCTGACAACCAAAAGACGCCCTCATGAATGGAAATACAAAGTTTACAACAAGGTTCAAGCCAGAGGTTAGACTGAATATTTAAAAAGACTACAAACCTTTCTAAGAAATTCAAATGAACCAGAATGAGGGGAAAAGAAAAAAATTGCAAAAGAGAGAACAGGTCACGATCCGACGTGACATCACCTGTCAAACATAGTGGAGGCAATGTCATGGGCGTGTATGGCTAACAGTGAAACTGGATCACTGATGTTTATTGATGATGTGACTGCTGACCAAAGTAGCAGGATGAATACAGGTGATGGACACAGGGCTATACTCTGTGCTCAGATTCAGGCAAATTCAAATGGAGAAATGGAAAACTCTTCAATGGCAGAGAGACCCACAAACAAGGACAAACTGAAAGGAGCTGCAGTAGAACACATATTATTTTGGGTTTTGAATTTTATCTACTTAATTTATTTATTACCGTAATATACTGTCTTCCTGACTTAAAGTTAAACAGGCAGCCTCGACTTAACTTTCCACCCTTGATAAAGGTCTCACTGTCTGACTGACTCTTCCCAGATAATGAAGTCTTCTTCATTTAGACTCATTAGACTTTGGAAATGACTCATCTCTGCCTGAGGGAGAGACACTTCTGTTACCACACGTTGCAAAGTGAAACCCACCACATCAGTGTTTAGCCGCGGCTTTTCCGAGGAGAGCCATAGCAGCCCTAACAACCAACTAGAGTCCTGAGCGAGACAGGGAGAGTGAAAGAGGAGACAATTACTGCAGTGGTCAGCTTGGCAGCTCTGTCCTGTCCTGGGGCAATGGCAGGAGGGGATGTGAGCCGAGCTGGAAGTTCACTCATTATAGAAACAGGACGGGGGGTACAGAAAAAGTGTATAGACACAAACATGCACGCACACGAGCACGCATATATTTCTTTCTGTGCAGGCAGAAAGCTCAGTCTGGCACACTTGCACACAGAGCTGATAAAAATCCATTCAGTGCTACACGCTCCAACTCCAATGAGTTGTTTGTTTTTGTGGATCAGAAGGAACAAAGAAAGAAACACTTTTATGATTGCAGTATGCCTTTTTATACCAAACATAGCAAGAGTTATGTTTTTGATTTTAAAAGGGAGGCAGTCTAGATGGAGTATTTACTACATAAATGCAGCAGTTACATTTTCCTTTTTCACTGAAAACAAAACCACAAAAAAAGGTTAAAAAAAAAAAAGAAATGCGAGTCTTAAATGGCAAAACTGTTTCTCTGGAGAACATTTGTTGAGAAAAAAGCCACAGAAGAAAGGAGAAAAAGCTGTGACCTGCTTGATGTAATTGCCTCGCCATTTCCTCCTCCATGGAGTTGAGGAAAATGTTAAACTGCACTCATGCTGCTTGATAGTGCCCGTACCTGCACAGCATAAAGCTGTTGTATCCTCGCCGGGCTCATTCAGTAGTCATCATTATAACCTGCTGCAATTAAAGACGGAATAAAACTTTGTTAGCAAGCTGAGAGAAGCAGCTATGAGGGTTTTTTTTTCTTCCAATGAACAGAAACTCGTGAATCCAAGAAGCGACTGGTGATTTCTTTAATTTGTTTGCTCATTCAACAGAGGCTGCTGAAACATTTCTTGTTCACGTGCCTGCTGAGCGTCAAGCGAGAAGATTGATATCTGTTCATTTAATATGGGGCTGCAGCCAGAAGAAGATTAGCACTGATTTGCATTAAGACTGTGGTGTCAGTTTTCTATTTTAGTTTTCTTTTTAGGAGATTAGAAGAAATTATTCACTGTTTTCCATTTTAAATATCACAGAGGGAGGGGGGTTGGAGCCTATCCCAGCTGTCATTGGGTGATAGTCGGGGTACTCCCTGGGTAGTCTATCATAGGATTAAAATACAGACACAGACAACCCTTCACAGCCATACTTGCAGCCAAGTTTTATTCACCGATTAACCTAACACATGTGTTATTTTACTGTGGGAGGAAGCTGGAGTAGGCAAGCACATGAAAACCACACAGATTCAAACACAGAACCGCTTTGCTGTGAGCCATCAGTGCTAACCACTGCAGCACTGTAAAGAAATGCACTTAAGATCCCATGTTGCCTTCAGAACTGCCTTAATTCTTCATGGCAGAGATTGAACACGGTGCTGGGAACATTCCTCTGAGATTTTGGTCCTTATTGACATGATAGCGTCACACAGTCACTGCGGAATAAATCTCCTGTTGGGTAGTGACAGTACTCAGGCAGGCTGTGGTGTTTAAACAATGTTCAGTTGGTACTAAGGGGCCACCAGCAGCAGCCTGAACCATTGATACAGTACAAGGCAGGATGATCAGTCCTGTCATGATGTTTATGTAAAATTCTGTCTCTACCATCCAAATGTTGCAGGAGAAACTGAGCCCCAGACAACACTTATCTACTCATTTTGTCCACTTTAATTTCCTGTTTTTTAGCAGTAGTGGAACCTGCTGTGGTCTTCTGCTGCTGCAGCTAATCTGCTTCGATGTTCAGAGAGGCACTTCTGCATGGTTGTAACAAGTGTTTATTTGAGTTAGTGTTGGCACCCTGGCTGTTATCCTGTGATCTCTGACATCAGCAAGATATTTTCGCGTAGAGAACTGCCGCTTACTAGATATTTTATCTTCTTCAGACCATTCCCTGAAAAACAATAGTAATCCCAGCTCGTCTGGCACCAACAAGCATACGATATTTAAGGTCACTTATATCACCTTTCTTCCTCATTCTCTTGTTTGGCTTGAACCTTAGCACATCATCTCGACCTTATCTCCATGCAGAACAGCTTTTACTTACTGCTTTGTGATTGGCTAATTGGATATTTTTAAGAATAGGTGTACTTAATAAAATAAGTGTATCTAAAGTATATCTAAAAAAAATAGATATGAAACTGCTTAAAAGAGATTTAACTTTTTTTTTTTGCATTTTTGTTATTTTCTTTCTTCTGACAAAATAATTTACCATTTAATTAAGAAGAGAAAAAAACAGCTATGGCTCATATTTATAGCTTTCTTTCTCCGGGTTATTTCTATTCTTGCTTTGAGATATCACACTTCATTTTCTTATGCTCGCAAGATAAAAAAATGTATTTACCCCTTAATGAGGGTGACTACCGTAACTGCAGTTGCCATATTTCCTAAGTATGCAAAATTCAGATCTCTCCTGACATCTCTCCTGGCTGCTCTACTTTCATCTGTCTGTGCAATTAGGGCATGAGCAGAAGAGCTGTGATCAAGCCTATTACCTTGTTATCTCATGGTAACACGACAGATAACGAGAGAGAAAAGAAGCATCTCTTGAAGCTGTTTATTGTAGTCCTCGCGCCAACTTTACATGCAGTTATCCGAACTCTTTCAGGCAGCAAACACGCTCCCGATAAAGACTTGACCTACCCTTTAAGTCATGTTCACACACTCTTGTTTTGATCTCAGTCGTTCACTCTGACAGTCAGATCTTCATCACAAGAAATTCAATTTTAAGATAGTCGTTTTCTTTGACGTTATCCGTCTTGCAGCCAATCAGTGGGCAGTACCTGGCAGACCGTAGCGGACCATGTGAAGCAGGAGAGGCACACTGTTGTCGGACTCTTCCCCAACACCGTTTATCTCTTTATCGTCAGAGCAGTCAACTCATACGGCCTCAGCGACCCCAGTCCGATCTCCGAGCCTGTCAGGACACAGGGTGAGTTACATAAGATGAAAGACAAAAAAATCCTTTTTTGATGTAATGGTTTTCATTAGATTCTTCACAGTTCAGTCTTGGTTTCAGTTTCCATGAGGCAGTATATTTTAGATACTGGATGTAGAGCTGAGGCAGAGATAATGTGCTACATGCTTTGGAAAAATAAAACTTGCTTTGCATGTGCAGTCTCAAAACTAATTGCTTTCTCAGTGTGATGCTCTTCTGCCGGGAGCAATGTTGAATTTCATCAAAAAGTTGTTCCCTGCTTTTGCTGAATTTCTGCTATTCAGCTGTTTTGTTTTCATGTTGCCAGGCTGGACTGATTAGATTTCTTTGCTGTCTTAGATGGGAGTCCGACTGAACAGGGAGTGGACCACAGACAGGTGCAGAGAGAGCTGGGAGAGGTGTCTGTCTACCTGCAGAAGCCGATGGTTCTGTCTCCTACGAGCGCCAAGATTTCTTGGAGTGTGAGATTAATACTGATGGGTTTCAAAGTCAGCTTGTAATGTGTGGAGGACAGGCTAATCTCCAAACATTAGCTTCAGAAACTCTGCTCAGCATTATATGACGCCAATAGATCAACGTGTAGAGAAACAGCTGGTTACGCTTCCCTGCTTTTGATAACTGATTTAAATGTGAGACCATGTTTTTGTGCTTTTTGTCTTCCACCTTCTTTAGGTTGCCCGTCAGTCACGGTACGTTCAGGGTTACCGTATATTTTATCGAACGATTGGCAGCTCCTGGCTGGTCCAAGATGTGGAGGCCACATCTGACTACAGTACCATCTTAGCAGATCTGCACAGTGGTACCGAGTACGAGGTCAAGATCCGGCCTTACTTCAATGAGTTACAAGGGCATGACAGCCTCATGGTTCTCCTGCGTACCTCGGAGGAGGGTAAGGAATGTGTATTAATAACCTAATCAGTAGCAAGTAATGCTAACTAGTAGTAAGCAAGTACAGTACTGTGCAAAAGTCTTAAGACACCCCACAGTTCTTTATGTTTGCACAGCAGCCAAACTCTATTGTACTTTTTCTAAGTGGTCTTGACTAATAATCCTTTCTCAAGGTCTTTCACAGTTTTTCTTTGGACATTAGCTGCTTTCTAACTCAGTCCAGTCCTTGTACCTGAGCATGTTCAGAGCTTATTAAGCCACTTATTCATTGACTCATTCAAGCATAAAAAAGGCACTGAACTCAAAGAATGAGCCATAACTTTGGAAAGAACCAATTTTTTACTGTATTTTCATGCACTTGGTTATTAGCGGCCTGTTGCAAAAACCTATACAGATCTACATCAGAGGGAGAGTATCTGAAAGCTATGTCCTTATGAGACTGAAAAAAATATCCAGACCTGACATAGGACCCAGAAAATGCATCTCAACCTTCAGTTGATCGCTGAAGCCTCGTCCCAAATGGTCTCAGTGGAAGGTTGGCTGTCAAAATGCCATTTTTAAGGAAGAGAAAAAATGAGAAAAGGCTGAGCTGTGCCAAATTACACAAGAACTGAAAACCAGCGGAGACGTCTTATGGAGCAAAGAATCCAAATTTACTTTTTTTTTTTTGTTCAAATCATCGGTTTATACAGAGGATGTCAGGAAAGAGGTTAATGTGGACAGAAATCTGTAGAGGCTCTGTCATTACTTGGGGCTGCATTTCAGCCAGTGGTGTTGGGAATCTTGTCAAAATTGATGGAATTATGAACATGGATGGAAGTACCATCAGATTTTGATCTACATATCAATATCGTGTGGAAATTAAATCAGAAGACTACTTAATGAAATTAAAAGAAATCTTGCCTAACAGAGTTCAGGCTGTGTTGAAGAATAAAGGTCTTCATTCCAAATGTTGACTTTCAGGCTTGATACAATTTTACAAACTCTGTTTCTGTCTTATATTTTACTCAGTTGCTGCACCTGTTTTTCATTTTCCCAGCAAAAATGTTGAAAAAATTAGGAATGGCTCATGGCTTCCGGACAGTAGCATATGTGTTTAAACAAATTTGAGATACCAGTTAAATCCTGTTTTGTTTCTTTGTAGTCGATGTGAAGCAACAGCCAGCAGCTTAGCTTTGCATAGAAACTGGAAATAACAATAGTTAGCCTGGACTCAAAAACTCATAGATAGAGGTTTAATAAAAAGTGGTTAGTATTATGTTAGTTTAGGAGCTTTAGAGGTATGATTTTAACCATAATCTCTAGATCAAGCCGCTTGTGTCCAGCTTTTGTTGAGCAAGGTGAAGGACTGCTGCCAAGAAAGTAAAATAACATGTTTCCTTCCAAAACTGATTAAAGCTCTTTCATTTATTATGAACTATTTTTTATTTATAATATTTAGTCACATTTATCAATGTGGAGGGATTTATTAGTTACACAGTTTAAAGTGCTTTAGATGAGGCAAAGAAATCCTTTAAAAACAGTATTTTTCCAGTGGAGTTAGATTATCAGACAACAAAGGAATGAATGAGTTCTAATTAATTTAGCAAAAAATCTGAAATAACCTCCTAATTTTGAAAAATAAAGACACTGTTTAATTTTCTTATATAGAATGCTTATAAATAAGTAATTAAGGATTATTTTCTTTCAGGTTTTTCTAGTTTCTATAAATTATATCTGTTATTTGCAGGAAATTGTGCAGGAATTATGGACCTGTAAACACAGTCTTATCACAGCTCTGGTATGTATTAATAACTATAGTAACATCTCATTTTTTCTTATCTCTGTTTGCAGTTTTGTGTGCCCCTCCACAGGCTGTATCAGTGGTGCAGCTCACCAACAGCACCAGTATCAGCGTGTCCTGGGAGCCGCCGCCTCATAATATTCAGAGCGGCATAATTAGAGAGTACAAGGTGAGGCCGCATTTTACTGTTTGTCTTCTTCTCTGGTGTTTATTTCTGTTGTTAAGCTCGTCAGTAAAGCAAATTGTTCTTTCGATTTGCATCTGTGTGCAGGCATTACTCAGTGTTTCCTAGGTTTGGTTGTTTAGATGCTTGTGAAAAACACAGATTTTAATGAACAATTAGTAATTAGTCATTGCCTTTTATGTGTTGCCAGTACTTGCGATGCTGCTCGGTTTTGTGTCATCAGATTCTCGGCTGAACAGTCACCATCCCTGTCATCTGTTAGCTCTGTGAAAAAAAACAGAGTTCTCATTATCTGTCTCTTAGAATGAGCGCAACACTGATTACTAATCATCAGGCTGCTTATGCAGAGCGTGGAAAAAAACATCAAAATAGAACATGGAGTACTATTGTTTTGATTCCCTCTCGCTGTCTTGTGTCTACACGTAGACAGTTATGAGTCTGATCATGAGAATCCATATTCTTCTGAATGTGTGATGGATCATCAGCCAAAGGCAGGGATCATATTTAATCCCCTTAAATATTTCAATTTCTCAGAAATACACCCAATATTTTGTTCAAGCCCTCAAAGGCTGACGTAAGAAAATATTGCACGGTATTACCTGACACATTTTCATTGTAACTCCCAGTGTCTTCATCACAAATGCTCTATAGGAGATTTAGAATAAATAAAAGGTTTACTCAGTGTTGATGAATGTGGACAGGTGTGGGGATTATGGCAGAGGTGGTGCGAAGTCTTGGAAGGGAAGATTTTACATACTAAGCACTCCTTGTACCTGTTGCTTATATCCTATGGATAGTAGTCTTGTACCATTGTAGAGCAACTTTCATGTGCGAGTTGCCTAAATTGTGAGGACCTTAAACTTTGGTGTCACACAGGTCTGGTGTCTGGGCAGCGGCGTTGAGCAGGAGAACCAAATAAACCGAACCGTGGATGGAGCAGTCCTGTCCATCCTGCTGACGGGCCTGCTGCCTGAAGTCCGTTACACCGTGATGGTGGCTGCTGTCACCAGCCTGGGTGTGGGCGCTCAGAGTCCGCCTGTCAGCCTGCTTCTCAGTGAGTCAGTCAAACTGTTACAGTTACTACACACGCCGAAATATGCCAAGACGCACTCTGCAAGCTGACTTTACCACATGTAAAATGTGTATGTGGAGAGTTGACTGCGCTGCATGAATACGATTAAAGCTGGTGCATCACCAACACTAACTTTTGCAGGTGTTTGTCACGAATTTGAGTCAGTAGTTGTGATTGCATAATAAGTTTGCCATTTATTTTGTTTAGTTTTGTGTCTCTGTGGCTCTGCTTTTTAATTTACTTGGCTATATTAGTCACATAGTCAGAGAAGATGTGTTGCTTCCAAAGAACATGTTTTGCTTCCAGTGTTTCCTGAAATGTTTTTCTTTTACTTGTAACCCTTTTACAGAAAACATGGGAAACTTACCTATTTGAGTTATTGATGAAAGTTAGGTGAGATCTTCTCACTTCTTCTGTTGGATCTAACTTGGCTTATCAAAAAGTCTAAAAACACCAAAGGTGGAAAAACTAGCATGTCTTCTATGTCTTGTTTAATCCGTACCAACACAAGTTACAGTTTTATGATACAGTCAAACTAGGGAAAGATAATTTACAACCTAAAATAATTGCAACCATGTGTAGTGAACTTGGGACTCTCCACCAGAGCAACAGATTTTAAGCCCTATGGGAGTGTCCGACAAGAGGGTCATGGACCCCCTATTGATCCTCTACCTAATCACACGAGCCAAGGTGTTAAAACAGGTGTGGGTCACAGACAGCCAAGGTTTCGGGTGAATCCACTGTGAAACCTGGCCCCACCCTATTTCCTGAGGTCAAATGGCCCAGGATGTGAGTGGGCGTTAAGGCATCTGGGAAAGGATCTCAAAACTGGATTATAGATGGCAGACTAATTATATATGGCTAAGATAAACTGCTTGTAAGTTGTAACTTTCCACCTGTTGTTCCTTTGGGGCGTCTCCGGCACATCTCCTAATGCGTGTCTGTGCAGGCAGGAAGTATGTCCACAAATAAAATCAATATAACTTCCTTCACGTTTAACCAGTTTTCAAGTGCTTTAATGCCCCAATTTGATCCTAATCCCCTCGACTGTGCTGGCCCATTAAAAGAAGAATTTACTCAGTTTACTATTTAATCACCCTGAATGATATGTGAGGAAACAAAACCATTTAAAAAGCTTGTTTTTTTTCTACTCTGAAGTGACTGACAGCTCTCTGCTTTGGCTGTGTATCATGTGGCTCCATTAACTGGATCGCTTCTCTTTCAGCTCCCCCGCTTGAGAAGACTTCAACGACCGTGACTAAGGGCGATGACCTCAGCATAGCAGAGCAGATCACAAGCGTCATCCTCCAGCCAGCCTTCATCGCTGGGCTGGGTGTGGCTGCGTGGTTGGTGCTGATGGGCTTCAGCGGGTGGCTATACTGTCGCCACCGAAGGAGGAAGCAGCTGGGACACTATACCACATCCTTCGCATACACCCCAGCAGGTGAGGGGGGGAGGAGGGATTAACTATGACTTACTTACCTGCTTTAGGTAGAGAAAAAAAAGTAAAAAGCAGGAGAGGTTATCGTCACAGGACTCGAGATGATTTGATGAACCCTGTCACAGACGACTCATTATGTAACGGAGACATAAAAGAGAAAAAAAGACGCAAACCATCAGATTTTGTTTTCATCCAATGACAGTGACAAAGTTCTTAATAGACCTCCGGGGATATCTGGAGCAGTGATGAATGTTTTCAATTTTAGTTTGTACTTTGCAAAGCGATGCCTGCACTTTAATCGCATATTCAGTTAATTAAAATATATTTATTCCCACTGGGTAGTCTTCATGGCAGGAGCAAAGGGAAAAAAAGAAAAAAAAACCCTCAAGAGACACTCTGAAGCATATGTAAAAAGCTCAGCGCACACTTTACTTGATGCCCTTTGGCTCAGAAGCACACAGCACATCAGTTCTCAGTTCTTGTCTGACTTTGAGATGTATTTGCTCAATAATGGCTCAAGGCCTTAGGAGCAAATATGCAATTTAATTTTCGCATTAATATTTCATAATGTTGCATGTATGTCTTTCACTTTATGGTATGGATTTCTTTATTTAATTAAAAATGGATTTTAACCATCCCTAACTCCAGATACAGCAGCAGAAAAATGACATCTGCATTTTTATGTATTGCAGGCATACGCTATATAGATCTGCTGTGTTCCTCTTGGTGTATGTAGGTCAACAGTGCACCCTCATAAAATATCAATTCAAATCTGCTTTCTTAAACCCCCGTGTGGGATAAACTGTTTATTTGGTTATGGAGCATGATAATTCGGTCCAAAACATCTTTATCTTTCAGTGGCTCTTTGGGAAAAAAGGGGCTTAAAGCAAAAGCTTTATCTTCTTTGCTGTTTTCCAAATTTATAACTTTGCTCTTTTTTCCTCTTGCAGTTGGCTTCGCTCACAGTGAGGGATCAGGAATCATTAATGGAGGGTAAACTCTACGTTATGATTTGATTCATCAGATGATTAGTGTCACTGTGTGTTTCATAGAAGCAGTATTGATATAATCTCATCTTTCTTCCCAGGCCTGGCTTGTTGGGATCAAATATGGGCAACTACCCCTGGCTGGCAGACTCTTGGCCCACTCCAAACCTCACTCACAACAGCAAAGACTCGGTCAACTGCTGCTCTGGCAAACTGGATTCAGAGAGATATTACAACAGTAAGAGCTCTCTGATGTGAAATGCTAGAGTGCTGAATAAAAGATTGTCCTTGTTAATGTAACATAGTCATTTGCTGTGCAGCTGTTGGGATCATAAACTACCCAAACCAGTCAGAGAAGCACAGCGCGGCGTCCAACGACAGTCCCATCTACAGCACCATCAACACAACGGCTGAAGACGACCTCCTGGCGTACTACGACACCTACTCGAGCACGTCCTACAACAAGGGTCCAGACCCTTACAGCAGCAACCCAATACTGTCAAACAGTGGGTTTGGAGGTCTGGAGCAGGACCTGGATCATTGGACCATAAAGTCTGGTCACTCTGGATCTGAATACGCCAAGCTTCAGTACAGCAAGAAGAGCAATGGTAAGAATTTTGTGGAAGCGGAAAAGATCAAAAAATGTATCTTTGGACAGCTTAACTGGAAATGTCTGTCTGGCTCTTTATACGCAGTCATGAGAAAAATAATTTTCTGTAGTTGTGGTTATGGCATCATTATGCTTCTTGAAAATCTGTTGAGACGGTTAATGACCATTTGAAAATCACACATTCATTTAATTTTGCGGGAAAGAAAACACCTGTTCTGTTATTCAAAATGGATCATTTGTAACCACCTTAACCTTTTTAAGATGTTTTAATTACGAGATTGCACAGTAATGAGATCTTTTCTTGGACGATATAGAACGACATGATTACACGGGAAGGTCTGCATTCATCTTTTTTCATTTTCTGAACGCACTGCAGTTCCATAGTAATAAGTTAACTTCATAAAACTGTGTAGACTTGTGATTACGTGTAACAATCTGAGACGTTGCTTGTGTAATTACATTTATTAGAGCTGCCTTTTTTTTCTGTAGCTTGACATTGGCCAATAGTGCTTTGTTTTATAGATAGTTTATATGGCTGCCATAGTGCAATGTTTTCATCTCTTTTCTTATATGCAAGTGTTGTAACCACCTACAACACGTATACTTCCACCCACATGTGAAAGCTTGGGCAGCTTCATTAACTCACATATGATATATACAGGGAGTGCAGAATTATTAGGCAAATGAGTATTTTGTCCACATCATCCTCTTCATGCATGTTGTCTTACTCCAAGCTGTATAGGCTCGAAAGCCTACTACCAATTAAGCATATTAGGTGATGTGCATCTCTGTAATGAGAAGGGGTGTGGTCTAATGACATCAACACCCTATATCAGGTGTGCATAATTATTAGGCAACGTCCTTTCCTTTGGCAAAATGGGTCAAAAGAAGGACTTGACAGGCTCAGAAAAGTCAAAAATAGTGAGATATCTTGCAGAGGGATGCAGCAGTCTCAAAATTGCAAAGCTTCTGAAGCGTGATCATCGAACAATCAAGCGTTTCATTCAAAATAGTCAACAGGGTCGCAAGAAGCGTGTGGAAAAACCAAGGCGCAAAATAACTGCCCATGAACTGAGAAAAGTCAAGCGTGCAGCTGCCAAGATGCCACTTGCCACCAGTTTGGCCATATTTCAGAGCTGCAACATCACTGGAGTGCCCAAAAGCACAAGGTGTGCAATACTCAGAGACATGGCCAAGGTAAGAAAGGCTGAAAGACGACCACCACTGAACAAGACACACAAGCTGAAACGTCAAGACTGGGCCAAGAAATATCTCAAGACTGGTTTTTCTAAGGTTTTATGGACTGATGAAATGAGAGTGAGTCTTGATGGGCCAGATGGATGGGCCCGTGGCTGGATTGGTAAAGGGCAGAGAGCTCCAGTCCGACTCAGACGCCAGCAAGGTGGAGGTGGAGTACTGGTTTGGGCTGGTATCATCAAAGATGAGCTTGTGGGGCCTTTTCGGGTTGAGGATGGAGTCAAGCTCAACTCCCAGTCCTACTGCCAGTTTCTGGAAGACACCTTCTTCAAGCAGTGGTACAGGAAGAAGTCTGCATCCTTCAAGAAAAACATGATTTTCATGCAGGACAATGCTCCATCACACGCGTCCAAGTACTCCACAGCGTGGCTGGCAAGAAAGGGTATAAAAGAAGAAAAACTAATGACATGGCCTCCTTGTTCACCTGATCTGAACCCCATTGAGAACCTGTGGTCCATCATCAAATGTGAGATTTACAAGGAGGGAAAACAGTACACCTCTCTGAACAGTGTCTGGGAGGCTGTGGTTGCTGCTGCACGCAATGTTGATGGTGAACAGATCAAAACACTGACAGAATCCATGGATGGCAGGCTTTTGAGTGTCCTTGCAAAGAAAGGTGGCTATATTGGTCGCTGATTTGTTTTTGAATGTCAGAAATGTATATTTGCGAATGTGGAGATGTTATATTGGTTTCACTGGTAAAAATAAATAATTGAAATGGGTATATAGTTGTTTTTTGTTAAGTTGCCTAATTATTATGCACAGTAATAGTCACCTGCACACACAGATATCCCCCTAAAATAGCTAAAACTAAAAACAACTAAAAACTACTTCCAAAAACATTCAGCTTTGATATTAATGAGTTTTTTGGGTTCATTGAGAACATGGTTGTTGTTCAATAATAAAATTATTCCTCAAAAATACAACTTGCCTAATAATTCTGCACTCCCTGTACTTAAATGCCCTTTTATATCCAATATCCTGGGCTTTGAATTGGCTTATTGAAAGGTGCTTTGTGAATAAGCCTGCCATGCTCTGAAACTTTGAAACATACTGTGTGAATGGAAAGGTATGCGGAGGTTAAGTGCTTCATTCCTTTTGATATCCAGTGATTCTACAGAAGCTTAAGGTGCCCTTGAAGATATAAAATGGTCAGTAAAAGGAAAATTCTTTGAGGCGCTAACAGCTGTGGACACAGAAAGGACGTATTTAAAAACCTTTACTTAGCAAGCAGTTTGAGCTTTAGTGTGGAAACGAGTAACACAACGATTATGGCTCACACATTGTTTGGGGTTTTTTTTAGACAAACTGGTAAAGCAGAGGTCTACTGGGACATCATCCAAGTCAGGTCCTCTCACCTGGGTGGATGTCTTGTCTCTACCTCTTCCCACCAATAAAGATGGACACCATACAAAAACACACAAAGAAGATGAGCAGCACAGGTGAGACAAATCACTGCACTGTTAAATGTCAGGTTGTTGTTAAGGCCACTTCTTTACCCCCCTCCAAGAACAGTGGCATTTATTTTTGTGTGATCAGTCAGTTTATTTTTAGCATGGAGGCCTCTGCCTTCACCTATATGACAGAGGCAGTTAAGGCAGATGGATATCAAAACTGCCCTAGAACTGTGCTGTGACTGCCAAGCAAAACTTGAGTGAAGTTTGGAGTCTGGGGAGTTTTCACATTAACAGCTGTGTCTGCGGGCAGTGAGTAGATCGTGCTTTGGGGCTGCAGAAGGGAGCGTCCACTCTAACTAGTTCTGACAGATTAGATTGCGGACATATCGGAGGGCTGGTCTGACTGTGCCGTGTCTTTCCTAACGACATTAGCCACCATCTGACAGGGTGGATTAGTACTTTGCCTTTTCAATGACACATCGTTCATTAAATTAGCCCTGACGGCATTGAAGTGACAACAGAAATTATGGAGGTGGCTCTGGTCTTCGGGAATGCTACACTGGACTTGAAATTAGGTTATTATTTTTTTAATATATATTATTATTGAAGGGTCTTTAAGTTGCAGTATAAAGCGCCTTGAGGTGACTGTTGTTGTGATTTGGTGCTATATAAATAAAACTGAATTGATTTGAATATTTTTTATATATATAGTAGTGTTAGTGGTATTTCTGTGCACAGTTATTGGAAGTATCTCAACACCAGATGTTTGTTTTGACATGTTACAAGCTTGTGTGATCTAGCAGCTTGACATTTGTGTGTTTTAGTTTGCAGATTATCACAAAATCCTCATAGACGGAAAAATCAACAAGTAAACGCACGCATCTGTAGTAGCTGTAAGCGCAAAACACTAATTATATGTTTAAAGTCTAAAATCTTGGCTCATTTCAGCTTCTTTTCTCAACATGCTGGTCTGTGAAGCCTCTGCTATGAGGAAAAAAGTAAACAGTGAATTTAAAAAAAAATGTTGTTTTCCATAATTTGTTCAGTTTCTAACGATCCCACTTCAACAAAAGTAAGGCTGGCATTAAGTTCTAAATGAGCTGATATTTTACTTATAAGTTCAAACATACCGAATGTTTGAACTTAGTTGTCTGTGTGAATAAAATGCAGGTTCATGGGAGTAAAAAAACATTACATTGCTTTTGTTTTTCTGTCGCCACAGCAGGTAGCTTTACATCTCTGATTGTTTAATACTGTGCGGTACTTTGTAAAAGTCTTGAGTCATCCTTCCTTTCTAAACTGCTGGCTTTCTGGAGGGTTTTCAAAGGTTTTTGGTTTTTTACCGTGGCGTGTTTCAGACTACTCCTTGTACCTGACCACTTTCAAAGCAACGTTTTTTGGTTGCTTGGTGCTTGCCACAACTCAAACGAGAACTTGAATGGACTAATGAACCCAAAGAAGAGAGGCACAACAGTGAGTGTCTACAGCCATCTTTAAAACATGGTGGACACTCTGTCATGGGTTGGAGCATTCCAGCCAGTGGTGTTGGAGATATTGTCAAAATTGATGGAATTATGAACACAGAAAATTATCATCAGCCTTTTATCAACCATCTAATACCATCCTGGCAAATTATAAAGAGATAAAGGGTGGCTCAAGACTTTTGCACAAAACCGTATGATACTTAAAATATTCAGTAAAACATGATTAGTTTAAACTGATGACACGGATTGGTGGTTAGTTCAGCCATTCACTCACATCTGGACTGTTGTTTATAAGCTAGTTTTTATATGTGGTAATTTCCTCAAAGATGCACACTCACTGCCTTCTCTTGTCCCTTAGCTCTGAGGAGGAGGACGATGACTGGTGTCCTCCTCTGCCAGCCAGAACCTACCTGATGGACACTTCCAGGGAGGAACTCCCCAGACTGCCCTCTAAACCAGATGAGCTGTCCTACACTGCAACTTTGACATCTCCCCACCAGCAAGATGCATCCAAGCCTAATGACAGTCCACGGCTGCAGCATTTTGACCTCTTGGCACGTCACCACTTGGTCTCCCAGTCTAACCCCGATCTGTTTACCAACATGAAGGCCCAGGATGGCAGTGAGGTATACCGCACTAGCCAGTGGGTAGATGATTTCAAGGGGGAAAGCCTTGGTAAAGGTCAGTTTGAATTCAGCTTAATGCTTCACAGCATCCACACACAACCACATAGTGTCATGTATAATTTAGTTTATGATGTAACTAAACGGAGAGAATTTGTACACGAAAATCATGTTGCATTTATTCAGAGTGGCGCTCAGCGTTTCTTAGTTTTCCCTGTTCGTGTTCCTGAGGATGACATCAGTGTTCTTTCCCGTCAGGACAATTTCCTGTTACAGCTGCAGAGTCGAGCCCCACAGCCCCGGCGCACAGATCCAAGAGTAAGAAGAAAACGCCCAAGGATGGACCAAACAAGAGAGATCTGCAGAGTGAAGCAGGTATGATGTGCTCCACCGCATGCTTCTAATTTCTGTTTTAGGCTGGAAAAACGAATGAGGCATATTAACCACTCTGGCAGCTTGGCTCTCTGGAGTGCTCTGTTAGAGTGTTCGGTCACCAATTAAGACTGTGTATAAAAATGATTGTAGCCTCCAGATCTGAAAAGAGAAGCCAGTGAGGAAGTGGCTCAAATGTGAATTCTTTCTAGTGGCCAGCAGGGGGCGAGTCTCACAGGTTCAAAAAGAAGACAGTGGTATCCTCTCATCTAACTCTTGGCAAGAAAGCAATTAAGCGTCTTTTCCCCAAAATGTCAAACTATTTCTTTAAAGTCAAAATACTCTGTTTATTTATTTTTTTAATCATCAATTATCAATCATGCGCAGAGTTCCCCCCTCCACCGGCTCCTCTCCGCACAGATGACTCCCTGCAGCTCTTGGCTGATGTGTTGAGCCGCAGTCGAGCAGACAAAGAGGGGAGTGACTCACCCACTCTACAGAAGAGGGGAGAACATTTCTCACCCGAAAGGAGAGGATCTACAAAGTGGTTATCGCAGGGTAAGCACATAATGCAGCATCCTGGAGCATCATTCAGCAAAAAGATAAAAGAGCAACATCTGTCTTTGCATCGCATGCCGCCTAGCTTCAACAGCTGGACCTCAACTGATATGTATTAATGTTATTGTGATGCTCCATGCAAATCCCTTTGGGCTGAGAAAGAAACAACTGCCACCGAATGTTTGCACACTTATCATCCCATAGTCAAGCAGCCTTGCTTTTAGTAGCAGGGGGTCTATTTGCACTGTGCTCCATCACTCTGGGTTTAACCTATATAAATACAGCTGTGACTTTGAGTTATCTGTTTGTCATCTGCAGATGAGAATGTAATCCCGTACGGACAGTCAAGCATCGTGCCCAACGTCCAGACGTCAAACTACGGGTCCCTTGGTGGAGGAGTGTTTCAGCAACCATCTAGTGCTGGTCTTAGGAGAAATGAGGTACACTGGGGCTGAAACCACTGAACAGACATAGCCTTTATAATGTGGTGCACAGTCCGTTCAACAGCAACCTGAGGGCAGGCTGAGACAGTGAATGGCAAAAGTTTACTGCAGGTTTTAGAGGAGAGATACAAATAGTTATCTAAAACTCAAAAAAGTACTGCAGTTTCTCAGGAAAATCTCTGAATCCAAAGTAGAAGTATATATCTATAAATGTGGTGATTTTTAAACAACCTAAAAAAGACCTACAGACAGGTGAATAGATACAGTTGAAATAATTCTATGCTTTACCAATGAGTATGCAACGCACTCATTCCCTGAAATCTGTCTTTTTCTAATTAAAGTCGCTATCTTTAGGCTTAAAAGTTTAGCCTGTTTGTTGTTTGCTCAGTCACAGCCCTAGAGACTGCGTGACTGAGCTCTGACAGCCACAGGTCACTAGGGAAAAAACCTCTCTGTGATTGCTCCCGTAGTTTGCATAGCTAACTAACTGTGAACAGCATGACACAAACTAAAAATGCAGAATGTTTGCCTTCAAAGTTACAGTTGCACTTTTTTTTAAAACATCGTGGTTGCATAGACAGAATAAAAGATGGATGTGGCTCCAGTGATGTCATCCTTGAGATTATCGTTTTTACCGATGTGACAAAGAGGAGTAGTCTGGCTGTGAAACTGCTTGCTCATTGGGTCAAACACAAGTTTCTTTCCAGTTTCACTGCCACTCAGTGTGCAGACGTGTGACTGTCTGCTAGCTACTAAAGAAATTACAAGAAGGTTTTTGGTTGCGGCTAATTTCACTTTGTGACTGCCAGCAATCACTGGCCAACAGAAATGAATCAGGGGACACACATTTTTCCCAAACGACCAAGAGGTTTGCCAACTGGTCTCTAGTCCTGTGTGAGTGAGGCCTTAATTGTAAGGAGTGTGGTGAAGTTGAAGTGCCCAAATATAATCCTCTTACTTTCTAGCCATCCCCCTGCCTGGTATGTCCACAATCACTTTTCAAATCTCATTTTCGGAGCATGATTTGGTGCCTGTTATTGAGATATGATTCAATATATCTGGTGTATTTTTTTTTTTTCAGCGTCTTTGGGAATAAAATGTAATATAGTTGGGAACATTTAAGAAATACATCTAAAAAAAACACAATGTCATCTGAGTTATTGTTTTTGGGATTCCTCAAAGTATATTAATTTTAGCAATTTGTCTTTTTTAAACAGTTTTTTAAAGAATGAGCAGTTTTCATGCACTACCCACTAAACAACTGCAGATAAAATATCATATATAGCCTCAGCTTTCAAAAAGATCATTCAATCATTCAGGCTCGTGCTTGTTGTAAACTGTATTTAAATGATGCTGATCTGTGCAGTCATACACTGTTGTCCCATTAATCTTTGTTGTGTCTTTTCTTTCCAGAATCTCATGTAGACAGTCGCCGATTACGCCATGTGACACCGTCCATTTTTCCTCCCTGATTTCCCGTCTTTGCGAACCATCAATCTGTTGCCATGGTATCTGCTGAAAAACTGAAGACAAAAGGGAACGTGTCGAGGCTTGCCATCTGCCTTTTCACAAACTATTTCTATTCTTTTTTTTTTAATCTTATTTTATTGGTTTAATCTTTATTTTTTGTGATTTCCGTTACTCCTCCTCTGTGTATATAGACATCTTTCCAATTTTTTTAAAAGATATGGTTAAATATATTACAAAAATCTGCAGATCTGCGGGAAAATATTGTATTTTTAACAAATTGTGGGGGTGGGTAGGGTTGAATCCAAGTATTACATTGTTGTACAGCTGATTATTGAATGTATCTTCTGTTTACTCCTGAACCATCAAACCATACTGATGGGAGACGTCACGAGGCAGATAATGTGCTAATAACCCATCATGTCGGTGTGCGTGCGCGTGCATGTGTGTTGTGTTTGTGTGTGCTACTGTTTTTTCTGTAATCTTTGTGTGACTGTGTACCGTGGTACTCCTGTAGATCACCGGTGTGTTCATTTTTAAACCGACCAATAAAGCATTTGTTAGAAAAACGTTTCCATCTATCTCTGAGTTATACTGAATGATGGTGATCTGTGCACACTCGGCCCTCTTTATGTGCACACATGAGTGAGCGTTGATTTAATGCCGTATTTTTGCTTTTCGATAACGATATCCACAGTCATCATTAAAGAGTCACCAAACTGTGTTTAACGGCCAAACTCATAATGAGTATTTGGTAGCGAAAGATCAAAATAAAAACCTTATTAAATCCAAGCGAGTCTGAGGGGTTCATATGAGACAAGAAATTTACCATGAAGTTAAAAAGCTATGCTAAATCAAGCATGTAAATTATTAATTAAACAGCACACATTTTCTAAATGTTTAAGTGGAATGAAATGTGTGCCTTCTTTTGTTCTTTCTCTCCAGGACGCAGGAGCTTTGCTGTGTGATACAATAGTATCCCGAGAAGACTGCTGCTGTGAATTGGCTTTGTGCAAATAAAATAAATTATTAACACCTGCAAAGCTTCTCCTCACCTGTATGTTGTGTTTTACTTAAATTAGTACATCTCAGCAGTACTAACACAGTAAACTGAGGTGGTAAACAGTAATATATGCACTAATCAATAAATAACAATACGCTTGCATTTAGTTTAAAGCCGCTAATATGGGAATGTTTGTGAATGTTTATCTTCAAGATTACCTTTTTGATCAAACTTATAGGTGGAGCTGGATTGTGGGACTCTCAACCATTCTTGGTACAGCCACTGTAGAAAAAAAAGAGGTTTGGGAGCACAATAACCACAATAACCAAAATTATTGCAGCGGTGTGAAATGAACTTGATCTCACTGCCTTTGAAATGGTTGATTGAAAAATGGGGATCAGGTTTGTGCGACTACTCTTAGTTGATGCCTTTAAATAACTGTGGAGCATCAAGATGATGACAGAACAGCAACAAGATTGCATGGGATCCATTTAACAGTTACATGAAATCTGTTTGTGGTATTATGGCAATTGACATCTGTTGCTGTCTACGTGCACAGAAATTTGCATTAATGTGAATTCTGCAAAGCAATGTAACTGCAAAGTAACACAGACCACTTATTTTTATGTAGTCTATGAATATTACCAATTAGGGACCAGCTGAGTCAAGTCCCCAATTGCCAATAGACACGTTGCAGATAGGTTATGTTCATCGGTATAGTCTGACTCAGTGAATGTGTTGGCAATCCGTCTGCATTTATAAATAAGATGGCAATTAGTCGCAAACTTCTCCAATCTGCCTGAGAGCAACTGCAGTCGGTCCAAGTTAGACTGTAATTGTTTACACAGAGGTTGCTTCCCACCAGGCGACCTGTGCAACCTCCAATCAAAAATGATATCCCATGAGCATGCAACACCCTCAGCCTCTGGGTAAACAGTTGGTCACTGCAAGTATTTGCAAAATGCAGTAACCAACAGCACCTGCCGACTTTTCCTAGTTCCTTGGAGGTTACTGCCCTACTTTTTCTCTAGTGTGACTAGGCCAGTAATTATGGCTGTAGGCTCAGGCCACTGGAGGAACTCCAGTGCACTGAGAATTTCTTAACTCCCTTTGTTTTCCCTATGAGGCTGCTGCATGTCATTAACATGTTGTGTGGTGTGCATTATTGTCCTGTTTGCTATATGTTGTCTCTTTATGCTTCTCTTACCTCTTCATTCAGTCAGTTCCTGTTAAAGGACAGTTCTTTCTCCCCACTGCTGCCAAGTGCTTGCTGACTGAATTCAATTGTTCTCAATTTAGCCTTGTTTATACACACCTAATACTTAACAACAGTCCTCTCAAGGTTCCTTGGAAGTCTATAGATTGCTGGGCTGACCTTGTGAACGATAAAAATAAATTCGAACCAAACTGAAAGAAATCCTCTTGGACTTTGTATGTTTAAATAATGATTGATAACGATTAAAGACACCCTGAATAATTTAAACACAACCATTTTGTAATGCAAGCAATGTGATCAGGAGAAGGTTTTAAAGAGCAGAGTGAGGAAAAAGGAAAATGGCGAAATGTCCCTGAGGTTTGAATGAACTTGGATATTGTTATATCATGCTCCCTGTAAAATGTCTAATACTACACTGTGTGTGATTTGATGCCTTCTACGGATTGCAGTATTCTGAAAATGCCTGTTTTTGAATGCGGTTTAATGAGCGGAGGAAGCCTTCATCTTTCTGTATGTCTCCTGAAACGTGACAGCAGCGAGATATAAAAGGCTTTTCCTCGTGTCTGCACCGTCAGCTGCTGCATGTGCCTCTTTTGTGCAGATCTTATTAGTGGAAGCACTACAGTGTTTTGGCAGGGAGACAGTGGATGGCGTGGAAAGCGAGTTGGACTCCATTGCCTTCGGCAAATACACGCTGGGTCCCACCAGGCTAGGATGATAATGGTAATCCGATGCAATTTGAAGAGGTTATGCAATTTAGAAGGGTTTGACAAATTTATGCTTTTAGCCCTGTTGCGTGGATTAGGGTCTGTGTGGTTTGCTGACCCCTCCCACACGCACACAGGCTCAGTTTGTAAAAGAGACCACTTCACATGTATCTAAAAATGTACAACATTAGGTCGACAGTAGATTTGTCATTTTTAGCTGTAGAACGATACTTTCCCTTGTTGGAAATGTAGTTCTCTCTTCTCGTCTATATAAAAAAGTGCACATGCATGATAACTACAATATGAACAACTGGAAATTGGAGCACAAAGTGGCTGTGATGTACGAGCAAAAGTAACCCGTCTTGAATAGGGACTGAAGATGAATTTGAAGAAGCTTTCCCAGAGTAAGGTAAAAACAGTTTAAGTGTTTAGACCTGTTCATGCATCAATGTGTACACAACAGAGTGCTTTAGTTAACAATAGCAAACACTATTTTTTGTATAGGGGATTTTTAATATGTGAAGGGCAATAGTAAAAATCCAATCAATGTGGGATTAATTGTCATCTGCAGGCGCACATCATGTATTTGAAGTAAGGACCCAAAAGCGGACAGTAGGACTAAATTTAGCCAAAGCAAACCACATTTTAAGGCTGCACAAAATCAAACAAAACACAAAACAAAAGGCAAAGACTTTCACTAACACTAAACTGGGAAGAAACTAAACACTAAGGATGTGAAACATGAAACCTGAAGCTGAGAACGTGGAACATGGATGAGACACATTGGGGGAGAACTAACGATCTGGCAGAGGACAAGAGGAGACTGGGAAGAGACACTGAGTGATGAGAGCGAAAAAGACAGCTTAGCAACGAGACAAGACTGACTTCACAGGGAGGCATCAATGACTAACACAGGAAACAAGACACAAGAGGATGGGGAACAATGAGGGAGGAATTATTCTAACACAATGTATAACAGAAGAAGACTAAATATACCAAGGGGAGAACTACAAGAAACAATATACACATTACACAACCGTAGGATTCATAAGCAAACAAAACTAGAAAACCCACTAAACTCAAAACACTGGGTCACAGACCCGGGACTATGACATTAATACATTAACCTTACTTACTGTATGGAGCATTGGATACCCAAACTGCAATGTAAACCTAATATAGGTAGGTAAGTTAGTGTGCATTTAAGAGAAAATTAAGAGTACAGCACATTGGTATATTTCTGTAAGTCAAAATGCAGCTAATGAGTCAGTGTTTGGTGCAAGATTAAATAAAATGCACCACCTAGTGGTAATAACTGAGTCAAGCATGTGATGGCCTTTGACTCAGTTATTACTCAGTTACTATTATACTATTTACCTTTTCCTTTACATGGTTCCCAGTAAATGCTCGAGAACTTAAATGTGTGAATGCTTTTTGTGAAATTAGGATTAAATTCAGAGCAGGTCCACTTGTATTTATAGCAACTAAAAGTACAGACATATTAGCTTGTTGTCCTTTGAAGCTCATTGTCAAGGGGGATATGAAGATAACTGCTGCTGTGCTACTTGATTGAAGATGTCACAGCAGCAGACATGTTAGTACCAACACATTTAACATGGGTTCAA
This sequence comes from Astatotilapia calliptera, assembly GCF_964374335.1. NCBI lineage: Eukaryota > Metazoa > Chordata > Actinopteri > Cichliformes > Cichlidae > Astatotilapia > Astatotilapia calliptera. The sequence goes on from NC_137435.1 coordinate 13,516,665, forward strand.
CCTTTGAGTTTTATAGATTGCATTAAAACCTAAATTTGCTCTGAATAAACATAAATATGTTAAAAGGGGTTTGCGTAAACCATAATAAAATGATTGAAATGCAAACAATCCTCAAACAAAATATTTCATAAATGGATTTTATCCTATTCTTGTGCTACCAGTGGTCCTGTGCAGGCCAAGCTCACTAATGAACAATGCTGAACCAGGCTGCTGAACCAGGCTGCTGAATCCATTTTCATTGTGTACACCTGTGTGTGCTCTAAATGACCTTTATGGAAATAACCAGTGACTCTGACTAAAGAAATTAAATAACCACCTTTACATAAACTCCACCCACTTATTTTCTTACACATTATGCTTAAATAAATTCCATCATTGTTCAGCATGACTCAAACTATTAACTACTGTTAATTAACTACTATTGTCATGTTTTTATAGCTCTGTTATGTGGGGTTAAACACGATTTGGATACACCAGATGGGACAGAGCTGAGATTGATATAAAATATGATTCAGTTTGAGGAAGTTAAATTGTTTAGATCTTTTTTATTATCTTATGTATTTTATCTTGTTTATTGTTAGAGAGATTGTGCTGAGTTTTTAAGAATTTAGGCGTCTCCTCATGGGCCTAAATCTACATGTACATATCACAGTGTGACAGTTTCCCTCCTGTCCTTATAAAAAAAGTTCAAAGGTTGTGTTTTTTTATTGTGTTGTGAATAAGAACTCTGCCTCCTGACATCTGACCCACGTTAACTCATGGACTGAACATACACACACACACACAATGGACAACTGTACCCTCAAACACACAATAATAACATGGACTGAACCACCACTCACAACCACTAGCACTTTATATAGCCTCTGTAGAAATTATCCACACCCTCACTTACCTTAACTGCACTACTGTATAGCCCTGTGTAAACAATCATTCTGTACATACGATAATTTTTAACCCTACAACTGTTTACAACTTGCATAGTTCCCATTTCTGTATAGCTGTATATCTCAGATTCCTGTAAAGTTATTTATTTCATATTCTGTATAGTTTTTCATATTTATATCCTGTCCATATCCTGTACATAGCTTGTACTCACTACAGCCTGTACATACTTATAGTTATAGAATATTCACAACATGCTTCATACCGTGTACATTATAACATACCATAATAGACCCATTTCTGTAATATACTTACATATCTATATTATTGCTAATATATATTGTAATATATCTATATCACTAAGCACTTCTGGATGGATGCAAACTGCATTTCGTTGCCCTGTACCTGTGCATGTGCAATGACAATAAAGTTGAATTCTATTCTATTCTATTCTATTCTAAGTAACCGTACCAATAAATAATTAGTTGTGTGCTACGTTAACGTCTGCCTTCACTCTTTCCACATTGGACACTTGCTAGGTGTAACTCTTGTTTGTCTTTTCTGAACTGAGTGGTTTCTGTCATATTTCAGACCTGCCTCCAGAACAAAGTGACTCGGTGTGCATCACAAGTTATTAAGGGTGGCTACGCCTAACTGGAGAACCCACTGGAAAAAGCCTGAGACCTATTTTGCTTTTTGGCCTTCATTCGATACTGAGGCGTCAAAACACACCATCAACGATACAGGAAAGGAAGAGCTAAGACAAGAAATATGCCAGACTTGGAATGACTTTGCTTTGCTTTACTTATTTATTCCAAACTCTTGGAAAACAAACTCTTCATAATTGACCCTCTGATTGTGCTCCTGATTAGAAACTCATCTGTCCTGACTCTTTCAACAGTAACACCTTTTCGTATAGAATATGCTACACTATCAAGCAACCGAATGAAATATTAATTTCTGACACGCAACCCTCTCTTTTACAGCCCGCTCTTTCTGCCAGGTGCTACAGCAAAGATAAACCACTTGTGCTGCAGCTTCTTCACCCACATTATACAGTTTTATTAGCCACACTCATCACGCTTTCACGCCAACTGCATCCATATGGTCCAGCAATTTATTTTGTTTATTTCATCTATAATTAAATGAATTCCTCTGGGCTCGCTAGTGCTAAATATATATATATATACATATATATATATATATATAAAAAAAAAAAAAAAAACACCCAGCACGCCCCTGCGGGCGGTTTATCCTTCAAGCTCGGGTCCTCTACCAGAGGCCTGGGAGCTTGAGGGTCCTGCGCAGTATCTTAGCTGTTCCCAGGACTGCGCTCTTCTGGACAGAGATCTCCGATGTTATTCCCGGGATCTGCTGGAGCCACTCGCCTAGCTTGGGAGTCACCGCACCTAGTGCTCCGATTACCACGGGGACCACCGTTACCTTCACCCTCCACATCCTCTCGAGCTCTTCTCTGAGCCCTTGGTATTTCTCCAGCTTCTCGTGTTCCTTCTTCCTGATATTGCTGTCATTCGGAACCGCTACATCGATCACTACGGCCGTCTTCTTCTGTTTGTCTACCACCACTATGTCCGGTTGGTTAGCCACCACCATTTTGTCCGTCTGTATCTGGAAGTCCCACAGGATCTTAGCTCGGTCATTCTCCACCACCCTTGGGGGCATCTCCCATTTTGACCTCGGGACTTCTAGGTTATACTCGGCACAGATGTTCCTGTACACTATGCCGGCCACTTGGTTATGGCGTTCCATGTATGCCTTGCCTGCTAGCATCTTGCACCCTGCTGTTATGTGCTGGATTGTCTCTGGGGCATCTTTACACAGCCTGCACCTGGGGTCTTGCCTGGTGTGATAGACCCCAGCCTCTATGGATCTTGTACTCAGAGCTTGTTCTTGTGCTGCCATGATTAGTGCCTCTGTGCTGTCTTTCAGTCCAGCTTTGTCCAGCCTCTATCTGCCGGTGGTACATACCGTGCAGGGGCCTGTCCTTCCATGATGGTTCCTCGTCTCCCTCCTCTTTCTTGGGTTTCTGCTGCCTGAGGTATTCACTGAGCACTCGGTCAGTTGGGGCCATCTTCCCAATGTATTCTTGGATGTTCCTTGTCTCATCCTGGACTGTGGTGCTGACACTCACCAGTCCCCGGCCCCCTTCCTTCCGCTTAGCGTACAGCCTCAGGGTGCTGGACTTGGGGTGAAACCCTCCATGCATGGTCAGGAGCTTTCTTGTCTTTATGTCAGTGGCTTCTATCTCCTCCTTTGGCCAGCCTATTACCCCAGCAGGGTACCTGATCACGGGCAGGGCGTATGTGTTGATGGCCCGGATCTTGTTCTTACCATTCAGCTGACTCCTCAGGACTTGCCTGACCCTCTGCAGGTACTTGGTGGTTGCAGCCTTTCTAGCGGCCTCTTCATGGTTCCCATTTGCCTGCGGGATCCCCAGGTACTTGTAACTGTCCTCTATGTCTGCAATGTTGCCTTCTGGTAGTTCAATCCCCTCAGTTCTGACTACCTTCCCTCTCTTTGTTACCATCCGACTACACTTCTCCAGTCCGAACGACATTCCAATGTCATTGCTGTATAGCCTGGTAGTGTGGATCAGTGAATCGATGTCTCGTTCACTCTTGGCATACAGCTTGATGTCATCCATGTACAGGAGGTGGCTGACAACTGCTCCGTTCCGTAGTCGGTATCCGTAGCCAGTCTTGTTAATGATCTCACTGAGGGGGTTCAGGCCTATGCAGAACAGCAGTGGGGACAGAGCATCTCCTTGGTAGATCCCGCACTTGATGGTAACTTGTGCTATGGGCTTGGAGTTGGCCTCTAGTGTTGTATGCCACATCCCCATTGAGTTCCTGATGAAGGCTCTTAGGGTCCCATTGATCTTGTACAATTCTAGGCATTCCAGTATCCAGCTGTGGGGCATTGAGTCATAGGCCTTCTTGTAATCAATCCAGGCAGTGCACAGGTTGGTCAGTCTGGTCTTGCAGTCTCGGCTGATTGTTCTGTCTACCAGTAGCTGGTGTTTTGCACCTCTGGTATTCTTGCCAATTCCTTTCTGTGTCCCGCTCATGTATTGACCCATGTGCCTGTTCATCTTAGCCGATATGATGCCTGACAGGAGCTTCCATGTAGTACTGAGGCAGGTTATTGGTCGGTAGTTGGAGGGGACCGGTCCCTTCTTGGGGTCCTTGGGGATCAGGACCGTCCGGCCTTCAGTTAGCCATTCCGGGTGTCTCTCGTTAACTAGCAGCTGGTTCATTTGTGCTGCCAGACGCTCGTGGAGTGCAGTCAGCTTCTTCAGCCAGTAGGCGTGAACCATGTCGGGCCCTGGTGCTGTCCAACTCTTCATACTGGAGACCCTTTCTTGGATATCTGCCACTGTGATGGTTACTGGACCCTGTTCAGGGAGGTCGCTGTGGTCTGCCCTCAGATCCACTAGCCACTGAGCATTGCCGTTATAGATATATATATATATATATATATATATATATATATATATATATATATATATATATATATATATATATGTGTGTGTGTGTATATAAATTTATTTAGATGATCATAATTTGTACTTTCAACATTTTAGTGGAACTAAAATGATGATGAGATGGTTGATTTATCATCTATGTTATGAGCCTTATAAAAGTTTTTGTGAGTTGTACAATTTGAATTTTATGAAAGTCTATATTGAAGAGAGAAAGAGCCCAATATTTATTAAAAACAAAACTTTAACATGTGAATAATGGGCAAAATGATTTACCAAAGTCACATTACATAATTCAACACTGCAGAGGATTCTGTTTCTACATTTTGCACTATGTTAAATAATCTCTCTTTCAACAGTACTATGGTTGAGCAGCGCAGGCCACGGGTTTGCTGTGTATGGTTGTGGAGCATTTTGAATTAAAAGCCCTGTGTCATCAGTATTGCTGAGATGTGCGCAGCGCTTTAACGGTTTTGTATTTTCAGCAGATTCCCTAAAACACAAAACTCATCCTCTGTGATTGGTTGTGGCTCAGCATGCTCCATTGTTCCGTCAGCCCGTTTGTTCGCTTGGTTTCCTATGCACAAACAAAACTTTCCTGCCATCCTGGGCAATATTGGGCTCCTCCGTGCTTTGACAACCCGAATTATTGGAATCTCTGACTTTTTCTAAGGGGAAAAAGAGGTATGTGATCAATATGGAAACACAGTGCAATTAACTGTATTTTGTATGGAATAAGAAAGTCCTTTTTAGTGTTGTTTGAATTAAGTTCAGTGGGTGAATCCTTGCTTCTCTTAAATTTCACTTCAATTAAATTTAAAACAGAGTGGAAAAGCCCACTTTATATAAAATATTTAAACAATATGCCATGTGTTACGGATGCACCACTGAATCTAGATGGAATAAAATTCCCGAGCTCGTGTGCATCATTTACACACTGTTCACTGTACCATGTTTGGCAGACTTGGGTATAATTTAACATAAATATATCTGGCTTTGAAAAATGTTTAGCAGCCCTGCATGTGCTTTTAAAGATATAGACACTTCCTGATGCAGCAGAGTTAGAGGTTAATGATTTGTCAGATTGAGCCTGCTGCTTGTTCATGTCTTATAAGACGGTTCTTTTTTTCTTTTTCATATATATGCAATCAGATCTGTCGATAGCTCCAGCATCGCATTTGTGGCATGCCGCTGAATGTATTTAGATATTGTTTTATTCATGCCCACTGTTACTCCTCTCTGTAACAGGAAGTACTTGCTCTAATTGGTATAGCCGGGGCTCAGATGTGGTGGTGAGGCCTTGACCTGTTTTTTGTCTACGTGTCAGTCAGTGTTTTTTGGCAGGATGTACAGCTTCATGGGAGGTGGGTTGTTCTGTGCCGGAGTTGGAAACATACTCCTCATTGTCTCCACGGCAACTGACTACTGGATGCAGTATCGGCACTCCAGCAATTACATGCACCAGGGCCTGTGGCGGTACTGTGTGCCTGGGAAATGCATGACACATACAGACAGTATTGGTAAGACCTGCTGGTTGTCTTACACTGCATGTCTACAGACAGGCTTACCCTCATTAATACGTCTTAGTTGGCTCACAATTAGTCCAGAACCTTGATCAACACTGGAATACTTCCCCTCTCTTCTTTATGAGTATGGAGAACCAAAACTTCCAAAATAAAATAAAATAATATACTTTGGTGTTACAAAAAACGATGAAAAAAAAAAAATTTCTTTGTTATTTAATCAATATATTTTGTTAGTTCCAATTTTCACTATGGTTACTCCCTTTAGGTTCATGGGTAGGGATGACTGAAACTTAAAAACCCAATCTGAAAAACAAACAAAACCAAAATGTAAAAATAAAAATTAATTAATCAATAAAATGAATAAATGACTCACTGACTGAAAAATATCACAGTAGATGAAAAAATAATACATATAGCCATTAACTAATTGTAAAATGCCAAAACATTTATGCTTTAAATAGCACCAGCAATTATTTATCTCTAAAATTAAGTGGTTAATAACATTTATTAATGAATATAGATACATTCATTTTAAAAACATTTCCCCTTTCCTTTTTACCTCTGTTTGCATAAATATAAAATTATTTGACTTTGAAACCCACCCTGAGAAAACATCACATCTACACTTCTTTATGTGCACTCATAAAAGCGTGCACAGTCCAGACAAACTGCTTTATTTGTTGGCAAACATTTCTGAACCTAGTGTTGATCGACAAATAAAAAAACTCCCTGAACCCACAACATATTTTGATGTTTGGTAATAAAGTAGGAATGCGGGGAGTGATGTAAAAAGAGCATTAAAAGTAAGGGAACTATTTCAAAATTGAAAATAATATAATAAAGACGCGAAAGGCTTGCATTGAATTATTTATTCATTTATTTCTGGCTTTGGCACTTTCAGTCCTCCATACAGGGGGACTGCGAAATTGTGCTTCCACCTCAAGTAGGTTGCGAGTCACACTAGTGGCACAGATGTTATTAGGAAATCTATTTTTGGTGGGGAGCCTGTGTGTGAGATTTCTTCATATGCTTTTATTTGCACCAGCAACACAACATAAAACAGCTTTCCATTTTCTCTCTTACTTCATCACATTTTTTGACATGCTCTAGATGGCAAGCTAGATCTGTCTCCTACATTAGGACAAGCACAAATACAGGCAACATATAACTTCACAAACTGAATGTGTAACAAAGAATAAACATACTTCTAAAGTCTGCATTTATTAAGTCTGGCCTGTCTCACTCTGGCTCACAGCATACTGGGATGCCACCCGGGCCTTCATGATCCTTTCCCTGCTGGCTTGTTTCATTGGCATTGTGATTGGCGTCATGGCCTTCATCCACTACTCCTCCTTCGACGGGTTTGACAAGACATTTGCAGCTGGCATCCTCTTCTTTATCTCCTGTGAGCTCCTCACATGCAGTCATATAAAAGCTTTCCTGGTATAGCAGAGAATTAGCACCTCCGGTACTTACGCTATCTTTTTGTGCAGGCTTCTTTGTGTTGCTGGCGATGGCTGTGTACACAGGGGTGACGGTGAACTACTACGGCAAACGTTATGGCAGCTGGCGATTCTCCTGGTCCTATATAATGGGCTGGGTGGCAGTGGTGCTCACGTTCTTCTCAGGTTTGGATCTCATGATGCTTTAAGTGTTATGTGTTTTTTATTTTTAACTGAACTATTTACCCTACCCTGTTTCAGGTATCTTCTACATGTGTGCCTACCGGATGCACGAATGCCCAAGAAACTCTAACTCGCGCTGACCTGCCGAACACTTCAACATATGTTCTCACACGTGTACCAGCAATGGTCCATAACCTGCGACCAAGAGGAACCAATACACCCCCATGAACTTTCCAACATCTTAAGTAGTCACGACTAAGCAAAATAAATGAGAAAAATGTTGTTGCCTGTCTTGTCTCTGCTCTATTATTGTGCACACTATCAGGACCAGCAAATAAACTTTGATGGTAAACTACCCACAAAAACACAAAGGAAGCCTTGAAAAACTACAAGCATGTCTGCTTAGTCATCGGCTTTGATGCAGTTTCAGATTTAAACATGCAGGCTGAAAGCCATGCCTGAGAAAACACTCCATAGTGCTGCTCAATTTCACAGAAAAGCTTTGAGGCAATAAATAAATGACTCGGAAATCATGAAAATATTTCATTTGGTTTAATTTAGCTAATCGTTGTGCAATAAACAACAGTTTTAGCTTCATATATCAACCCAGAAAAACACTGGGAATGCAAATGTGAACTAAACTCAAAGGAACTTCACTTCCAAGAGAAACTGTTAATCAATAAAGTCACAGTGCAGATACAGCCTTAAGCCTGGCATACAAAACAAAGTTAAAAAAAAAAGAAGAAGAAAAAAGTCAAAACAGTCAACAGAGAATGGAAGTTAATGGTTTTGAGTATTTACATAATACTGCGATAACATGAATGGTGTTACTCTCACACGAACGTTTCAAGAACAAAGGGAACAGGCTCATGCACATCTGTTCAAGCTGCGGCTTAGTCGACCTCCTCGATGGTGGGGCCGGAGGATCCTCCTCCTCCAGGAGCAGCACCACCCCCGGGGAAGCCGCCAGGCATGCCCCCTGGAACCCCACCTGCACTTTGGTACAGCTTGGTCATGATGGGGTTGCACAGCTTCTCCAGCTCTTTCTGCTGATGTTCAAACTCATCTTTTTCTGCCGTCTGTAGAGAAGTAACAAGAGGGAGTCAAATGCAAGTTTATTCTGAGCATTTGTTTTCAAGGTTTCTAATCACAGTTCAGCACAAACTCATACCTGGTTTCTATCCAGCCAGCTGATGACCTCGTTACATTTATCCAAAATCTTCTGTTTGTCTTCGTCGCTGATCTTGCCCTTTAGCTTCTCATCCTCCACAGCGGACTTCATGTTGAAGGCGTAAGACTCCAGACCGTTCTTGGCAGAGACCTTCTGTCTTTGCACGTCGTCCTCAGCTTTGTACTTCTCAGCTTCCTGGACCATGCGCTCGATGTCCTCTTTGCTCAAGCGACCTGAGTAGCAGAGCAATAAGATGGCTTAAATGCAAAGAACTCGATTTTCACAATCTGGATACAGTTCACTTCCTAGTTACCTTTGTCATTGGTGATTGTGATCTTGTTCTCCTTGCCGGTGCTCTTGTCGACTGCAGACACATTCATAATGCCGTTGGCGTCGATATCGAATGTCACCTCAATCTGTGGAACCCCACGTGGGGCTGGCGGGATTCCGGTGAGCTCAAATTTCCCCAAGAGGTTGTTGTCTTTTGTCATCGCTCTTTCACCCTCAAACACCTGATGACAAAACATCAAAAAAGCATTTTCAATGTTTCAGTCTTACATTTTAGTAAACAAATGGAAGAGGGGACTGAGGTTGTAGTTTTACCTGAATGAGCACACCAGGCTGGTTGTCTGAATAGGTGGTAAAGGTTTGGGTCTGCTTTGTGGGGATTGTGGTGTTTCTCTTGATCAGCACAGTCATGACTCCTCCAGCAGTCTCGATGCCCAGAGACAAGGGGGTCACATCCAGCAGCAGGAGATCCTGCACATTCTCAGATTTGTCACCTGCCAAGATGGCTGCCTGCACAGCTGCAGAAAAAAAAAAGAAAAAAGAAAAGTGAAATCAAGTTTTAAAATGTTGCTCATTAGTAGCTCTGTAGTGCAAGACAGTTGTTGTTCTATTTCTAAGCACACAGGGGCCATACCTGCACCGTAGGCCACTGCCTCATCAGGGTTAATGCTCTTATTGAGTTCCTTCCCATTGAAGAAATCTTGCAAGAGCTTCTGGATCTTAGGAATACGAGTAGAACCCCCCACTAGCACAATGTCATGGATTTGGGCCTTATCCATCTTGGCATCACGGAGAGCCTTTTCCACAGGCTCCAGGGTTCCTCGGAACAGATCTGCGTTCAGCTCCTCAAACCGGGCTCTGGTGATGGAGGTGTAGAAATCGATGCCCTCGTACAGAGAGTCAATTTCAATGCTAGCCTGAGTGCTGGATGACAGGGTGCGCTTGGCCCTCTCACATGCCGTGCGCAGACGACGCACCGCCCTCTTGTTGTCGCTAATGTCTTTCTTGTACTTGCGTTTGAACTCGGAGATGAAGTGGTTCACCATGCGGTTGTCAAAGTCTTCACCGCCCAAGTGAGTGTCACCCGCTGTGGACTTCACTTCAAAGATGCCGTCTTCAATTGTCAGGATCGAGACGTCAAATGTGCCGCCGCCCAGATCGAAGATGAGAACATTTCTCTCTGATCCAACCTAAAAATGTAGCATTTAATCGTAATTTGTAGATTGTGGATTTACTACATTTTTATTTTTTTTTATTCAGACAAACTTTAGGGCTTTCTACACAACATCAAAAAACTCTAGCATACCTTTTTGTCCAGGCCATAGGCAATGGCAGCAGCGGTGGGCTCATTGATGATACGAAGGACATTAAGCCCAGAAATGGTCCCTGCATCTTTGGTGGCCTGGCGCTGAGAGTCGTTGAAGTAGGCAGGCACAGTCACTACGACACTTGTTACCGTCTGGAAATTTTAATAAGACTATCAATGAGAACTGTGATGAGCAGGTTTTTTTTAGTTGATTTTAAACCAGGAGGTATCTAGGCTGTAAAAGTAAACATGACACAAGCAGTGAAGTCTGCTGTTGACATTTCTGTGTCTTGCTGGGAAAGAGAGACTTAAAATAAAAGATTATAAATCTTTTTGCTCAGAAGTACCTTGCCAAGGTATGCTTCTGCAATCTCCTTCATTTTAAGCAGCACCATGGAGGAGATCTCCTCTGGGTAAAACGTCTTGGCCTCACCCTTGTATTCCACCTTTACTTTGGGTCGTGAAGCATCATTGATCACTGTAAAGGGCCAATGTTTCATGTCTGACTGGACAACGCTGTCATCAAACCGGCGTCCAATGAGACGTTTGGCATCTGGGAAGCAATAAAGGATTAATACGCAGAAACATCAAAGCTCATCTTCTATTCTTGAATTTTCTAGGGGGAAAAAAGCATACCAAATATTGTGTTGTTTGGGTTCAAGGCCACTTGGTTCTTGGCTGCATCCCCAATCAGCCTCTCTGTGTCAGTGAATGCAACATAGCTGGGTGTAGTCCTGTTTCCCTGGTCATTGGCAATGATTTCCACTTTGCCATGCTGAAAAACTCCAACACAGGAGTAGGTAGTGCCCAGGTCAATACCAACTGCTGGTCCCTTGGACATGGTTCCTGAGAATAAGATCATTATTTATAGTTGTTAATCACAGACTGGCACTAAAGTGACAGTGTGGATATGTGGCAGATGAGTAACTTAAGCTCTAAGCACTGGTGGGGTGGGGATACCATGATGCACTCTTGTAGTATGGGGTAATGAGGTTATTATCAGAGTCTGAGCTGTTCAAACAAATGGTTTCAGTGAAAGTTAAGTCCACCACACCTGTTACTAGGCCTCCTCCTTTCTGAGAACTTGGTATTAAGTGCCTTTATTACATTAACAAGGAACGACAGGAAAGCATGGGCCTCTTCCAAGAATAAGGTATTTGGACACCTATAATCAAAATCAAAATTTTTATCTCTGTGTTTTTAGTGTGCAGACTGCTGTTGGTCTAACAAGAATGCGCCATCCAAAATCACCTCTAGTGGCCATTACAAGACACTAATATTCTATATTCTGTTTTATAATCTCAAAAATATAAACTACAAAAGGGATTCTCTATCAATACATTTCTGAGTGAAACTATGTGGAAAATGTTGGGAAAACAGCTAAATAGGAAAGGCCATGTTTACTGTTGCTACAGTAGCAGATTACCAACACACTGTAATGATACCCTAATCTTAAACCACATGGGAGGTCATTATAACAAACTTTTCATGCCAGTGGGTGGCTGGGTTCCTCCTGTGGGGCATGCTGCCAGTAGTGGTGCAGCAGAAATGTGGAGACTGGCAGTTTGATAAGAGCCAGGGCTTTATGGCTTGGGTTAGCAAAAAGTAGAGCTGATTGATATATAAATATATTTGGACTGTGATTAACAGTGGGTTGATTTTAGCTATGCTTTATTACAGTCCGCATGAACATTCCTATATTGATAAAGATAATGACGGGTAGGTTTTAGCTTGCATTCTTAATTTGCAAAATATGACAACTTATACAGGTGCTTGCTTTGGATAATGCAAAGCAACTTTATTTGCAAATTGCACTGACTCTTGTTTATACTGATGTGCTTCGCTAACACTGTTTATGGACACTGCATTGCATTTGTTTTGGGAGTGATGATGGGAAAGAGTGACTGTGCAGCAGCAAGTACATGCCAGTCTATCAGCAGCAGTGCGAGTGGGCGTGCCCTTTCATTCTTCAGAAGCCTGCGAACTTTCTGGATCTTTCTTCCCACTTTATGTAACTTTAACGCATATTAGAAACTTCATCCCGACCGTTTTGAGTAAGACGGAACATGCAGCAGCAGTAGCAGTTTATACCTGTTGTTTGTCATTTTAACTGTCAAGCATCTTATCGGTTAAGCTACACTTAACATGCATACTTAAGGATGTGTGGCAGTAAGATAAACCTAATAACAAAACAACAGCAAAAAAAAGCACCAACTAGCTTAGATGTTACCTTAAAACACTGCAGCCGTTAATGATGTTAACGTGACGCTAACCACTTGACGTCAGCATGCCACACGCTTCTCCTCTCTATACTCACCTCTGTTGTTTTCCTACTGTGGCGCAGGTTGCCTTTGCCCTGAGTGACTGGGTGTGACGGGTCCTGATCCCCGGTATCAGTCAGTAGTGTGTGTGTATGTGTGTGGGAGCGGCCGGACCTCCTCAATATCATTCCCACTCCGAACTCTCTAGAACACAGGAGGAGCGATGCTGGCCAATCCTCTCCCGTCAGTTTCAACTGCCTCGACCAGCGGTCCAATTAAAAATACCGTCAGCAGATTTCCAAAGCAGTTGCTATCAGGAAAATACAGAGAATGAAAAAAAAAAACTAAAGTTGAAGTTTCGTTTCTAGCAATTACTAGCAAACTCACTGAGGAGAATGATCCAGCAGTGCCAAACAGTTTCTGGATTATTCCACAGGTTCCCGCCTCAGGTACTCCTGAAGGAGTTATTTTGATTGAGTGAGTTACCTGATATGGCGACCTGGGCAAAAGTGACCTTGTAGGCAGCTTTTCCCTCTTTGTTCATTGTGGAAAATTTGCTAGATTTAAGCACACAAACTTGCTATCTGTAGTCTTTGTGTCATTATAAAATCTTTCGGCGTTACAAATATTTCTTGGATTCAGTTATACCTAATTCAGCCATTCACACCAACTGCTTAATTTCACTGCTTAATTTCACTGGTTGATTTTGCAGCATTTAACTTTTCAAAGCAAGCTTAATTTTTAGATCCTAAAAAACAGATCTGACCAGACCATTGCATTAAACTTGATTTAGACTTCTCAAGGAAAGCTGTCATTGACTCATGAGGAGGTACTCTTCAGGTTGTGTGGAAGGTTACAGCAAAGGGTTAAAAGGAGTTTCCAGTTACATCATAGGAAGCATAGTTTATTAGACATTAGGCAACAAGTGCACTTGTTGCTCAAAAAGCACACCAGTACTATATACACAAATTGTGAAATACTACCATTTTACCTCAGACGCACAGCTAGGCACTGCTCTGTAGTGGTGCGCTACTGCGATCTGATACTAAGCGAATACTTGGCCAGTATTGCCAATACCAATACGGATACTTCTAACTTATAAAAGTAGCTTATGTAGAGAACAATGTGTCATGACTTATGAAATGAATCATCATCAGTTTTTTAGATTCTATAGACATTTTAATGACCACTAAATAACAACAATATTGACAATTGATCAATCCATCCACCTCTACTGCTCCAGATGAATAGGCGCTCTGAAGTTATTTCTGCCTCCTCAGATGTGGTCCCCACTCTGCCACCAAGAGTTCAAACTACCCCACTGGCATACTGATATATGTATGAAATCTGCTGTGATACAGCTTCAACTCCTGGATGAAACAATGAATTTCCCCTGCTGCTGCATTCTCTTTTTCTTACTTTTCCTGTTTAGAAACATCAATACCTGCTCATCATCACTCTATGTCAACTTTGGGGGACAAATTTTCCCCCAAAGTACAATGTGTATATATGCTACATGACAAGGTCAACATTTCTTTCCCCTCTCATAACCACAGACACAGAACATGCAACACAATGCAACCTATACATACACCAGTACAATTACACAATACAGTAATACGATTATGCTTGCAGCTCATAATGTTTATTATATATATATACATTTAGAATCAGAACCTTACATAAACCTGAAGGAGTCAAATACATTTTAAAAATCTTTTGGCGTCTTTTTGGCACTGTATTTAAAGTTTTAATTGGTTTTGCACCTGCTGCCACAGGATCATTAAAGTCTGCTTCCCAATCATTCTAGACCTGCAGCCCAAGCTTATTTCAAAAGGGGCATCTTTGCTGACCTTGCACCAAGATTCTGGAATGATTTCCCAAGTGACCTCAGAAATACATCAACCTTGACTGCCTTTTTTTCCAAGCTTTTGAAAGCATTTGTTTTAGGAGTCTAGGCTGTGGTTGTGGTATTTTATGTAAATAGTATGCATGTGCATAGCAAGAATTTTTAATAATTAAAATATAATAGTTCCTAAAGTCCAGCTGCCACATAGTTCAGTTTCAATGTCCATAAGTGACAGGTGCCCCTTAAAATGTTGTCCTTAATTATTTTCCTGTCATCTTGAACATTTCAAGAGGACCATTCTCCTTGTTTTAGTTTAGTTTTACTTAACTAGAATAAGTTTGGTCTCAGTGCTGGAGTCCTTATCTGAACAGGAGGAGTGCACAGCTTATCAGAGGGCCTTATTGTCTCCAGGGTCCTGGGCATGTGTCCACTTTGCCCACATAACAACACAGTGTCCTGTATCTAGTTTATATAAGCCAGTTACATAAGCCAAAAATATGTGGCTCGTTAATGGATGAGATTGTCACAGAAACCTGAACTTGATTACCTGATAGAAGAGCAATTAGCAATAGTTAAGAATAGTTAACGTCTTGCATGAGCTCTTAAAAACAAAAACAAAATAACAAACCCTTCAAAGTATTGCATGTATTTAAGAGGGAGTTAGGAAGTTGAATTAAAGTAAAATACAAAGCACCAATAAACTACAATAATACTACTCATATCTGGTCTTCAGATCTGGTCACCCTACTGCAATGTTGGATTCATCGAAAGAGCTGTCACTCAGTTCCACAGGCAGTTTTTCCACTTGACTTACACTCACACTATTAAATCCCCCGTTGCCCAAAAAGCCTTTTCCTAATAAACCACAATGAGAAACTCTGTCAGTAAAGTGCACACAGGACACCTTTGGCTTAAATGTTTTTATTCTGAGTCTGTGAGCTGAGCAGAAAATCCCTGTGGATACTATGACCCAAGACCAGATGGTCTTAAAACACAGCAGAAAACATAGAAACTAGAAGAAGTTCTGAGGTGATGTGTCATTTCATATTCAAGTTTTTTAAAGTTCTCATTAAAGGTAACCGTTTTTAAGTTTGTTAAGGGGGAGGTATTTATTTTTACACACAAATTTTGAAGTAGGTGACATCAAGTTAGTACTATTTAATCATTTGATTAAAAATCATCATAAAACTAAGTATTTTAAAACTATATTCACCTGGTGGGTAGAGTTTACAAATTATACATTTGCATAGAAAACACATGGTGACTTTACATTATCTTCCAGCTCTTAACAGTATATACAGTCATGGTAAGAAAAAAAAACAAGCACACCCATTCTCATTCATTTCTGAGGTTTTGAATTGAACATGCCAGGTTCTGGTTCAGTGACATGTCTGAAAATGAGGTAAAAACAAAACACGACATATAACATCATGTCATTCATTTATTTAACAAACCCTAATCCAAAATGCACAAGTAGTGTGTATAGAACCACCATCAGCCAGAATAATAACCAAACTACATTCTGATTTGTTGGTGTTCCAACCGACCAGACACAGTGGTGGGTAAGAAGGAGAGGAAGACCACAATTGTGATAAATTCCCAGCTGATAGCAATGTGAAGATGTTTTCTTTTTCAGACATTCTGTTGTAGATTTGGTCTGTGATTCAATTTCATTCAAGCTTTAGCTGTCGGACACATGGTCTCACCTTTGACTCTAGAATAATTTTCATTTGTTTTGAAAGTTTTTCATTTATGAATAATGTCTCTCACTGTAAAATTACCTTATAACTCTTCCTATACTGATGGAAAGCAACAGTTATCAACTAAGATCATTGCTGATGTCTTTCCTCATTGACATTGAGTCAACACACAACTGAATGCTTTAGTCCAAAGAAGTGCCAAAACACCTGCTTTTATAGAGGTGGTCGTACTTGCACATGCTCAATTAATCAAGTACATGTGATTCGCGGCATCTAGCTGCTACTTATTGTCTTAATTCGACTCTCTTAATGGAAGCAGAAAGAGTGTCCTTGTAGTTTTCCACTCACTGCTTCTGCATTTTGATTTATTTTCTGTTAAAAAAATAATGACAGTATAATATGGCATTTTGAATGTTAATCTGAGGTTGTATTTAACTAATTAACTAATGATAAAGACCAGGTGCTCTAAATGCTAATATTACATTTTGTTTTTCTTCTGGAAGAAGTTTATTTTTGTTTGTTTTTTAACATTGTAGTATGCTGTGGTACGATTAGTAAGTACAATTAGTAAGTACGATTAGTAAGTAAATATCAGAAAGTGAAAGAATGTTACTCTTTGCAGTCTGTGAAGTACAGACTGAACCAGAAAGCATTCGCTTAACCATGTGCTATTGCTAAATAAGTATTAAGGACATAGCTGGAGGCTTCCTCTAAAGTACACAACCTGAACCAACACCCAAAATTTATGTGAGAACAGACACTGAGATCAGGGTGTAGTTCTTAAAAATGCACAAGTGGGTCACAGATAATCAAGCTTTATAAAAAAATAATGGTAAAAAAATCCTGGGGTTGGTTTACCAGTACAGTATGAGGTAGTGCTGTGCTCTGATATGACCTTTTAAACAAAAAAAGGACACCTCCTGTGTTACAAAAATGTTATGATACTGCTCAGGTGTTGCATATATTCATGGCTTTGCAATAAAGCAGGGAGTAACTGCAGTCAGTAGGTGTGGTACTAAACGATTCAATGCTTTTAGATTAATTTTACCCTATAAAGTTACAATTATAAAGAAAATATAGAAACTGTGAAACTGTCATTAAAAATAGAAGTAATCAATTTATTTGCATTTTGAAAATCATGTAAATCATGTCAAATCAGACACATAATAAAAAATATAATTTTTTTTTCCATTTCTATATTTATACAATATAACCTCCAGGATGTATGTCATTGACTGTTTAGGGCACATCCTGCAACAAGCTACACAAAATTTATGCCTGTAACAAAGTGTATCCGTATGCTTCCATCAGTATCACAAGCATGGGATATAGAAGCTATACAAAAATAAGGTAATGTTACATATATATTTTACTTATATTTTCTATAACATAATTCAAGGTATGCACTGTTAGGGACAGTATACAATTCTTTGGGACAAGGTTAACAACTTCACACATAACACTGACAAAAAGAAAAATGATTATATTTTAGTGATCTGCATAGACATATTTTAAATTCAAAGTCCATGTGTTAAAAAGACATTCTAAGTAATTATAAGCATTACATTTAATTTATTTATTTATTTTTTACCATAAATCTGAATGTTAAATAACAATTAGTGTGGACCCAGTGGACAAAAATACCTTGCTTGTTCCATTAAAGCAAAAACAAGCATGAAAAGCATGACAAATGTAGCGTTTTGTATTAGAGGAAATGGAAATGTGTTACAGCCCAAGTTGAAGTATAAATGCATTCTTATATAAAGTAAACACATTTTACAACAATTTAAATGTGATTATTGCAACCAAAGCCTGTGTGAACTTCATCACTGGGATCAACTTTATCAAGACCAGCTCATTTAAATTGGTATTATTTGCCTTAAAATGCAATTGTGTGACACCGGTAAACCCAGTTTTACCATCTGATAGTGGCTGACCCATTTAAGAAGACAATATGAAATGAAAGTAAATCAACTTTGACTTAGATTTTTAGAAATCTGTCAAGTTCCCAACAGCTAACACATAGTTTAAGCTGAAAGGTAAAGTGTGGACCAACAAGCGGACCATCAGTGAACATCCCAGGCTCTGATTGACCAGGTAATACTAGTAAATGTATGTACTACCCTGTCATATATGGATCCTACTGATCTGACCTGACTCACTACTCCTAAAATACTGTTCAGAATTTAATCTAACATACAATCAGTGATCACCTAAAGGGTCTTCATCCAAACTGCGCTTAAAGTCTGATGATCTGCATACTTGCACTGCTACGTCCATGATAAGCTAGGTGTAGAATCTATGCGTCACACCTAAACGCACTATATGTGTCTTTGTTTGTTTTTCCCATAAAGCATGTATCCTCAGGTTACTAATCGCCAGGGATCCCTTGGCTGTGCTTCCGAAAATATTGTTTGCTCATTTTCAGTGTGTCCCTTTGTTGTATTTTTTTTTAGTTTTTAGAGAATCAGATACAGATTAAGATTTGTTTCATAATCAAGTATCACAGCAATCATACTTTTATTACTGAAACTGAGCCCGTTTTACAGAAACAACTTGAGTGTCACAGACTTACAGACAATCGCACTCTTTTAGAACAACCTATTTTTGAGGACAGTTCCTATTGCAAATCTGCCACAGGCCTGAACCAGGTTAATAGTTTTTCCCAAGGGGTCCAGGTTTTCACCTAGCAATGCCTTGAGTAACACTGATGGTGTTGCTTGCAGACAAATGCTTTTTTTTCACAACAAAGAAGAGATTATAACCGGCATTTGACATTAGATCCCTGTAAAGTAATCTTTCTCAGGTTGTCCCTTCATGTTGTATTATGGTGGTGTTCTTTGGGGACTCGGGAGTCCCTTTCGTGTCTTGATGCTTCACAAAAGACCTTGGTTTTCCTCTGAGATAGGTGTGTCTTTAAGTTAGAGACTGTACACAACAGTGCTGAACGTTCTATTTTCAGTTTAGCGCCTGAGGCCAAAACAAAAAACGACCCATTACAAAACTCTGACGACAGTTACTTCTGTTTTTATCACATTATAAGATCTCCACGAACTTGTGATCAAATCACTGATCATGGCTTTTCAGACACCTTTGAAAACAGAATGTTATTTGTTTGTATATGTTTCCTAGGCAACACGTACTCCGCTTATACCCAAGACAGCAATTAAGTGTTTTTCAAATCCATAAATGTATTAATTTAAAATAGATCATATATGTTACGTTATGTTAAACAGCACAGTTTAATGAGTCTTTATACAACATGTTGACACTCCTACCAAATCCTATAGTGCAGTTTGTTTTTTGGCTATGAAACTAAATATGATGTTTCACTTCAGATAAAAAAAAGATGAAATTAATAAAATAACCAAATTAATATAACAAGAACACAAGGTGATACCATAGGTGATACTATAATTCCTTGGCATAAATGTCAACATTTTAATAAAGAAAGTGTATCGGATGATTTTAATTAATAGACTAACTTTATTATGTGGAACTTAAATTAAAGGGCAGCATAATATGCAATAGTGCCACTGCTAATGAAGTAAAAGTCTGACATTATGGTGCCTGAAGATGCAGTATTCCATTTGTTATTGTTGTCAAAATAAGCCAGAGCTCGATGTTCAATTCTACACAATCCTAAAAATACTTTGATGATATTTTCTTCAAGATCAAAATGTATTTTAAAAGAAGAAGCCAAAATGATTTGAAAAAAAGAAGATATTCATGTTCAAGGCTCAGTGTTCAGGTTACACTATTGTCTTCCATCACCCGCCCCTGTGGGGACAACGGTATAAATAGGATCTGGAATCTGGAAGCTGAGAGGAAGAAGACCCCAGATGAAGGCTTATCGGTGAGTCTCACAATTTAAAAAAAAAAAAAAAAATCTATTTATGAAAATTATTCAAATTAATGTGTCTGCATCAGGAAAAATATTTTTATGTATTAGCAGAGAAAAATATTAATTGTAAAAGTTAAACCTGAGAAATATTGAGTGTATTGTGAGTATTTTGAGATGTTTTTGTACTGAGACAGCATGATGAATGTGTCTATGCAGAATACAATTACTTTTTAATCATCTCAACTATGAATGTGCTATCAATTTGATGTTAATGAACTTGACTGAAAATTTATTCTGTTTTTCCTCTCAAGTGGCTGCTTACTGTGTGTTGTACAATAGCCTTAAGAAACTAATACCTCTGTAAGCTTTGCCCTGGAGGGAGGTTACCCTGTTGTTTTTGACACAGAAAAGAAATCTGTCCATTTTTGAAGAGTTTTTTTTTTCTTCCCAAAAACACTTTTTGTTAAAAGAAAATGGTGAATGCCTTATTCTCATTGTTTTGGTGTTTTCTCACAGGTCCACACTGAGAACAATGAAGCTGCTCCTTCTTCTATTCCAGCTTGGCCTAATTTTGAGGGCTGATGCTCAGACACCAGATGCTTGTGCTTTAAGTCCTACAAACAGAGCTCCAGGTTTGTATCATCATTTTCTGCAGCATGTTCTCCAGTTTAAAAAAACTCTTAAACTTCCAGTAATTTGTTCTAAATATTTTTATTTTTCCTCTCCTAGAGAACTCTGACATATCCGTGACCTGCGGCACTGAGAATATGGACTTGAGCATCTACCTTTGCCCGATATACAATGCTTTTTACAACGAGTCCCTGATGGTCCTCAATAATCAGATCACCAATTCTAGATGTTATGGGACAGCTGACTTCATTGCCGTCCCACCAAGATTAAGATTCAGCTTTCCCATAAATACAACCTCTCTATCTTTCTGCAATAATAATTTTGAGGTAACCTATGCAATAGCTTTTTGCTGCAGATTTATAATACATTTTTAAAATACATTTATTGTACGCTGTCAAGTTAAAAACTACTTCTCTGTCAACAGATAACCACTCAAGTTGGGACTGGGCAGTTTTCTGACTTTTCAAATGTCCAGTTCGTCAACATCTCTGGCACTGTTACTTCTATAGACCCCGCTGCGGGCACGATCACCTACAGGCCCCAGATCCTGTATAAGTTCTCCTGCAAATACCCCATGCAATATCTGCTCAACAACACAAACTTGGCTGTGTGAGTATGTAATGCCACATGCAAAAGATATGTGCACAAATGTATCTGTTATATTAAAAGCATAAAAAATAATAATAAAATGAAATAAAAGCATAATATGATTGTCTTTTTTTATCAACTACAGATCTGGTGTGACTCTGGCCATAAAAGACAACAATGGCACCTTTCTCAGCACACTGAGTATACAACTCTACAGAGTAAGACCCTTTAAAACTTTTGGAAGATTACCAAAAAACTTTTCAAACTCAGTTACTCAGTTACTTTTCTGTGGAACAGGATCAACAGTACCAACAGATCTTAACCATCCCAGAAACAGGACTTGACTTGAAGACGAAGATTTATGTTTCAGTGAAAGCCACCAATCTAACAAAGAAGTAAGCTTTAACTATTTACATTAGACTGGCTGCGTTAACAGAAAAGACCCATAAAAAAATCTCTGTCTGTCCCCAAAGGTTCAATGTGCTGCTGGACAGATGCTTTGCAACAACAAGTCCATATCCCACGCAAAGCACCTCTTATGATCTGTTTGTGGGGTGAGTTATACAAATGTAACCACAATTCATCTAATCATTGACATACACTGAAACTCATTTCAAGCGAGCCCCTGAAACCTTCTCAAGTGCATGTATTTTGTTTCACTTTAGGTGTACACGGGATGCACAGACTGTGGTGGAACAAAACGGAGTGTCACATACTGCAACCTTCAACTTTGAGGCCTTCAGATTTGTGGAGCACAAAAATCGGACAGTTTCTGCTTTCTACCTGCACTGTGTCACCAGACTCTGTGAGACATCCACATGTAGCTCATTGCTGCCTGTGAGTGGAAGTGACTTGTTTTTACCAGACATCTTGAAAGAATTCATTTTT
This sequence comes from Astatotilapia calliptera, assembly GCF_964374335.1. NCBI lineage: Eukaryota > Metazoa > Chordata > Actinopteri > Cichliformes > Cichlidae > Astatotilapia > Astatotilapia calliptera. Next base: position 13,538,728 of record NC_137435.1, read on the forward strand.
TTTTGTATTACTAAGATAAATAAAATGTATTTTGTTTGTCTTTGTTTATTTTCGATAGAACTGTGGCACCCCCCGAATTAGGAGAAAGAGAGAGGTGGAGACCGTGTCGAGCAATGCTACAATCACCTCTCCCATCATAGTCGTGGGCAACCAGAAAACTGGTATGTGTTTAGAACAAATTGCAATAAAATATGTATTCTTGTGTTATTATCCTTTTATGCCGCTTAATAAAGATTATTTTTCACCTGATCAAATCTGACAATACAGCTAGTGGATGAAAACAGAGGATTACATTAAATTACAATTAATAGATTAATATTTTTGCGCAATGTAAAAAAAAAATTGTGCTGTCAGCATTAATCTCGTTAAAATGACGGTAACGCGGCAAATCTCCGTTAGCGAGTTAGCCCCGTGTCCGCGCTAACTCGCTAACGGAGATTTGCCGTGTTAATGCGGTTATGGCGTTAACGTCATTTTAACGAGATTAACGCTGACACAATTTTTTAAAAAATTATCAAAACTTAGTCTTTGATGGTAGATTTTGGTTACCCTGTCGAGTCTGAACCAAGTTATTTCTCCTCTGTTTTCAGGCTTTATGCTAAGCTGCCTGCATAGCCTGAATGCACCTAGCATCAGTTTATGAGATTTCTAGTGTGTTTTCAGTTTTCTAGTGTGACTTTTTTCAGAAAAGCAACTAAGCAATTCTTTTTCAACAGCACAATAAGCTTGAAATCTATCCATTTCTGACCATGACTTTTGATTCACTTTTACAGGAGAAGATCAAAATTCTGACGTATGACATTTCTGTGTTAGTGTGTACAAATTTATTCTGAAAGGGTTACTTATTCTGTCTGTAATAAGCAATGCTGACTCATTAGATATACAATGTTTTAATACCTTAATGCTTTTCTCTTTTCCTGTTCACAAAGGTGTGAATAATGGGGGCAGCTACAATGGGCCTCTGGTGGCTGTCATCATGTGTTTCGCCATATTTTCAGCACTGCCCTGACCGTTCACACTGGGATGTACATCGGGCGCAGAAAGAGAAAGTTCTAATATCTTCTGACTCAGAGTGGAGTCCTTTTACCGATCTCCCAAACTGCTAGTGCAGTATTTCATCATCTACAATGCATGGTCATTATACAGTAGATAATAAAACAGGTCATGGGGAACAATAGTAAGGAACAGTGCATGGTCTTTTTCATATTTCTATGTAGCTTTTCCATTTCACAAACATATTACATGGTGGTCGGTGGTTATCTAAGCATGCAACTTCAGTATAAATCATATAGTTTGTTAATGGGGAGATAAGGGCTCAGAATAATTTAAAATAACTGTGTATGGCAAATAAATGATTTGAACCAGGTTGTCAAGAGTCTTATTGATAAGGAATGATGGCACCTTGAAATCAATGACAATGAACTTTTAAATGATTTTTGAGTTGAGAATGGTGAAAAAAGTAGCTGCTCATGCTACATTGTTTGTTTTTTTCTTCTTTTTGCTGCCTGTTATTGCATAACAGACAGCAGAGGGAGCTAATATGTTGATGTTAAATAATAAATACTTGTTGACATTTATCAAGTTGCATATTTGTGTCGTCCTTATAGATCTAAACATCTTTCTATATCCCTGACTATTGTTATTATTATTATTATCTCCCAAATCGCTTCATTCACAATTTTAAGTGTGGAAGAAGGATACTGAGTATGTTTCTGAGAGAGTCATTTAAAACGGCGTATATTCACAGACCAGCAACAGCAGATATTTTGATGCCTCAGAACAGCAGATACAAGTCTTGTGCATAAAATACAAATAAAAGTAGAGACTTACTCCACCATTCATTTTGTTTTAACAGTCTTTTTGGGTTTCTGTCAACTCCAGAAACAAGTATATGGCATTGTAGCTGCTAAATGTTTGTTTATCAGGTAACTGTAGGCTTTGTGCAGCAAGCATAATGAGAGTTCTCTAGTTTAAAACCATTCTCAATCTTCCACCGACTTGATTGAAATCTTTTATTTTTCCTCTCCCAGAGAACTCAGATGTATCTGTGACCTGCGGGCCTGAGCACATAGACCTGAGCATCTACCTTTGCCCGATGTACAATGCTTTTTACAACGAGTCCTGGGTGGTCCTCAATAATCAGACAAATAATCCTAAATGTTATGGGACTGCTGACTTCACTGTTGACCCACCAAGATTAAGATTCAGCTTTCCAATAAATCAAATTCTCTCTCTTTCTGCGGTAATAATATTGAGGTAACCTATATAATAGTTTTTACTTCAGTTTTAATTTTTTAACAAATTTATTGAAAGCTGTCATGCTAAAACATATTTCTCCATCAACAGATAAGCAGTCATATTAGGAGTGGACAGTTTTCAGACTTCTCATATGTCCAGTACGTCACTGTCTTTGGCACTGTTACTTCTATAGACCGCGTTGCGGGCATGATCACCTACAGGCCCCAGATCCGGTACAATTTCTCCTGCACATACCGGATGAAATATCTGTTCAACAACACCAAACTGAGTGTGTGAGTATGCCATGTGACGCACAGAGTAATACCTGCAAACTGAATCTGTCATACTCTAAAATAATATGTTTATTTGGTTGAATGCAGATCTGGTGGGACTTCAAGTATAAAATCCAACGATGGTAGATTATTCAACATGCTGAGTCTGCAGCTCTACAAAGTAATCTTTAAAATCTTTTAGAATTAACTAGAATATTAAAAAAAATACTTTTAAAACTTCATTTTCTCTATTAATTTTCCCTGGAACAGGACAAACAGTACCAAGAGATCTTAACTATCCCAGAAACAGGACTTGAAGTGAAGACAAAGATTTATGTTGAAGTGAAAGCCATCAATCTAAAAGACAGGCAAGTTTTAAAATTTACATTAATAACTTTTTTTTTTTAATTGTCTTTTTTTTAAAAAAACTCTCTGTTTGTTCTCAAAGGTTCAATGTGCTGCTGGAATGATGCTTTGCAACAACAAGTCCAAGTCCAATGCAAAGCGGCCATTATGGCCTGTTTGTGTGGTGAGTGAGATAAATGTAATATGTACCCATTTACACACTGACACATTTCAAGCTTTCTCAAGTACATGTTTATTATTTTACTAGGTATACACGGGATGCGCAAACTATGGTGGAGATCAATGGGGTGTCGCAAAAGGCGCTTTTCTCCTTTGAAGCCTTCAGATTGGTGGACAATGAGTATGAGACAGTTTCCACTTTCTATTTGCTTTGTGTCACCAGACTCTGTGAGGTGTCTAAACGTCGCTCGTTACTGTCTGTAAGTTCACTTCATAGACTTTGATCTTTAAAATATTATGTCTTTAACTTTTGCTCAGTTCTGTGAACATTTCCATTACCTGTTTGAAGATTGTTTTGCAGTTTTTCATGTTTTTGACAGAAATTTGGATCTTCTGAGAGACTGTGCAAGAGAAAGGTCAACAAATACGTGTCAGAGAGCACTATAGTAACTTCACCTGCCATCCACGTGAGAAGCCAGAGGAGGAAAGCAATGACACTTGTGTTGAGTAGCATAGGTATGCTTTCGTACTTGGCAGTAAATAACAGCACAAACATAAAAGGAAACAAAGTAGAAGATAGACAGTATTATATATGTTAATATATACATTTACAATATTTTGGGGGTAAATTAACCCTCTGAAGGCTCAGTCGTGAGCATTCAGATTCATTCATTCAAGCTTCACATTATGAATCCATTCCAAACAGTCAGAATTAAATTAAAAAATTGTCATTTTTTAGACCCGTTAGGCTGCTGTATGTTTTCTTATCACAGTTGCATCCTTTTGATTCTAACTAATTCTAACAAATTTATGCGATAACAGCAAGAATTCAAAGCTTTATAGCCACTCTGTTTCAAAACAGGCCAAAACCTCTGAATACACATTTTTGCTTCACTTCATAATTGTTCTGTTTTCTTAGTAATGCATTTTTTAAATGTATTTTTAGTTGTATAATTTTATAAATGCAAGAAAAACATTGTTAACACATTTATAATAGATTGTGTGCCCTGTATTGTTAGGCTCAAGCATGTTTTGAGGCTAATTTTCTTTCTCTTTTTTTTGCAGTTTTGTTTTTGGCTCTTTTGATTTTAGATCAAAAGTTAATTTTTCTTTTAAAAGCAAAATTAGCTTTAAAACGAACCAGTTAATTAACATTACTGGTGTTCTTTCCTTTAGATTTTTCTGTAGATCTGCCAGCTGACTCAGTCTTTGATGCTAAGAATCTGTGTTGAATGTGATGTGTGAAGTTGCACAACTCATAAAATGGTCATGTAGGTTTAATTGAAATGGATGAATTCATTGTTGAGGACTTTTAGATCACGACAAACATCAAACTGAGCACAGAGCAGAAGATATTTTCTGAACCGTTATGAGCTTGTTCCATGGAAAGTGCTCTGATTGGACAATTTGATGCACTTCATTTAATTAACCAGAAATTTCTAACACAAATTTAGAAAAAACATAACCACTAAATCACTCTGGTCCAGTATATTGAAACCAAAAAGAAAGGGAAAGGTCCAATTGCACAAGTTTATTTTAATATGTCATAAAATTGTACAAATTTTTTGTTACAATAGTACAAAAATCCAGGCATTCGTTTATAATGTTAATAATTACATGTATGTTTATTCACATGTGAAAAAGTTATGTTTGAATACTATTAGACCCTTAACCCTACAGTGAGGGCTTTGTTTGCTCTGCTCTGCCCTGTCGGAGGCACTTTGCTGCTATTGTTTGGTCCACTTGGCGTCTTAAATGGAAGCGTTTAGTGTAAATCAGTACCATGTTGTTCTGAATCGTGACCTTTTCCTCAAATAAAACAAAGCTCATCTGATGGGAGTGGTTACCTCTAATGGTGACAATACCTCCATTCGTAGTGCACATATCAAATGATGGGAAATGCATGCGATGTCCTTTGTTACTGAATACCAACGCAATTTCACATCTATGGGAGGAATACGTTTTGAAAGAAAAGTGTTAAATTGCTTGCAAAGAATTATACCTAAGAATCAGTGTCACTGCGTATTAAAGCTGTATGACCAAACATCTTTTAAAAAGTCTTTTAAGCTTTATATTAGTGTCTTTTATTTGTTGCCGGCTTGTGTTTGCATATGTTCATATCTGCACCGTATATACATGTGTATCTGTATTTACGTGTATGTACAGTCTCTATTTACACATGTATCACCTTAGTTCAGTAACATTTTTTATGTGTTTTGTGGTAATAGCTCATTGGTTTAGCTGACCAAATCAGCTCCTTTAGACTCTGACCTCCTGCATCTGGAGCATTCGAGAAAATATCTAACTGCAAATCATCTTCAGCCAGTTTGCTTCACAGCTAAACTTGTAACGGTGATACATCATTACTTCCTGAATGTACCAGATGCTGGCCAATCAGCTTCTCCACCTTAACCAATCATAGGCGCATACTACAAAGCTAGTTGGACTTCTTTGCACTAGATCAACCTAAAACTACAGTGTTAGGTATCATCACAGTGGCATTGTCTCTTTGTTAACCTGAGCTTTCGGCTTCAGGGTCCGTGCGCATCCACATATTGTTTGATTCTTCCTCTGCATAAAATAGAACAGTTGAAATAGAGCTCTAATGCAGGGTGTATAGGTGCATCCTTTATGTTTTAAACAGTGAAGCATAAACGAGATAAGACATAAAACCATGACAGGAAGTAGAAGACATGCTAACAAGTACTCAGTTTTTTTTTTTAGGTTTTAAAGATGATTTGGTGTAGGAAAAGTTGGTTTGATATCCGATATCCTGACATTTTGATGTGAATATGATCAAAAGAAGCTCCACATACAAGTTCTCAGAAACACTGTTAAACTCCAATCACATTTGATATCATAAAATATAGTTGGGCTTGAAAAACTATTTATTAGTTTATTTATTTGGCACAGCTTTAAAGACAACTCTCTCCTTATGTCTTGTCCTCAATTTGCATGTATGGTGAGAGGGATTTACAGGAACTGAAGATGTATGAACTGAGAAAAGAGGCGAGAGAAGTCTAGAAGTCATGCCTACATAGTCTTAGTTACTCTTTACCACCTCGGGCGCAGCCTTTTCTCTGAAAATCCACTCTTCTAACTGTATGTACCTGTAATGTTTTGCTTTGACAAAAGCCAACAAACCCCCCATGGGCCTCTTTCCCTTTAAATATGCAACATTTTTCAGTATAAAAATGCAAGTCCTGATGTTTTTTGTGTTTTTCCTCATACAGATTCTCCATTGTTGAAGCGCAAAAGGATCCCTGTAATGCTTGTAACTGTGTGCAGTGTCATCATAACTGTTTTGCTGTCCATTTGAAAAACAGTCATTCCATTATGTCCCCCAGTCATGAAGGAATATTGATTAAAAATATGTAATGCTGAAAAAAAGAAATGTCAGTTTGGTCAGCCATTATTTAGGCTCAATATTTACTGCAGTTTGAAGATAATAGTTCATATTTTATGCATTGGAAAAAAATATTTAGTGCAACTTTTTTAGCAGTTGGATTACATTGAATTCAATGTTAAATGTTCCATATTATAAACTGGGGTTGGAAAATAAGGAATATTATTTTAACTTTCTTGCTGTTAACAAAATGACAAAACAACAACAACAAAGGTTTACCTGCTGATGTGCATACTGCTCTGTACGCGTCTGTCCTGTATGTAGGTTTAGAATATTAACCCGTTTCAACATTTGCAGGTAATTTGTCAGAAACATCAAGAGAAGTTAAAGTTTATTGACGGTGGATCCAAAACAAAAGTTAATCTATGAACAAGTTAACCTGACATTTATTCAGCATGAGAAAATGTAACTTTGTTGCCAAACCACTCAACTTGAGCTGAGCCTCTGAAATACTCCTTTCCATGTCCTTCCCGGTCACTTTAAATGAATATCTTGACATCATCCCAGCCTCCTGTCTTTTTTATCAGTGCCACCGTCTCCAAACCATACATCATATCTGTCCTTCTGTCACAAATCACTGCTGATGCTCGTCTCCACCCACTCACCCAGTTCTGCTACTTCATTGTTACACCTGCTTCTGTCGTGTTCCTGGGTCTGTTGACCCAGCGTTTTGAGTTTTAGTTTATTTGGATGTTATGTTTAAGTTCTGTAGGGTAGCTAAGTTCATTTGTTTATTAGTTTCTCTTTGTGTTTTCTACCCCTGTATTTAAGTTTCCCTCTCCCTGTTTCATGCTGCGTGTCTTATGTTGTCAAGTTTATATTGTCTTGTCCGCGTCTCATGTTTCCTGTTTTATTTTGAAGGTCTGTGTCCTATGTCAGTGTAGTCAGCTTTGCTTCCTTTGTCTTGTTATGTCTAGTGTCAGCTGTTTCCCCATGTGTTTCCACTTCCCCTAATTACCCTTGTGTGTATTTAGTCTGTGTTTCTGTTCATTCTTTGTTAGGTTGTCTGTTGTTCACGCCTTGTTCGCCATGCCATGGTTCATGTTGTTTGTTTAGTTCTCCCAGTTTAGGTTAATCTTAGTTTTATTTCAGTTTGCCTTGCCCTTTGTTTGTACCTTTTTTACCAGCCTCATTAAACAGCTCGCTTTTTGTTAATTCAAGTTTTGTTCCACGCTCTATTTTGTCTGCATTTTGGGTCCTCTGCGTCACTCCATACAGTCTGCCTCTGCCAGACCATGACAGCTTCCCTCTTATCGATGCGTATACCCTCTCTCGCTTCAACTGACCTTTATTCCTTGTTTCTCCAGCGCATACCTACACCTCTGTAGGACTCCACATCACATAAGCTAATTCTCTACATTTAAAGCTACTTTTAAAATCCCTACTACCACCTCTATACACCAACCTTTCCTTCTCTCTCACTGCCTCCAAGCACCCGCCACCCCACTCCTCCTCCTTTGGTTTTGTCCAACAGTAGCATAGAGTTTACACAAAATACCTTCACTGACAACCCTCCACATTTATCTGAGCCTGGGACCGGCAGTAGAAGTGCACTGGCTTGTTGTCATCTGTAACGGTTGTACAAAAACAGTTGAGATATTTCAGAGCTCAACAAAAAACACTAAGAAAAACCTGCTGTTAAATGTTAAATTTCTTATAATTTACTGAACAATTAAAAAAGACAGACTTGTTCAAATGATCTGTATTAAATGTCTTTTATTGCACTTGTGGTTAATATAATTAACACGGCACTTTAACAGTTCATCACACGTGAGATCTGTCTTTGGATTGAATTATATTTTTGAAAATACTGTCAATAATTGTTAGTCCAAGAAGCCATGTTTTCTGAAGACTCAGCTAAGTAAACAAAGGCTATATTGGCACTTCCAGGTGATATAACATTGATAACTTGTGGTATATACTAAGTGTAAGTTCTTCCAAATAACAATACAAATAAAAAATACCCAGTGTCTTATTAATGTTCGGCAAAAGACCAGGTGAAAGTGATGTTACTGTGTCGCATTAGAACAGAACAAACAACTTTAAGGTGCTGGAATTATAAAAATAATGTCGGCATTGGTCGATCCTCTTCTTAATTCTCATAGCTGTGTAAGAATATGAGTCTAAAAACAAAACTCACCCTCCAGAGGTTTCTCTAACTGTTCATACCACCTTTATGCTGGGTGGCCCACAGGTTTCTGTAAAATTTCTGCCAAACTGATGACTCCAGTGTTTCACTCCGCTGCCTTTCATTTATTTTTAAACTTTGAAATGTAAAAGCAGTTTTACTTTATACTCGTCTGTAATCTCGTCACAGTTTGAGATATTTATTTGAAAGCGGTTTTTGCAGAGTTCAGCATTCTCAGCGGGAGTACGGCTTCCACCCATTCATTCGGGGTAGCCATCATGCGCTCCCACAGCGCCACCTCATAAGGACTCGAGTCCATCCAGTCCACCACTGCTCCGTAACTTCTGCCTACAGAGAGAGAGAGAGACAAAAAAAGCACCAAAAAAATAAATAAAAATCATCTTTCCAGCATGAAACTGTTAAATTTCTTAGAATAATTAGCTCTTATCTACATCATATAAAGCCTTTGTTTTCTTTCTACACACTTTGATCTAGAAACACTACTCACATTATGTCATTCTGTTTTTGAAAATTACATTCTGCACACTTTTATGTTTCGCAGACTATAAAGGCTGTGCATGCAACCAGCCAACAAGAATGATCAAAGCATTGAAGATTAAAGACATTTCACATATATATATACTAAAATGAGCAAGTCTTACTGCTTTCACTCATAATGTAAACATCAAAGCTCCAATAACTTCACAACAGCTGGAAACTTTGTCTATCCCATCTAACAGAGGTTGTCTTCATGATGTCTACACGACTGAAAGCACCGAGCTGATACCATGTGTCGCCAATACAATATTTGCATTTGCAGTGCTTGAACAGGTGTACCTAATGAAGCGGCCGCTGAGTGTATCTCATCAGGTTGCGTATTTTCATAAGTACTTCTTCCATCAGTAGCCTACCTGTTCCAGTCCCCAGCCTCAGGCCCCCCAGCAGGTTGCTTGCGAGCCTGTCTCGGTCCCACACAGTGAGCTCCACGCATGCCTCTGTTAGATCAGCCTCTCTGATGCCATCATACACCATCGTGTGGTTAAACACCGGATCCACCGTCCTCCGCAGCACACGCGTCTTCTGGCGACTTTTCCTGCTCGTGTCTGGCAGGACGAAGCTTCAAATGAGCGGGCAGAAGAAAACATGTCGTGACTAATACAGAAGAACCCCTTAAATAACTAACTTGAGATGAATCAGCTGTGCATACCACTTTACATATGGGTCGATGGTAGCCCTGATTAGAGGCAGGTTCTTGCATTCTTTCACCCAAATGTGAATCTCTCCAGTGCTGCAACTGTCTTTAGCTACACCTTTAAAGAAAATGACATTACATTTTTATGACTCTGGTATTTCTACACAAGTATAAGACTGAACTTAAAAACTAAAACATACTGCAGTAAGGGAGGTTAATACATAACATTTTATTACTGGATTTAAATGATGCTTTTCTTTCCTGCTTTTATTTAACTGGTAATCTAGGTTGATTCTTGCACACACTTTGTACAGTGATAGTCAGCTATAGTGCTGTGAAAAAGTATTTACTGTGCACGATTTCTTTGGTTTGTTACATATTTGTCATATTTGTTAAACGTTTCAGATCAAACACATTTTAAATATTAGACAAATATAACCCAAGGAAATACAAAATGCAGTTTTTACTCCTCTGCTGCAAAAGGCTGATGGGATATTGTCATCACCCTTCTGGGCGAGTTTACCAACCTACCTGGCAAAGTAATTACACCCCTAAATCTAATAACTAGTTCTGGCACCCGTGTCAGCAAGAACTGCAATCGAGCGTTTGTGATAACTGGTAATAAGCCTTTCATATCACTGTGGAGGAATTCAGGCTCGTTCGTCTTTGCAGAATTGTTTTAAGCAAGCCACAGTTGAAGGTTTTAAAGCATGAAAAGGCTTTTAAGGTCACACCAATCAGATTTAAGTCCAAACTTTGGCTAGGTCACTCAAAACAAAGAGTTCCTTAAGAACTCCACCTTTATACTCATACATGATTAAAAGTTCAAAATAATTCTTATTTATCGTTCACATTACATGGTTTGTTTGTTTTTAGATGGGCAGGTGTCAACTTTCATCATTTTAAGAAAAAACAGAAGCACTGTGAAAAATATCTCCATCCAGATTAAAAACATCAAGCATTTGGTGATGTAGAAATCTTGGCCAATCAGAAGCCAAGCGGAAGGCTTGAGTTTTACATTTGACTCAAGAGTGAGGTTCAACTTCTCCTAAACATCAGGGGAAACACTGACATCCATATTCTATTCATGCAACTGCAGATATTAAAATCTTGCCTTTAATAATAATAATAATGGATTGGATTTATATAGCGCTTTTCAAGGCACCCAAAGCGCTTTACAATACCACTATTCATTCACTCTCACATTCATACACTGGTGGAGGCAGCTACAGTTGTAGCCACAGCTGCCCTGGGGCAGACTGACAGAAGCGAGGCTGCCATATCGCGCCATCGGCCAACACCAGTAGGCAAGTAGGGTAAAGTGTCTTGCCCAAAGACACAACGACCAGGACAGAGAGCCCAGGGATCGAACCGGCGACCTTCCGGTTACAGATGCGATTCCCAACCCCCTGAGCCACGGTCGCCCCTTTGTCTGCCACTGCAGGAAATCGCCTCATATAAAACAAATGATGTGTTGTGCAGTCTGATGTCAGAAAAGGAAAAAAGGCACATGCCTTTGACGTTATAGGACAAAATCTGTTTCCTCGCACAGAAGGAAATGCAGAGTATGAAAATCTTCAGCCAAAAAAAGTTTTTCAAAAGTCAAAATGCAAAGAAAAATACCCATGTATGTGAGGACAGGGTGTTACACAAGTCTTTTTTAACACGTCTCCCTTTAACCCGACTTTCTTCTGATTGGCTCTATGTCAGAATAACAGAAGCTTTGACAAACAGGTGAGAGAGGCTGCTGTGCTACTGTAAACAATACTGCTAATCTAATATAAAAAACAGAGGAGGATTACTTGCAGACCTTCGCTGTGGATGATCTGTGGCAGGAAACGTATGGCTAGTTTCATCTCTCCTCGGTCATTTGATGGCGCTAGCGTGGGCGTCGTCTAAGACACGGGAGACATTACATAAACACCCAAAAACGTCATCATGTGACAGCTGATATAACCAACTCAAACAAGACTCTGGAAAATAAATGAGCGGACGGACCACATTCTCCAGATAAACCGGCTTTTATGCGATGAGAAAACAATGTCGCAGATAAAGAAGCCTTTGTGTGTGTTTATCTTTTTTTCTTACCCTGGCTTTCAGGGCTAAGTAGTTCATCTGGGTGTGGTCAAAGTCCCACTTAGACAGCTCCACGTCTACCTCGCCCAGGAAACTGTTCTTGCCAAACGTGTCATGATGCCAAACAGAAAGAATGAGTGTCTGGGTCCTGAGATACTCCATGCGAACTCGATACTGGGAGGATAGGAAAGAGCAGGGCGCTTTTATTTGCTGTCAGGCAAGATTTACGGTGTGGGAATATTTGTGTGTTGGTAAAATATCCACATATTCTTACTCTGAGGATCTCGTTAAAAGTCGGGTTTAACGTCTTCTTTTTTACCGATGTTTTCCTCTTTCCGAGATTAGCTTTATCGGGCGCCAGGTAGCTCTTGACATACCTTAAAAGGAAAGAAAACAAATCTTACAGAATATATGGAGGAAGTAGTCACAGTTAGTGGCCAAAAATGGGCTAAAATGAATAATAACTTTTGTGTGATATGGTGACAGAATATAGTAGAAATGGATAAATACAATAAGTTAAGAAAAAAAACAAACTTTCTTATACTTCAAGTTTCTAGTGAAAGCTGAGGAAACATCATGAACCACATGTACTGTTGTTCTGACCTTGCCACTTTGCTATATTGCAGGTAAATGCTAGTGCTATAGTGGCTACAGCCATCTCTTATATACAGTCAATACTCTGTATATGCCCCTCTTTATTATTTTACAGTGACTTAAAAGAAACCTGGAGTCCTTTTTTGGTGGGGACAGGTGAAAACATGATGCAGGAATATCACGTTTCCTTTCATTGGTTTATAATCTAGTATGGAAGTAGCACTCACGGATCTGAGCGGCCCCTTTTCGGGTCTACAGCAGCCAAGTCTCGGCACTCGGCCACAAAAATATGAAACTCTCTGAGCCGCTGGACGTAGTTGATGGAGAACTGGATGCTTCCCTGGACCTCCACATTCGCAAAGTCTGCACTGTACATGGTCATCACACTTCCACTTAGCTGAAAGCATACGCAAACATGAAGATAAACATTGTTTATTATAAAACAAAGCAGAAGACGGTCTGATGCATGCATGTTTGAGCTTTTGGTTATTGAGTTTTATTGTGCAGCAGGTACAGACGGAGAAGGAATGTGTGAGGTACAAACAGTGACCGGAGTTCTTGTTAGTGCACTTTTCTATACTTTGACCTGATCAGTGCTACAAACCTTAGCGCTGGAAAGTTGCTGTGAACTGCACTAAGGTGTGGGGAGGATTCAAATTTATTTTAGAGCTATCAGTTTTCTCCTTTAAAATCATCTCTATGGATAAGCTTTAAAAAAAGCCCTACTTGACAAACCTCATATCTCACTCAGCATTTCAGTATTTGTTGCTCCAGGGCTCACTGGAGCCTCCTAAGGCCTGAGAAGTGGTAAAATCACAACAAAATTTAAATTTACGCTTGATTAAAAGTGTTCACTAATGAAGATTTGGCTGAAGACCAACTTTGTTTAGCTAATGCACATCTGCTCACGTCTGGTTAGCCTCCCACTGTTCAGCTGAGGTGCAGTGCACAGATGCTTGGCAGCTTTGGGATCTTTCTGATTCTGGCTGTCATCCCGACATGGGGGCAGTGGTGGTAGAAACATTTATTTATGTCAGTATCAATACAACTGGAGATATTCTACTTCACATAATATTCAAAGTATAAGAAAACTGATGATTAATGCTCATATTAAACAAAGTTTACAAAAGAATGAGGTCAGTGTATCACTGTAGGCCACGACATGTTGGCGGCTGTGCCAGCAATAGCATGAATGCTAAGTGGAATGCAGCCTTCAGTACACCTGTATTGTTAATTTAAAGCTTTTGTTGTGGAAAAAGGTTTCTCTAGTTCAGCTTAAAGCCAAGAAGCAGCGCAGTTAAAGTGAGAGATAAGTGAATGGGAAAAATGCGCATGCAAAGCGATGCATTCTGCTGTGTATAAACATACAGAAGACACAGACGGCCTGCCAGAAGAGATGGTGAGGTTAGACATTGAGCTGCCCATTATTAGTCTTTCTCGGGGGTAACTGTCCTCGCAGGTGGAGTCAGTGGTTTCGCCAGGATCCTACAACACAGACAGCAAACAAAGCTCTGTGCTCGAAGATGCAGTGCAGGCTTTTTTCTACAGGACTAAAAGATGCAAGAAGTCATTTTACCTCCTTCTGTAAGAATGAAGGAACTGATTTGCTCATCTTCTTCAGGTGGTCTGGATCCGAAAATAAGGCCGAGGAGGGTGATGCGATAACAGAAGCTAGAGCGTGGTTAGTTGGGAAGCAGAAGATTAAAATACTGATTAAATTTCCGCTATGATCGCAAGAAAATGTATATCCTCCGGAGACCCAGCCTAATTATGCATGTCCTCTGTAGTAGACACAAAAATCAGAGAAAAAGTTAAACTGAGAGATACTTTTTTCCCTTGGTTCTCAGAAGGATAAAATAAGATAAGTATTTGTCTTATCATGTCTCGCATAAAGTTCCTAATGTTGTAAATCTGCTCAACATTTGGCAATAAAATCCTTTCTGAAAGGAAAAAGGCAGTTTCTACCATCGTTAACGCGCCTGAGGTCAGAAGTTGAGTCCTGTCTTCTTTCTTGTCCTTGGAGAAACAGAATTACAGTCATCTCAAATTGTGTCTACAAATGGAAGATTCGGGCTTTAGCATTGAGAACATGCTCACGTGGTGATAATGATGCGGTGATATCCTCCATACTTTTAGCCAGATTTTTGGGCCGTGCTTCTGCTCGCCGCAGTGCTTTCCTTACAGGATTTTGGTCACAGTCATCATTTTCACCTGCAATCAGCGGAAAACGCTCTGATTAACTGATTAATGGTCTTGAAAGCTGAGAAAGCACCATGAAGCAAATTAAGGGCACTGATTAATGGCTGTCGTCTGGATCCTGGATGCGTGGAGGAAACTTTTAGACTTGACAAAAGGTATAAATAAGGTTTATCTATTCTTATTTGAATGATAAATAGTCTGAAATATTTTTAAACTGTTCTAGGAAAAAAAACCCAGAAGCATGTGAAAAATGGCAATCACAGTATCCCACTACAGTGTTTTTCGGTTAACGGCATTGCAATGCAAAGACAAGAGGCTAATCTGCTAATCTTTGATCAGCTGATTATTGCAGCTCCATTTACTTTGAATCCACAAATGAAAATCGAAGTATTTGAAGTTTGAGGTTTACAATGAGGTAATAATGAAAATACAAAAGAAAAGAAATTAACCTTTAAACAATTCAAGGTTTGAGGTTTGAAGAATACTATATAGCACTATAAAACTACTGTTGGTGAAATGTTGTTTTGTTTTTGCTTTTTAATTAAGTTACCCAGCCCACAAATTAAACACAGACAGCTGACTGCAGGTACACAGTCTGTTTACTGAGATTTGCTGTTGCCAACACAGATAACCCGACACGGACACAATGTCAAGGACACAGCTGGATCCAAGCCATGATGACAAACTGTATCGGAGTGTACACACAGGAGTACGACCTACACAAAACAGCTGTTGAAAAAAATTAGATTGATATTTGCGATGAATGGGAGGGATGCTCGTTTATTTATTTTCTGGTTTATTTTATGCAAACTAATTCATTTCAATTTCTTTAAATGTTTCCAGCAACCCACTGGTACTATTTGCAGATGTCACCCATAGGTTGCTACGGATCACCTGACGCGAGGATAATCCATCTTCAAACAATCCCGGGCCACCTTGGATTTACTGTAATTTACATGAGCACACCTGGTCTGCGATGCGTCTCTCTGAAGCAGGGACTGCTGGTTGTATTCTACTTATAGACAGTCTCTGTCTGGGCTATTCAAATGACCCATTTCAAAAGGTAACGATATCACAAGGTCATAGCAGTTGCAGTGCACTGTTCAACCACTATTTTCTCAAGCATAACTGTAGCTGAAGGAAAGAAAAAAACACTTTATGAGGACATGTATTTTAGAGAGAAGTTCTTGTTTTGAGTTGCAGTAGAAAGTAAAAACATCAGATTGAAAACTGGTGCTTACGATTTGAACTGTTTCTCGAGTTGGACCAGGTTTCTGACGTGCTGCTCACAGAGGACTCCTGGCCAGTGTCTGAGCTGCTGTAGTTTGCCCACAGGGGGCGTTGACTCATCTTGTTGACCTTCCTGCTGTATCGCTCCTCAGAGCTAACCGGTGTGCTGGCCCTCACCGGCCCAGTCAGATCCAGTTCATACCCAGATTTGCCCTCTGACCCCTCGTCCTTCACGGCCGGAGCGAGTGAGGTGTGGACGCTGGTCTTATCCGTCATCCCCAGGTAGTGCCGGTAGTCTCTAGGAACAAAGGCGCGTGCTCGTGGAGTCAGAGCCTCCGTTTCCTCTGATCGTCTCGGCACTATAGCTTTCTCAGGGTTCTGCCTTTGCTTTCTGCTCTGAGAGTGAACAGGGCTGACATCCATTTTCAGTTTGCTTTGATCTTTTTCATCGGGAATGCTCAAAGCGAACATGCTGGTGGCGCGGCGCATAGAATTACCCCGACTGCTCGAACAACCAAAGCTGTCTTTTCTGCTCTTAGGAATACGACTCTCTTTTCCTGAGCTGTTTTGTGGTTTTGAAGTTTTCTCCTCTCTGCTGGAATCTTTTGAGCTCTTTCTGGACAATCTTTGTTGGCCTGACTCAGTTGAGTTATAATTAGGTGGGTTGTTTTTGCCATCACCCAGTGCTCTGGACCCAGAGCCCGTCTGTCTGTCATGTGGCGACTTTGATCGATTCAGAGGAGGTGGAGATGATTTCATCACGGCTGGTCTTGTTTTCTCGACAGCAGAGGATAGTCTGTAAATCTCTGGATCAACAACCTTTACGTCCTGAGACGACAGCTGAGCACTTATTCCCTCTTTCCTTTTGGGGCTTTTGGGTTTGTCAAAGGAAAATGATCCCTTGGAGTCTGATGTGGCCTCATCCCAGAACTCGCGTAGAGTGTTAAACTGGGCCCGGCTTGTGCCGAGGCTCGGAGACAGCTTGTCTATTCTCTGATTCAGCGGCATAATAGAAAAATTTTGATGATTTTTGTCATAGTTTTCATCGTCACTGCCTGACTCATTGCCAATTGACCTCAGGTCATATTCTGATTTTGTGAATCTTTTATTCAGTTTCGCCTGATTTGCTCCACGAGCCACCTTACCATCTCCGAAAGCTCTAGGTTTGCCGGTATAAAACATGGGCTTGTTCCTCTCCTGCTCCCAGAAGGATTTGAGCTGCTTTATTCGCTCTGCAGTGCTTTCTTGGTTTTGCAACGCCTGCCTATTTAGATGAGGACTGTTAGTCCTGTCTTTATTGGATGAGTCCTCTTTTCTTTTTGGAGACATGCTCGAATGAATGCTTTTATCCTCACCTGAACCTCTTTGAATTTGTGCTTTTGTGGTGATCTGCACATCATTCCCAGGTTGCTTATAGTCCATGTACACATTGTTTCTGGTTAAACAGAGCTTCTCAGAATCCAGGCTGGCCCTTGTTAGAAGGTCTGTATCCAGCTGAGACACGGGGAGACTTTTTGAGAGCTCTTCTGGCAGCAGGACTTCTCTTGGTTCAGAAAAGCTGTCAGGTTTGATTAAAAAGATGCTCTCAGACTCTGGACTGATGGCCGTCCTTGCCGGTGCTCTTGTTGTGCAAAAAACCTCAGCATCTGAACCTCTTCTCTCACTGGACAGCAACATCAAATAATCTGACTTGTATGTTGAATCATCATTACCCTCTTGGGGCAAATTAATCACCAGATTGTCTGCTTGCTGGTGGTTATTTAAATGAACACTCTCTCCTACATCTGTAGTGATTAGCAGCTGCTGCTCTCTTTCATCACTTGGATTTGAAGCGTATTTATCATAAATCTCATTCCCGCTGTATATTCCAGGAACCAACGCCATATCAGACCCTTTCTCTGTCGTCAGCTGAGCAGATTTTTGACCTTTGTCGCCAGACGAGACCGACTTCCCAATGAGTATTTTAGGGCCTGTATTGCTTTTCTCCCAGAACGACTTCAGATGAGATATTTTAGGTGGTTGGCTTTCATCGGCATCGTCTTTCACATCTTGTGAATGCATTCTCTCTCTGGTACCCGTCTTCACCTCCTCTTGTGATTCAATCACTTCCTTGCTGCCTCTTCTGTCAGCGGCTCTAAGCTCTTTGTCATTGTTGATCTGTCTTTGTAAATGATTCCTCTTTGTTTCAAGCGTTTCCTTTTTCCTGTCACTTATCATATCCACAACATCTTTCGACAATAAATCCTCAGCTCTTAATCTACTAACTTCCACATGTTTGTCAGGGCTCTTTGTAACCACTGGATCGTCTGAATTTAGCCAATCGCTGCTGTCCGTGCTGCGGCTGAACCACTCCAGCACCTTTGCAATGGATTCCTCATCCTCACCAGTGGGACTGGTGGCCTGAGTGGATAGCTTAAACACATTTGCATGATTTGACCTCTGGGTTTGCTGATGAGACTTATCAACGAAGTTGAGATCATAGGATACAGGGAGATCTGGATCTAAAAAGCAACGTGGGGAAATAGAATTAGATACTTGGCTCTACTTCAATAAGCGGCGGGATTACAACATCAATTTAATGAATAAATAAAACAGTATTAGTGTACAAGGTGTGACCAAAGAGCGCTACAACCCACTGAGGAAAAAGCATTTCTGACTTCAATTTCAGCTCTCTGCCCTTCAAGGTCTTCTCCTTGTTCACCTCTGGACTTATTCCAGCACTCCTGTGTTTTTAAAGTCACTCTACAGAAGTCAAGTTCTAATCACTTGTCACTGTGATGCTTGCTGGATCTCCTGAAGTTTTGACACATTAAGTTAAGTTTAAAGGCCCCCAAAGGTTCTGACCTTCAAATTTCTCATCTTTAAGTTGGTGGGAGCCGAATTTGTCTCTTTCTTTTATCTGTTATAAGCCGGTGCAATGTTCTCCTTCGGCTGCCCTGGTACATTACAGGAGAGTTCAACATTGACTCACTAAATTCACAGCACACAGTAGAGAAAATGTGAAAAACAAAGCAAAACACTGACTCTCTCTCAGATAAGCTCCTAATTTGATGTGTCGCCTTCAAGTTTAGACTCTCCTTCACCGGTGATGATCGCCGGCATGAATGTCGGGTTACCTTAAACCTGAATTTGAGGTTAAATTTCTGGTGAAATCACAGATGTGTGAGTGCATGAGGAGTGCTTGCGTACTGTAGGAGTGCTGGAAGCTTGCAGAGGCGGAAAATAAGATGACCCTGAAGGGGAAATGGACCTCATATAGCAGTATAACTTTGCGGTGTTGCTATATTGATGGCAGTGTGATTTCATATTTAGTCTAAAGTAAAACATTTTAACAACATTTTAAGAGGGTGATAAAACTTGCTGACCTTAGCAAACCCTCGATTTTTCATTCAGGCGATCGCCCCTTTTAATTGTGTCTTATATTTGTTTTATTGCCCAATACATTCAGATAATCTTATTTTCCTAATTATGGTTTAGAGCTCATTCTTGAATCTTAGTACTTAAATATTCAAATGGTGAATATTGTGTTTATTATACTTGCTACAAATCAGTATGTTAGATAGTCGTCCACAGTGGAGTTAAATTGGATTTGCTGGAATTACGATATATTATCTTCTGTTACATTTTTGGACATTGGCTGAAGTGGGGAAAAAAAAAAAGATTAATCGTCTGTCTGTAGCAGACAAACAGAGGAAAATACCAGAATGGAAGATACACTCGGGGTCACAAGATAAATAAAAGATGAAGAATGAAAAAACAATATTTCCCCCCAAAAAATGTCAGTTTTTCAGACTTTTCTCTGATTTTATTCTTTTTTTTTTAAACTTTCACCTCTTTTCATCTCCTCCAATCCTTGAAAGAGGAATACATGCCTGAAAGCCCTGCCCTGTCGTACCTTGTTACTGAACTTACCCACAATGTTTTGGGGCAAACTCAGCTCCTCCTGCCTCATCGCTGGCCCCACACGGCTGTTGTTTTCTTTGTCCTGAATGTTGGTGGTAGGCAGCGTGACAAAATTCAAAGGTGGAAGCTCTCTTTGAGGTTGGTCATCTCGTTCTTCACTCCTCTGCGATGGTCCCGTCTCAGTGGACGCATCACTTCTTGTGTATCTGGACACTCTGAAAATATACAGGTTGTGAGTTACAGTGGAAGGATGCAAACGTTTAATTACAGGTTCCCAGTATAAGTTTCCCACTGACCTGTCTCTTGTTATAGAAGCTGGGTTTCTCTGTCTTTCCAGACTTGAATTGGAGGAAACCTGAGAGTTGTCACACAGTGACTGCAAGGAGTTTTCATCTGCAGATGTGGATGACCGGGCTACCTGATTAGACACTGCACTTCTTTGAGGCATTTCATCTTGGCTCTTCAGGCCAGACTGATTAGAGCTCCCGCTGGATCCCCGCTGCAGCCTCCGTCGTGGTGTAGGAATAATCCCCGCTGACCCCGGCTGAGCATCCAACCCCAGGCCGTTGCTTTCAGACGGACTGAGAGGACGTCTGGAGAGAAAGGTCCTCTTCTTTGGCACTGGCCTAAAACCTACAGAGGAGCCCTCTGATGTCTGATTGGCCTCACCTGCTGGGTGATTCTTCAGTGGAGAGACGGGCTCTGAGGACAGAAAAGATAAGAGGCTCACTGCGGGATACCCTCAGATAGCCCCGCAAAGATCTGTATGTTCAAATTTCAGTTCAGACCTGTCTCCAGTGACTCCTGGTCTCGACTGGCTGACAGGTAATGATTATTTTCAGGAGGCTCAACAACAACAAGGGAAGCACGGTTAAAAGGGTTATGCCTCGGCTTGAAGACAGAAAAGAATGAAATGCGCTGTTAACTCTACAACAGGAAAAAAGAAATGGAAAGAAGAAAGTCCAGCCTGTTTTTCAACACGTACCATTCTCGGGGAACGAATCCCTGAACTTTGATTCTCTTTTTCTGCATCACTGGGAAAAAAGAATAAAAAAAAAAAAATGGGTGTATTTTTAATCTAATATGTAAACAACACCGTGCATGACTGGGACTCGCGACAGTAAAGAGTAATGACATTAAAGAAGCAAAAGATGTCTGCCCATCCAAACCACCCAAACATCAAAGGAGCAAACATATGAGACAACACTTGCGACATGTCTATGTTGTGGCTGAATTAAATTAATCTAATGCAATTCATTTAAATGCGTTTAAATCTCATGTGATGTAACGAAGCAATGGGAAATAAATGCACTGCAAACCAACACTGTCAGAGTGCAAATACCTGAGAGGGGCTAAGTCAAATATTGACTGCACTATAACAGAAGTGTGCTGAATGTGTGGCACAAAGTGACTTCACTACACAGTCAACTGTGTGACTAATCCAGTCTTATATTAACAAAAGGTCTTACAATAAAAAACAATCTTCTCATTCAAATTAGAACCACAGGATAGGACGATCCTGACATTTTTTTTTTGCATAACTTAATTTCAAACATAACAACAACATCTCGTAATGTCCCAATCGGAGTAATTGCTCTGAGAGTTTTATCGAGTTAAACACTTTGCCCAGAAGGTACAGTAGCCGCTGCCTGGCTATAAAACAGATGTATTCCTTGTCAGCACCACCTATGTTTACACAGGCTGAGTCACAAGACTCCGAGTACATATTCACACTGACAGGGTGACGAGAGAGATAAACAGAGCTGGTTCAGCCTCAAGTGATAATATCAGTGTCTGGTTCGCGGTCTGTTTCTCGAGTCACAGTGAAGCTGGTACTGGTATCAGATCGATATTAGCACGGCAGGATCAATACTTGTAATTTTTTTATATACAGTTTGTTTTGGACATCATTGAATAGACCTCAAACATGAGAAATGCCTGAACCTTTTTGTGTTGACATAATAACATTTGCAGTATTGCACAGCACTATAGGAAACAACTGCTTACCTAATCTGCTGTGGCTGCTCTGCTTCCAGCTGTCTGGCAGGTTTCAGTGGAGGAACAATGTCTGAAGCTCGACTGCTCGCGACCTTGGGTCTGTCAAGTCTAAGAGAACCATCTGCAGGAGAGAGAGGTTTGGAAAAGTCTGTGAATAACAACACTGTCCAGGTTGATGAAGCAGAATAATTCTGATTTTCACCACACGTTGAGAGGGAATTCTTTCCTGGCCTCATTTCTGACCTCAGCACTCTGTATGTATTTACCTCCGAAAGGCTAAAACATTTAAATCCAGCAGATCAGTAAAATCTGTACTTGCCTCTGTTGTGATAACAGGGTGCTGTGGTCAAAAAGAGGAAAAGTTTTTTTCCCCTGAGCACGAAATGTGCATTTAAACCTCTTAGCGAACAGTGCAGAATGAGCAGACCTAAACTAGCCGCTTTTCCTTGTTTCATGGAAGCCAGAATGATTTCCGAGCCGTGGATCTTGTCCCTGTGTCTGCGTGACTTGGCCTCGTAAAACCACTCTCCTGTCAGGTACTTCAGTTTAGCGTCAGACTGGGAGGTATTGTTTACTATGTCCTCCAGTTTCCTGTTAGGATATAATAAAAAGAATAAAATAGACATACACAAAAGAGAAATGAAGTGAAAACGCTCAAGTGGAGAGGTTTTTTCTGTATAATTTCTAGTTCTTTTATGCAGTGTGTTAATCCTAGCTGAGTGGCACGTCTTGCTGAATGGCTACAGACACAAAAAAGAGCAAAAGCGAGACAATGCTCGCTTTCGGTTGCACTGAATGAAAAATCTGACACCATTTTAATTCACTTTGAGCAGGACTAACCTGCAAATATGGGGTGAAATACAAAGCCAAGAGCGCAGAAAGGACAGACAAACTCCCAAAAATCTTTTAAAGGTGTTCACAATGCAATCAACATAACACAAATTCTCTTTTGTGTTTTTAATCGTGTGAAGCATTTTTCAGATTTAAGCTTAAGCTAATGATAAGCTTCTGATTTTACTGTGCAGGAATTCGGAAAACATTTCCATCAACTTTAAATTGAATCAAAGAGGGAACAAAAAAATTCCTCCGCCTTGAGCTGACTGCTCCAACTCATCTTTCCTCCTTCACAGAGGAACTCGGTGGTCATGTGAAAAAAGGGTAGCACATTATTACAGACTGTTGGCTTAATCCTTTTACACTAGACTGGCCGAGACACAGTGAGCATTCAGCCCCCCGCTGATGGAAAAAGTCAGGCCGGCCAATTGCATTAAGGCCACAACAAAAAGCACGCTGTTTGATGGCATTCTCGATTTTTGAAAATGAAATCAAAACAGGGTACACAGCATCGGGGATTTTTGATAGTTTGCACGCATGGTTGCAATTTGAAAGACGAAGTGTGCACTTTTGTTTCAGGACATGGGAGAGGCCAGAGAAGATGTGAGCTTCTTGTTTGTCTTCACACACCCTGAATATGCACAGTGAGGAAGTTCTGACCCCGCCCGAAGGTGCTAAGACGACAGGGAAACAGCAGATGTCAATTGTTTTAAAAGTCCTAAAAAGATATGACCAAATTAAACTTCTTTTCCCCATCACGTTCGACACTCTTGATGCATCTCCCATCACTGAGGCCTTTAAGGGTTTCTATTCCTGTCCATCAGACCAGCATGATCCTCTCCCACGTGTGGACTTGGCTGTAATCTAATTGCTCATCTCACATTGAGGTTTCTCAGCTACGGAGGCAGCGTCTGTGTCCAGCCAAGCTGTTACTGTGTTATTGGATTATGAGCAGACAAATATTATTTTGACGATCCGACAAAGGCCTCTTCTCACAGAACGGGTGACAGAGGGACTTGGGAGTTCTTATTAAATCAATAAAATGACATTAGCTCAACAACATGACATTAACTTAAGAGTCAGCCCAAAATGTCTCAGCGCATGTCAAGAACAGAGCCAAGCAGCGACACGCGAGTAAACAGTGGCTTAAAGGACGCCCAAAAATATGACTTCATATCGTCATACGTGACTGAGACTCAAATTTCAACCTGACTCTCTCCTCCTCTGCCTTCTTCAGTTCAGCATCCCTCTTCAGCACCGTCATGATCATCGCCTGCTCCTCCTCCGTCAGGTGGCTCAGGTCTATCATGGTTCCTTCTCCTGCTTTTCTCAGCGGACAGGTGTGGAAATGGTTGCTGGTTCTGTCAAAGTATACAGCAGTTAATTCAGATCCTGTAAAGTTCTCAAAGTTTAGAGCTGTACCCTTAACTCTTTACCCCTTGAAGGACTACCAGCAGTGACACCTAGAAGCTCTTCTCTGATCTAAGTGGTTTCTTTAATATTTCAGGTCTGCTTATAGAACAAAATGACTGGGTTTGCATTAGAAGTTAATGAGGGTGGTCACTGTCTATGCAGCAGGCTTCTCATTAAGAGTGACGTGGAGCCCATTTTTTCCAATTTAAACCAGAAGCCGGTCCAGTATTTAAAGCAATGAAAATAATTCCATTAGAGGAGTTATTGTTAAAGCTGTAGCTCCTATATTTTCTACTTTACCCAAGTATATAGCTGCCTTAAGCTGCTTTAAACTTCTAGTGCACTGCTATGGTTCTATCATGTGACTGATGGAGGTTTAACAAGGTTTACACAGAAGGTTAAACCTACAAAACCATCAATATTAAAGATCAAATCAGGGGCTCCTGTTATTTTTTGGCTTGTATGTAGTTTCATAGTCACATCTTATAGAAGCTCACACAGTGAATTTCTGGATATTGAATATGGGAACTTTTTTGAAGAAGGAGGTCAGGTTGGAAAGTAAGCAGCTCCTTAACCACGGGAACAGCTGCTTACACACTGATGCTATTGATATAAGCAAGTCATATATATTAATGAGCCACAGGCACGTATTTACTGTTACTCTAATAAGTACCCAAATTATGTTTAGAGTAATAAGGGTGCCTGAGAAAAAAATATTCTATCAGTAGTGCTAAACTTTAGCTGGTGTGCTCTTTTTTATATAAAAAAGTTTATCAAGCGAAAGAGATGCTGATACTTTAACACTAAACTTTGACATCTGGACAGTAACGCGAGGAATCGTCTGGTCTTTGTGCAGCTGATGATTCCTTCAGAGATAACCAGCAACAGGGCGGACGCAAAAGTTTTCTTTGGCTGAGCAAACTTAAGCACATGAACGTTTCATAGAGTAAAAAATGGTTTTAAATGAAGCACACCTGAGAAGTCTCATGTTAACCTATTAACGTGAGTGGCAGAGGTTTACCTTAAATCTCCAGAGAGTGTCACTTCCTTTCTTTCCACTTCAAACTCAACAAGTGTAAAACATCGTTTGTTTGTGTTTTATATTTGCCTACCTTACAGGACACCTGAGGACTTCTCACAGCCCGCTTCTGTCTTTCCCATCTTCATGTTTTACAAAAAAAAGAGAATCACACGGGAAATAAAGTTTTTACCTCCTCCACAGGTCTCCTGCTGCTGGATGCGCCGGATCTCCGGACATGCGCGTGGGAGGGGGCGGACTCAGAGCGCGTGCATGGGGAGGATCTGATGAGCATGAGCTGCAGTTTTTAATTTGACTTTCAGTAACTATATAAATATTTATTTTTATTTAGTGAATGTCTGGGTGTTTCATGTCAAATTCAAGCTTTAATTTTAACTGATCTAACACTTAAATATAAATGAATTATGCAGTCAGTGGTGTAATGCCAGGTAGTGTCCAGCAGGTGTCTCCAGTTTACACACGTTGACATCATCGGTCTGTTTGACAAAAGGGTGTGAGCATCCTCACGGGCAGGCGAGGCTCTAGGACAGCCCAAACCTCAAATACAAGCTTACAGCAAGGCACTGTTTTCCCTTCCGCCTGCACTCTGAATGCTGTGAAATTATTTGGAGTAAGCAGACCATAAATATTCCCACGGTGACCCTGATGTGGTTTCAGGGCACAGCCACAGTTTCAACACCTGAGTCCTTCCTGGTTTCATGTTTTCAGCTTAGGAAGAGCACAAATAAAAACGGTTGGAAAGTGAACTGTGACATAAGCTGCACAAAAATCCTGTTATAGGTTTTATATTTGAATAGCTCATGAATTGTGCTGATTTTATTTAGGTCTAATACATTTTAGACTCTGACTTCTCTAGTCAGCAAATTAAACCTTAGTCTACGGAATATTTTTCCCTTTATCATTTAACCGTCTTGTGACCCCTACAGCAAAAAACAAAACAACTGTCCTGAACCAAAGACCTTAAAAATCTTTGGCAACTGGTTAGTAACCATGTGACTATGTTGTCTACTAAAGCAGGATGTCATCTGCTGGATAAGATCCTTCAGGTGAGTCTCTGATCTTAAAGATAAAGTAGACAGAAACCCATAAAGGAAACACTCTCCCCTCTGTTTTAAGTGCCTTCCATCAGAGCAGCTGAGGGTGTATACATGTGGTCTAAAAAACAGCCTCACGTAGGATCACTACTCAGCTTTCCTGTTTGATGGCCTTGTGTTTAACTCATCAAGCCCTCTCCCTCATCCCAAGCAGCAATTTACTGAATGGCCATTTGTTGACTGGCTTCAGAAGCAAGTTGATGTCCACAGACTTCTAATGAGCGTGTTTACAACCTGGAATAAAAAACCCATTATAGTCTCAATGTTAAATTCTCTTCTTCACAAAACCTTTAGAAGTGTGCATCTTTTTATAAACCTACTAAAATAGACTTTAGGAATTAATGATAACTACTAGGGACATGACGGTTCACAGGACAGATGTTAATCTGCAGTGTTTAACCCTTAATCCTACAAGAAACCATATTCAGCAGACTCAGATTGGCCTCCCAGTTGAGATCAGGATATCCCACAAATAGTGATGTAGCATCCCAATCCTACTACAGCACGGGTGGGCAATTCATTTTCCCCAAAGCCACACCAATGAGTTCACAGAGATTCAAATTTATACTGAGCAGAACTGAGTTTAGTTTATCCATGTGGTCCTCCACACCATTCCTAGTGCATGCAGCCCCCTGGAAAAATAATCTCCCAACCCTGCAAGGTGTGATCAACATAAAAATTTAATGTCAAAAGCTACAAATTCTTTTAATATCTTCCAATTAGACTTAAGGGTTGAAAGACAGTCAAACTGGAGAGTAAATTTGTTTCTATTAGTATGTTACTATGATTTAAGTATAGACTGTATATGAAAGATTGATTGATTTTTTTGGAGCCAGATGTGAGCATATTGGATGAAAGGCCAGTGATACAACCATAAAGCGCTAACATGTGTTTTTGCTAATTAGAGCCAATTAAAATACCTGATTTTCACTCACTAAAGCCGAAAAACTTCTTGGAACACACTGCGCCCACACAAGATTCAGCACGTAATTTAGTGACAGCCTGTTGTGTGAAAACGTGCTATAATCCAGTGCTATCAGGTAAACCGCTTCAACTATTAACTAGCAAAACATAAACAAGAGTTTGTGGAAGCTGCTCTTTATTTGAAAAAGAAAAGAAAAGACTTCAGTCATTGTCTGCTACACGTTCTAATTACATAAAGAAAACATCTGCGGAGACAAACGCAGAGAATATCCTGAATCAAACTTAGGTAGAGTCAAATTTGATTGAATTGCTTTCATATTTCATACATCTTTCAACGTTTGCGTTCAAAGAACAGTCAGGTTTTATATACACAGAGCACCGATCAACAGTGCGTCTCCTCTGCCACCCTGCCCTCGGGATCTTTTATACAATTAATTTACAACTAATCTGCGACTCTTTCCCCTCCACTGGACACGCCATCCGCCCTCCCACCCCCGCCCCCTCTCACTGAGGAACTGCAGTGTGGAAAGATGTGTGCAACATGAAGACAACTCGTTCACATTCAGAGTAAAGGCAGCCTTGATTACAGTCAGTGAGTCAATGGCATGCCAAGCTTAAAGCAAATGGAGCCCACCACCCAGTGCGACGCCTCAGATTCGTGGATGAAGTGTTATTTTTTTGTTTTTTTGTTTGGTTTTTTCCAACTAGTCAGAAAAACTGATCCATTGCAAAGTAAAACCCTAGGCACAGAATCAACTATATACTGTTAACTGACTTGTACTCTAACCCCTGCTCTTTAATTACAACGGGGACTGTGAAGTCCTTCACCTAGTAGAAAATTTTCTTAACACAAAAAGAATATTTAGTGCTCTATCATTCCGCTTAATAGGTGTCATTTATATAATAGCTATTTTTTTTTAACTCTATCTCTTAATGATAGTCTGAGATCCTTGTTTAATGCTGAAGCACTCCCACGTGTTCTGTAGTTTTTACATTATTATTATTTTTTTCCCCCCAATCTTAAACCAATAATCATAAATAAATACAAACAACACACAAGGAATGTCTACTGTAAACACGGTAAAAAAGACAAAAACTAAACAGGTGTAAACGTCATTAGCATCACTACTTAGTGACAGTTAAATAACCGTAGGGAATAGATGACTGATGACTGGATCAAGAAAGGGAAGGACTGCTCTACTTTCCCTTCCACTCCCTCCCCTCTGAACATCAACCCTTTATATCCAACCACAGCATGTCCAAATACATCAACATTTAAGTTTCTCAGCACCCAAAACTATCTTTACAGATTACACTGTAAAACGGATAAGGAGTCCTCTTAAGGGGTGGGTGGGTTAGACAGCAGCATCACTCGACGTCTCGGACAAGTTATAGAATAATGGGTGTGAGCTATCGCCAAACGTCATCTGGACATTGTTAGCATGGTTTCTGACAGTCGCTGCACCATTGTGTGAATGTTTCTCTGAAGACTGCAACGAGGACAAAGTTTTGCTGCTTGGGTGCTTTCATCTTCCAAGAGTCACTTCCTTCAAATTACATGAACTGCATCTGCAAGAAAAGGTCATGCACAATGTTAGAAACTCACTAAAATGCCTGCAGACATAATCCAGTCCAGCAACTGTTAACAGTCAAAACCTTACACTGATATATCCTGGCAGTGATAACAAGTAAGAGAGGAGCATTCTCTCTTAGGTCCAGTCGCATAGGCCCTTAAGACCAGTTGATGACTGGCTGCTTGGGAAAACCCAAGTGGTTGCTGAAGTTTGCTAGGTGAAATCTGTTGAAAAGAGGGTGCTGCTCCAAAAAACCCCTCCTTGCATCGATCACTGACAGATTGCCATGGTCATCTGTAGTTTGGATGGTAGATCCTGAGCTGTCAACTGCTCACCCAGTGGAAGTCAAACTGGGAAATGTGACAAACTGGAAACAGACCATTCACAACTTTTGCCTTACTGTTGAATCCAAGAGCAGCATCTTTCATCCAAACTGCAAGTAACCAAAGCAATCGAAAGGAGATTGGCAACCAGTTTCATCTTGCAACTAACAACAACCACTTGCCAAATGGTCGGGGGATGAATATTTCTTTATCCAGGTTGTTACTGATTAGTCTCTAGGCCTATGTGACTGGGACCTTAAATTAACCCAAAATCTTCATATCTAGGAGTCTTAACACTGTTAACCATGAACCAGCCTGTTCATGAGCACATTCGCCAACGACAGCACCATGAATACAAAGAGCATTCAAATTTATGCCGAAGTGTTTCTTAAGGGCAGGACTTGTTGTTTTTAGACTTCCAGAGTACAAAAACAAACAAAAAAAGGTACAGAAATTGTTAGCAGCGTTGAACTTCTCCTAATTTAAGCTACAGTAGTTAACAGAATTAGGTCCACCATTAATTAGTGTGGTTACACTACAATAATAGAAACTTGATGGAAATTAGTCTGACAACTGTGAAATTCAGATTAGTGGCTAAATCCCACATAGTTGTTAATTTCTATTACGCTATCTGCTAACGCCATCATTTCAAACACAATGTTTGTTTCTCACATAAAATAAAACACTCTATTTGGATCATGATGATTAATTTAATTTCTCTAATACATGGATATAACATTAGCTTCATTAGCAGCTACTGCTTACGTAGGTTTCTGATAGCAAAATGAGACATTTATCATTAGTATATATATATGTTAGGTCAGAGCTTAGCAAACATGCTGTTAGTTCACCAATGTCTACACAGTTCAGAGAAAACAGGTTTGAGCAACATGTGGTGATAGTGGATGAACTAGGGGTTAGAATGAGTATGGCTAAATCTGTCAATAAGGCAAGCAATCTGAGCAACACCACGTTAACATTAGTAAAAAGCAATACATCTAATCAGATGGATTTATACTGAATACAAATTAAACAAATGGATAACTGGACATGCAAAGCATGCAGGTGCATCCACAAGCAAAGAGCATGATGTACCTAAAGAGATGCTCTACAAGAAATCCTTGAGAGAGAGGTGTGCAAACGGGTCCTGTCCAGGGGCTCGGAGAGGACTCTGGCTGGAAGGACTAGAGGCTGCAGAGGGCTATTTCAGGGAGAAATACAGGAGGTAGGAGGACCAGAGGAGAAGTCAGAGTCAGTACAGAGACTGAAGGAGGGATGAGATTAGTCTGGAGAAGCTGTGATGTATGAGAGAAGGGTTAATTAAAAAAAAAAGAAAAAAGGCTTTTTTTTTGGAACAGGGAGTCAAAACAAGGGAGATGATTCACAGTTTTTGTCCCATTCAGCTCTACAGAGTGAAGGGTTCATTTGTTAAAACTGTCATCATCCTCAGCAATATCACACTGACAACAAAACTTACAGTGACTAATCATGGTGCACATCACAGCACAATGGATACACCAGTTTACTCAACCTGATAACTGTGCAAACTTTACTGTGCATCAACCCGGAGCAAACTAACGTGCACCCACCTGAGCACTAGACACAGAGCTAAAGGGGTTGGGTGGCCTCATGACCGGCTGGGAGTACATCATGGTAGGCGGATTCATCATCCCCATAGAGCCCATTTGTGGAGGCTGCAGCAAGTTAAACATCAATTTCAGAGGGGTCAGTAGTGAGCACAAACAACACAATCACATCATCCTGAATCTCTCAGATCTATCTGCTGATGAAAACTGAATATTAATATTTATAGACTGAATTAAATAAAAACTACTGAGAACTCACCTCTCACTTTACTTATCAGCCTTGAGAATACTTACATCAGCAAACAATGAGTCACTTGACCCACTTTAAGTGCATTTAATTAATTCTCCAAGTGATAAAGAGCACGGGAAATATTTATCTAACAAGCTGATTTGACAACTTCCTGAATGGATATCCAGCTTATTTTTCTTTCACACTTCAAACGAAATGAGTTTTACAGAAGCTTTACACGTACTTACCATGCCATATCCCATCATGCCTGTGGGTGTGGTGGCAGGGAAGGCCATGATCGACGGAGGCTGAGGAGACACAAACAGGTCAGGTAAGACAAGGCAAGGCAACAACATTAAATGTGACAGCCACGGTGACAGGGGTACAAAGGTCGCGACTCAACAGCTGGTCTAGCTCCTTTTTAATTACCTCCTCCTTGTCAGTGCACGCTGATTCTTTACTTTTCATATTGCAAAATATGGAGCGCAACAAATGGAAACCTTTGAGGCTTTGACAAAATTAAACGATGGTTACTTTATGAGCAGATAAAAACCTCTACTCCCACGACAATAACGTGCAGCAACTCTTTGTTTTCCAGCACTAATGTCTGCCATCTAAAGCCCTCCAGGGCTTGTTAAGCTCCACTGATTGTGCGAAACGTTCATTAAAAGAATCCTGAACAACATAGCTTTACACTGCTGTAATTTTGATTCACCTCAACAATGGGTTTGAAATAAAGCAATCAACATTTGATTGAAGTGCAGACTTTCAGCTTTAATTCAAGGAGCTTAACACAAGTATTGTATTAATGTGGCTGTGGTAAAGACCTGACGATGCATCTCAAGGGAGGAAACTCAGCATTTTGCTTGATTTAGCATCAAAGTATTTCAAATAATGCCCATATCTTTATGTTAATTTGTCCAATTACTCTGAACCTATTAAAAATGGACTTAATTCGTTAAAACCGTGATTAAAAGCTGAGGACTTGCCCTTCAATCACAGCCTCATCACTTTACTTCAAACCCATTAAGCTGTTGTGCAGAACCAAATTACCAAAACTGTGCCTTTGTCCAAATATATATATATATGTGTGTATCTGACTACAGACAGTTATAGACTGTTTAAAGCACCAGTACCTGTTCCAAGGTTCTGTTTATAGCTATGGATGTAATTAGTAACAGATTTTGAGTTTATGTAAGAGAACCCAGATGTTCTGGTTTCATGTCAGCTCTCTATTTGACAGCAGAATAAGAGCAAAAAATCTGCAGTGAAAAGTTTGTTTGTGTCACCATGGAGACAGGGTTCCAGGTCGTAGTTGGCGCCGCCTTGGGCTGCCAGTTGGTGCCGCCGGTCATCCTCTTCTCCCCTGGCTGGCTCCAGTGGATGTCACTGCGGATTAACACAGCCAATGTTAGCGCCAGCCCTTAAGTGGCCCGAGAGCACAGAGCCGCTGAAGCGCACGTGCGCATACACACACACGCACACACACAGAGCGACGAAGCATCACTTACTTCTTCATCGTGCCATTTCCAATGCCGAGGTCTGAAAAAGGAAATACAACGAGCAGCTGTTAGCCTGCAAATGTTTCCCCCCCCTTTAATGAACACGTGCTTTAATTAGAGCAGCTAAAAGCAAAGCATCACACTCACTGCCCACAAGGTTGGCCAGGGAGGAGTCAAGGTCATCTGACACCAACTTCTCTGGCTGCTGATTGGACGGCTGGTTAGAGCCGGCAAGAGTCGGTTTCAGGATACCCCCAGTAATATCTGACAAGACAGAACAGAGGACTGGCTCAGAAAAGAAAAGATATTCGTCACAATGTAATAATGACAAAGACCGTCCGTAACAAACACTTAGAACTGGGGCTTATTTTCTTATTATAAATTCTATTTTTCATGAATTTTAATCCTTCTGTGCCAGCTGACACAGTATTACCTTTTTCGTTAATCTAGTAAATATAAAATTACTACAAATGCGACTAACGTACCTCCAGTGTTATTAAAAAAAAAAAAAAAAAGACACTTTTATTCATTTGGATTTTTGTTTTCAGCCCTTTAGCTCAGTTTTTGGCTTCTACCTATTCCTGAAAAAAAAGATATGGCCACAGCTGACAACATCTGAAATCATTAAAGTTCCTGCAACACTTGTATTATACCAGAACTAACAAGTATCCAGCAGCCGTGATCAGGGTCCCTTTATCCTCTTTTCCATGCACACCTTGGCGTCAGCTGCCAGCGGTATGGCACCAGCTAGTAGCTAATTAATATGATGTTTCTCTGCAGTTTGGTGTTGCCAGATAGCTTCAAGTGACATTTAGAGATTTTAAAAAAGAAAGAAAAGAAAACAGTTGCTTGTTTGGGCCAAAAACAGCGCTATGAGGGCAGAAAAGGGCGAACCAAAACAGTTTACAATGCCGATTACGAGTTCTGCAGTTTTCTCCCCCAAGCAAAACATATTATGTTAGCAGCATCTGCTTTAAAGAAATTAAAGTAACCACTAACAACGTGTGAAATAGTGGGTTTTTTCTTCTTGAGCGATTCAAAAAGAAAAAAACACCAATAAGTGCTAGAGGTGTGTGCCTGTTTCGGACTGAATATATAAATGAAAAGGATATAATGGTCTGTATGTTATGTGGTTTATTCCTTCTTATAAAACAAAGGTGCCATTTTTGTTTAGAGTGCATTGATAATCACTCTCTAATCCTTTCAGGGTTTTCTGGAAACTGTTTTCATTCTCTGTTCAAACAGATGATTTGAAGAGATTGAATTTGTTATTTCATCATTGAAATTCTGCACATTCAGTAAGTCATCAGTGTTTAAAACACTTCTTAAAATCAATTATACCCACCAATTTACTACGAGTGAAAATTTTTCTTAGCCTAACTCTGATTTGAGGTCTATCATCTGTCAGTTTCTTCACTATATGCAGTTTTTTGGCTGCTTGCAGACACACAGACAGTGTGGGGTAAAAATAACCCAGAAGAAAAACAACAGTATGTTCCTGCATTGGCGACTTGCAAGATGGGGCTGAGAGCTGCAGGTGTTTCAGCTCAAGGGAGGAGCTGAAACACCTGACGTCCTGACGTCAGGACCAGACACAGCTATCTAAAGCAAATAACATGACTTAGTGCAGTTCTAAATAGCAAGATTTCTCTGTTTTTCTTCAAGCAACTACAGCTAAAATAAATGGTAGAAAAAACAAAACATTAATGTGGTCCACTATCTTTCAGATATTTCCTCCCCCTTTTCGTGAGGAAAAAAAAAAAAACTTTCTTCAGCTAAGTCAAGGACTGTTTTTGATCCATCATCTGCAAACTATAATTAAGCACTGTCTGCCTTACAAAGAGACAAAAAGCTATGGCACTGGTATTGCCAGTTCACTTGAATGTGAAATCCTTACCATCAGAATTGAGGCTACTGCTGCCTGTGGCTTTGGCTCCAAAAACTGACTCAAAGTCCACTTGCAGTCCCCCCGCTGATGGCTGTGGAGGGGCCTGTGGTGTTGAGTATCCTTCAGAGAGATGAAAGAGAAGAGTGCTGTAGTTACACAGTTACAAGATGAGAAATACTCTAAAAACTGACCACGGCCTGGACCCAAGGTTTCTGCACCAGCACTTCTAACTACAGAAATTCTAGACATTTGAACACAGAGCAGAATAACACAGCTTCCTCTACAGGATGGGGAAAAAAAGCATTGATCTACTGATGAATGAGGCAGAGAGATGCCTTCAGTACTCTACCTCTGAATAGACCTGCTACAGAAGAGGGCTCAGTGGGGAAGGGAGCCTGATGTGGGAGGTGCTGGGCAATGGACACTGGACCACAGAAGGAGTCTGACACGCCACAGGAAGCAAGAAGAACACAAAGAAAAGAAAGACAGGAAGAAAGAAAGTATTTCAAGGCCAGGCCGAGAGACATGGAGGAAGTGACAGCAATATTACATAAAGAAAGACGAGAGCTAACATGTACAAAAGTTATTAAACTCTTAAGCAAAATTTGAGGTGGATATGTACCGCAGCAACCCAAAGGCAAGCATTAAAGGAATAGTTTGACATTTTGGAGATTAATACTAATTGATCAGACTAGCATATGTTACACTTAGCTTAACATGAAAACTGAAAATAGGTGGACACCTAAAGAAAATGGCTGGTGGTAGATCGGATCAGCTGGAGGAACATTATATTTTGATTGGCAGTTGTTCCTGTCAAGCAAGTAATGCAGCTGTGAGCATTCACAAAAGGTCACATGGCAGCTAGCTTGGTCAGACTTTGCTAAATAGCTTGCTTAATGTCAAACTGTTTTGCTGCTGATGAGAAGCATGAACCAGTGAATTATTATTATTTATTTTTTTTACACTGATTGAAAAGACCAATAGTTTCTGCATGTTTTGAAAACCCACATAAAAGAAATGGCTTTTAAATATTTAAGGAAAAAGTCTCAAAGCTCAAAATAACATTACACAAGGCTTTTGACTAAATCCTAGTCCTTTAACCAGGCAGAGAGTATCAACAAAACTGTGATACTGTAAAGAAGTACCAGAGTTTTGGTTGGCTCACGCTGCAGTCTGAGGGGATTTACAGTAGTATTATTTCTGAGTGACACACTGACTAAAAGAGTTCAAACTGTCTACATTTTGACATAAACTCAAGTGACTTTGAACGTGACATGGTTGTTAGTGCCGACAGGCTAGTCTGAGCATTTCACAAACTGCTGATCTGTTGCAATTTTCCCACACTATCTCTAGGGTTTACAGAGCACATCAGGTGCCACTCCTGCCAGCTAAGAACACAAATCTACAGTTTGCACAGCTTCACAAAAACTGAACAAGACTGGAAAAATGTTGCCTGGCCATACCTGACCATACCAATATTCAGTTGGTATGGTCAGAATTGAGCATAAACATGAAAGGATGGATCCATTCTGCCTTGTATCAACAGTTCAGGCTGGTAGTAGTGATGCAATTGTGTAGAGGATTTTTCCTGGCACACTTCAGGCCCCTTAACACCAACTGAGCATCATTTCATCACCTGCTGCTGACTACATCCACCCCTTTACAATCACAGTGTACCTGACTTCTGATTGCCGCTTCCACTAGCATAATGGGTTATAGCTCAAATGATCTCAAACTTGTTTCTTGAATAGTTAAGTTGGTTAATGAGTTAAGTGTATTCAAATGACCTCCATAGTCACCAGACCAACCCAACACAATATACTTAAGATGTGGTGGAACAAGAGAGTTGCATCATGGATGTGCTTCAATAAATTTGCAGCAACAGTGTGATGCTACCAGGTCAAAATGGCCCCAAATCACTAAGGAACAGCTCCAGAGCAACGCTGTCACAGTCACTGATCCAACCCAGCAACCTAACCAAACCTAACCCTAATTTAACAAATATTACCATTTGTTAAAATATTTTCCCAAAATGTCAGACCTTTCCTTTAACACAAGTTTCTGCCTATATTTCTACCATGGATGACAAAATAATGGCTCTTTGGGGGAGGGAGGGGGATTTGCATAGGATCCTATGTTTGCCAGGAAACATAGGCTGTGATGGGGAGCCATCATAGTACCTGAGATGGAGTGCTCTATCCGCACTGTGCGTTTGTAATTGGTTGAAACGGATGAGTTTGTGTCAATAAAGGGATTGTAACGATCTGGAGAATCAAAAATAGTGTTGGTAAAAGAAGAACATATTTCCACTTAAAGCTCTAAGGCATCTTTGCACTACAATGTAACACCAAACTTCATTAAAAGAGCCCAAACTACCTCCATAGCAGGACATGGAGGACCCTGTTTGGTACATGAGAGGCACAAAGAGGCTAAGAAGCTAACGTAATTTGAGCTTGAGCTTAGAACAGGAAGACAGGAAGAGAGAACTGAGATGTGTATAAGCAGACAGGTAATCAACATTCAAACTAAACCAGCAGAGGGAAAACATGCAGGCTAATCATGCTTATAAGAAGCTACACAGAAATGAACAAGCACGACAAGACTTCTGAGAAACAAAATGATTTGTTACCACCAAACACTTCATGACCAGATGTCCTAGAGGAAAAGCTAACACCGTCTGAAGACACGACAGGTAAGTGAGTGGCATCGACAACGAGTTTTGAGAGGAAAGGGTTAAGGTTTGGCATGGAATCATCTCCAGCTTCAGTAGACGTGAAAGGATCTATGCGGGCAGAAGAAAGAGAGAGAGAGACAGAAAAGCAAAAGACAGAAGAAAGTGAAGAGCAGAGGAAGATGTGGGATTCAGAGTCAGACAACAACAAGAGGAAAGCATGCAGAACAAATAAAGTCCAGAAGCAGATGTTGGTTGGAACGTGATGGGAGAGGCGACAGTTCACCTGCCCATGCTGTCGCTGCTGGAAGCCCTGTGGTGCCTGATTGCATGGAGGGCTGGAAAGTAGGCTGCAGGTCAAAAAGGTCGCTCTCCATCTTCACTGCACTGTGGACAGAAGAAAAAAGCCTGGTAAACAAATCCATAATACAGCCCCGGAAACTGCTTGATTATAGTGTTTATCCTGGTCTCTTCTGACAGATAACCATTTGGAGTTAATGGCCGAAAAGGCTGCTCTAGTGGGGAAGGTGTTACGTTCCCCCCGAAAGGGTCTAGGCATGTGAGTGAGGGGACCAGTAACAAATGAGTCCAGAACAGAATGAAAGGAAAACAGACCAGTGTTTTCAGTAAATAAAATAGTCTTTATTATAGATCATCTTAACATAAAGAGCCGGCAACGCCGTTTTACCAATAACACTTGGAAAAAGAGAAAAAGGGTTGCAACAACAAAGAACACAACAACCAAACAAACTCCACACCACGAGGAGGTACTTCCAGGGGCCCACAAGCTCACCCTGTCACTAACAGCAGCTGGCTTTACTGCTGCCAAGGCCCACAAGCCCACACTACTCACGCAAAGCAGCTATGCTGTTTCCACAACTCCACACTTTGAGCAGGCTAACCACACACAACGCAGAGACACCAGAGAACACCCCACCCTGTTCACAGCTCATCCCCAGCTTATATGACCTCCGAGAGGTGATTGCTGACTGGGCCCAGGTGGTAAATGAGTCCAATGAGCAGCAGCTGTGTCCTGGGGAGAGAGAAGAGCAAGAGAGAGACGGGGGGTGGAGCAAAAGAGGAGGAGGCGGAGAAAAACACCACGCCCACACAAGGGCAGTATCAGGAGGCCCAGCTAGGGCCGTAACACCCCCTCCCATAAATACAAACCAGTGGTTTGTCATAGAACGTCCTACCCAGCTTTTAAACATATCACCTACCATCCACCATAATAACGGTTAGGCATACCCTGCCGAATCTGCCAAGACCTTTTTGATGGGTTGAAAACACTGCACGGGGTTGGCTCAAGTCCCTCAACATAGTGTCCCAAATGACAGCCAAATGTTTTTTGAGCCATCACATATGGAGAACCCATCAGGCAGCTAGAAGGCCTTACAGCAACACTTCTCTGACGCTTCTTCGCTAGGTCATGGCAAAAGGCATGCTGGTTAGCCAGAGGTGCAGGTTGAAATGGTTGTGTCACACACAATCTATCACACTGTAGGTCAGCTGGACCCGAGAGACCGTCATCAGGTGGCAGATTACAATTAGTTGATCTCTGACAGTGACCAAATGACACCACTGAGCAATTATGCTCCAACTGTTGCCTAGGACTGGCAACTTTGTCGGTTTGTGAACCACAGTTCACTCTTTTGAAAGCAGATCGATTTTGCTTTGAGTTTGCTTTCAAACAGTGAGCAACCAGGTGGCCAGGTTTGTGGCAGAAGAAACAGAGCTTTGTTTTGGCTCTTGAAACCACGCCTGTATCGGCTTTGTTAGCTGGCACACTCCTAACTCTCAAGACTGACTGTTTCTGTTTGTAGGCTCCACAATTTGCTATTAAATGGCCAGACTTTAAACAAAAAAAACACTTTCGTTTCACACTGGAATGGGACACAAGTACCTCACCCTTTCGGTACTGTGTAGCTGGCACATCACTAACCTTCACTGGGGCATCGCGCCGGTCATACCTACTGACACTGGTTTTATGGACGAGCGCGAACTCATCAGCCAGCGTCGCAGCCTGCTGTAGCGAGGAAACCTGT
Organism: Astatotilapia calliptera; assembly: GCF_964374335.1. Lineage (NCBI taxonomy): Eukaryota > Metazoa > Chordata > Actinopteri > Cichliformes > Cichlidae > Astatotilapia > Astatotilapia calliptera. The sequence goes on from NC_137435.1 coordinate 13,577,611, forward strand.
TCATTAATATATACCGCGATGCGCTCAGCAATGCAGTTCTTAAATTCCTCTATGAGCATTAGTTCCCGGATCGAAGCCAGGTCAGTGGCTTTGCAGGCCGCACACCACCGATCGAAAAGAACACCTTTTTCCCTGGCGAAATCAAGATAGGACTGACCCTGACCTCTTCTCAACCCACGGAAACACTGCCTATAGGCTTCTGGGACCAGCCCATAAGCCAGCAGGATAGCACTTTTCAACTTGTCATAGTCCAAGCTGTCCTCAGCTGACAACGAGGAACAAACTTCTTGAGCCTTACCCGCCAGCTTACATTGGAGCAAAATGGCCCACGAATCCCGTGGCCAGTGCAAGGCCGTGGCTATTTGTTCAAACGACTCGAAGTAGCTGTTGACCTCAGTGTCACGGAACATCGGAACCAGACGACTGTTTTTCCCTACGTCAAACGGGGTGTCTGCCTGACGAATGGAGGCAGTCGGAGGAAGGGAAACCTGCCGGAGTTCCAGCTGTCGCAACCTCACAGCTGTCTCTGCCTCCACCTCCACCTTCATCAGCTCAACCTCCCTAGCCCTAGCCAGTTCCGCGTCCAAACGCCTAAGCTCTAGCTCCCTTTTCAGCTGGAACTCTCTCTCACGCTGCTCCTTCTCCAGCTGGAGACGAGCCAGACGGACACGGAGTTTAGCATCCAGCCTCGAGCCTTCACTTGATTCAATGGAGAGGGGTTCGAAGCGAAGCACTGTCATGGGTTTGTCCTCAGGCAGCCCCTGATCAACAGGTGTCGACACCAATGGACCTACAGCTTGAGCTGGCGCCTGCAGAACGGGCTGAGACGCTGCACGACGCTCACCCTTAAACACTGCAATATCAAAGGTAGCCATTGACTCTAAAACAAAAACTACCTGAGGCTAACAATAACAACAAAGAAGCACCACCTCCAATACACAAATGAGAAACAGGCGGGAAAAGCGTGGCCACAGGTTAACCAATAAATAAAAATACCGCCAACCCTCTCCCCAGACCTGCCTACTAAAATCTTAGCCTAGTTAGCTTCTGGAGTGTACCAGGCTCGAGGCAACTTTAAAGGCTAAGCGTCAAGTGCACAAAGCACCGACAAGCCTACCCCCGACAGGGAACTAATCCCCACCCGGGATTACTCCGAAAATAATAAAGGAAAAATAAAAAATGAGTGCCTGAAGGAGGAGCTTACGCTCAGCTAGACACTCCCCTTTGCTAACTGGAGAGAGAGCGCAGCAGATACCATACAACTAAACAAGCCACCGGCAAACAACTCACTAAAACTCAATTGTTGTTCCTTCCATTCATATCCCGGACGAGCCCCCACTTTGTTACGTTCCCCCCGAAAGGGTCTAGGCATGTGAGTGAGGGGACCAGTAACAAATGAGTCCAGAACAGAATGAAAGGAAAACAGACCAGTGTTTTCAGTAAATAAAATAGTCTTTATTATAGATCATCTTAACATAAAGAGCCGGCAACGCCGTTTTACCAATAACACTTGGAAAAAGAGAAAAAGGGTTGCAACAACAAAGAACACAACAACCAAACAAACTCCACACCACGAGGAGGTACTTCCAGGGGCCCACAAGCTCACCCTGTCACTAACAGCAGCTGGCTTTACTGCTGCCAAGGCCCACAAGCCCACACTACTCACGCAAAGCAGCTATGCTGTTTCCACAACTCCACACTTTGAGCAGGCTAACCACACACAACGCAGAGACACCAGAGAACACCCCACCCTGTTCACAGCTCATCCCCAGCTTATATGACCTCCGAGAGGTGATTGCTGACTGGGCCCAGGTGGTAAATGAGTCCAATGAGCAGCAGCTGTGTCCTGGGGAGAGAGAAGAGCAAGAGAGAGACGGGGGGTGGAGCAAAAGAGGAGGAGGCGGAGAAAAACACCACGCCCACACAAGGGCAGTATCAGGAGGCCCAGCTAGGGCCGTAACACCCCCTCCCATAAATACAAACCAGTGGTTTGTCATAGAACGTCCTACCCAGCTTTTAAACATATCACCTACCATCCACCATAATAACGGTTAGGCATACCCTGCCGAATCTGCCAAGACCTTTTTGATGGGTTGAAAACACTGCACGGGGTTGGCTCAAGTCCCTCAACATAGTGTCCCAAATGACAGCCAAATGTTTTTTGAGCCATCACATATGGAGAACCCATCAGGCAGCTAGAAGGCCTTACAGCAACACTTCTCTGACGCTTCTTCGCTAGGTCATGGCAAAAGGCATGCTGGTTAGCCAGAGGTGCAGGTTGAAATGGTTGTGTCACACACAATCTATCACACTGTAGGTCAGCTGGACCCGAGAGACCGTCATCAGGTGGCAGATTACAATTAGTTGATCTCTGACAGTGACCAAATGACACCACTGAGCAATTATGCTCCAACTGTTGCCTAGGACTGGCAACTTTGTCGGTTTGTGAACCACAGTTCACTCTTTTGAAAGCAGATCGATTTTGCTTTGAGTTTGCTTTCAAACAGTGAGCAACCAGGTGGCCAGGTTTGTGGCAGAAGAAACAGAGCTTTGTTTTGGCTCTTGAAACCACGCCTGTATCGGCTTTGTTAGCTGGCACACTCCTAACTCTCAAGACTGACTGTTTCTGTTTGTAGGCTCCACAATTTGCTATTAAATGGCCAGACTTTAAACAAAAAAAACACTTTCGTTTCACACTGGAATGGGACACAAGTACCTCACCCTTTCGGTACTGTGTAGCTGGCACATCACTAACCTTCACTGGGGCATCGCGCCGGTCATACCTACTGACACTGGTTTTATGGACGAGCGCGAACTCATCAGCCAGCGTCGCAGCCTGCTGTAGCGAGGAAACCTGTTCATTAATATATACCGCGATGCGCTCAGCAATGCAGTTCTTAAATTCCTCTATGAGCATTAGTTCCCGGATCGAAGCCAGGTCAGTGGCTTTGCAGGCCGCACACCACCGATCGAAAAGAACACCTTTTTCCCTGGCGAAATCAAGATAGGACTGACCCTGACCTCTTCTCAACCCACGGAAACACTGCCTATAGGCTTCTGGGACCAGCCCATAAGCCAGCAGGATAGCACTTTTCAACTTGTCATAGTCCAAGCTGTCCTCAGCTGACAACGAGGAACAAACTTCTTGAGCCTTACCCGCCAGCTTACATTGGAGCAAAATGGCCCACGAATCCCGTGGCCAGTGCAAGGCCGTGGCTATTTGTTCAAACGACTCGAAGTAGCTGTTGACCTCAGAAGGGTTAATCTTTTTTGTTTCTAAATCAAATATTATGCTTTCATAGCTCTTGTCATATTTAAATGTACACATTGAGCAAAATCACTTTAATAAAACTTTTACTTTGTCATGTGGCTCCCTGATCCAGAAATACATCATCTTATACCACCAACCACCATTAGTATATTATTTTAATATAGAAGCATGTGTTTTCCAACCAGAAGTCTCTCCCTTAAGCTTTTCAGTGTAAATACACTCACTTGCTACTTTATTGGGTACACCTGCTCAGTTGCTCATTAACGCAAGTATATAATCAGTCAATTTCATGGCAGCAATTCAATTCATTGAGGCACGTAGACAAGGTCAAAACAACCTGCTGAAGTTCAAATCGAGCATTACAATATTTCAATGAGCGGCAGTTCCTGGGGCAAAAATGCCTCGTTGATGTTAGAGGTCAGAGGAAGAAGGCAGCAGTAACCTGAATAACCACTCACTACAACTACAGTATGCAGAAGAGCATCTCTGTGCACAGATGGGCTACAGGTAGTAGAAGACCACACCAAGTGCAATTGACGCTGTTCTTAAGCTAAGAACAGGAAACTGAGGCTAAAATTTGCATGTTTCAGAAGACTGAAAAACATTTGTTGTTCAGGAAGTCTTGATTTCTGTTGTAACATTCAGATGGTGAGGTCAGAATTAAGTGTAAACATGAAAGCATGCATTCATCCTGCCTTGGTTAAGTCAGGTGGTGGAGATGTAATGGTGTGGGGACATTTTCTTGGCACACTTTGTGCCTATTTGCACTAACGGAGTGTCACTTAGATGCCACCGCCTACCTGAATATTATTGTTGACCATGTCTGTCCCTTTATGACAACAGTGTACTCATTTTCTAATGGCTGCTTCTAGCGCCAATGTGATAATAAACTGACTACACCTCTGGGTTACAGACTGCAGCTGTAGAAGAGGAAGCATTATGAAGGGTGAAACGTACCCGTTATCCTTTCCCTGGGCACACGGTGAGATCATGTAATTTTTTGAATGATCACCAGTCTCAAACCCAAAATCAAGAAAACCAACAAAATACTTTTCAGCTGATTAATAAACTGCTTCAGCTATCTCACATGTACATCCTCTCATGTCATTACTAGCATGAGCATCTCATCGTGACTGTTTGATACCTTCTTCTGCAACGACAATGCTGGCAAAGGTTCCCTACATGTCCTAATTACTCACAATTTTATATGTTATAAATTAGTTACTGAAGCGCTTTCTTTTCAAGTACAAAATATAGATCTAAGCAGTACCCATTGGAGCAGCTGGGTGTAGAGAAGAGATCAATGGCTGGTGCTGTGCTGATAGTGCCCCCAGTGGTGGAGATTGGTGATGTATCAGTCGTGGCAAATGAAGGCCTCTTGGAGAGCTCTTTAAGCCTTTGTTCCTGATGAGTAATGAAGTCCAGTCAAAAAAAAAAAAAAAAAAAAAGCCAACGCTGGGGAGATTTAATGCATGCCACGTGAAATAATGTTTCATTTTTCGTTTCAAAAATGCATTAACCTTGAGAGCTTTGAGTCGAGCCTGTTCCTCCTCGAGAGCCGCCTGCTTCTCTCGCTCATCGACTTTAGTGAAAGACATCCCTGTGCTGGCCAGTGATGACACAGCATTGGACAGAGTGCTGGCCCTGCAGGGAAACAAATTCACACCAGATGCAGTGCAGCACAGATAAGTCAGTATGACTGATCTAATATAAATGTTGAGGTAGTTGCTGTGATCCAAGGCAAATATAAGAGGATTTATATACCTGCTGGCTGCAGTGGAATCTTTGACCTTTTTGCCCTCTAAAGAGGCCAAGTGTTGCTCTAGAGCTTCGAGAAGGCTACTAGGAGCCTGTCGTGACAGAGAACATAGAGTCAGTGACTTCCTGAGACAGAAAATGTAGTCTACATAGACATGAAGACCATAAAAGACAGTGGTGAGCAACCAAGATGGAGTACAAAACACCACACCATGAAAACTCAGGTGTAGACAGCCAATTTATGTCTTTGATCTGCACGTTTTTGGTAGCTTTGGGCTATTAGTTACCCACCACTGATCGATAACTACATTCCAGCCAAAGAGCTACTTTGGATGAGAGTAACATCTGTGTGGGATGACGTACAGCACCACAACACTTTCAGCAACCCGGCCGTTGTTGAAGTGGCGGTGTCTAAGCACAACGGGGCAGCCATTTTACAGGAGATGAGCTATGCTTGCTTACACCTCAATAACATGACCAAAAGTGAACAGAATTTTACCACGGCGAGTGTTTTTTCCTTCAACTGTTTTTCACCACGATGTAGGAGACAGAGTCAGAGCAGAGGCATGCAAAAAGACAACACTGAGGCAAGTCACGGACATAGAAGAAGAAGAGTGGAATGATAGTACTTACACAAACTGTGAACTAAAGTGGAAAGATAAGGGGAAAATACAGAATATAAAGGTGGTGACAGTGAGAGGAAAGGCTTCTTAGCTGCAGTTTTTCGGGGGTAAATTATTTATGTAAAACTGGTCCCCCAGACGAGCACAACAGTGTGCACAGTTTACTGTAAATTATGAAACATCTGCCACTATGCAGGCTTCAACTATAGTGTGAGGACTCCACACCTTTATTTACTGTCAGAAGAATTAGAAGAAGGTACTGGGGGCAAGAAGAAAAGAAGGAGATTCAGAAGAGGAAGAAAGAGGATAGGGAACTGGAAAAGAGGACCGCCTCCTCTGGCAGACATGCGCCCAAGAAGGAAATCATGCAAAGTGCCTAATTGTAAATAAAATGTGAGCCGAGTATACTATATTCTAGTCTATCAAGGACAATGCTGAATCAAAAAAAGAAAAAAAAAGCAGTTAGAGCTGGCAGTAACAGAAAGAAAAGAAAAGTCTTCCTAATAAGAGTGGAAACCTCAGGTTTTCTGACGCTTACCTGTGAAAGGTCTGGAATGTCTCCTCGATCGATTCCCACCTGCTGTTAGAAAGAAAGAGCGAGTTGTGTTTGCTTCCCTGCACTCACGACAGCAGGAGCATTTGTGGAGATAAATGTCGTCTAATTTACCTCTGCTACTTTCAGGAATTCTGATATCCGGGTCATTCGAGTGAGGAACTTCTTGTAGATGTCCAGACCTTCTTTGCACTGAGTCTTCTTCATGTCAAAGTATTTCTCTGTTTGGTTATATATAAAAAAAAAGAAAAAAAAACATTGTATTTACTTGTAATGGCCAACAACAGCACAGGATTTACAAAGACAAGGTGAGTCCGCAAAGGTCTTACCAAGCAGGTTGATAATGCCTTCATTATAAGCAGCAAAGAGCCGGATGGAGTCTTTGAAGAGCAGCATGAAGGCTGCATTGATGACTCCATTAGTCAGCTCGTTGGCATTGACCTGAGGGAAAGCAATCAGCCGAGACATTTATCTTTAAAGCTTCTGCACAGCGATTTGTTGCCACACAAAAAACAAAAAGTCTGCTTCTGAATTAGGGAAATACAGCAGTCTCGGTGCACTCTGCACACTCCAGATGAGCAGCTTCTTACTACACGAGCTGCAGAACCACGGGGGGGGGGGGGGGGGGGGGGGGCTTCACCTTAAACTCACATTGAAATCGAGAAGGGCGTCCATCTGGTTCTGAATAATGGGGATAGTCTTCAGCAGCTTCTCTGTATTCATGGTCCTCATTACGCCGTCCACTCTGTGTGGACACACGCAGAGTCGGAGCAGGCGAGGGCAACGAGGAGAGGAGAGATGGGGAAGCAAACAGTGCAGATATTAAAACAGACTGACTTATGGGTTTACACTGATGATAGTGCTGCAAATAGTTACTGATAAATCTGTCAGCAGGCTCTAAAATGTCAAAAACAAAACAGAACAGGAAAATGTTGCTGTAATTTGTCACAGCTGAAGGGGAGATCAATCTGAAGCCTAGAGATTTTCAGTTAACCTCCTAAGACCCAAACTCTTCCATGGCATGCATTTTTAATTTCTCTTTGATATTTGGGCATATTGGGGCATATGAATGTAAAAACAAAGAATTACCAATTTTTTTTTTTTTACCTTATTTTTGTTTTTAAGAAAAATAAGCGCCACATATGAGGATATTCGTTTAAAATTTTGATAGAACAGTAGCAGTAAAATGTCCTCGTAAGAGGATATCAGGCCCTTGTAGTGCAAAATTGAGTATTTTGGTCTATCCATCCATCCATTCGCTTCCGCTTATCCTTTTCAGGGGCGCTGGAGCCTATCCCAGCTGTCATAGGGCGAGAGGCGGGGTACACCTTGGACAGGTCGCCAGTCTGTCGCAGGGCTAACACACAGGGACAGACAACCATTCGCACTCACATTCACGCGCACATTCACACCTAGTGGTAATTTGGATTATCCGATTAACCTATCCCCACAAGCTGCATGTCTTTGGACGGTGGGAGGAAGCCGGAGTACCCGGAGGAAACCCACGCGAACACGGGGAGAACATGCAAACTCCTCACAGAAAGACTTGATGTTGGAATTGAACTCAGGACCTTCTTGCTGTGCGGCAACAGTGCTAACCACCTTGCCACCGTGCTTTTGGTCTAAATAACCCAAAATGTGATGTCCACATATGTGGACGCCAGGTCCTAGGAGGTTAAACATACACAGCTTCAAAAAGTTGTTTTAAAAAATTTAAAATTGAAATCTTTATACTGGAGAAGCCAGAACAAGCAGTACCATTTAGCACAAAGCTCTATTGTCCAGCAAACTGAGTGTCATGTTCCTCCATTACAACAACAAAAAGTATATACTAAACTTTATTTGGAAAACAAATTACAGACGAATTACAACAGGTCTGTTAACTCTGCTGTGGAAGTATAAAAATGCTCAACAATTAATCTTTTGTGAATCAACTGATTAATTTATCATTTGCTATTTGACTCTATGTAATTTTTAAAAAATGGGTTATTACTATTAATTTGATACAAGTTCTGCTGAGACGGCTTAACAGTCAAAAATGCAAAAAAAGAGCCAATTTAGACAGTTTAGACAACGTATTTAAAGACCTCTCTGAGCCGTGAGTAACTGATCACTATATTTCACTATTTGATGAATTAAAACAACCCAGCTTTAGTCACAATGAGCATTATTATTTGCTTCAGATGTAAACATTCTTTCTTTAAACATATTTAAAGGGAAAGCAAGTTTACAGCTTTTATTGTAGAATAGGAAATCGGTTTCAGTGCTCACCCGCGTTTAACTTTTGTGAAGTCAAAGGCAACCTGTCTGTATGAAACTGCTTTCTCATTCAGGTATCGACTATACCTCCTGATGAATGTAGACATGTCATAGCCTGGAACGCAAGACAGGAGGTGACAAATAAGCATTTATCACAATTTACGTATTTTGTTGAAACTTCCACGATAAGAACAAAAAACGTTACCTTGTAATCCACTTTTGTCCAAGAAGTTACTGAGGTTGAAAAGTGTATTCCTTGAAGCCAAATACTGGACAAAACGCTGCAGGAGGCGTGACAACAGTTAAGGCAACATCACTAATTGGTGAAACAGACACTCAAATATTCTGCCATTAAAGTGGAACCAGTTCATTGGCTTGGATCGTAATGGGAATGGGATCAAGTGTCTCACCTCGTTACCGTAGACCATGAGGTGGTGTGTAGTGATGAGGGATTTAAACACAACCACCCAGCTGGTGTTGGTGGTCCTCTCAAACAGCGAGTCAGCCAGTTGGGGAATGTTCACGTTCATCTCGTTGGTGCAATGAATCAAATCTTAAAACAAAAGAGATTTCATACAGTTAAATTACAGTTTTTAATAACTGGAGGCTGTCCAGTGTTGTCTACTGCAGTCTGAATGAGGCATTTTACTGCTTTTTATGGCTTATCTGAAGCTCCACTGTTCTGACCTGTGGCCTGAGATCCCAACAGCTCCCATTTGTCCGCTGATTTAGATGCATATTATGCCAACAAACATTGAATAATGTTCATCAGGAATCCATTCCCAGTGTATCATTTTTTTTGTCAGACAGGCCTTATGTTGAACCAGCAAACAGACCAACACCTGCCGCTGTCTACTGTGACAAATTAGAAACTAACAACAGATGCGCAAACTTAAAACTGGTCTCCGGTGTTCATCTAATTTCCATGTTTTCCAAAGCAGGTCACTGTGCTCACAGTAGTTCAACTTGTTCACCTGTTAACCCCAACGCTGGCAAATAATCCCAAAAATTGCGACACAGGCTAATTCACATTACTACGTTTTGTGCTGGCGATCAGTCGAGACAAAACTGAAAATGGTGAAGGACGACTGTTCAAAATTATCTAAAAATGCTGTAAAGACCAACTATGTTACTGATGTTTTCTAATCTAACACAACACCATCAGCTTAACAGAAAACACCATTGATAATACTATAAAATACAATCAGCTAGGACACTGTAAATGATAAACTGTTAAGAAACTGTCCAACATATGTGGATAACAGAATTATCATTTGCCAAACAAATGTGACCAACAGCTCTAAAATCTGAGTATTTCCCATCTCGTTTAGTCATTTTACAGTTTAATTTCATATTGTTGGACATAAAATAGGTGAATATTTGATCACAAATCTCCAAGTCCAATACGTGCACCTAAAAAATTATACTGCGTTGTTGATCTCTGTATTATTAATGGCAGCTCTGGTGCTGTTTCCTCTAACATCTGCCAAGCTTTTTTCTGCTTCACATAAAGTCTATGCAGTTAATTAAACAATCACACCAGTAACTTACAGATCAGGTAGTAACAAAAGGTTCTTGTAGTCCTGAAGTCCTGCTATTATTCTATCCAAAATCCTCTGGAGCAGTGAGGTAAATTGGCCAAATAAGGGTATTTAAGAAAAGCGGTTTTCCACATAAAATCTGCATGATAATGACTAAATCATCATACTGTTGTTTGAGTACAATCAGGGATCACTGCAGCAGAAACCTGAAACTAATCTAGCTTATTACTGGCAGCAAACCACCCTTCTATCAGACCAGTATAAAGTGCAGGGCATAAGATGTTAACCATACATGTTCTGTCCCACTTCCTCTGATCATATGCTCTCCCCGCACCCATATGCTGGTTGAATGATACTACTCGAAGCAGCCGAGTACATCAGTGCTAATGACCCTGCCATTCACAGAAGCGATCAGACTGAAGAGGTAATTGGGCCTCCATTTCTGTCCTATATTTGACTTTTCAAAAGGCGGGGGACTCTAAGTAGGACAGGATAACCTTCCACAGAAGCAGCAGCAGAGAAGTTAGCATGGGTGGCTGAACTGCCCAGAGAAGAAAACGACGACAGAGAGGAGACGAGGCAGGAGGAGGAGGAAGAAGATGGGGGAGGAGGATGCACTGACAGCACTGTCATGTTATAATCAGCCTGCTAAATGTCCACAGTGGCTGACATGAACGATTTCTAAGTGAATCAATTCACAAGACACAAATGTATTCATGTAACTGTCATGACAATGAGTGATGCCACTGAACTGTGCATTAAAAATAAATCCGCATTTAGTCCTCATTATGCAGTTTAAATCCATGTAACGACAATCAATGCAGGATCAGCTAGAACGTGTTAAAAACAGGGCTTTATTTATAAGAATATTTATAATAGAGAATAATTATTTGCTGCTAGTTTATTTTATCTTGGAAAAAAAATTGAGAGAGAGAGACTATGCGAGCACAATGATATAAAAGAGTATTTTTATAACACTGATTTGTGCCTGTGACCCAGAAATCAGTCTTAGTGTGTCATCTTAAACATGCCTTTAGTCCTAAAATGCATCAGAGTGAGGACAGAGCAACTAAGAGAAAGGAGGCTTTCCACAGGAGCTATAAGACAGGATATAAATGATGAATTAGTTACTTATTGTGATAACTTAAAAAAACAACAATGACAAAAATGTAAATGTGTGTAAATTCTTCCACCATGTTTTGACTGATCATTGTGAACTTTTTAATACTGATCTGACATGTTTCATAAAATAAAGTTACATTTTGGCCCATTGACTCAGCGTCACTCGTTCCTCACCTCCACTACTCAAACTAAGCAGTCACTCAGGTACTAATAGCAATAACTAACAGAATTTATTGATTAACTGAATAACAAAATTAATTATCAACTACTCTGCAGATCCTCTGCACACTCTGCTATTGAATTCCCCATCTTTACTTAAATGTGACTTTAAAGTAAAGGTTGAGGTTTAAACTATGAGACACCTTTTTTCTTTTCTTTTTTTTTTTTAAAATTTCTGGCATTTTGTGGATCAAACTGTTAATGAGTCCATGAGTCTATGTTAATGATGTCTACTTAAAGCTGATTATGATTACCAGTCAGACAGTGTCACATAAGAGGTGGCTATCAGACTTTGGACTTTTATTTATGAAGCACCTGTATAGTTTTAATAGATTCAAAGTTCAGCTACACTACAAGCTACATTCATACACTTGATTTTTACTACTGTGCACTTTGAGCTCTTCTTCCATTCCACATACGCACATACTGCCGAGTGCATCAGAGTATTGAAAACTGACAAAACTGAACATTTGGTTGTCCTGTTTACTTTTTCCTTTGATGAAAGAAGTGCCGATTTCATTAACAATGATGCGGACTGTAGAAAAACTTCTATTACATCTGCATTAAACTGAATGATATTTGACATTTGAGAACTTCGACTTTCTTCTTACACTTGAAAACCTCCATTAAAAAAAGGTGTCTGCTATATCCAGATTTAAGGACAACCTAAAAAAATAAAACATTTACAGACTACAGCTTCTCAAATGTGTTTTCAGTCTCTACAATAGGCCGCATAAATGATCAGATCCCTATAATGTTCCCTCTGCATGCATCTGGAGCCTGAAACACTCGACTACACACACACACACACACACACACACACACACACACACACACACACACACACACACACACACACACACACACACACACACACACCTTTACTGTCATTAGTCATGTGTTTTAAAACTTTGTGAAATATGTGAATCTGAAAGAATTCTGAGGATTATACAGATTAAAATTTACAGATATTAAGCTAACTGTAGCTTCTTTTACTCGTAACGCACTTTTTAAAAAGCACCACATGTATCGTTCTGGTGTGTCTCCAGTCATTCACAGTACTTTCAACTCTCTAGTGAAAGTAATCCTCCTAAACTTACTCAAAATGCAGAAAATTTGTGTCAAAATGGAGATTAAAAATTGAGAAAACATAAGTAAGCCTGCCAACCCAGACAACCGACCTTTCTTAAGTGTCAACATACAATAAGAGGGCCTTGTGGCATTATGTACGCACACACATACAGGTTGTCCTGTGTGTGCTGAGACGCATCTCAGTCACGCTGGATTTATGGCTTCTGTTGGGATCAGTCCAACAGTGTATGACTCTGCCAACTTTCACTCATGTCACCTCAGGGGAGTCGTCTGAGCAGAACAACAGGTGTGGAACCTGCAGCTTTACCATCAACCCAAAATACTCACCACAGTTTTAGCTTCTTGAGTCCAAAAACCACTGTGCTGGGTTAGCAGCCTTGAACATGGTAGATAAATATACAATCCCCCCTCCCTCCACACACACACACTGAACTCTTATGAAGACACAGGGCCTTCATAAAACCATGTTCATTGCTTTAATTTCTGTGGATCAAAATGCAGAAAAATATTACCGCTGCATCTTTAAGTACACACAAGCAGTGACCCCTCTGATGTACTCATAAGTCAGAGGAGGGTTTAAGCCCCTGTGCCTGCGTCAGGGTGCATATGTATTCTTGTCATAGATGTGTCATGTACTGTCCGTGTCCTTTAAGGTACTCCAGGCACAAACTGTGATTTTTCTTTTTTGCTCCTTCAGTGTCACCTCAGTGTATCAGCAGGTATCAAATTACTCACTCACTCCACTAAAGATGAGAGCATTCCTGGAAATGTTGTGCAAGGGCCCACAGCTTCCTGATATATTTTGTAAGGATTTTCTGTATGAAGCAGCAGTCACATAAGCGAATTACGGCTATAATTTCAAGCTATGAGTAAATATAGGAAGTAGTGGGAGCTAAAAGAAAAAAAAGCTAGGTTTACAGCAACTTATATGGAAAACGAAAAGGCTAAATTAACTGTAAGCATAAATAAAGGCTGTCAATCTTAAGATTCCGTAATTACGTTCAAAACTATTTCAAGAAGGCCTGTGGTCAGTGTTTAAACAATATAACTAATCTCCCTGTCATGAGCAAGCGCTAGCATCTTAGCCTACGTAGCCTGTGCTAAAGGCTTTGAGGCCTAATAGCTCAGCTATCGATATAGCTTAGCTTAGTTTCCACTGGGAAGAAAATTCAGTGGTGGTTTTACCCCAAAACCCGTGTGGTGTTTAAAGATACTCACAATCCAGATGTTTCTTTTTCGGGCCCATTATTTCGTGCGTGGTGGCCTTGCATACTGTTTTCGACACGGCGGATCCCGTTACACTGTGCTGGGCTGCAGTTATCCTGTCCGTAATGCTCTGCCCCGACATCTTCGCTTCCAGTCAGTGCAACAAAAGGCTGTCAAAATATGAGGCTCGTCTGGGTTTGCCTTCAGATATGAGCTCGTACGAAAACAATAACAACAGCAAAAAATTAATAAACCCTCCACCTCCTCCTACACCGCTACCTCACCGGACCCCCCCCGCTTCACCCAGCTTGGTGGAAATGAAAATCAGAACTAAGGCTATGGCAGGCGCAGACCGAGGGAGGGCGGAATAATAAAGACAAGCGAAAAATGACAACAACAATAAAAAAAAATGTTCGGTAGTTTATGTATTGTTGTGCCGCTCGGCTCCGTCCAGAATCAGTCAGTTTTTAAGGATGCCGTGATTGCAAGGTCCACTCGCTGACTCACTCGACCCGGATCTCAGCCTCGCTCTCATCCCGATGTGGCACACCAGATCCCTGCGTCTCTCCGCTCGCCTGCCCGCCTGCCTGCCTGCCTCCGCCGCTCCTCCTTCTCCTCCGCCTCCTCCCGCCGATGTCGCCGCCGCCACCGTCGGTCGGCTTTACAAGCTAGGACTGAAAAAGAGACCACTGAGGAGGGGAAATGGCGGGCCTGCTTTCCTCTTTTCTGTTATGAAGTGGGGAAAAATACTTACACACGACACACTGTGCTGCAGATCCTGAGTCAGATTTGCCTCCTCAGACACGCCACTAGGTCCGCTGCCGTGCAGGTGTGTACAAACTGATCGCAGACCAGCTGAAATAAAGCAGATAGGTTCAGTCAGTGAGGCCTGGATGTCGAGATGAAGCCTGTATTTTGATTGAGGACAGGAGTGTGCAGTGAGAGTTGGACTTTTGTGTTTTCAATATGTACACACTTCAAAGGAATTACTAATACTGAGTTTGAAAAAATACATGTGATTTTAATTTATTTAAAAAAATTTAATGGCCAGTAGGATAAGCAGACCTCCCATTTACATACTTTTCCTGATTTAAACTTAAATGTAGTTTCCTGTTTCGTTTTGGTGTGAAAAGAAGAAGTGGATAGAATTTTATTTTCTCAGAAACTGTTATTATTCCCTGTAAATAATAACGATCAAGTTCCAGTGTGTAAAAATGTGTGATTGCATTAGCAAAAGTGTGGCTTTGGTTTGCTAGAGCAAGCATTTTCCCCAGGAATGGCTGTGAGGCACAATGAGCCCAAGGCTTCATGGTAGGTTGAACGGGTGGTTTATCTTACTCCAGAACACAGCGACTGAACAGTTTTAAACTTGTTATGATAACTTCCTCCAGTCCTTGAGAAATTCCCATTATCACTGCTGAGTGACAATCGCCTCATTTATCTGTCTGGTCAACGTGGACTTGTCGCTAAGGCTAGCCATCCTGTCTCCTTAACAGGGGTTTGTTATTTACACACATCCTCAACCTTTACAGTGAAACATACTGAACTAAATAACATCAGTAAATCATAACAGTAAGTAAGGTTGCAACATTATTAAGAAATGAAGAAAAATTCTACACAAATATCCAATCCAACTTTATTTATAGAGCACTTTAAAACAACATGGTTGACCAAAGTGCTTTCCATTAAAAAACAGTGATAAAAATTAAAAACCATACAAGATATTTAGTAGTTCACATGTAGTATTATTCAGTTCATTTTTATTTTATTTTCTGTGCCAATTCATAACAACAACCGCCCCAGGTGCTTTCATATTGAAAGGAAGAGTCCTCCAGAAGAACCAGGCTCAAGGAGGGACCACGCCATCTGCTGTGACTGGTTGATGGAGAGAAAGGAGAGTGGGAGGAGATGAGGACAGAACACAAACTGTGGGGGAGAGTAGATGAAAGTGAATGGCATGCAGATGTGCTATAACCAACAGGAATGAAAAGAGAGTTGTGGAGAAGTGCTCAGTGCATGATGGGAGGTCCCTCAGCAGCCTGAGCTTAAAGGAGCATAACTAGGGGATTGTTCTAGGCCACCTTATCCAGCCCTAACTATAAACTTTATCAGAAAGGAAAGTCTTAAGCTTAATCTTAAAAATAGAGCGGGTGTCTGTCTCCTGAACCCAAACTAAGAGCTGGTTCCATTTGGACAGGGGCCTGATAGCTGAAGGCTACCATGCTATTTTTGGAAACTTCAGTAAGCCTGCACACTGAGAGTGAAGTGTTTTCTTATGGGATAATACAGTCCTACAAGGTCTTTAAGATATGACACGGCCTGATCATTCAGGACTTTTGTATGTATCTCTCTTTCTACACCCTGTTAGTTCTCTCACTGTAGCATTTTGTAGTTATTGAGTAGTCACAAATGTGTGAACTAGTTTTTCAACATCCCTCTGAGACAGAGCTCTAATTTTGGTAGCAATATACAGATGAAAAAAGGCATTTGTGGATGTTTATTTGGTTTATGTTGAAGGACAAAAAAGGTCCCTAAAAGTAGCACTGTAGGCCCAGGTAATGTCATCAGTACAACACCTTCACTTTTATCACAAACCCTGACTCACTCTCCCTGCTTTCCTGTCTACTCTTCACTGTGCCATCTAATAAAGGCAAAAAGGCACTAGTAATAATATTTGTAGTAATAGTAGATGGATAATATAGATGATACAAAATTAACTAATAGTTTTGCCTTCATAAATAAAACTGACATAAATGACTGAGTACTATTTGCATAGCAGTGGAAATGTATACAGGGTTTAATAATAATATAATATGTATAATGTAAAAATTACTGGGTCTAGAATATAACCCTGTAGAACTGCAGGAATTGTGTGTGTGAAAGAGATTATCAGTTACATGAACAAACTAGACTCTAACTACTGTTGTAACTTGTTGTGCCAATTTTGTACATCACTCTCAATCAATTAAATGTCAGAAATCACTTCACTATCTTAGGCCATAATGAGGATG
This sequence comes from Astatotilapia calliptera, assembly GCF_964374335.1. Taxonomy (NCBI): domain Eukaryota; kingdom Metazoa; phylum Chordata; class Actinopteri; order Cichliformes; family Cichlidae; genus Astatotilapia; species Astatotilapia calliptera. The sequence continues at coordinate 13,594,266 of NC_137435.1, forward strand.
GACTCTAGATCCTGGCTGAAATTCTTCAGCTAGAGCATTACTTTGCAAATAATCATATAGCTTACCACAACTCTTATAAGTGATCATTTTCAAAATAAAAGCAAGGAAATCAGTCTGTAATTAGCTAAGACACTTGGATCAAGTAAAGGGTTTGTAAATAATGTTTTAATTGGATTATAACCGTGTCATATGTAGCCTACTGATAAAGGTGAACTGATCATATTTAAAATTGTGGCAGTGGTTAATTGTAAGACTTCTGTGAGCAGTTGTTATGCCATCTCAGATAAAATAAGGAGAGCAGACAGGGGCTCCCCACCATTTTTCCTAATCTGGATACCAGCATATATGTCTTTCTCAATAAGTCCTTTTTTGAAATTTTGAATAGATAAAAAGGTTTGCTGTCATGACAAGCAGGCAGTTAATAGTGCATGCTGAAAGTACAGTGAAATCGCACAAAAGTGTCATTCAATAAAAGACTTCAACATTTATTAGATAATTAATTATTAATATTTTCATTTAAAGTTAAAAAGCTAAAAAAAAAAAGGGTTACCCTGCATTCACTTTACTGACTTGAAAAATGTTCATAAACCAAAAACATTCACTGTTTTTACAACTAGGTTGATGTGTACAGAAGCTGTTCATTTTAGGTGTTTACACTGTTGAGTTTGGAAAGGAAACATTCATTCTGGTCCAGTAAAAATGTCAAAATCGTGACTTCAGACTTAATACTGTGTCTGTCTTTGAAATGAATTGGTCGGGTATTTTTTGTACACAGACGTAAAAATGGCAAACGTATATTTTTTGAATTACCTGAAATGTTTGATAACAGTGTACTGAGATGCCTCACGTAGTCTGAAAGACGCTAGTATTTTCATAACCTTTAATAAAGTGTCCTTACAAAAGAGTCAGTATTTTCTTTTAGGCAGTGTGACCTTTTTCCAGTGTGACTCTCATCATTCATTTATGATAAACAGATTGCTCACTCTGAGATAAACATGTAAATATGTTCCAGTGGTCAGAGGTTAACAGTAATTTCCTGCTGACCATAATCCTCACTGTCTTACATGTAAGTTCAGGTGTTTTCTTCTCTGGATGCTAGTTATAAGAGTTCAGACACCATGATACATGGCCCTTTTCATAGTACTTTTCTGTGAGATGGGTGGTGGGTTGAAGCATTGTCCTTTTATATAGTAAGATGTCAATGAGGAAACATTTCAGCCCTCAAGCATCAAAGCTATTTAAATTACTAAAATGAATAAGTGTGATCATTTAAGGCCCCATTATACTATAATGTTTCTATTTTTCACAGCACAGAAACTGCCCCCATAGAGATGGTAATTGACCTCAGACCTCACATACTAACGTAAGTCACTAATAAGGTTGCTGTCCTCATTTTAAGCACAACCTTTGACACAGCTGATAATGCACTCTTCACTGGGCAGGTTTTTCTGATAATGTTCTCAAATAATTCCAATGCTTCATCACTTGTAGAGATCAAGTATCAAACATACATGTCATTTTATGCGGTGTACCACTGGATAGAATTCTGGGCCCACTGCATTTTTCATTATACATGGCGGCTTTATGGCAGATAGTGCTGGGAATAGGGAAACATGGCTATTTTTAACCTAAATTAACAGTCAGATGACTGCAAATGTTTTAGTAAAAACTTAATGAGCATAAAATGGAAATGATTTTAATTGGCCTGAAAGCCAAATGCAATCAGCTCATACATTAGAGAGATTAACTGACAAGGTATAACCACAAGTTAGGGATCTTTGAGTTATTTTAAGATTCTAACTTAAATATTGCCAATATGTGACTCCTTCCACAACTCTGAAAAACATGTTCATACATTCATCTCTAGCTTACTGGACTACTGCATCGAAGTTTTACTGGATTTCTTTAAAAGACTATCAATAGGGTGCAGTTTATGCAGTAGTCTACTGCAAGATTATTAAGTTAAATGAGTAACAAAGAGCACATGAGTTCAGTTTTAGCAGAGCTACACTGGCATCCAATATCCTGCACTTGATTTTAAAGCACTCTTACTTGGATATATAATCTTAAATCATCTTGGATCATCTTGGATCATCTTACATTTCTCACAGTCTGACACTTTACATTACAAAAACACATTTTAATTGACTTTTAATTAGTGTTTTGACTTTAATAAATTGATTTGTTGTGCTTTTCATCATTCCTCTGTACAGCTGTACCTGCTGGTGATTTAATCCATGTTCAGAGATGCAGAGGATAAGCATATTTTTTCAGTAATATCATATCAGCTTCCTGCTTCAATTACTTCCATGTTTGTTTGTTTCCATATACCTGTGACAGATATTGAAAAAAATGTTCTGATATGTTTAATTATGGTTTCCAATGATTTTTATTTAAAAAGGAGTTAACCCAACTTTTCTTTGATCTAAGTATGAAATATCTGCCTCAAGGTGTCTGCAGCAGTATATTTTGTTACTCTTGGCCTCTTAGCCATTGTTCAATATAATCCATTTTAATAGATTTAAAGTGATGTAGCTATTAAGTAATGTACAATAATCAAAACATAAACGTAAGTAAAATTTAAGATTTGTAATTGCTTATAGCATTTGGGTTTGGATGTGCTGAGGTCTATCCTAAAGGCAGTCCTAGTCACATCAGAGGGCAACATGCTAACATGGACCACTCTCTGGGGCCTTGCAGGCCATTAAAGCTGGGTCATGTGGTCACTCTTGTCTCTTCCATCCATCCACTCTGATTCAACCTCATTTCCTGCAACAACTCCAAACACGACACACATGCACACTGTTTGTGTTTCTGTGATTTCCACAGTACCTCTTTGCTTTGTGTTGGAGTTTTAATAAACTAAGCAAATCTGTCACATCCTTTGAGCCACATTTTGACAGCAGGGTTTTTTTTCCCATTAGACAGCCTGATTCAACATTAAACTGATGAGATTTTTTTTTTTTTGTTACAGACTTGATATTTCATGTGTTTATTGACATTATTTATTGAAATTCACTTGCAACGTTCTGCAAGAATGAATCTACTCAATCTACATTTGTAGACGGGAGATGAGAAATCGATCAAATGAGAAAAGAAAACCACAAATAGATGAATATAATAAAGGTAATAAAGGGGTTGCATCATTAGAGTTTGTTTGCTTCATGGAAATAGGACATTTCCATGTACCTCCTTCATACTGCACTTTATCTTGGTCCAGTCCAGTTCCATTTCTTTTGGATAACCAGAAGAATATTTAATAATCCTGAATGTCAATAATCACTGTTATTTACTCCCATTACTGCAGTCTAGAGCTCATTTTCAGCAATCTCCCTAAAATGTTGTTTATAGGAAGAGAGACTTCTGTCCAGATGCTCTGTGCCTCGAGAATCAACAATTCCCTCTGGCTTCTTTCACTGACATTTGGGATAAAAATATAAATCTTACTTTGATTAATGGAAATCTGGTCTTATCTTGCAGAAATATTGTGTTTGTTTTCATTTACTATTTAATGAATATGCTTAAAATGTTGAGAAGCCCATATATCAAACTCCATATCTAGCAATGATGCTGTAAAGTTGTCTATCAATGTTGCACCTATGAAAGCTGTAAGTTACCCTGAATGCTAAATACAAGAAATTAAATGTTTTTGGTAACTTATTTTACCTTTAAAAAAGTCAGAACCAAGACTGAGAGCTCTGTAGCACATATGTCATTCGAAGATAAATATATTTTCTAATCCAAATTCAGGTTCAAATTCAATTCTTAGGAGGCACAGGGCTGACAAAGAAGGAAGAAAGAAATCAGCATGAGAAATCGGATTATTTTATTAGAAATAAATATAGTGAAAAATGTGGAAAATTATTTAATGTGAGTAAGTGGTCAAGGTGACTGGGGCTGGTGCCACCCCATTCCCTATCTGGTCACACCTCTGTATAGATTATCCGTGTTGCTGTGAAAGACTAGACTCACAAAAATGATTTAGGAGGCACCAATGTTTTCTTGTTGATTGTAAGTATAGTATCACAGCTTGAGCAGTTAAGAATGTGGTTGCACAGATTATTACTATTATATTAAAACAGCAAAAAATCCCTGAATTTTCTTCAAAAGTGACTTAGTGGAGCTCTAAATGTGCTTAACTTTGTGTTTAGAAAAACAAATAAGTACATGTGTAGTTTCCAATTACCTGGGTTCTGAGTCTGTACATATACTATAAAAAAAGTAATGTGCTTTTCTTTATGATCATTTTGTGTTGTATGCAAAGGAACTCTTTATAATATTCGACTTGTATTGTTTTGCTCATCTTTGCTTTTTTAACATGTTTTTACCTGTAGTTGCTGTGCAAAATTATTATTATTATCATTACTATGTTCAGTACTACAGGACTGTGTTCCCACAACAACATAAAGCTAATGATATTTCTGGTTTGCACTAGCAAAATCTTTAAATATGAGTACCTTTAATATATACACACTGTGCTGTGTTTAAAACATCTCCTGCTCTCCCCTACTTCTCATGTGTCTCAGTTACTCACTACTCTGGGCCTAATCATGCATGCCACTGATTACACAGAAACCTTTAAAATACTAAACGCAATCTTTTGACCAACTCACACAATAAAACTCATAACAACATAAAAATCTGATAATATCTGGAAACTGGGCATAACTAAAAAGGAGACTGGATAGTCCCTTTCACGCATTTTTATTCAAATGAGCATTTATCTATATGCAGTGCGCCACAGAGACCACTAGGGAGCAGCACAGAGCCATGATTCTGACCAAACATGAAGTCTGTAGTGTTGGTGTTTAAGGATTTTGTATGCCTGGTAAATGATGAATTGTTTTAACCACATAAAATTCAAATTTATGACTAATTAATGTGGCTGAACTTCATTAATACGTATAATAACAGGACGGATTACTTAGGTCTTCCCTTCAGTTTCACTGTGATGTATATCAATGTGCTTTATATTAATGACTGATTATGAAATAAGCTTGATGTTTAATCTGGAATATCTCCTGAATTAAATTATATTTTGGGGTATTTACAAGTGGAAACATAAATAAAAGACTAAAAAAGACCTGCGCTTTCCTCTGAGTGATATCCTTGACAAGGTCATGATGGTGGAAAGCAGTGCTCCTCACGTATTGTTCTCTAAATATGGGGCTGAGATTCATATGTAAACAATAATTCATCCTGGAGTTATCCCACCCCACTGGGGACTTTTCCCATTTTCAGCCAAACAAAGGAAACGGACAAAAGCCTCTGTAAACATATCCTCACATAAAAACTTGCCGTCAGTGAGATGACTTCCACAGACAAGCTCTTAATCATCTGTATTAGCAGAGAGTTATAAATAATCATTGGCTAGTTTCTTTCTTTCTTTTTTTCATCTGTACTATAAGTCACGTTTTTAATCACGCATTATGAACCTGTCCATCTGCTGTTGTCAAAAAATAAAGATTTTTCCTGGCTTTGGCAAACATTACTCACCGAGGATCAAATCGCAGCAGGGCCTTTGATGAAGGCTTCACTTTCCTGCCTGCGTTAAAACTGGAGCATCAGATTACAGCCGCACTCTCACAGGTTTTGTGCTTCAGCCCAGATTGTGTGATTTAGATGTCTGTTTGTTGAGTCTGGGTGTTTCAGGCTGATCAGATAGACGCGGCTCTATCAGGCAGATCTAAGTTTGGCAGGCGGTCCCGAGCCATTAAAAGTTTCTGGACATGGTGACCTGAAGAAATCATTCGCAAAGCTCATGAGGGCTGCACAGAAAATCGTGGTTTTATGGCAAGGATCAGAAAGTTCATTGATGTTTAACAAAGAATGATTTTGATGCCAGATTTGAAGAAAACCAGCAACCATGTATTTCCACACACTGGTGAGAGATATTTCGTTTAATCTTGCATCTTTAAGAAAGAATTGTACTGAACGCACAGTGTACTGGCTAAATAGGTCATCTGCTGGGTGGGATTTGTAACAAAACACAAAAAAAAGCAGGATACGTGGGCATCTGATCTTGTTTTGCTCAGAATTCATATTGTATTTCAGCACTACCTTATCAGAAAGGCAGGGGGGATAGCAAACATGTGCAGCAAGCTGTGTAGGGCTGTGAGTCTGGATCTGACACATAAAACCACAGAGCAGGATGTGCCTGAACCAGGTGACATACATTACATGTCTTAGACGACAGTAACAATATTAGGGGCAGGAAGGGAATAACAATCAAAGCATATAATGTTTCAATGAGCTCATGCAAAAAAAGATTGAATGAATAAATCTAATGCTTTGATATACAGTCAGTAAAAAAAACAAGTATACTCTTTATTTGTGTCAGGACAGTACAGCAAATCACTCTGGTCCTAAGCAGGTGTAAAAATAGGTAACTACAACACCCGATGAACTACAAAATATGACATATTACAACGTGTCATCATTTGTTTAATAAAAACTGAAACAAAATGCCAAAGCAGGGGATAAAAAGCTGAGGACACGCTTACTGTTTCCATATGAATTAAAAGGGTGCCAGGTGCTGGTAATTAAATGCAACTGATTAATTGCTCACCAGTGAATCTGAGCACCTCTATAAAAGCAGAAGTTTTGGTTTGTTGGTCTGGAGCATTCAGGTGTGGGCTAGCAAAATGCCAAGGAGGAAAGATATCAGCAGTGATCTTACAGCAGCGATCAATCAGGGAGTGGTTATAAGGTCATTACCAAACTATTTAAAGTCCATCATTCTACAAGTGAGAAAGATTATTCACAATCGGAAAACACTGAAGACTGTTGCCAATCTTGACAGCAGTGAACATCCCAGCAAACTGACCCCAAGGTCAGACCGTACAATGCTCAAAGAAAGTTCATGACAGTGCAATTCAAAAAAGACTGAACAAGTGTGGTTCGTTTGGAAGGGTTTCTAAAATAAAAAGCATGGCAGTAGAGCTTGGATTTGCAAAGCTATAGCTGAAGAAACCACAAGACTTCTGGAACAATGGACAGACAAGAAACACAAGTGGAGATGTTTGGATATAGTGTATCGAACCACGTTTAGTGAGAGCCAAATAGCAGATCGGGCACGATGGTGTAGGGGTGATTTAAGCGTGTTTTGAAGCTACAGAACCTGGGAATCGTGCAGCGATTGAGTCGACAATGAACACCTCTGTATACCAAAGTATTCTAGTGTCAAATGTGAGGCCATCTGTGTGACAGCTAAACCTTGGCTGAAAATGGGTCATGCAAAAGGCCAATGATCCCAAGCACAGCAGCAAATCTACACAAAGAATTGCTGAAAAAGAAAAGAATCAAGGTTTTGCAAACCTCGGTGAACTGAAGTCATGTTGTAAAGAAGAGTGGGCCAAAATTCCTCTACATCGATGTGAGAGACTGATAAAGTCAAACAGAAGCAAAAAAATATCATTGAAAGTTATTGCTGCTTCTACAAGCTATTGGATCATAGGGATGTATTTAGTTATTCACACAATGCATCTTAATTTTGTTTTTGTTTTTATTATGAGATATGAAACATATGAATTTCCCTCTGGGATCAATAAAGTTATTCTCATTCTTATTGTTATTAAAGAACTAGTTGCACAGTGTAATATGTCATGTTGCTCTCAGTTTGTATTTACTTTGATGATTTACTTTACCATGACTGTGTATGCATATTTCTTATTAAATGTAGTCTATTATAATTTTACCCAGACCATTAGATTGATACAAATCAAAAATAATACCTGGACAAAATATTTTTTTTTCCACATAATCTTTTTTTTTTTTTTTTTTTTTTTTGTGAAACTCAGTTTGTTGTAGTCAAGGATTTATTTAAAGGCTCTTAAAACTAAAAATGTAAAAACTACAATTAAAAATACTGCCAGAGCCAGTGAACAGTCAGAGAGTTTCAGAGTTGTGGACAGTGGGCAGAGAGGGGAGATCTGAGAAGCGAGAGCGGGGCTGACGTGCAGTGATTGCATGCATTGGTTTGCTTGGCCGGGAATTGAACACTTGATGCTCACGGCATTTGGGCTCAGGTGATATGACCACAGGTCAATCACACAGTTCTCTTTATTTAAACAAAACAATAAAATCATCCCTGGAGTAACATTGAAATGATCTATGTTACCACACGGTATGCCATCAACACAACTTCCCTTTCCACTTGTGATGCCAGGACATCCCAGATATCCCCACTCAGGACTCAGGCCACTAATGATAAATAATTTCGAATTTCTATAGCATTTTTCTACTCAGAGCACTCAAAGTACTTTTTTTCTTTTTTACCACAGGCCACATTCATGCTGCACTTTATCCTATGCCTTCAAGCACTTTCCAACTATCATGCACACTCCGTGGGCAACTTGGAGGCTAGAACACTTTGACATGCAGACCGGGTAGACTGGTGGATGTTGTTAGCATGAAAAGAGGGTATTGAAATGATTGATTTACCCATCGAAAAGCTTGTGACTAATATGCTTCCAAGAATTTGTATCCAAAATAATTTTTCAAAGTGTTTCTGAGACTCCAGGACAAGTAATGTCCTGTTTAGAACATTTCTGTTTCAGGGAACTGCACGAGCATGAATTTTATAAGCAACTTTCAGCAATCTTAAGCATGTGACTGTTTCAAGGCCCTTCAGACACCACTGAAGGTGCTTTAATTCCACATCTGTTTGTTTGTCATTACTCAGAGAAAGGAATGAGGACAGCAGGGTACAGAAAAGTTTATTTCTGCTCATCTAAAAAGCAATGAAACTATTTGCTTTGAGATATTTGGCCCTTTTTTTTCCTCTACAGGAAAGACACAGATGGAAAAGAAATAATATGAATGAAAAATAGAAAATTGTTGTCACTTTGTTCATAAACTACAGCAAACCAGACTTACATTGATTGTCTGACAAACGAGTCACAAATTGGATTAAGTTTTAAGCAATTTCTTCTCTGTGCCTTGTTCATAGGTATTTTACAGTCTGCCAATAATCCAATATACCAACTTTCCTATTAACCAATTCCATGAATGCATCAAAACCGAGCATTCTGAAAAATAAAACATATTGTAAAGCTTATTGAGTTCCTTTATTTATATCCACATAAACATTAGGACAAAGTGAGCTGCATATTTGCACAGAGTGAAATGTTCCTCGATAACGGTGAAAATGGGCAGATCTGCTGCCAATACCCACTAAACACCAAATCCAATAATCAAAATATTTCCCAAAAAATGCTGTAGTTACAGCTGTCGTGAAAAATTATACATATTTTAAGTTGTTTTTCCATATTTGTGACCCATTTGTATAAATTCATGCTTTCCACAGGCTTGGACTGAGCTCAGCAGCATCACAGAAGACTCAAGCAACACTCTCTTACACCTCTTTAAATTTGAGTAGATCATTTTAAAAGGTCAAGGAACTTCAGAAGAAGAAGTTTTTTTGTGTTATGCTACAAGTGCGACATAATAATGTTTTGTTAGATGGACTGCAGTAAAATCCAAGGTGAGCGGGTTATCTCGAGGCAGAGAAACACGGCATAAAAGCACATGCTAGAGTCCACTTTTTCCTTCTGCAATGCTGAAAGCACTGTGCCGTAGCTGTACCACTGAATGCCTTTACTCTAAGTGATGTCTTGTGCATCACAATTACCCACACACAGCCCTGCATCAGACCGTGAGTTGACTTTTATGTTGATGTGAATGTGGGCCGCAGCAGGAGCCGATGACAGCATAATTCCTGAGCTGGGCCCCCCCTGCTGAGGCTCGCCGTTTGTGTGATCTGACAGACAGAGATCAGACTGTGGAGAGATGAGTGGAAACCCTCTGAGTACGCTCAGGTTTCTTGGCATGGTGAAAAGATTTGTCCAGTCCATTCAGATCTGATGGAGTTTCCCATATTCTGCACCGCAGCTGGTTTTTGTCGAGGTATCTTTGTCATCTGTGCACACACAAGAGATACATGTGAGGCTGACGCTGTGTTTAGTTTAGGTACTCTGTGCCACTAGAGCTGCATGCCACAGAGTTGAACTTTTCTCTCATCGCTAACCAGGTGAAGAGGGGTTCCAGCCAATTACTTTGGAAAAGGCAGGAGACAGGTAAACAGGTGTGGAAAAATAATAGATGTGGGGGTGGACGGAGGGGGGGTTGTGGGGTTGGGGGGGTGGGATGAAATGAGCCGCAAAGAGGGGTGACCTCAGTTTAAAAGGGGTTGGGTAATGGAGGCATTAGACCAACATGAGCAACTGAGGTAAAAGGGTGCAGGGGGAGCAGAACAAGAAGGATTAGGGGACGTGGGGAAAGAAGGCTGAACTACTTTGATAGAGGTCAAACCGTGGAGCAGTCAGGAAACAACAGGCATTGTTTTTGAACATCTAATTTTGAGATAAGTGCTGTTTCTTAACACGTACCTGAGGAATGTGGCTAATGCAGTGGTGACCTTCTGAAGATGACAGCGGACAAACCTCTCTTAGGCGCGGAAATGACACGAATGGGTTTTATCTTCCTGCTCCTGAGTAACGCCGCGTCAGTCTCCACACAGTTTAATGGATACAACTGCGATGCCAACTACCACAGCAGGTTTCCAGGTGAGAATCCTCCCCAGCAGGTTCTCTCTTTGCCGTCCACACACGTCTGCCAACAGGTGTGGAACACGATAGATCTATGAGCAGCAAAAGTAGCAGCCACATTAAAATGAGCACAAATAGTTCTGGTAGGGTGAAGCTTTTTTTACTGATGGCGTTTCTAATAACGTTTATTTCCTTATTGAGAGTTAATATTGAGGACGATAAAGTTATATCTTTATATTTAGATAGATCATCAAAATACCTTTCTGCCTATCTAAGCTGGAAGCTTCATTTATAGTTAAAAAAACATGTGAACCACATAAATAATTTAATGCATTGAATATTTTAATTACAATGTTTATGGCCCTATTATGACAAACATTTCCTGGATACAGACATTTTGAGGCAATCTCCTGCTATGATCTACAAAATTACACTAGATTGATTTACCTGACTGATTTTGCCTCCACAGAGCTCGGTTAGTAATTTCATACTTTAAAATTCCTGTACAAAAGTGAATAAAAGTCTTAATTAGAAAAATGTGTAACTTCTGCCTTGCATGAACCGGCATGTCTTGATTTTTATCTTGATTTCAAATATTACATTGCCAACTTTTCTCTCTGAACCTTCGTCTCCCGCCTTCCTCCAGGTGAAAGGGACATCAGCGTGTACTGCGGGGTTCAGACCATCACTTTGAAGATCAACTTCTGTCCTGTTCTCTTCTCCGGCTACACCGACGCAGATTTGGCCCTCAACGGCCATCACAGCGAAGCCCAGTGTCGCGGCTTCATCAACAACAACACTTTCCCCACAGCACTTCTGTTCAGCATCAGCCTCAGCACTTTGGAGGCCTGCGGCAACAGTCTGGTGGTAAAGAATACTCGAGCACTGCGCATGGCTTTATTCTAATCAATAATCAGCTTCATCATGTTGTGTATTGACGTTGGAGCAAAGTGACTGGCTGATGTTTCTCTCTGCAGGTCAGCACAGCCTACGGGCCCACTGCCTATGGGAACATGTCTCTTGTACAAATTGGGAATATATCAGGCTACATCGACACCCCTGACCCACCAACTATAATCAGCTATCTGCCTGGTTTGTTGTATAAATTCAGTTGCAGCTACCCGCTGGAGTACCTGGTCAATAACTCACAGCTGGCATCGTGAGTTTCTGCCAAAGCATCCATCAGTGTCCAAAAGAGAGCTGCACCTTGCAGGAGTTGCTTTGCAGAGTTAATCCTGAAAGGCTGGCTTTAAGATATATTCATTTAATTAGATTCACTTATAGCTTTCAAAAACGGTGCTAACAATTAAATTCCCAGTTTAAAAGCTTCAGTGACTTTGTGCCTCACAGTATTTTTTCAAACCATTAATTTTATTATTCACATCTATTATTCACATATATTATTCTCTGACATTCGTAAATCAGACAAGTATATAAATAAAAGCGCAGCTGATTTATAACTGTACTAAATCGAAACCTCTGCTCCCGAAATGTTATTTATTAAGCCAAGGCTCACAAAGGCTCCGTCTCTCCACAGATCCTCTGCAGCTGTGTCTGTCAAAGACAGCAACGGTACTTTTGTGAGCACGCTCAGTATGATCCTGTACAATGTGAGTACAAAGCAGCGCTGGAATAAAAATATATTTCCATTTCTAGCTTAAGAGGTGCAGAGGAATTCATATGAAACAAAATAGACATTAGAACTGGCACATGACTGGATGAGCATGTTTGGTTTGTTTTAGTGCCTCAGTTCGATGTTCATATAACATCTTTTAATGTCTTTTAATAATCAGTGCTGAGTATTTTCACTGTTTCCAACTAACTCCATGAAAACAACAAAAGTTGGTTTTCTGTAATAGCCCATGTATTTTTCCACCAACAACAATATTCCACAAAAGGTTTGCGATGTAATCCTGTTTAAAATCACACTGCTTAGAATACTCTGTACTTACTTTAAACAACATAATCACCGTGTTGCATATAATTGTGCTCCTTCTTTAACAATTAATGTCACATATGCTTGTTTGGCTACAGACCTGTGCAAAAATTGCTCTGGACAGCAGAAAAATAGCAAAACTATAGAATAACACCAGCTATGTAAAGACTGATTCAATGTCTTCATTTGCTTTATGCCACATTTTGAGAGAACAATCAACTTTTCTTTTTCTTTTTTCTCCAGGATTCAGCATACAATCAGCCTCTCTCTATCCCCATGGCTGGACTGGCTCTGAAAACCAGAGTATTTGCTGCTGTGAAAGCCACAAACTTAGACAAACGGTACCGCACAAAACCCAGCTATTCACTATTGAATTTCCATAATTTTCACGTCATAGATGTGCAAGACTCTTTACCATAACAAACCTATTACTGCAGCAGAAAGGATATTTTAAATATAGTTCTCCACAGCATCTTTCCCGCTATCATTTTTACAGATTTACTCCTCTTTTCTTTGCTTTGCCTACATTCATTATGCTATTATGTTATTATTCTTCATGAAGGCGCCAGGCTGCAGTTTTCTCATGTGCAGTTGGATCTCTATCCTCCATCCCATCTCACAGTTTTGTCTCTTTGCAGGTGGAACATTTTGATGGACTACTGTTACACAACCCCCTCAGGGAATCCTAATGATGAACTCCGCTATGACCTTTTCTTTGGGTAAATCTCGTGTTTTTTTTCTGCTTCAAGATAATGACTCGATACCACAAAAGGGAGTCATTACCTATTCAGGTTCTCCACATGGCTTATCCTCATTGAATGCCACGTTTTCTCTTCCTAAAGAGTTCTTAAGGGTACTCATAGACATTAAATCTAGCATTTCTGCTGGGTCTGCTTCCATACAGTTGCTATAAAGATCCCCAGACGACAGTTTTGGAGAACGGGAAGAGCCAGATGGGCCGTTTTTCCTTTGAGGTTTTCCGTTTTGTTAAACATAGGCACCAGAAGATGTCGACTGTGTTTTTGCACTGCGTCACCAAGCTTTGCCGGGCCGATGACTGCATCATGTTAATGCCTGTAAGAGTGAAAATCTCCGTTTGTGACTCACCACCTGTTTCCTCACCTCACTGAGGACTGAAATCTGACGATGTGATTGGCAGATCTGTGGGCGGCGGCGCAAAAGGGAAGAGGAGACCCCTGATTCCATGGCAGCAGCATCAGGGAACGCCATCCTCTCTGCCGGTCCAATCATCACCAGGAGTGGTATGAACTATAAACCCACTTTTACTGGAATAGTTTTGAGAGACATGCTGCTTTGCTTTCATGCTGAGAGTGCAGCAATCCAGTCAAAATAAGAAGCAACAGCCTGAAATGTCAAACTGCTAATTTAAAGCTGATTTCAATTAGGACTGCTGAAGTAAAAATGAATCCAATAAGCGCTTTAAAAATTGCTTTACAGATGAAACTCCCGTCAACAACTCCCAGCTCGGTAAGTGCCATTACGCAATGTTGTGAAACATAAAAGTGTTGTAAACTATCATGACAGCAGATTCCCTTTGAAATGACTGTTTACAGCAAACCCTCTTCTGTTCCTGCAAGGGAAAGACTCGGGCTCAGCTCGTGGTAAAAACCTCATCCGAGAGCTTGTTTTCAGTTTCTTTCCCTTTCCATCTTCCAGCCTCTGGAGATCTCTCCCATTCAATGAACCCAGTGACCAGTGCTCTGATCTCAGGTGTGGTCATCCTGAGTGTGGTCAGTGTGTGCTTCTTCCTGCTGTTGCTCCACTTCCTGCTGAAGCCCCGCCCCCCCGCGACAACTGCAGCCTCAGGTGTTTGGAATCCAAGCTTTAAATAAACATCTGCATGTTGTGCAACATGTGTATCATTTAAGGTGTTGTATATTTATTGCGTTCAATACCTCAGAATGTTTCATCTTTTGTGGGTTTGCATAATAATCGTGTTTAGAAAATGTTGCATTTAATGACTCCATATTTTTTCTCTTTCTTTCCATTTTTGTAACCAGTATATGTATCAAATCACAGATTAGAGACGCCATTGTTTTTTTGGTCTTTGTTTTCCTGTGAAATGTTATAGTATTCAAACCCTGTACAATATCAAAAGGAAATAGTGAGTGAATTCAAGCAGGTGGATTTCTTGATCTGTTTTTGAATTCAGCTTCCAGTTTCTGTTTGCATTCAAGTTTTAAATATACGTTTGTGGTGGATATAAATTCTGATTTTAAAATAAAAACAATAAAACTAAAAAAAAAAAAAGACAAGTAAAATAATCATTTTAAGATTAAAAAAAAAGTGTCTATTCTGAGTGTTTGAGGTTTCGGTGCGCTCTAACCTGTTCCTAGGATTATGCTCTTCTGGACAGAGACCGGTGATGTTGCCCCTGGGATCTGCTGGAGACACTGTTCAAGTTTCTGGGTTACAGCTCCTAATACTCCTACTGGGACCACTCAGTCCCTGACACTTCTTTATTTTCTCATGCTCCCTCTAACTGCTGTTGCTATCTGCTGGAAATTCCACATGTATCAAAACTGTGGTTTATATATGTGTATGCATGTGTGTGTGTGTTCTGTGTGCGTTTGTGTCTGTGTTATGCATCTCCAATGATTAGCTGTTGATGTCTGATGTTGCCTGCAACTGAATATATGTAGCTTTGCTTTGTTTGAAAGTAAATAGATCACTTAAAGAGCACTTCTGAAGCTAAGAATTCACTCTGAAGTTTAAGAGACTTGTTTTTTCAAACGCACACTAACAGAAATTTTAAACCACAACCAGATAGATACAGATTACCTTTCGACAGGCTAGCTGCATTTTTTTTCAGTCTTAGCTCTTCTTGACTGTCATTTCACAAAATTGTCACCAAAGATATACAAAAGTGGTATTTACCTCCTCATCTCTCTACTTCTGTTGAACTACTTCTGTGATAAGCAACCCATCTATGATCAGCTGATAATAATGCAGGTTCACTCACTCACCTCTCTCAAAGCTCTGAGGATTTAAATTTATTTTAGTTTAAAACATTTCCTAAAACATTGATGAAGCCCGTGAAAATGAAACAACCTATTACATCTGAGGGATTAAGCATGTACGTCTGTGTATATGGACATTCTGACACTTTTCATGAGCAGTAAATTTATTACTAATTAGATAACTAGTTGACTATAGCCAATGCTGACCTTGGTCTGAACATCTGTGTATCCATGGGTTTGAACAATACAAACATAGAAAAAAAAAAGTATAAAAAATGTGTGTGTGTCTGTGTCGGGATTGTGTGTGTGTGTGGCAAAAAATGTGGCCTTGGATACAGTCAGAGCAGCCACAAATGTGGTAATGAGTATTCACCTGTGTTTATAATAGAATTCAGTGGACATACTGATGGGCTTCTTATGGTCTATCACTGATTTATCAGCACCAGTGTGCAGACATTGTATTATTTTTAAATAACGCAGGAAAATGCACTATGGGTATTTCAGAGAAAGTAAAATAATATGAATTTAAGACAGAATATAGCTGATCTATTTATATTAGATTTCTTTGAATTGGCCCCCCAAAAAACAGAATAATCAGGGTCTACCTTATTTGTCCATCACAAACGTGTCAGATACAGCGATCAAGGTCAAGCTCATAAATGGGTGTGGTCCTACCCTTGAGTACTTCCCAATAAATGAGCTAAAACTGGTGTAATCCAATCACACAATGATCTCTAGTTCACTGTTTCCTCCTTAATATCTTATGTTTTATAAATGTTGCTTATATGTGTGAAGTAAAGATAATATTTTTGATATACTGCAGGTCTCAACAGAATCTTTTCCACTATCACTTTTACATATTTACTTCTTTTTTCTTTGTTTTGCCTACATTCATTATGCCATTATGTTATTATTCTACATGAAGGCGCCAGTCTGCAGCGTTCTCATGTGCAGTTGGATCTCTATCCTTCATCCCATCTCACAGTTTTGTCTCTTTGCAGGTGCAGCATCTTGATGGATTACTGTTACACAGACCCCTCAGGGAATCCTAATGATGAACTCCGTTATGACCTTTTCTTTGGATAAATCCTGCCTTTTTCCCCCTTCAAGATAATGACTCGATAAACCACAAAAGGGAGTCATTATCTATTCAACTTCTCCACATGGCTTACCCTCATGAATGCTTCTTCTTTCTTCTTCATAAGGCATAAACCCATCAGCTTCTTTGCGACCACCTGCCTAATATTGTGTGGGTCCACCTCGCGCCTCCAGAACAGCTGTGATCCATCAGGGTATGGACACAGGACCGTTGGGGGTGTCCTGTGGTCATGGAACTTGGGTCCTCCATAGAGACTTGTATCCCACAAGTCTCTATGGATTAGGTCTGGGGAGTTTGAAGACTAGGCTGGTGCTCTGAGTTCCTGTTTTTACGGTATAGCATCCTGATAAGGTAGGCTGCTGCTCTGGAGTGGTATCATTGCTTCACTCATAAGTGAGTGTTTTGGTGGGTAGTACATGGCAAAGTAATATTAATGTTTCAGAGCATAGTGTTGTAATGAGAGGGTCAGATTTGTGTGTTGTAGTAGTAGTAATCATCACTGTGGACACAAGTGCTTGTCCAATAGAAATATAAAGCTACAGTCAGTAGCCATTTAACTGAAGCTACAGACTGTGCTTTCGTTCAGCTGTTCATCCACCAGCACTTCCAGTTCTCTGATAGATCTAAACTTGTGTAAAAACTAAAACCAGGGGTTGACATATTTTAATTACCTGAAGTACATTTTAAAAACTTTTAAAAAACAGATAATCTCAGTTCTCCAGGCTTCTCGAAGGACATCCTGAGGTCTTCTTTGAACTCACTGTTGATCCTCTCTCCTGAGCTCATCTGTACATATTGATGATGATTTGAACTAAAATTTTCTAAATTGCACTCATCACTCCATAAGACCTGCTGTCACTGATTTTCAGTCCAGTTCTTCTGTAATTTTCTGTACTTTTCTCCCTTCTTGCCAGCCACTCTTCACACTGAGACCATTTCTTCAACAAACAGTAGATGGATCAATTTAGAAGCCAGATGCATCTTTCAGGTCCTGTGTCAGGTATTTGCTGGATTTTTTCCTATTTTTTTAAGAACATGACTTTCAGATGTTGCTCATCTGCTGTAGTTAGTTTGTCAGGCCTGCCACTTCTTATTTTGTCCTCCAGTTTTCTCAGTTTTTTAAAGATACGCTGCACACCATGCAGAGATGTGCCAACGGGTCTTTGGGAATCAAGTTGTTAGAGCAAAAACACTATTTTATGTCTGTCAAACTGTGTTATCTTTGGTATTTTTTGGAGCTTCGGCTAAAGGAATGGGAACAAATTATGTGTTTTTGTAACCACCTGCTAGTAACAAAGTGCCTTAAGACACTGTTTAAAATGAGTTGTTTACTAAGTTGTCTGTTATGTGTAGACACAACAGGTTCATCCCTTAGTTTGGTGCCTTTTTTATACTTGAATTAATAATAGGTTCATGAGGATATTCCATAATACTGGATGAAGAGAACAACAATTATTAATCAGAAATACTCAAATTCGCTAATCTAGTGAATTTTGACGTTTATTGATTTATACATAATTAGTTCAACCTACTTCCTGAAAATATTATGTTTTTTTCCTTCACATTTTTGCTCAAAGTTACATTTAAAATATCCTTGTATCTGTGCAAAACTCAAAAGATGTTGCATGTGTGTATGTGGAGTGAAGTAGTGGAACAGAATGAGCACAGAACATGTCCCAGCATGACTCCGTTTAAAATGCAGTGCAAAGTTTTTGCAGGAGGAAGCAGGGCTTTCAGTGTATGTGTGTGTATATCTGTAAATATGTGCATCTCTTGATGTGTACTGAGGGTATAAAACCAAATACATGTAACAAATTTTAAGGTATGATTTAATAAAGCATACAGCACAAACAGGAAGAAGAGGATTATATATTAATAGTGGGTTTAACCAATCATCCACTTTCTCTCCTTTTTGCACAGGTTGTTTATTAAGATTATTATGATAACATTTTTTGTATCTTTTGTTTAATTTTTTCTTGTTCTTGTATTATTTTAACATATTTAAAATAATTCCACAGCAATTAATACTCAGCAGGTTAGTTTTAAATGGCTTAACAACCACATGAAAATAATCAGGTACAGGGATTGAATTTAAAATGAGTGAAAAAGAAGCAAAAATCCAGAGAAAAACCTTGAAGAACCTTCAGAAAGCCTGGAAAACTATTGTTCAAGAACACTTTAAAAAACTAGTCTGGCTCCTTCGAACAAAATACTAAGAAATGAGGGGCGGCTCAGTATCTTTGCACAGTATACATGGTGCCATGTTCCTATGAAACTAGCAAAATAAAATAAATCTGTGGGGAATTTAAACAAGCATGTTAAGTTACTGGCAATGTTCCTTCTAATTTTTCATGTGTCTGAGTGAACACACAAACTCCCTGAGCAGTCCCTTGGACCACTGTGAGCAACATTAGATGTGAGCACTGTGGTCAGGCCAGCATCGAATCCATCCAAGTTACATGGTTTATTAAAATAATCAAATTACAGCATTTATGTTAGACTACTTTTAATTAACTGCTTTATCCCACTTATAATGAAAATTTAAAAAATTCTTGTTCATGACTTATGTAGTATGTTAACACTGGAAGTAAAAATAACTTGAACTCCAATTTTGAAAACAAAGCTTTCTTTTTCTTTTTCTTTTCTTTTTTTAAATTTTATTTTATAAAGCTCTGACTTGTATTATGAGTCTGTAGTCTGGGAGAGAGTCCTGTAACTCTCTGTCTGCAAAATACAGCATATAATGACCAATGTTGGGCCATTAATTATATAGTTACTTCTTCAAAAAAGTAACAGAGTTTTGCAAGCAGGTTTTTTGCAGCTGTTGACCTAAAAAATGCAGCCAAGGGTTTTTTTAAATAAACATTTTAAACTATTTACAGAACAATCAGCTGTTCTGCATCAAATTTGATGCCACACAAATTAATTCTGCCACTCCAAAAAATAATGTCTGTCCACTATGAGATAAAGGAGAACAACAGCCTGATACCTGCAGGCCTGACAACAGGAGATGTATCACTCCTGTAACACCTGTAACATTCATTTTTGGTGTTGTTTTTGCTCACAGGCGTTGAGTGCTTTTGAGCGTTTTCCTCATAAAACGCAGTTTTTACCGTTTCTTCCCACAGTAAATATAAACAATGATAATATTCAGGAAGATAACCAAACATTGCATCTAATTTTATCATAACTTTGGTTTTACGTGGCCTATCAACACAACTTAAAAACTGGTATAAAGTCCACACTTTTTCCGGCAGTTGTTCCATCTGTCCTACCCTTCACGACTTCATGACTAAAAACAGGAATGTTCTTATTGTCTTCTTCGCTATTAGCATCTATCTGGGAATTTTCCTCATGTTGTGACCTTGCAGGTTTCCAGTCTCATGGAAATGAGCAAAATACAAGGTACTGCCAGGGCTCATTTGACGACCGCCAGAATTAATCTCTCAGATTTTTTGCAGTATTGATTTTCCTTTTCGGTGACCTACGTGAATGTCTGCTGGCAGCAGCGGAATCTCACGTGTCGTGCTCTGAGGCTGTGTTTGTGATCTGCACGGCTCAGCTGCATTCACCGCTCTTTATCACCCTAATCCCTCATTTCAACAGCCATTTTGTGATGTATTCAGCAACTACAATGTCTGCAGATAACTGTATGAGATGAGTAAATGCTATCATCCCCCTCTCAGTTTACCATCAGTGATAATTGATTAAGCCCACCTCCTAAAATGGAAATGAGGCTGAGATACGGCTTTGAATTTTGAAGCCAAGTTCAGGTGAGTCATGAGCGAATAAAATGTATTTAGAAAAGATCTGGGGAATATAAATAAGGGAGTGCACTGGCGAGAGGACGGCGAAGAAAGCAAAGAAAGACTCTTTTTGCATGTTTAAGCAATAATATGTCCTTCCTGTCTGTGCAACGTGGTTTCCACACTAAATATACAGCATTGAACCAGAGACTGACAAAAGACACCCATCGATCATCTCGACTATGATCACAGGGTTCTCTTCCCAGGTGGCTCGCCTTACAAGATCTGATTTCTAAATGTCCTTTATTTATTTATTATTTATATTTTCCATTTAAGTTTTAAAAATGATTTTAAAGATGAAACACCCACAAAGCTGATAAATGTCTCTTACTTCTGTCTTATGACTGTCAACCTAACTGATGTGGGTGCTAATAATGACAACTCACGAGAATTTAAAGCGACTACAAAAGATCCTCTGTGACATTCTCCTCTAATTAAAGCTAATTCAGACAACACAGAAGAATACAGGTTCTCTTTTTTCTATTGTGTTTGAGATCCCAGCAGATCAGAAACCAAACATCTTTATTTTAGTTCCATACGAGGGAGCACAGGGCCTGTGCAAAGGAATACAGCCTTATGGACATTATTTAAACATGTAACTTTAAAGGCCAGTGCGCTGGGTTTCATCATTAGCCTCTAGGAAACGACCACAGAACCGGAGAAAGTGAACTGTTTGCACAAAATAATGCAATCCCTGGCTTTGACCTCGTTTCCGTTGAATCCCGAAGCAATGTTGGGACCACAAAACAGTCGACTACCAGCTATACACAGCTTTATACATTGTTATCATAAATAAGCAAGGAGATAGCAGGTGTAAGATCCAGGCAACGATGTCTATTTGATTGACAGCTGTGGATTAAGCATCTATTTTTAAGTGTGAATCACCTTTGTGCACTTACAGAGGTTTTCCAGATTGTGCTGGATATTCAGTGCATGAATTTGCTCTTTTCATATCATCTCTGTTTGCTGAAGCTTTTTCACAAAACTTCATAGAAGGCAGAGTGGTGAGATGGCTTTATTAATCCCCCTCGTCCCGATATCCCCGTGCACTTGTGGCAAAGGTGGCCTTAGCCAATCTGCAAGTAGATAAAATATAGTAGTAGATAATTAGTAGATAAAATATACATATACCTCCAGTAATGTCTTCTTGTCACAATTGGTAGAGTTCATTTAAATAGCAATTTTTCAATAGGACTGGGGTTGTAACTTTGGGAAGGCCATCCCTGAAGCTTTATGTTAGCGTGCTTTAGCCATTCCAAAACCAGTTTTGATGTGTGTTTGGGATCATCGTCCTGCTGGACAGCCAAGTTTCTACCATCTAGCTGTTAATTTGAGGAGAAGTTGAAGAGCTTTGAGGTAGTTCTCCTTCTTCAATATTCCATCCACAAACAGTCCCAGAGCATGATGCTGCTACCACCATGTTTGAAACAACTGATGCGGTGTTTCAAACAAGCCAGTTGTTATTGTGATCAAATAGCGCCACCTTTGTTGCATCTGACCATAAAATCTGTTCGCATTTTGACCTGGGCCTGAAATAACCTTGCTCCTCCTCTCTCACAGATACAGGCTTCATGCTGCCCACTGGTTCAAATTCAAATTTATTTGTCACGTACACAGTCATACACAGTACGATATGTAGTGAAATGCTTGATTCTGCTTGGAAATGCTTGGTTCACCAAGTTAATTCACTCAATGTACAATAAACAGTTAAAAGAAATTATCAAAAGCCTGGAATTACTTTGATATTCATGCCTGCGAGTGGATGTAAACCTCTGACCACAACTGTATTTACACCACAGTGAAAGTTTACTAATCGTGAACCACATCCAGGACCATATGCTGGACACCTCGGTGACACCTCCTGTTCTAACATTCAGAATCAGAATACTTTATTGATCCCTAGAGGAAATTATGTTGGTTACAGTGCTCCAGTACAAACAGTAACAAAAACAGACAATACAAGGAGTAAGAAATAGCACAATATATACAATACATACATATCACTTACTAATAAATATCTGAATAAGAAAGAAGAGCGTGTGCAAAAAGGGTGTAGCTATTGCAGTATACAGTGTGTTAGGTGGATGAGTTGTACAGGGAGATGGCCACAGGCAAGAATGATTCCCTGTGTCGTTCAGTGGTGCTTTTTGGTAATCTCAGTCTCTCACTGAACGTGCTCCTGTGGCCAGCCAGCACGTCACGGAGTGGGTGGGAGGAATTATCCAACATCGTCTTTATCTTGGACAACATTTGCCTCTCCATCACCACCCTAAGAGAGGCCAGCTCTATCCCCACAACATTGCTGGCCTTGTGGATCAGTTCATTGAGTCTGTTAGCATCAGCAACCCTCAACCTGCTGCCCCGGCTTCCCCATCACAGAATGAAATGCATTTGGAAGTAACTTCTTGGTGAGTATTGCATCAATGATGTGTCCTAGATTCAAGTCTTAAGGGATGGTGATCATGGAGCTTTCAAACCTGAACAGAGGAGAGTCGGAGCAGATTTAAGGATCTAAAAGGGTATGTGAGTGTTTTGGACTGTGCAAGAGCACTCCAGGAAGAAAAATTCAACCTGACACACACACACACACACACACACACACACACACACACACACACACACACACACACACACACACACACACGCAACTCAAGTCCTGACTTAATATAACAGATGCATGCACCCACCCAGCCAGTCACCCTCCTCTCTGATGAAAATGAGAAAGTTAAGAGAGCTGTTCTACTTCCTTGATGTGATTTCATCACTGCAGCTTGCTGTGTGAGAGATGTTGGCTAACATTTATTTTTAACCATTTTTTGAAAAAATCATGTTTCTATTAAATAATATAACGGGGGTGGATCCCTCAACCCAAGCATCAGACCACCTTTACACTGAAGACCGCAAGTATTACTACTCCTCTGCTTACCTGCTGGAATATATAATCAATAACAACCAGGTAGATGTGTAAGTGTACAGTTATAAGAACTGGGCTAAAAAAATGGTCTTCCTTCCTTGTAGGTCCTCTGTTTCTGTGAAAGACGACAATGGGAGCTTCATCGGCAGCCGCAGCATGTCCTTGTGCCGGGTGCCAACCTACACCTCTCACACACTATACTGTTCTACCTGCGATAAACTGTAACTTTGGGAGATTAATGGCTTGCAGCAGTTCTTTTAATCTTCTCTTCCTTTTCGAGGGTATAAATTACACCACGCCACTTGTCATACCACCTCTGGGCATGGAACTAAAAACAATTGTGCACGTGCAGGTGGCTGCATCCACCATGACATTGCTGTAAGAACCTTAGAGCAACTCTGCAGCCTCTCTTTGTCTGATTTAGACCTGTGTTTATAAAACCTAGAAGTTAATTTACTGAAGTACTGCACTTCAGCACAGCTGTGAAATGCTTTACTTGAGTTATTCAGTTTTATTCTACTTTATACAACTTCTACATTTCACAGGGGAACACTGCATTGTTTACTCTCGCCATTGCACTTAGCTAACTTTTGTATTTTCAGAGTAATATTTTACTACTAGGGCAGCTGTAATTCAATATAAAGTGCATAGAATAAAGCCCAGTATGAATGTGTGCATGAATATGGCTTGTGAGCGAAGAAAAGCTTTGAGTGGTAATAAGACCATAAAAGCATAACATTATTATTACACTATTATTATGTTAGACTGAAGTGGATGGTGCGATTCCTTATAAAAGCCATTGTGTGGCTGTAGGAGCCCATTATAAGTGAAACGTTTTCTCTCTAAGCTGCTTCACTTGGATTCATTTAAGTAACCGTTTGAGGGCCAAACATATTTTAGAGGTAAAATAAGAAGAATAAGAGGTAAAACAAATATATGCAGTGACCCGTTGGCGGGAGAGTACCCCTCATGATGGTAGCAAATAGTCAAAACTACTAAATTGTGCAAATTTCATTTTGATAGATCAATAAATGTACTGAAATTGTCAGTGCTGGGGTTGCCACTCAAAAAAAGGAAAAAAAAAAAAAGCATTTTATATTACTCGTTACTTTTTTCAAAGTTTATGCTGTACATTAATTACATACCTTAGAAAGTAAATTATTACTCTAACTGTTACATTACTCTTACAGTACTGTGTTGGGGTCACCATTCACTCAGCTTGAACATCATTCAGGGTTCTTGGCTAGCTTTTTGTTAGCATGCTGTCTGTGGAGATGCTCAGTGAGAGCTGAAGGTGTGTTAGCCATGTTATGCAGGCGCGTCTGTGTGTTGCCATTGCACTTTTATCTTTTCGTGCAGTAAAAATAAAACTAATATCCACATCTCCACTCCCCAAAAGCTGGAGATCACTCAACATTTTCCTCCATTAGAGAAACAAAGTGAAATCAGTTGATTGTGGCGGAAGCACAGAGAAAGGAAATATATTTGTTTGATTTTTTCTCTTTCTGTTTTCTCTGCACCTTTAGTGGGATTTGGAATGCCAACATTTTTGTTACTTTGTCGGTAATAGAGTGTTTTTACATTTTTTGCATTTTATGCGTCTTAATACTTTATTCAGCTCCGGAAATGTTGCTGCCAAGATTTCATAACTAAAGTAAACTAATAATAACTAATAATGAACAACAGCTCACAAGGGATCGCAAAATTACAATTAGCGGAAATGATTCATGCCTTAAATGAAAAAAAACAAAGACTAAGTTTACATGACTTGAGAGGTACTTTCAGCTGCTCCCTTATTTCCCAGAGGTTCACTACTGCAGATGGATCCACATATTTGATTTGGCACACATTTTATACCGGATGCCCTTCCCGATACAAGCATCCCATTTATCTGGGCTGGGAACAAGCACTGGGAGTACACTATCTTCTAAGGATAGAAGGCTTGTGTTTCCTTCCAGTCTTAAACTGGGGATCCTTCATGTATAATAATAATAATAATAATAATAATAATAATAATGGATTGCATTTATATTTCGTTTTTCAGGGCTCTCAAAGTGCTTTAGAGTTCCACTATTCATTCACTCTCACATTCACACACTGGTGGAGGCAAGCTACAGTTGTAGCCACAGCTGCCCTGGGATAGACTGACAGAAACAAGGCTGCCATATCGCTGGCCATCACCAGTAGGCGGCAGGTGAAGTGGCTTGCCCAAGGACACAAGTAACGACCAAGACTGTCCGAGCCGGGGCTCGAACCGGCAACCTTCCGGTTACAAGCCGAACTGCCAACTCTTTGAGCCACGATCGCCCTGCTGTGGTTGTGTTGTGTTGCTCACTACACTCAAAACGTACTCTACTTATTATTCTCTTCCAGCAAACACATCAAGAGACCTGATTATAAATATGTCTTTGACAATAAACATGCAGAAAAATATATTAGCTATAATGGCAACAGGGCAAAATACAGCAGTAATTTGAATACAACTGCAAAACATCATTATTCTGAGTGGTTCAAATCCAGTTACGTGCTAGGATTGCCCAATGCAAGTTAGCCAATCATTTTTTCAGTTTTCATTTTAATGTATGTTAATTCACTCAAAACATACCTCAGCAGGAACCTCTGCTTCTATCCTGCAGCCATTCAAGATTTACTAAGACTTTAACTTAATCTCTTTTAATTGTGCAGTTATCTTTAAGCCTTATTTAGCTGTAATTTTTTTTTCAAGCAGAAACAAAAGGCAAGACTGAAGGATTATTTATATCTTTCATTTACAGTAAGCGTTCAATTTCAGTTTTAGTATAGCCTGTATATAAAACAGGGACGTAGCCACTGTGGAACTTATTGGTGTGTGAAACTGAGTGGATAATTTTTTTCCATCTTGGTGTTTTGATAGTGGACAAGAAATCATTGTTTGGTATGGACTTGTCAATCTGTCATGTAACCAGCGTGAGGCAGGCAGAGAGTGGACAGAATGTAAAACTAAAAACCAGCTTTAAAAAAAATACAACAAAAGGCAAAATATAAAACCTAAGCGGGACAGGAACGGACAGACAGACTGCACCATGAGAGAGAACAGAGGGGGACGCAGACAATATTTAGACAGGGGGGTGATTAAGGGAAGAGGAGACACATGGGAACACAGCTGAACTGAATCATAACTAACGAGACAGGGGAAGCAAAAATAAAACAGGAAATAACACACACACACACACTGAGACTCATACATGTGAACCTGACACTGGGACTGGGGATAAAAAGACATGGAGACACGAGAGACTTTCCTGGAATTCAGTCATGGCTCTAACATAAGAAAATATGCGTAAAAATGCTTTTTTATTCCCCATACTATCATGGTTAGTAATTGTCAGCAAGATCAGACATGAGAGTAACAGCTTCTGTTTCAGTAACAGCCGCTAACAGCAACAAAAACAGCATCGCTAACCAGCCGCTCAGGAATCAAAAGCTCAGTATATCACCTCAGTATCACTGTCACTAGACAGAAATGAGCTTTGTCGACTCATCAACCTCACACTGGACTCCTTTGACAAAGTTTTGCAGCTTTCCCAATAGTAAATTTACTCTGCTCAGGGAAGCAGTGAGCTAACAGCCTACTACAGATAACTGTGAAGTGTTTGAGTTTTTTTCAAGTGTTGACATTATTCAGACACTTTAACATATAATGAGTAAAAATAATGTATACTTTACAGTCAGTTTTGGCAGTGGCATAAAGTTTGTTTTACATGCACTTTTGATTCTTCAGTTTTTATTTGTTGTTTTTGCACATTTTTACGACGCGGTGAATAATAATCATGAGGGTTTCATAGGTTTTGACCTCTTTTATTGGCAAATTAAAAAAACAAACAAACTTTGTTTCAGCCGTGGTGCCATTCCCAAAACTTTTAGCCACACTATAGAAGAAACTTGCTGGCTGTCCACGACCATTATATGGTGGCCCTGAAAGGTTAAACGCACTTCAACACCAGCAAGTACAAAAATGCACAAACAAACACCAGAAAAACTCATAAAACGACTCACAAAACACAAATGAAGAGAGAAAAGCTGCAGAGGTGGCAAGCTAACAGTTAATGGCTAATAGCAATCTGCTTCTTAAAGGTGTCTCAGTCCTTTGCGTGTCTTTGTTTCGTTGTGTTTTTTGTGTTTTTGTAGCATTTTTCTCTTTGCTGGTGTTTTCTTGGTGCTGGTGCATTTGACCTCTCAGGGCCACCGTACCATCATGGGCTACAAAGGGTTATGGCTTAGCCTACAAGGGGTCTTCATTCCTTCTGTTGCCTCTAACACTAACTATAATTTATTTATTTTATAGAATAAGACCTGAAACTACAGATTGAGACCGTGAACTCTTTAGCGGAGTCTTTATGAGTCTTGAAGTGAGTGTTTTTCTACACAGTCGCCTTATTTTTGCATCCAGAGGAGTCTCCCCCTGCTGGTTAGCAGATTTATTGGCCTCACTTGTTAGACTCAGAATATACATTTACATTTTTAATGCAATCTGTGGATGTTGGCAATGCATTCTGAAGAAGGTGAATAAGTTGTTTGAAAAAGAAAAGTCTCCAATCATTAGACTGTCTGAGGATCTCACCTGTAACCTGGAATCTCTGACCCAATTCTTTCTCTACAGGTATCTTTTTCTTCTTGTTTGGTACAACGCCTCCATCTCCATCCTGTGGAACTGGCTCCCTTTTCGTAACTTGAATTTCTTTCATTCCTCTAAGATTTGATAATGAGCTGTGTTTCTGAGTCCAGCAGCTACTTAAAAATTTACACATGCCTTCAGGTTTTTTCTTCCTTCTGTGTAATAAGCAAAGCACAGCTACCTAAATCCTAAGGGAGCTGTAGTCTTAATTTTATCTCCCTCCCATTCATTAATACAGTGCCTGTAGCTACCTGTGTTAGGTGTAATTGGGACACTTGCAAGCTTCACCTTTTATTGAAAGGTGCTCCATTGATGAGCTGACTACCACGCTGGAGAATGAAGATAGCCAGAAGGCTCGCTTCTGCTTCCCAGTGTTCCACTTCATTGAGCAACAGAATGAGACCATCTCCACCTGCTATCTGCACTGCATCACCCGACTCTGCGAGTGCACTTCCTGCAGCACCTTCAAGGTAGGAGGGTAGCGTATGAATTTCAAGCAGAAATCTCCAATTCAGGCCAGATCCCCAGCTCATATCTCCACATATGGCCTGATCCACAGCAATGCCAGAGGAAGAGGCGGAGCATGAGGAGCACAGGGAGCACAGTGGTCCAGGAGGGCATCGCCAAGCCGTCTGTGCTCACAGTGGCTATAAGAACCGTATGTTTGTCTTTCTTTTTCTGCAGATTTCAGACGGTGCATCTAAAAGCGATCCTCAAATACGCCACAAAGACATGAATAACATTCGGGTGGTAGAGCTCTGTATCATTAAAGGCTCAGTTTGACGTTTTGAGAAATGCTGTTCACCTCCTTGCTCAAAGTTTAATGAGAAGACATACTACGCTCACCCATTTTTTATGTTGAACTGAGCTAACGATCTGCACATACACTGTGACTGTACAAGTTTAACACTGGTATCGATACTCTGATCCGCCTCCAGCACTGAGGTGGATGCCTGTTGAGGGGCCTAAATGGAGAAAAAATAACAATGACTATAAAACAAAACACAGAAAATCATTCACAGAATTCATTATGAGCAAAGGAGAACAGATAAAAGGTTATAAAACCTATGATAAGGACGAATAGTCTGACTCCTACCTTCAATCAGTGTTTCGCTTTTGGCAAATGTGTAGTTTGAAACATGGCAAAAAAAAGAATAGAAGCTCATTACACCTTTATGATATTTCTTCTGGTTTCCCTTTTCTCCTGTAATTTAATTTTTCTCTCCAATATTTTGATAATTATAATATTGTGTCTCTCATAATGAAATATTGATGTTTCCCATCTTTCTTGCAGCCATTCTCTCCAAAGAAGAGGCTAAGTGTGTTATGTATTAACTCGACACCAATGAGAGCAGCTATTCACAAAGTTTTTTACTAATTAGATTCCTCCAGAAATGAAAGGACTTTCTTATCTGCAGCGAGTCATGTCATCGTCTCTTGTCTGCTGAAATAAAAGCACCCCACAATGGCGTCCCTCTCATTTGTGCACAGCGCTGTCTGGTGGACGGTCTGATGGAAAGGGCGCATCTTTTGCCCTGGGAATGGTCGCTGCTCTACTCACTGTGGCACGGCTGGTAGCCATTTTGATGGTGGCATCTTTTTTTTTTATTGAAAATTGAAGCGGCTGAGCTAGCAGCAGCACATAATATTGATGAACAGAGGTCAGTGCAGGGTAAACGACATGATGAGTTTGACAGGGTGACATTCACATACGAGTGGAGGTGTGTAATGTATATATGTAAGACTTAATCAAAGTGATTGATTGGAGCACTCGCTCAATCCTTCAGAGTATTTCGAGCTATGAAAGGTGAAGTCTGAGTAATTGTCAAAAGACAGAAAGAAGCTCAGCTGTCATCATTTTTGTGAAACATACTTGTTTGAGGAAGAGGGTGGAGTAATGAATGTAATATTTTTTGGTTCATCACTGAGTTTTAGCAGCATTGTTATCTGAATTCAACAAACCCTTCTTTTTTCCAGAGGCTTTAAGTTAAACTACTCAACTGGTCATTAACACAAATGTCGAATCAGCCAATCACATGGCAGCAACTTATGTAGACATCATCAAGATGACCTGCTGAAGTTCAAGGCTAGCAACAGAAGGAGGAAGAAAGGTGAGCGATTTTGAATGTGGCATGGTTGTTGGCACCAGATGGGTTGATCCAATATTTGAGGAGAATGACCCGACTGCTTCAAACTGATAGGAAGGTACAGTAACTCAAACAGCTCATTATAACCAGGATGTGCAAAAGAGCATCTCTGAATGTAGAAAAGATGGGCTGCAGCAGCAGAAGACCACACCTCGTGGCACTCCTGTCAGCTGAGAACAGGAACCTGAGGCTACAATTCACATGGGGACAGAAGACTGAAAACATGTTTCCAAGTCTAATTAGTTTTATTTCTGCTGTAACATTCAGATGGCAGGATCAGAATTTGGCCTAAAGATCATAAAAACTTGGATTCGTCCTGCCTTGCTTCAACGCCTGTGGCTGGTGGTGGTGTAATGATGTGGGGGATATTTTCTTGACACACTCTGGAATTCTTAGTACCAACTCAGCATCGTTTAAACGCCATCCCTTCATGACCGCAGTGTGTGCATCTTCTGCTGGCTGCTTTCTGCTCCCTGCACGATAATGTGTCATCTCACAGAGCTCAAATCATGTCAAACTGGTTTCTTGAACATGACACTGAGTTCACCGTACTCGAATGGCTAGTCCCAATCCGGTAGAGCAACTTTGGGACATGGTGAAACTGGAGATTTGCATCATGAATATGTTGCTGACACATCTGCACCAACTGTGTGATGCTATCATGTTAATATGGACCAAAATATCTGAGGAATGTTTCCAGTACTTCATTGAATCTATGAGATAAGGAATTAAGGCAGCTCTAAAAGCAAAAGTGGGTCCAACCCAGTACTAGCAAGGTATACAGCGAGTATATCTTCAGCACACAGACATTTCCTGGCAACAAAGTGAATAAACATATTTTTCCATAATGTGAGGGGGGTCCTCTACTATTTATCTGGCATAGCAAAAAAACAGAAAAGGCAGCTATAAGTTAGCATTGCTACATTCCTGTCTCGCATTTAATTTGCCTTACTGTCAACATGCAAATAATCTTTGATTTAAACACTCGGCTTCTTGTTTATTTGGCGAGCAGTTCATAGATAAAAGTCTACACAACTGGAACACGGACGACACGCAGTGAACTGCACATGATGTATTTCTAATAATCTTCTAATTCCAAACCTGCGTGTGATGGTTTTACACTCAGCATAGATTCGCTCACGCAAGCCAGCTCTGATGCACTGCTAAATAAGTACAACGTTACATTCCAGACTACAAGGGATAATTAAATGATAAAAGTATCGCACAAAAGAGAAGAAGTGGGCATATATGGTTATTTATCAGCTGTTTCTATGGTGTATTCCTGAAAAAAATTAATTTAGTTATACTTGCAATACAGTATCTTCAGAAGGTGATTTGTTACTGATGTGTATATTTGAGTCAATTTTCCATGCATGGATTATTACTATTAAAGCTTACAGTGTTATCGGAGGCATACGATAGAAGTGCTGTGTTAGACTGCATCTTACGGTCTGCATGAAACAATTCCTGACATACACGAAGGCTTTGGATGTCTTGAGTTCAAGGAAATGAAAAGGATTAATGCATTAAACTGAGTAAAACTGGCACACATACTTTTTGCTGTTTTATAACTGGAGGCATGTGGATCGTACACAAGAAACGAATCCCAGTATTTGAAATTTATGCTGTCAGGAATTTCCTTCGGTCTAACGTTTGATGTGCACAGAAGATAAAAGAAAGTTTGTTTTGAGGTTTGCAGGGTGATGCTTTTGTAATGGTCCACCACTAGAGGGTGTCTAATCACCATTTTTTTTCCTAATCTCTTTTTTTAAGGCTCTACTGTTTACTTGTCAACAGTGGCTTTAATTAATACATTTTGAGCACAGGAATATCCAGGATAGAGGATTTAGATCGGATTAGCCTTCGTAGATCCCCACAATCTTAACTTTTCGCCACATCTCTTAAAAATAAATTATTTTGGCTTTCAGAAAACCAGAGAAATCTACAGGCTCTCTGTTTTTCTGGCCATGATCGGCGAGAGATCGATTTCTGAAAAGTGAAACGTCTTCCCATGTACACCATAAAAAGAACAAGCAAAGCAATCAGCTGACTTGACAAACGATCTAATTAGGAGTTGCAGTATTGTTAAGTAGGCCATGACAAACCTCACGACAAGACGACCCACTTTGAAGCATGAGGGGGATAAATCAGCTGAGCTGGAAGGCAGTGCTCCATTACCACTGCAGTAACTGTATGTTCAGGATAAATCTCCCATTTATGAGTTCCCTGTAATTTAATTAAACCAACAGGGATAAACGTGTGCTCTGTTGCTCTCTAATGGTGTGGACATTAACCTTTGAATCCAGCTGCTTTGCCCTCTAAAATGTTAATAGCCGCGGGGGATGAGCAGCAGCTAGAAATCTGTATTGCACTTCCATATGTTGCTCATGACAATGCACATTTTAATCACCTTTTCTTTAAAGTCATGTTGCAGTGCATCTCTAAAGGGAGTGTTTTTTTGTTGTCTCTCATTCTTTTTGCTAGTTTTGTTTTTTTTAAATCTGTCTGCTGTGTCTGAGGATTTGGGCTCTTTATTATAGACCTTTGCGTTTTGGCCAGTTTTGTCCTCAGCTGAAAGAATAATTGTCCTGTCATTTCCATTCTAATTAATATGCATATGAGTCTGTCTGTAGGCTATACATTAGGCTTAGCAGACAGCGCAATCATAAAAAATTGATGGACCAGCTGCAATTTAGGACGAGAAGACTCGTGCAACATGAAGACTGCTGGAATATGATGACTTTGAATAAACAGTGTCAGAGTCTTGCTAATAGGATGACATGATGCGTTAATGTGCTAACAGAAAATAAAACTGGATTTCTTTTCTTGTCAAGGCAGAAGAAATATAAAATACTTCAGCAAGATAACACCGGACTGCTGAGGAGGCGAAATCAAACTGGAAGGTCCAGCTGTTCCATTAACCTTTTGTAATGAAGCAGAAGAGATGTGAAACTTGGTGAAATGTAATGTCGAACGTTGAGAGGAAGAAGAACCGTGAGCGAACAGGACAGCAATCCTTCAGCAGTAAATCCTCTGTGTCTTTATATGAATTTTTCAACATCTGAAGAAATACAGTAATTGGGTTTCTTGCTGAGAACTTGATGAACTATTACTCGCATACCTGAACTAACAGCCGTGCTGGGGTTCCTCAGCGTAACAAAATCCACCTATCAGCTTCTCTAATTATACCTTTATGTCTTAATTTGGTTGTGTCATTAAAAATAGTCTTGCACACAATCTCTTGTAAAAACTTAATGGATTTTGTTACCTTTTGTTATCTTTGGAGCCATGCTAATCCCCATTTTCACCAGTCTTTGTGCTCGGCTTAAAGCTAAGCTAACTCTCTGGGCTTCAGCTTAGCAGTAGCTAACAGACAAATGTAACAGTGGTGTCAGTTTAACTGTTTGCACATTTTAGTGGGGTGGTCAAATGGCCTTAACGGAAGACTTTTTATGCAATCCCATTTTCCAAGATCCCACTGATAATTTGAAAACGGCACTAATATGAAGGAGCATGGTAACAGCCATAGCTGGAGGAAGGTGTTTCAGGTAGATGGTGCTATGGGGATGACACTATGTGTTATGGTGCAGGCAGGGTTGGGGTGGTTTGTCTCTTTCTAAAGTTTATCTCTGAAAGTCTCAGGTGGAGGGCTACCTTCCTAGACTGCCTGCTCCAGGCGATCTCATCAAGCTCTTGACATTTAGAGGTCAGAAGGCACTGCCGTTCTCCACCTGTTCCGTAAACCAGTTCACCTGGATTCCTACCATCCTGAGAAATTTTGCAATCACCACAGGCCAGTCTTGCCTCAACTGGTCAACTGTTCTGAGTACGTGCAAAGTAAAGCGCTCACCTGCACTCCACCTGCCTGTTTGCTCTCCACCTTCCTGCCTGCTAGCCGTTTACATCTCCAGGGACTCTGTTCAAGAAACAGACAAATACACAGAGTTCACAAATATTGCAAGATGTTCAGCCAGTCTTAACTTCATTCTCTGGCAGGGCTCCTGGTTGCATTCCCGCTAAAAAAGTAGTCTTCTTGAGCAGGTGACCTGCTTTCCATAAACACTCCTGTTTCTCAGTAAACTTAGTAAAACTGCCATCAGCGTGTTGAGTCTGATTCCTGAGTCCAATTTGAGCTCTCTCTCAGCACTCTCAGCACCCATATAAATAGGAGCTTTATAAGTTATTTATGCTGTGAAATGTACATCAGCTATACATGCTTTCCTTTATGACTGTGGTCAAACACTTTGATGGTAAAAAAAATAAAATATTGGTCTTTGAAAACAATCATCTAACAAAACATTCAAATAGACACTTTGCACTCACAGGAAAGCCGATAACCATCCACACCTTTACCGTCGTAACTGACAGCGAAGACAGCTCAGCACCTCAGTCTTTAGCATAACACACCCAAACATTGTTATTTCAAGGCAAAACTGGTTGTTATCTGCCGATAACAAGCTCGCCACAAAAAACATTCATCACCAACTCTGCTCTAGCAGTTGTGAAATACAGATTTTTTCTAGAAGACGAGACAACGAGAGAAGGATTTCTGTACTCACAATCAAAGTGAGGATATTCTATCAGTGATAATAAGTAATTATGATGTAATGGTTATTTAAGGTGACTGTATGATGTTAGAGGCCGAAAAACTGGCATTACTCTAGTGCTGATACTCCAAAATTGCTCTTTTACTTTTTCACTCTTATGGAACTTTTCATTATGTTGGGCTAACAGTGAACTTTAGCTCGGTGCTCACTTGCCAGCAAAGAAATGCATCACACGTGTGTATTGTAGGTGCTGCTGTTATGATGATACTGATGTTCTGCTGGGTTTGGGTGTTTTTCATGTACTTACTGAGAAGTTTTTACTGCCATTTACTTACTGTTTACAATGACTCCAGTGACTACATTGTAGTCAAAGGCATGACTAACCTAAGCAAACATTCAAACCAAACATTGTTCTAACAAACATGAACAACTATCAAGTTCTTGTTTCAGGACCCAAATTAATTTCTCCAGTTGCTTTCTTAAGATTATTGCACAATCACATTTTTATTTTTTACAGCCAGTCTTATCACTATGCATCAGTAATTAGCTTCAACTAAAGACAGACCTAGCTAGCATATGTCCCTGTTTCACAGGCCTAGAGACCAGTCAGCAATCCCCTGTCAACCTCTGGTCGATAAAACTGGTTGGCAAGTGGTTCCTGGAGGTTGGTGGAAATTTCTAGGCAACGTTGTTTGCAAAGAGGTATATGGTGCTGCTCTGACAACTTCTTTGCAACAGCTTTGACGTGCTAGCAATGTGCTGCTGGAAAATGTTGACCAAATACTCACTGAGTGGCAGTAAAACTTTGTGATGCAAACCAGAAATAGAGAACATTCACCTTCAAAGTAAAAGTTGCACCTTTTGGTGTGTGTGTAAGCCACAACTTTTACTTTGAAACTAAATATTTTCACAATATACAATTACCAGTTCATGCTGCACTTTTTTAGGTTTCACTAATACCCGACTAGTAGTTTAGCAAGTGTTTGCAGACAAGTTGGCATCTTTCATAGGCTTCAGTCACACTACAGCAACCTGCTAGTACCAGACCAATAACAAGAAGGTTTTTGATGCAGCACCTTCTTTGTATCTAGTTGTATTAAGTGAATGCCAGAAATCTTCGCCAGCCGCTGAATGTTCTCTGTTTGGAGTTTGTGTGACACTATACGGTTTTACTACCAGTTGGGGAGTAGTTGGCAACTATTTGCAGACAGGTCAGTGTGTTCCATGCAAAGTATGGACAATTACAGCCACAGACCAAAGAAATCACAAGAAGAGTGTTAGTGAAGCACCCCTACATCTATCCGATTTTATCAAGCAACCACAAGTATCCTCCAGCATCCAACTGTTTGTGGAATACATATTTTTTCCCAGCTAACAGTGGTTTCTAGCAAGTTGCTAACTTATTACTAGGCCTTGGTGAATTGAATAAGTCATTTAAAAGCTTTCAGAGTCAGATTTCTCCATTTCTTCTACTGTTATGTCTCATTTTGACAGCAGCTTCACATTTGATGAACAAATATATGCTGCTGTCATAGCTAGTTTCTCCCAAGTGAGGTCCCTTGCAAAGGCTCTTTCTCTCTTTTTCTTTTCAATCCTTTATTTCATCCAAGCTTGACTATTGCATTAGGGTTTTTTTTTTAGAAACAGCAACTCTGTGCTTTCTTGTCTGCAACTTGTCTCCTGACAGGCACACATAGGCCAGCCCATGCAACCCTTGTTTTAGCTTCTTTGCACCGGCTCTTGATAAGTTTTAGAATCAATTTTAAGATTTTATTCTTTGTTTTTAACTCGTGAAATAGACAGACACCTTCATACCTTTCTGACCTTCCAAGTACACTCCTAAAAGCTAATTGAGGTTAACTGACCAGATGCTCTGATTGTACCAAGAGGTAGATCAAAGCATTGAGGAGATCAGGCCTTTGCTGTAGCTGCTTCTAAAGTTCGGGACAGCCAGCCGCTTGAACGTAGGATCTCAACAACACTTTACATCTTCAAAACCCGTTTGAAAACTCATTTCTATTCTTTGGCATTTAAGCCAAACTGAGTCTTGACAGTTGTTTTTTTATCTGTCAGTTTTTTTGTGCTACTTTTATTGTTTTATTCTTTTAGTTCTACAGCACTTTGGTCAGCGCTTGTTTTTTTAAAAAAAAAGATGTGCATATAAATAAATTGACTTGACTTGACTCACATAATGACAACTTTCTCCTGGTTTACATTACTAAGCTTCAGGTAGTGAACAGACATGAAAATGACAGTCTTATCTAACAATGTATTGATACAATATGTAATAATATAATAATAAACAGTCTAACTCTCTGCAGTAAAGCAAATAGCTTGGTGAAGTGTATTCTTAAGGTATGTCTTTTATTTATTGGCTTATCTTTTTCATGGTTATTAATGAGTAGTTTTGCTGTTCGTGAGATTTAGTTTGAATTATTGTTGCAGGTTTTGTTTGTTTTGTTATTTTTTATGTTTATTCTTGCATTTCTGACTTTGGTTAGAATAGTTGTTCTGTTTTCATCTCACTCGTTCCAGTATTACTATACTATTACTACTTTCTTTTTTTTCATTTCAAATCCATCTCCGGAGTCTGTGTTTATGTCCTCCGCCTCTGCTACACTCCAAAACATGACATTTAGAGGTCTGTATATGCAGCAAGTTGTTGTATACATTTGACGGAGTAGTCTCCCTCTTTCTTTTGAGATTATGCTACACATCTTGCTATCTCCTGCTTAGCCTTAACAAATAATGTCACCAAATTATGATAAGGTGGTCTGACTTTTTTTTCGCTGAGCAAGAATGTGAAGAATCCTTTGATGTTCAGTGGTATAATAAAACCAAGCAAACATGATGTCTTATATCAGCTAAAGTGTATTCTTCAGTGTAATAAAATGAGAATCTAAAAGATATTTCCTAAGATTTTACACAAAATCCAAACATATTTAAAGGTCTTTCCAAAAACGTCAGAGGCTTTAGGGAGCTGCATAAAATCTGATAAACTGATTGAAATCACTTGAGTCAGCATCAGCTGGGGTGAAGACTACAAGTCGAAAAAGAGGGAAAAAAATGTGAGGATGTGCAGTTAGAAAGAAGAGAGCTTACCAAGCCTCTGTAGACCTCTCCTCTTTTCTTGAGACTCGCAGCTCGAGGCTACATGTGCTACTACGAGTGTAACACGCATGGATCTGCTTGTGATTTAAACAAGAACCTGAGGTTTCTTCAGTCTGCAGCTAGTATTTATGTGATACAATGTGAATGCAGCATATGCCCAAGTGTAGCACAGCATCAGTGCAATGTGTCGGGTGTGTGTGGGTCAGTGGTAGTCCAATTAGTGCTGAGAGCCAGACCGGACACACTACTCACTCACTGTTGAGCCTTAAGGGGGTATTGTGGGATAAATCCAGCAACGATCTATGCTGGTGCCCATTTCACCATAAATGTTCTACAAGACCAGATTACTTCCAATCATCGATCGGTGCAAAATATGAGACAAAAAGATAAACCAAAAGCAGTGGGGAAAAGTCTCAGGCGTCATGAAGACAGTTTGATTGGCAGGTAGCTGGAAGCATTATATGTGATCTGTGAGCATGAAAGCTTAAGACTCTTATTAGCATTAATTTTCAAAAGTAAATGTAGAGCTTTAGAGACAGACTTATAAGTCTAGAAAGAAGTGCTTGACGGGTGTAAATTAGGGGATAGAGAGTAAACTTAGAGCCAATCACATTCCAGTTAGTTCAGCTCAGTTAAATGCCAACAATAAAATTAGTTGTGAGAACACATTCAAACGAGAACAAGAAAAGTGTGATTCACTCTTATTAAAATTAGTACCAAAATATCTTTTCCGAATGTGTTTCAATCCGAGGATTTGACGAGCTTCTTCGGTTTAAATGAGCGCAATCAGAAACTCTGATTGCCAAAATGAGCAATGGAAAAAAGGTCATGACACAAAGTGGTGGTGATTGTTCACTCGAGCAACATATTTGGACGTTTTAAAGCTAAATGTAACGACTCTGCTATCCTTGAAAAACACTGGAAGCTGAAGAAGCATGTGCTGGCGACTTACCTTGCTTTTGCCTTCAGAGCTACCTCAGCTCTTCTTGAAACACATTCATCAAGGTGTTGGAAACATTACTCTGAGATTTTAGTCCATATTGACATGATAGTTGCTGCTGATTTGTTGGCTGCACATTCATGATGTGAATCTCCCATTCTACCCCAGAGGTGCTCTGTTGGACTGTTGAGACCATTTGAATTAAAAAATTATTGCCATGTACAGGCTCAAATCAAATCACTTTTATTGTCACATCACATGTGCAGGTACACTGGTACAGTACATGTGAGTGAAATTCTTGTGTGCGAGCTTCACAAGCAAGAGAGGTGTGCAAACATACAATACTATAAGAACAAGCAAAATATAAGAATGGCTAAATCTGAGAGTTATATGAATAAATATATGTACAATATAAGAGTGTATGCATATTACTGAATGTGTATACTAAATATGTATATCTACGTGTGTGTATATATGTATATATACATATTTTACAAATTAAATAGAGTAAACAATAAAAAAAAAAGTAAAATATACAGAGGTTGGTAGTTGGATATAGAGATTGAAAATGTGACGTCATTCAGGGGTAAACCCGCAAAGGATTCTGGGAACTCGTGGCAAGAGGTACTAGCGCACGCAGGCTTTCAATTGAAATCAGTCACACAGCGATAAAAAGAAACACAAAAAATGGCAAGAAGCTGTTGTATTATTAACTGCAATAGCCGGTCGCATGACAGCCACGGGAAGCCGACGGGTAAAGAGATCGGTTGTTATCGGATTACGTCGTTGAAGAGAAATTGTTCGAGCCATGTTTCCGAAGTAACAAAGACACGACTGGATTGCAGCCATTCAAAGATCAAATATAACGTCCTAGAACCCTCCAGCTCACAGGTTAGTCTGCTCCAAGCATTTCCACAAAGGTCAGTCTGCTGTTGTAGTTAATGCGTCATTTTTCTTAACATAATTGGTGATATAGGTTACAAGCAAGTCTGGCGCTGAACAGAAATTGTCGCGCTATGCTCCTTTGTTTATTGTGCATAAATAGTGAATTGTCCTGACACAATATTGCGTTTCGCTTCTGTTATTATGGTACATTGACAAAAACATATACTTTTATTCACAGGATAAAACAGGTTTTTTGTATCACTAATTGCCCAGTACGATTACAGCATACAGTATTATTGTCACTGCTACATTTCTGTGATGCTACCAGAAATTATTTCTACTACTAAATAATTACCATTGAGCTCAAAGGTCCTATTAATAAACGGTTAAGGAATGTGTATTTATGACGACGATTTGTGAGACTGGTAAACTTATGATACCTACGATGGTCTTTCGTTCTACACGGTGCATTTCAAGGTCCTGCACCCATCCGCCGGTAAACTGTACCTGAACTTGTTGCAGTGACCTGAAGTTACTAAACTTCACGAGTGTGTGCACTCACTCCAAGAACCGTATAATTATAAATATGAGCGTGGTGAAAGTTGGGCAGCACGCTAACATCTTTTGTCCCTCTGTGTGCTCGTAAGGATCTAACACTTTCACTAGTTTGATTTTTTTCCTCGTATCTTTTCTTTAACTTTTCATTAAGTCTATCTTTGTATGGACCGGCATTGTTCTCCTTCGTTTTGTACATACCTTTTTGGGGGGGCAAAGAAAAAGCAAGAATTTATTGGAACCGAAGAATGAATGTTTTGCGGTGCTGCAAATGCTTGCATTTGATGCAGGTACTTGGATTGTTTTGCCATGAGTTACCGGCATGCAATGCGCGAAAGTCACGTGGTCTGTCAATCTCTATTGTGGAAAAAAAAGTGGTATTTATATACAGTATGGAGTGGATAATGTTGAAGTTCCAGTAGTGAAGGTGAGGTGTCTATGACGTGTTCAGCA
This sequence comes from Astatotilapia calliptera, assembly GCF_964374335.1. NCBI lineage: Eukaryota > Metazoa > Chordata > Actinopteri > Cichliformes > Cichlidae > Astatotilapia > Astatotilapia calliptera. The sequence goes on from NC_137435.1 coordinate 13,634,841, forward strand.
GTCTGATGGCCTGATGGAAAAAGCTGTCTCTCAGTCTGCTGGTACGGGACCGGATGCTGCAGAACCTCCTTCCTGATGGAAGCAGTCTGAACAGTTTATGGCTGGGGTGACTGGAGTCCTTGATGATCCTCCCCGCTTTCCTCAGGCACCGCTTCCTGTAGATGTCCTGAAGGGAGGGAAGCTCACCTCCAATTATCCGTTCAGAGCACTGCAGGGCTCGCAAAATCGCTAGCCCGACGTCCTGGGGCTAGCGATTTTTCCAGTCGGGCTACCAAAATCTATCTCTGCCCTGCCCGTCGGGCTATTGTAGGAAGGAAAAATATATGTCAATGCTTTTGCATTCTTTCAGAAATGTAGCTGGGTAATTATGTCATTGGCATCGGTGAGCCACTGTCAATATGTGACATATTGAAATCGCGTTTGAATTTGCGCTTGTTTTTTGCTTTCACTTTGCAATCGCGCGAACTGTGTATAGAGAGCGACAGCACTGATTGGTGAGTGATGATAATTTGCGCACCAATTCCTCTGACATCGTCTTATTAATCGTTAGCTTACTATGCAAACATGACAAGTGAAATCTTGCACAACTTGTCTCTTACCCGTGACTTCAGCGGAAATTTCAAATTCAGGATCTGACACAGACTGATTCATGTCCTACACAGTTCTTACAAGTTCATAGACATTTCTGTTCAATTAGAACCAAGTATTTGAGTTGATGATTGTAATTTTTATACAATGTTGTAATTTGTTTTTCAACAATTTTTTGATTAATGTTTTGTTTCCTTTACAATATTATGCTTTAATGTATAATATTGTAAAGTAAACAAAACAGGAAACAAAACATCAATCAAAAAATTGCTCTCTTTTTTTATTCGGGCTACTTACATTTATTTTGGGCTACCAAAAACTGAAGAGTCCCTGCCCGAAGGGCTACCAAAGATTTTGAAATTTTGAGAGCCCTGCACCGCACTACTTTCTGGAGAGCTTTGTGGTTGTAGGCGGTGCTGTTGCCGTACCAGGTGGTGATGCATCCAGTGAGGATGCTCTGCAGTTTCCTGTCCAGCTTCGAGGGAACGACGGTATTGAATGCTGAGCTGTAATCTACAAACGGCATTCTCACATACGTGTCTCTCTTCTCCAGGTGCGAGAGGGCAGTATGTAGTGTCAGGGCTATGGTATCATCAGCAGACCTGTTGTGGCGGTATGCAAACTGTAGAGGGTCCAGTCTGAAGTCATTTAAACTTTATGACATGAAACATTATACTGCTGGAAGCAGAGATCAGAAGCTGAGGTCATAAAGGTGTCACAATCTGGCGAGGGCAGACTGTATGAATTGATGAGAAGTACCCAAAACGCAGACTCCAAGGAACAGGGAACAAAACTTGAATGTTAACAGAAAGCGAGCCGTTTAATGAGGCTGGTAAAAGGTACAAACAAAAGGCAAGGCAAACTAAAGCAAAATTAACACAAACCTAAACTGGGCAAGGGAGACTTAACAGGGGTTGGAAGACACAAGGGGAATCTAATAACAAATGAAATAGAAAAAATAATGAGCTTAACCATATACTATAAACATCAAAATAAACTCAAACTCAAAACACTGGGTCATAAGACCCAGGATCGTGACAAAAGGGATGAAAACGGTCAGCAACAACATTCATTCTTCTAACAATGTTCAACTGGTACAAAGGGGCCTGAGTTGTTCCAAGAAAATATCCTCCACACCATTACACAACAAAAGTCTAAACTGTCAGTGATGAATTATTTCATGTAGTTTAGTCCAAATACTGACGCTACAGCTCAAATGTTGCATCAAAAATTGAGACTGCTCAGACAGGGCAGCGTTTTTCCAATCGACTGTCGTCCAGTTTTGGTAAACTTGTGCAAATTGTGACCTCAGTTTCTTGTTCTTAGCCAACAGGAGTGGCTCCCTCCACTGCTGTAGCCCAGCTGCTTCAAAGTTTGTTATGTTGTGCTCTTCTGCATACCACAGTTGTAATGAGTGGTTACTGTTGCTCTACCTAACAAATTAGCGGGTGAGTCTATATCCATAACCCTGAGTTGTTCCGTCTAAAAGAGCAGCACAGTTTTATTGTAAGTTAATACCAAAGACACAGTCGTTACTACTGTAAGTGAACCAAAAAAAAAAAAGGGAGACAAACATGCAGGGTGTTTAGTATTTTAAGCTGATTTAATAGAAAGAAAAGGCCATAATATTTTCTTTTACTTAATTATGGATTCTTTTTCTTTCTATTGTTTGTTTTTTGTTTTGCTTTGGGTTCTTTTTTGGGCTCTGACATGTCACAAATAAATAGGCTGGGACATATCATGTACCACTATTTCAAAAATAATAGAAAATAGCTGTACACGTAATAATAATTGAATAATTGATGGATCTGTTTTGTCCTCACCAACTCCTGAAAAACATAAGTAGCTGCTGAATTCTCCACCATCACCAGTTCATAACCCCATCTTCTGTTTAGTCCCAGGCAGGGTTTTCAGAGCTTGTTTTGCTGAGAAGTCTGCAGATAAAAACATTATTACAGGAGTGACAGCAAATCCAACCAGATCGCTATATCTGAACAATAAAATGCGTTAAATTGCTCTGCAGAGCTGAAGAAGACCGCAGAGGGACAGATCTTTCATGCCATGCATTGTTACTTGATCCACTGAACTTTAAATACTATTGTCTGTGTCTTCAGCACCTCATTACTCAGTGCATCAGGTAAAATTACAAGAAGGTGCAGGTCTTTGGTGTGCTGACTGAAGACAAACAGATTAGCGGCTTTTGGTGTGCAAACAGCTAAAATATCACATCCCCATTGAAAAGGCTGAATGAAACTATTCTGAATGAGCGGATGCCATACCTGTTAAAATCCTCTCAAAGGTTTTTCGGGACTTCTAGATTATCAGCATATGCATCCTTTACACCTGGCGAGCACAAAAACAACACTGGCCGCCCATGAGAAGTATTAACCGATGCCTGTGCCCGACCACTCCAGACTCCCTAAAAGCATCAGAAAATTCGCTCTGTGAGTTCAGTTGAGTTGAGTTTAAAGCTCTCAGAGTTAGAGCCCATTATCTGTTATTTTCTTCCTTATTGCAATTTCAATTCAGAATCATTTCATTGCCTGCATTTGGATATACCATTGTTGTGTCTTGAATAAATTGCCCGAAAAGTGAAAAAGGCCAGCATCACCTTGTCCCACTTCATCTTAACTTATTTGTCAAGCTGTCCATCATCCTTTCAACAGGGGGGCTCCTTGTTAATGATTGATGCGGCACCTCTTAATGTGATGGATGAATCGCCTGCCGCGTGATGGGACGGGGGTGAGTCACCCACCCACGCTCCCCTCCCCCGCTGTCCACAAACCACTACTGCTTTCAATCTAGAGGGAGACGCACGCCTTGTGTCCATCCACGCAGGAACAAAGAGACATTCAATTTAAGCCCCATCAATAATGTACAGCCGAGGAGGGCCTTTAGCTAAAGAAGCCCCGTAAAAGCTGGGTCACTGTAATGGTGAAGCAATACTTTCTGACTGGTTTATTATCTCCGGATCCCTACGCTGAGTCGTGTACAGTATTATTTTATTTATTGTAGGCAGGATCCCTGTGATGTCTGAGAGCCCTCTTGAGCTGCTTTGTTTCTCTGGAGGCTGGAGCTTGGGTGCTGGAGAATATGTCAAAAGCAAGATAAGAAGAGTGCCACAGTTTTTGATTTATCACCCATGTCATATATTTGCACACGCTGCCAGTAAAAGGGAAATATGCATGCTTTAAGTAGAAGCTGGACATAAGCATGACTGTGTATAAAATGTGACACTTTGAGAGGTTTTTTTGTTGTTATATATTTATATTAAAACTATAAAGACACAGCGTGACAAGAGAGAAAAGACAATAAAAGAAACAGAAAATGGAGCACGAAACAATCCAGCCTAATAAAATAAAAATGACAGAAAAACAAGGCTGTAAAAACAAGCTGCAGACAAAAGAAGTTATCTCTGATCTCGTCATTACAGAGTTGAGTCTGACACTCGGAAACAGCCCACGTATGGCACTCAGACTATGCGCAGCGTCTAATGGCTAGGCCAAAGGTCAGGGTCATAGCTTGAGGATAAGCAGAGATGTGTTTGGAAGCCAATCAATATCCATCCTGAAATGGAAAAGGAAGCAACACCAGTTACTCTCTGGCTGGGTGTGATCGTCTTTCTGGCTGCCACTTCAAATTCTTGCTTAAATGCTTTTACACTAAAATGCTATGATATATTCAGAACGGGGTAAATGACTTTGCAAGGCTTTGTTTATGACCCAGTGTTCCCTAAATAATAAATGTGTTATAACACAATAATTATTAAAGTTGCTATTTTAAGAGGACAAATTCATGCAGGAACATCAAAGTCTTGAACTCTGTTGGCAGCAATCTGGTGTACCTTGTGAAATCGGAGACACTAGAAGACAGTTTTTAGCTAGTTGGAGGAATAAATGTCATCAGTGCAGCTGGCAGTATTAGTGCTAGCTGTCAGTAGCAGTAGACTTTAACTTGATATGAATTCTAGATCCATTGTTGCTTTACTGATAAAGGTCACATCATCTCAATCTTAGGATAATTGTCACATTCCATGCAAAAGAGTTTAGTATTACATGTAATCAAAGTCTAAAAGTCTAAGCATTTGCAAACTGCAGCAGCAAACACAAGAATGACAGGCAAAGGACTAATTTTCATCATTTTCAGGAAGTGCACTGTTTATGACAACACAAGCCCCTGAATATTCAGCCAGAAAACTAGTAACTATGTAGTGTAGATAATATGTAAATGTCGTAATCAAAGTCTCACAACTGAAACATCAGGAAATGTTAACATGTTTAAGTGGTGCAGATTTCGTATTTATCATTCTTAGCCTTAAAGTTTAACATGCTAGCATGCACTGATTAGCGTTATACACAAAATACAAGTGGCATGTTGTGGTTAGCACCATTGCCTCCACCATCCTGGTTGGGGTTGGGGCCCTAACATTTTTGAAAATGGATGAGTGGATAGATGGATGGACAAGTGCTTTAAGTTTTGCAATAGTAAAATAGTTACTGAAGCAAAGGTTGGCTTCATCTTTGGGGACCATAAATATGTGAATCACACTGAGCTGAAGTCATGAACAAAATCTAAAGACTGGACCATGTTCTTGGTAGAGCTATGTGGATAAAAAAGAACTAGCTTATGACATTTGTAACAATTATGATACAGATTGCTAAAAGCATGTTCACTTTTCTCTATATTAGGCCTCAACATTCAGTTTTAAAGTTAGGAAAGACAGTAGGCATCGTTTCAGATGTGTCTTTGTTACTTGCATCAAAACATCCAGCTGTATCACCTCGGTAAGACTTGAAGGTGAGGCTACAGCTTTGACTCTTGTGGCTAAAGGATAACACATCACAGAAAACAGAAACTGACCGCAAAGAGCCCCCCTGCTGTGCCTTTTTTTCAACTGGAAAGAAGTAAAATTTCCAGTACCAATAGAGAAAATAAAACTACTTTAAAAGAGTTTGATAGCAGCACAAGGTTTTCCGGCTTTACTCACATGAGTAGTGGTGTCAAAAGCCATAGGAAGGTGTAGAATGACCAAAGCAGGTGTTTTTCCTCTGTCACCTGCTAAAAGAATGTAATTTAGTGCTTTCATAAAGTTTAAAAGCCTGTCCAACACTTCTGCCAGCTGAATGCAATCAGCTGATTAGCAATTAGGTTTTCAAGGAGCATGAGTGAAGCTGGCCCTCGTCGTGCTTAAAGACTGAATGAGAGCTTTACACTGGCTCGACATTTGAGCATTGACCTGGAATAAACCTTCATAATAGGTTTCCTGGTGGCCAAAAGCAGCTGGAACCTTTTTTGTATGACATGGTTATTTTTCCCCTCATTTTTTTCTTTGTTACCATCAAAAGAATGAAATCATTCCCACAAGATGTTTTTGCACTGGGTAGTTAGGCTCAAGCAGCGGTCACACCTGTTCACATGAAGGAATCTGTAGCCCATTTTAGCCCCTCTGTCAGCCTGAGACCAGCTTAGAGGACAGAGGGCAGGGGACAAGCAGCACTTACACAAACAACTGCATCCCCCTCGAACAATACAAATGCCCTTCGACACTACTGGCTGAGATGGGCAGCTTTGCCCCCAATCCATCTGTGGCCACTGGGGAGCCTGTGGGGATCATGGTTCATAATTCATAGAAGCAGCCAGACATCCAGAGAGAGACAACCCTATGCTTGCCAGGATGAACCAGCCCCTTTTCATTATGCATTGGATCTCCGACTTCAAGACTCAGAAAGCAAACGTTGAATGCTCTGATTTTTCTTTTTTTTTTAGGCCTGTGCATGTGGGTTATTAGCTTAGTCAGATATGCACACACACACACAGTCCCTGTGCTGGCAGTGTATACAGAATATATAGTAATTGCATAAATTCCAGAGTGAAGTTGACTCTACTTAGTGTTTGCATAGGTCAGTGATTAAGCTAGAGAACTCTGGGGATGTGAAGCGGTGACAAACCAACTGCATGACAGGTTTTGATAAATCCTTTCACTGAAGTCTCACTCTTACCGCTCAGTTAAATCCTGCTGCTTTCTCACGAGTTAAGAGTGAAGGCGAATCATAATAGAAAGCTGAAGCCAGAATTAATTATTCTATTCCCTCCCCAGTCATGTCTCACATGAGCTTGTTATTGTTTTCCATGTTGCTCTTCTCCTCTAATGTCGCTCGTCTAAATGTTGAAGCTATTCAAGTAGATACATTTCTGCAACAGAAAGAAGTAGTTTGGGTGGTAGAATAACAGAACAACTACGGTTCAAAGCTTTGTAACTGAACCGGAAACCGACAGGTCCCAGTAGCATTTTCTTTTTTTTTCTGGTTTCATTACATTTGTGCTTGAGTTGTTTTCAGGTTTGGTCATTTTTCAAAGAAATCCTTAAAGAAAATTTTCTTCTTTGCACATTGTGCTCCCAGTGCATGTCACATGTTGCAGGGATGTGTTTGTTCATCGAGGCTGAATTTCTAGGATTTTTATTTTAGTTGCTACTCTTGTTACAAAGAAACGAATGTGCCCTCGAAAACCGAAAATCTCATAAGTTAAAGGACTAAATAAACAATAGTGTTTCTGGCAATGCCACTACAGTTATATTGTGGTAGATTATCCTGCCTCACAGCTTGTCAGAACAGAACTTGGTTGCTGGAAATTTTTTAAGCTGTAAATATAATTAAACTGCTAAGGGAATGTTAATTTTAGGGTCCAGAGCAAGAGACATAGCCATCATCCATGGACTGCCTCAGGAAAGCACAGTCATGCATTTCTACATCGTTGACAAGCAGCTATTTGTATGTTCAAGAAACAAAATTCTAGCTCTTCCCGCTTGCAGCACCACAAAAACTGTAACTTTGCAGTTTTTGTGTTTTCTGAAGCAGGATAAAAGTCTGTTACTCGGTTTTTATGTTCAAAGCTTGGGTCATACACTTGTGGGCAGTCCAGGAAACAGGAAAAGACAAAAGTAGCAAGCAAGAGGCAAGAGTCAAAAACCCCCATAAAAAGTCCAAGAAGGAGAATCTAGAGGGATACAGGAAAAACTGTATTTAAAAAACTGGCAGGGGGTCATAGATGATTGAATCATAAAGTCATGAAAAATGATGGAAAGTTTGGGTCCAACATGAAGTATCCTAATCTTCAGTTTTACATTTTTTACATTTGTCCTTTTTAGTTATATTAGTCCAGCATTTCTAATAATTAATAGGCGCCATCTCACATTTTATACTTTTTTTTTATGCCTCACTACTTCTCTCTTATTTAAATGTTATACACTGTGTGGGGTTAGTACAGCTGTAATTTCACTATGTTTGCATATTGACAATAAAGGTCATGAATGGTGAATAAATGCTGGGTGAGTAATTAGGACACAGAAAACAAACATAGAATAAAAACATTAATAGAAGGAGGGAGAAAAAAACGTGCAAAATTAAAGCCAACATAAAACAGGAAATGAATTTATTCAGTTTTTGCAGGTCGTCGTAATTCATTCGAATTGGTAAAAAACACTGATTATACAGTGCAATGTAAAAGCATTTGTGCCCTTCCTTTGCAATTTTTTAAATAATATTTGCATTTATTAAGCAAAAAAATGTTATCCAAACTTACCTGGCCCTTTGTGGAAAAAATAATATGACTCTAAACTTAATAACTGGTTGTTCCACCCTTGGCAGTAAAAACTGCAATCAAGAATTAGCAATAGCTCACACTAAGCCTTCACAGTGCTTGTGGAGGAATTTTGGCCCACTTTCCTTTGCAGATTTTTATAAAATTCATCTACACTTGAGGGTCCTCAAGCATAATTGGCCTGTTTAAGGTCATGCCAAAGCATCTCAATCAGATTTGAGTCTGGGCTTTGATTAGGCTACTCCAAAAACGCCTTTTTGTTTTCTTGAGCCGTTCAGAGGTGGACCTGTCAGTGTGTTTCTTTGAACTGATCACAGTCCTCTTCAGGATTTTCTGGTGGAGAACAGATTTCATGGATCAATGAGGCAGCAAAATAGCCCCAGACATCACACTACCATTACCATGTTTTACTGCTGGTATGATGTTCTTTTTACAAAATGTTGTGTTAGTTTTATGCCAGTTATATAAAATTTGACCCTCCAAAAACTTCAATCTCATCAGTCAACAGAATATTTTCTCAAAAGTTTTAAGATGTGCTTTTGGTAAATTGTGAGACAAGCCTTTGTGTTCTTTTTGGCCAGTAATGGTTTTCTGTCAAGTCTCTTTCTTATTACCTGATCGTGAACAATACCCTCAACTGCAGCATGTGAGGCCTGCAGTTCTTTAGTTGTTGGCGAGTCGAGTAGTGATAGCATCAGTGAGCTACCAGTGTACAGTAAACATGAACAGATTGCTTTGTGCTGATAATAGCACCATGCAATTCAGCTAGTAGATTTCATCAAAAGCTGAAAGTACCCAGCACTCATTCATGACCCATATCACTGGAAGCTGACACCTGCCACCTTCTGCTTCTGAGTGACAAGGGAATGACATACCTTCACAGAGCTTCCTGATAGTTATTTTCTTGAAATTTCAGGTTATTAACTTAACATTTCGAGTTATTTACAACTTTAGATATAGTTATGAAGCTATGGATGGCAAAAAAAAAAAAAAAAAAAAAAAAAAAAAAAATATATATATATATATATATATATATATATATATATATATATATATATATATATATATATATATATATATATATATATTTCAGTGGCAGAAACAAGCTTCCATACCTTCAGAGATGGTCTTGAAGTAATTCTGGTAGGCTGGCCACTTCTGGGAAGGTTCACCACTATTCCAAGATTTCACCATTTGTGGATAATGGATCTCAGTGTGGTTCATTTGAGTCCCAGAGCCTTAGAAATGTCTTTGTAACCCTTTCCAGACTGATAATAACGCTGTTTAATAGTAATGAGGCCTGGGTGGGGCTAGTGGAACCAAACTCAACTTTCCAGAAAATGTGATTAATCACAGTTAATTCATGAATTAATACTTTTTTCACATAGGGCCAGAGAGATTTTCATTGATTTCTTAATAAAGGGTAAAAATCATTTAACAACTGCATTTTGTATTTACTTATAAAATATTTAATATGAGTACTTGCAGAGGTCTCATCGAGTCAAGAAGACTTTAACTGCTACAACGTCCTCTCATCTCTGGTCAAATCTGGGTCTGGCATCCTTAGCTGGGAAGTTGGGAAGTGCAGCCCAACCCCTAAAAAATGTAGGTATTTATACCATTTTTGCCTGCCATGTTTGGCCCTGGTAAAGTGGAAGAAATTGGATGGATGGATTTGTGCACCTCATCAATCAATCAAATGGTGTAATTGAGCTCATGAAAGGTGCTTAGTCAGGTATGTGATAATCACCATGTTTTGCTTTTTGATAATTAGCTCACAGTCTTGAGATGGTTTTGCTGACTCATTCATTAAAGACGCACTTTTTCCTGTGCCACCTGCGTCAGGATCCAACAGTGCTTTCTCTGCCTCATTTTCCACAGCTGCATTGATGACATCAGATTAGAGTGATGCACACTTTATTAAGCATGCAGTTTGTTTTATGTTTTTGGAGTCATTCCTCGTTTGTCTTTTTTATCCTTTTCAGTATTCCCTTTTGATTATAATCCTTCAAGTTTAAAACAATCATCACATTTCATTTAGTGCTAACTAGCTAATCACACATTTAGTGGTTGTTTATTGACTTTTAACGCTAAATACTTATTGATTCTAGCTTTTCAGGGTCAGTTTTCAATTTAACCTCTTTTCTCTAACTGGTGTTTTAATGGTAGTACTCCTCGTCGAATTCAGGTGTTGGTGACATGCATGTAGAAAAGCAGAAAGCTGCGATTGTCAGGCACACGGCGGGAACCTGGACACAATCGCAGGACACGAAAGTAAAAAAGTTCAGGATGCTTACTGTGAAGGATAAAATAAACACAGTCAGTTGTGAGCAGGTCTCAGAGGAGTGGCACTGCTGGGGGGCAGGTAGGTGGTGTCCTCTTCGTGACTCAGTCTCCTCTAACAACTCACTTTCCAATTTTCTCTTTCTAAAACTGCTTTTCTTTCAGCAGTGGGAATCTAAACACAGAGAGTGAAGGTAAAATGAAGATAGCGAGGAGCCAAACAGAAATACTGCAAGCGGTGCATCAATCTGAGATCAAATGGGGAAAAGCCTCCATCTTAAATAGGTCAGCTGTCATTAGCCCAACTGCAACCGGTCAGCAATGCCTAACAGGTGCAAGTCCAAGAGGGCAGGAACCCAGGTGAGAAAAAACACAGGCCAATCAGGCGATCACAACCCTGAGTCTGTAGTATCAGTGTAATCTCTGTAACAGCCTTCCTGAGTGGGTTTTTTTCTTCCTGATTGGACTTTATGTTGGCTTTCCCCTCCTGTGAGGAATCTAGCATCAGTGTAATCAGTGTTTTCCTGAACTTTATCTCAATATGTAAACAAACAAAAAAAGAAACATGCCATCTTTTATTGAAATACATTAACTGTTTTTACTGTGGCTACAAATGTCAAATGTAAGCAGGAAGAGGAAAAGAGACGGCTTTGCATTAGCCTTGTTAGCTAATAGTTATTTATAGATTAAATATATAAACTGTTTGGCCTTTTCTTTCAGATCTGTCTTAATATTTCAGGCATAGATTTCCCGTCCATAGAAACTAGTTGGAGCTGCTTTGAGCTTTGTGACATGATGCATCATCATACTCAAAGTAGTGATCAGAAGTGTATTCTGTGGTTATGTAGACAGACTCATAATAATAGACTGGATTTATATAGCACTTTTCAATGCCACTATTCATTCACTCTCGCATTCACACACTGGTAGAGGCAAGCTATGAAGCAAGGCTGCCATATCGCACCATCAGCCCCACTGGCCAACACCAGTTGGTGCTGTCCTGCCCAAGGACACAACAACCAGGGGAGAGAGCCCAGGGATCGAACCAGCGACATTCCAGTTACAGCTACGCTTCCCAACCCCCTGAGCCACAGTTTTCATGCTGTGGTTTTTAAATGTTGCTCAGTTGGGCTCACTAAGGAAGTGTCCTGAGAAAATAATACCACCAGCCTGAACTGTTGATACAAGGCGGGATGGCTCCATGCTTTCAGACTGTGACCCTACACTCTGATCTGAATGCCACAGCAGAAATAAAGGCATGTTCCAATTTTCTTTTTTGGTGATCCCATGTGAACTGTAGTATAAGTTTCTTGCTCTCAGCTGGAATGACGTCCAGTGTGGTCTTCTGCTGCTGTAGCCGAGCTGCTTCAAGGTTTGGTATGTTGTGTGTTTAGAGATGCTCTACTGCTTATCTTGGCTCTAACAAGTCACCTACTGTTGCCTTCCTTTCAGCTCAAAAGAGCATGGCATTTCCTCTGATCTCTGACATCGTGAAAGGCATTTTCACCCTGAGAACTGCCGCTCACAGATAATTTCCCTTTTTCATTCTCTGTAAACCCTAAAGAAGTTGAAAAATACTCAGATCAGCCCATCTGGCACCAACATCCATACAACATTCAGAACACACATTTTGATACTCAGTTTGAATGAGCATGTCTACATGGCCAAAAGGCACTGTGATTGGCTGATTAACGAGCAGTTGAACAGTTATACCTAATAAAGTGGCTGGTGAATATATTGTATGGTGTATATTGTATATATTGTATGTATATTTGCTTTTGTTATGTGTTAGGATTAAAAATAATCTTAAAGCTTTGTAAATACCTGGCACCTCACAGCAGACTGACAGTTAAATATGTTGGATGTACTGGAACATTTAGCAGCTATAAAGTTAAGATACCACCCTCAAGAGAGTAAATATTGGACTAAAATTTATTTGGCAGCCAGAAAGACCGCTCCAAATGAATGCTAATGTTGCTTTGTGACTGCTGGATATACAGATATTCAACTGTTTGCTAAATGCTCTCAGTGTCCCCGTTATAAGGCGATAATAAGACTGTTATTTTTAGGTCGTTGTGCTGCTGTGGAGCAGTTAAATCAATCACTTATTTGCTGAAGTCCAGTTTCAGGCATTTACAAATCTGTTTCAATGATTGCAATAGGCTGGTGTGTCCTTGAGCAAGACACAGACTCCAACTACCAACTCAAATGACTTCACTTTGGCCCACACTTTTCTCTTTGAGCACCATGTGCAGAAAGGGAAATAAAATACTCTTGTGGGACTAATAGATATGGCATTATTATTGCTATGAATAATTAAGTATTTTTAAAGCTGTTTGTATCCAGTCATCATTTCCTGCAAGCTCTCAGCAATTCAACTGATTGCCATTGCCACCTATATTAAGAAGGACAGATGTAATGCTGCTATTATCAAACAGTAGACATAATAACTAATAACATGTTTTTATTATAGTCGATAGATTGACAAAGCAGGAATGCTCGCTTGTCCAGTAACGGCGCTCTAGATAACTCTTTCTCGCATTAAACTATTTTATTCCTCGTTTAGTCAAGCACAATGATGAATTGCACTTTATGCTCTTCATTTGTCTCCTCTGTCTTCATCAGCATTTCTTGAAACATTTGCTCATTTTTCTCTCTGGTAGAGTGTGAAAGAATGATTTCTCACGTAGGGGTGGGAAAAAAAATTCAATGACTCCCCTTGCTGGTGTTTCTCCTCCAGCATCTGTCTCCTTTTGTTCCAGCCTGATTCTCTGATACTCTTACAGGTTTTGCATAGTTCCCATGGTTTGATAAAATATCTGTGCATCCTGACCATGAGACTGCATTTCATACTGATTTTCTCCTTAGACTGGAAATAGCTTTTGGGGTCTCCTATGTGATTGCCACCCCCTTTTTGCCAGTGTGTGCATTTGCATCGCTCCTGCATTCATGTGCATGTTTGCTTAATTAGGGGAACCCAACTGCCTTTGTTTGCTGTTTATTTGCTCTTTTCATCTTTCCTCTACATGCATGTCTGTTCCTGTGGGTGCGGAAATGCATATGATTTTAGCAAAAGTAACTACTGTCAGCGAGTCGAGCGTAACCTCTTTGAAGTCATCATTCTCTTCTCTGAGGGAAATTGACATGTTGTATTATGTGTTTGTACGTATGAGTAGAGCAGAAAGACTTTCTTCCAGTTACATTAATCTGTGTATATTTCATAATCTTTTGTGCTTCAGGGCTACATGCATAATGTGACTAAGAGCCTGTAGTTTGCTGAAACACTTTCTTGTGATGAATGCATCGTCACTATATTATAATGCTTTACATGAATACTGTAATACAAATTATGCTCACTGATGCACTCATATTACACTGAGACCGCATGAAACCTCCATCTACCGCCTAATGTACCCATGATTATCTAGCTGAAATTTCCATCTCTTGCTACCGTTAATACATTTCATTCATAAATAACCACTTCCTCCTTTTACTACAGCTGTAATGCATGGTTTACAAGCAGCACTTATCATAAAATCTATATAGTGCCAAGACACCTAAAGTAAACACGTGAAAAAGGTAGACAAAGTTAGCGCTGCGGGAAGTAATCGATGAGCATAAGAGCCTTTCATTACTGCAATTAAAGACATATTCATACAATACAAGATTAAACTAAAGTTCATCAATCCCCCACATACATTTCTACAGTCTTTCTTATTCGGCTCATGCTCAGTCTACATTAAACTTCACAAACCATCTCACTTTTGCTTATTTATACGAGGACTGTTTTAGATATTTACCTGGAGGCAAAAAGATTAAGTATGTGCTTCACAACCTCCTGTTCCTTTCCCTTTTTAAAATGCTGAAATAGTGTCGGGTCCCTGTGGGAGTTTCTAAGGAGGGAACCCAAAACGTAGCAGCTTCAGTGCACAGAAAGCCGCTCCCATGACACATTTGTACCGAAGAAGGGGATTTATCCTGTTTTTTGGGGAAGCAAGATCTGAGATCTCAGCCTCTGCTATACAGCTTGGCACTGTGAGTGCTGGAGGCAAGGCACATCAGCATCGTTTGATTAAAGATTTATACCCTTTCAGACATGTTTTCTCTCATTTTTAGCAAACCTCATCTCCTACGTTTTGCTGAGAGCTGTTTAAAGTGAGGGAGTGGCTCCTGTCTCAATTGTTTTGCCAGTGTTTTGTAGTGGGTAGATTCCCAAACAGAGATGTGGATTTTTAAAAATGTATAAATACACTGTTTGACTGTCTTAAACACACGATAATAAAAGACAATGAGGCAATATTAGAGTTATTTATATTTTTGAATATTGAAATGGTGGAAATGATAATTAGATTTAATAAATTCTTTTGATTTTCAGCTTTGGATTATCTCCAGTTAATGCACGGCTGGAGCAGAGTTGAACTTCATTCACTCTTTTCTAAACAAATGTTTAAAAGCCTCCATTCAGCAGATTTACATTTGAATTGGGGATGGCTCTGCACTGTTTATGAATCCCGGTCCACTATTCTGACTCCTGAACAAATTTATTTAATAAATATCCATCCATATTTATGTGAAAAACATCCTGAACCAAATATAATTATTCTGAGAGATGGCAGCCCATTTTAAAAACAAAAAAATGTATAATGTGGTCCTAAACATGCAAAATCTCAAATGGTAAAGTTGCATTTGAGGATGCCCAATCTATATTTCTCGCAGCACTACGCATAACTAGAGGCCAAATGATGTTATATCCACATAGATGTGATGCTAATTTACTTTTATTTGGACTTCAGATAAAGAGCAACTACTGAAAAAATATGAGCTTTTGTGTTCGTTACACAAGAGACTTTTTCACATGGGCAATTTAGCAAAGGTGTTACTAATGACATTACAAAACACCCATAGGACTGAACGTGCACCAGGGACCTGCAACTGGAGCTGACATCATTATTTCTTATCATGGACTCTACTTACATCATTCATCTCATCAGGTTATCCAATTCAGGGTAGATTGGGATTAGGGCCCATAAGGAAGACCAGTTTGCACAGAGAGACAAAATACCATTCACACTCACATCCACACCTAGGGCCAATTTAAAAATAGCCAGTTAACCAAAAAGTCAATAACTGCTTATCAATGAACCGTGGGGGGAAGCCAGAGTACCCAGAGACAACAGGCAGAACATGCAAAGAAAGGCCCGACCTGATGGTGGATTCAAACCCAGGTCCTGTTGTTGTGCTGCCCATAATTAGCAGCACAGTCCAACTCCAATGTTATGTTTTTTAGATTCATCTTGGTTTCAGGAACCAAACTATTGGAGAGTTATTTGTTTTTAAAAAAACAATACTGATGAATTAAAAGGTAAATATTTTAAAACACTTTGATCTTATTCACCAACGGTTTGGACCAATATATGATGAACTGCACTCCAGTATCACCATTGTAGCACAAAATGTCAGCCAATCACAGTACTGATATCTAACAAGTTCACTATTTAGCTTTTTATCCAGTATTTAAAGGGTGTACGTTTAATTTTGGTTAATTCTTGGCTGAAATGGATACAAATTCCCATCTGTCTCAGCTTAGTGAATCTATGCATGCAAACTAAACTGAAGCGGTAAAAACAGGATACGCTTGGTACCTCCTAAACCAGGACGTGCCAGAGCCTCACTGACGTGTGGGAATAAATTTATGTTGACACATGAAATCAGATACAAAAGCAGCAGATGGGATTTGGGTGATAGTAAGAAAATGCTAATTAATGGTGCAAATCCAGGGATAACACTGCCGTCTCACAGCTGGCCGGCTGGGTCCTTCCAGTGTGGGGTTTATTCTCTTAGCCTGTCTGGGTATTTAGTCCAATGACACACGTTCGGTTAATTGGCTGTAAGCATGAATAGTTATCAGTCAACGGACCCTAACCATCCAACCGACAGCAGGGATATATACATATATTTCTATGCTGCATTCCGTTTTTCACTGGTAAATACAAGGTAAAACCATACAACAATACAACAGGGCACAACTTCCCAATTCCAATAATGAGTCCATCCAAAGAGCATATGCAGTGTCAGTCAGTCAGTCCTTCCCTGATAAGACCTTGACCTTCAGCATGCACTTTGTAGTCAAGTCTGAAGCGTCTGGAGTGACAGCAAGCTCCTTCTGAAACTCTGGGTCTTTGGTGGATTGCTCCCACTGGGTTGGGAGTGAGTTGCTGCCTCCATGAAGGATCTCACTAACTTGCTCTCAAGTGATTGTAAAATGCAGAGATTGACAGCTGAGTTGGTGCAGTATGGATGTGACTGCTGTACCGGGCTAAAAGGAAAAGGAAGATGCACCAGAGGTCAAAGCTTACAATTTACAAGTCATCTGTGTTCCAGCACTCACCTATGCTCATGAGGGCTGGGGACTGACTGAAAAGGTGAGATCGTGAGTACAATGAAATGGGCTTTCCTGCCTCGCCTTGGAATCCCTCAGGAGCAGCTGGAAAATGTTATTTTTTTCTTTTTTGTTCTTTTTTTGGGAAAGGACGTCTGGAGTACTTAGTGTGCCAATACTGCTGCCTGACTTCAGATAAGCTGCAGAAAATGGTTATATGACTGACTGGTACTTTCATACAGAGAGTAGCTGCCATTGTTGCCTCTGCAAAGTGCCCTGGTATCCTTCTTGCTGCTTTTGATTTCATTTCCAAGTGAGGGCAGACGTTAAAAATGCACTCAAAGGAAGGCCTAAAAAACTTTTTGTTATGTTCCCAGCCCTGGAGTCACCTGGCCATAACATGAGACATGACTCCCAACTCCACATACCTGGGGAAAAGCTAGCAACACAAACAACTAAAGATGCTAAGCAGCGGCTTCTGGCTTGCAGTCGTGATACTAGGTGCATAATTTAGCTCGGACTATTAACTAATGACTTTGACTCAAGATTTCTTACACAGAAACACACAGAGCTAATAGCAACATGACGGCTAGTTGTTGGCTTTGACCAGGAGAGGAGCGAGGTTGTTGTCAGCTGTTGGTTCAGAGGCTGCTGTCCATCCAATCATCCAATCCAGGCGCGGGAATCTATTCAAATCAGCCACTCAGCAGTCACTTGTCTCAGCCAACACACACATGCACACCTTGAAGGAAGGAGAGAAAAAAAACACATACACTCACACACCCACATACACTCTGATGGGAGGAGCCAAAAACAACACAGCAGATACATGATTCTGAATCATAACGTTGCAAATGGGGTCCATAATTGTAAGCAGTCAAATTTAATCCACAATGCTAATCCAGAAAGCCAAAAACGTGAGGAACAACACTGGTGATAGACGGGCAAAGTGTAACTGATAACTGATAGTTGAAGGAGAGATGTTTTAAACACGCAGGTGAAACCAGTGAGGGTGGGGCAAATAAGGTGGGAAATGCTCTCAAAGAGACCCAGAGATGCAGAAAGTAAGTCAAAAGAACAAAGGGAAGTATTTGAAAAGGAAAGGCATCAGATGCACGCATACAGTAATAGGGAGGGGTGGGGGGGGGTGGAGGGGCACTGACGGGAAAGCACAGGCGAGACAGGGAAATGCTGAAGACTGAGATAAACAAGTAAAAACAAGAGGAAAGCAAAGGGCAAAAAGACACAGTGACACTTCTATCCCTGAAATATAAGCTCATTACAACTACAGAGGTCTGCAGCTTAAATTAACCAAAGCGAACAGGATCACACCATTACCAAATCGAGTTTTGCAAACAAGTATCATCAAGCAGTGCTTGTTGTTGCTTCTCTCTTTGTCTGTCTGTGGCAGTGCTGTAAAACACAGATCTTACTGTATAATTTGCTTTAACCAGAATTGTTACTGAGTTGTTCTCTTACACACTGTTTTCTTCCTTTCTGCTTTATTTTGTCATGGAAAAAAAGGTACCCATTATGTACACACTAATTGCACTGTAATTTTCACACTATAATCTGTTGTCACCAGATAAACTACAAACACAGGCCTTAATGTGCTGTGAAATTGGTAGAGGGGTTAGATTTTGCTTTCCTCAACTGGAAAAACTGGTTCTCGTGCTTTTCATCTTGCTGTTAGTGTCCCCATTGGTCTCTACGAACGGCGGGAGCATGCAACAAGTCTGAGTGAAATCTGCGAGGAATGTGAGATTTGGCTTGGAAATGTGGGATTTTACTAACGGAGGTTAAAACGAGAGAGACGGGTCAGAAGAGAATGAAAACAGAAAATGTAAATTATAGCTTTGGATAAAACAAAAATACCTCCTAGAAAACGCTAAAGATCATAGACTAATGATATATGAGTAGAGTCATTTTGCTCTAAAGACTATTGGCTCATATTCACCTGAGTGGGCTGTTTTCTACTGGGGGTGTCAGTCTGTCTGTGCCCCGCAGCCTTGGATAACATCGATGACTTTTAATTGGTCTCTCTGTCAGAGAATCAAAATGCAAAGCCTGCACTCAGACCTTTAATTCTCCACTGGTTTCCAGGAGTAAGATCTTTAAGAAGTTCCACATTTTTAAAAAGTCATAAGATGCAAATGAGCAAGTACAAGGTGAACGTGTCATCCAAAACATTTCTTTATTACTCATACCTATATATACATACATCAATTGGATGCAATGGCATCATTAAAAGTGTAATCTAAAGAAATGTTGTATTAAATATTAAGAATTGTTGTTTGGCTACAACCATTAATCAAAATGAAGTTAGGTAAAATGTGTAAAATGTTGAGTCAGAATGCAGTAATTTGCAAATCTTATAAACCCATATTTTATTCAAAACAGAACACAGAAAACATTCTGAAGTTGATGACACGGACACATCTTAATAAGTTGGGATGGAGGTAACAAAAGCAGGAAATATAACTGGTGGTAAAATCAGACAGCTGGAGGAACATTGCCCAGCTATTTTGATTAATTGGCAACAGATCAGCAAGATGACTAAATATTAAAAAAAATATATTAGAGATGCAGTTTCTCAAAAGCAAAGATCGACAGAGGTTTATCACTCTGCACAAAACCGCATCTAATAATTATGGAACAATTTCATATAAAATTATGAAAGTTTTGAATATTTCATCGTCCACCGTACATACTATCACCAAAAGTTTCTATGAATCTGATGGGAAAGGCTGAACATTTTAGGTGGACTTCTGCCATGGAAGTCATTGCATGGGCTCAGTCACATATCCATTAAACACTGTCTGTTTGCTGTGCCATCCACAAAGGCAGGTTAAAGCTCTATTGTGTAAAAAGGAGAAAGTCATATGTGAACATGACCCAGGAATGCTGCCGTCTTCTCAGAGCCAAAGCTCAGAGGCAAAGTAAAAAACTCTTCTGTGATCAGATGAATCAAAATCTGACATTCCTTTTGGAGAATGCGGATGCAGCATCCTCTGCACTAAAGAAGTGTCATTATGAGATCCAAACTGGTCTCAAAGAGCAGACTCAGATGGCAGTTGGCAGGATTAAATGATTTATTTAAGGTGGTGAGGATATGAGGAAGTATACAGTGGCTTCCTAGCAGGACAGAGATAGTGTTCAAGATGAATGGTGCATGATACTGAGTATCTGGGGTTGTTTAATGGGCCCTATTTGTTAAAGACGCGAGAGAGAACTGGTCATGGGTCTGGCTGGCGGCTGTCCACAGATTCTGGGATGGAGCTGAGAGAGCGGGTAGATAGATGGCTGGCAGGCGAATTCCTTTCCTTGCATATTTTGGCTGGCGTGTTGAGGCTTGAGTAAACCAATTCCCAGTTGTGAATTCAGACAGGTAACTATGTGAAGAGCTGAACAGCAAGGTAAGGCGCTTTAAACTCAAACAAAAACAAGCCTAATTGTCACCTGACAAAGAGGATCTAGCAACAAACTGCAGCACAACTCAACCCTCAAATACTGGTCCATTAATTGCATCCTTATGAACAGGTGCAGGAAGGACAGAATTGCCAGGAAGACTCCACCCCGGTGCCTGGCAGAAACACCAAGCCAGCTCCGCACCTCCACCTGAGCATGATTATAAAGGAGTATGAAGACAAGGGACACAAACAAAAACCAACAGGAAAACAAAACCCATCACTAACCTGCCGAGCCATGACAAAGAGCGGTGCCATCTGCCTTTTTAACAGCACTCAGTTCAAAAGCCTCCATCCTCAATGATGTATAGAGATGCATTAGCACAGTTGCAAATCTGAAAAGTCACCATCAATGCTGAAAGCTATACGCAGGTTTTAGAGCAACATTCTTGCAGTTAGGTGACGTCGTTTTTAGAAAATGCTTTGCGTTACAATTTGCAATACAACCTAACCGCATGCAACTGCTGTTACAACAGCACGGCTTCACAGTAGAAGGGTCACGGTCTTAACCTTTCACCAGTTTAAAATATTTTGCAGACTGGAGCAGGGATCAAACCGCCAACCTTCTGATGGTTTATCCCCTGAGCTGCAGTCACGCCTAAACCCCATGAATATGGGTTCATAAGATTTGCAAGTCATCATATTATGTTTTTATTTTCACAGCATCTGAACTTTTTTGGAATTGGGTTTTGATGTTGGTTATGTTGTCTGCAGACTCATCTCAAGCGAGTTAGAGAGGAATTCAGTGGATGGAGATTCATTACTGAGGAAATTTGATGGACCTACTCACAAGCACATCATTGTTGATTTGATGCCTCCGGAAATAGAGGTCTCCTCTCTGAATTGGAAAGGGTACCAGTTGCCAAGATTCAGGCAACGCTGGGGAGCCAACCTCTGACCCTCATAAGAGGAATGTGGCTTGTCTCAGCAAGGACGCTTTGTTTGGAGGGAATAACAGGTGCCCAAAGGCCATGCAGGGGCCTCAGTATTTAAAACAGCTCTGGGAAGCAGATATACCACCATGGGGATTGTTTACCAGAGATAATATAACATGACAGTCAAAGAAATTGTGTTTTGTTACAACCTGCCTTGTTCTTCTAGCCCTGGCCATGACTCAGAGAAAGTTATAATAATGTTTTTCTCTGTAACATAATAGTAGCAAGGCAGCATCAAAACACAATAAACTGCATGAGTCATCTGATTTTATACAGATACCTTAGAGGTGAAAAAGGAAAGTGAGCATACCTGGCTACTAATGTAGTAACCAGGTCCTTTTAATGGGTCAGATTTGATTAAGGAAGAAGATGATGAATAAGTAGACAAAAATACTTAAGGCCGCTGTTCTTCTCCTTCAATGAATAATCCAAAATCTATGAATACACAAGTTAAAAAATTATAACCAGATGTTTTCCTACTTTACTGGAAATCACTGTACTGTATGTGCACTCCAGAGCCCCTCCCACACGCGCATGCTTTCCATTTATCTGACGCTATCTGAATGTGTTGGCTTCATATTTGAATGCACACGCTGATTGCTTTTCAACAGAAATCGTGATTGCAATCTTGCTATGTTGGATGTAGTAACATTTACATTTCGATCTGATCTGTGTACATTAACAAAAATTACCAGTGTTCCTGAACTCATTGAAAACACGATTGTTTCGCAGTAAACAGCATAAACAGCAATAAAAATTATATGAAAGTTTGTTTATTATAAAACAGACTTCCAATTAGAGCCCCGTCCACATACAAAGCAATTTGGTCTTTTATGCATTACTGCAAAATCTCCAGTGTTAAATTAACACTAGAAAGTGTCTATATGTGTCCACTCTTTTGAGTGTTAAATTAACACTTTTGACAGTGTAATATTTCTAACAGTAAGCTAGTCAGTGTTAAAGATTAACAATGACTAACATTAGCAGTGTTGTTTTTCTAACACTGAAATATTACTAGCATTTTTAGTTATTTTCCAGTGATAGAAAATCAGCACTGCTCAGTGTCATTGTTAATCTCACTGGAAAATCAAGTCGGTTTCTATCATGGAAAGTATATGCAACCATGACAACCTGCTAGTGACTAAATCAATCACATGGAAATTTTCGGTGCAGCACTATACACCTCTTTGAGACCAGTTTCACCTTGTACCTTCAAGAAACCTCCAGCAACCAGCTGCCAACCAGTTGGGGACTGCCAGCAGGTTGCTGACTTGTCTCTAGGCTTGTGTGACTGGGGCCTTAGCAACAAATCTTTGCATGAATAGCTAAAGGTGCTCTGTCTGTTTTTTGAGTTAAGGATTATGACCAGGAAGTGTTGGACTCACACTCCAGAATGCCAACACAAGGAGTGCATCTGGGGATTTTATTTAGTAAATGCAGAAATGTGCACAGATGTTTCTATATAGGCTGACTAGGTGGTCTGTGGCTGAGGAGACAAGGAAGAAGTAAACAGCAGATAAGCAGTATTTTTTAAGAGATGAGGATCCAGAGACACAGTTGATTGACTGCCAGCTAACATAATGAAGATCTAGAGCACAAACGAGAAAGGAAACACAAAAGCAATGAACAACTAAGGTATTTTTACATGCTACCACCTTGACAGCTGTAAAAATCTGGACGAGAGTGGGCAGATGTAGGTTGGTGATTAGATGATGAAGCACAGGTGTGCTATGCCAGAACTCCATCTGGCACATTGAGAAGCTACACCTCCAAAAGGACCTCACAAACAAAGGAAAAGACAACCCAAGGCACACGCATCCATATCATCCCCCCTCTAGTCACATCTTAGTCCCTCCCAGTAACAATGCAAGCGGAGGAGGCAATGGACATGAGAGAGGAGTTTAAATGTCTAAATGAGACATCCTTGCCTCACTACCTCATTTGAGGTGTGGCAAGTCTGCATCATTAATTCTTAGACTGACAAATCAATAAATGCTTGTTGTATTTTATGAAATGCAACTTTATTCATGGCATGTTTTCTATTTAGGTTGCTTTCAATTAGATTTATGATATGGAGCAACGTGACAAAATACCCTGACTTTTTTTAAAAAAACACTCACACAAGAACACTGGAGGGCACAAATTTTATCTGCAGCTTAAATAACTGAAACAACTAATTAATAAAGTCTTGGTTTGTTCCATTTAGCGGTGTTCCATGCCTCTTTTGCACTTGAAGGTAAAAACACTTTAGCGAGGGATACACCTGCTCATCCTCTACTAAAGCCCCTCTACCTCCCCCCCCCCTCCCTCCTCTCTCCTCCCCCCTCTGCAATTTAGGAATTGAGATATCCTTCAACGTGGTGTACTCGGATTAATTTCCGGATCACAGGCAGGTGGATGCAGGACAGAGGAGACAAGCAGACACAATTTAGAGAAATGAGAAATCCCTGCAGTCTTGGTCAAAGAGAGAAAGGGGAAACACACTGACCAAGGAAGGGACACACGGAAAGCAGCCAGCTGACACCAGAGGACATCACTTGGACCGTATGAGGAATATTAAGTGACATATGTACGACTGACAGACATGTATAACAGACTGATGGAACCAGCAATGTTACTACACCTTGGGCTAAGGTTTCACATTTCTGCATAACAAGTACATAAGCTGCTTATTGGACCAGAATTGGCTTCTACCTGAGGTGTAATATTCTGTTGGCAAACATCTTAAACTAAAAAGCTCAGAAAAAAACATTTCCCCTATTCAGGAGATAAATATAAAAACAGCCTTTTAGTTTTAAATGCATCAAAATGCATCATACTGCACAGTGAAGGTCAAATTTCCAAGCAAAGCAACAATAAGCAAAATGTTTTTCAGTGCATGCCAGGGGACTGTACAGTTCCCCTTTTCATTTCCAAACAGCATTCATATGCTTCTGTAATATGTTTACAAGCCATTTTTTGTTAAAGAAAGGCAACATCTTTGGAAGGCACAGAGCGATGATTAGGATAGCTGGGGAGCGTTCAAAAGCTCTGATGGAGCTCTGGGTTCACGTTATGTCTCGCGCTTCAAAGCAGCGTGGACGTCTTTATGTTTAAACCAGTAGGTTTAAATGTTTCCCAACTTCAACCACACGCTTTGAGTTGCCTAAACATACAGTTCAACTCATACTTCTGTTGGCACAAGCAAATAACACTGGGAGGATTTGCAGATTGCTGGGCATGAACATTTTGTAACATGGTACACGTGTCTGCTAAAATGGGTCCTAATGATATTACTGGAAAATTGATATAATTTGATGTAATTGTGTGCTTGCTTTCCCGGAAATTGGACTGTTCAAGGGGAACTCTTGTTTTTTTGCTTTTTATTTTATTAAGTTTAAGCCAAAAAACCCTCTCCAGCACAGACATGCACAGCAGATTCAGTAATAACGGCAGGAAATATGTTTAAACTATAAAGGGCTAAAGGAAAACATACAATAAAAAACTAAGACTAAGCAAAGATCAAACATGTCTGCTAGTTAATCCTATGACATTAAATGAAATACTGTTTCCAGGACATGTGTTAATTTAAGATAACCAGTCGTGAGTATCGTGTCACATGACTCATTACTGAGGCTAAAAGAGAAGCTTTAAAAAAAATAGCCATTAACCTATAGAAGGAGGTTCCTCAGGTCTGCAGGTAAATAAGGTGGACAAACCTTTTCTCTTTTGTGGGGAAGGGAATTGAACTCAAGCAATTTAATCTGGTGTAAAGTTGTGGAATCAACTCTGCAACAGTGCCTCCAGAAAATTCACATCCCATAAGACTCATTAGAAAGCTTTCTCTCTAAAGTCTAAAGCCATGCCACTGTTTTCACTGCTCATATGCTCTCTGAAGAGTTGCAGGTTAAACTGCTGGAATTGTGGAAACTGGGATGATTGGATCCCCCCTGTGCTGTAAAACAGCTAAACTGTCTTCCTTTCTTTCTGAGTTATTTGCATTTTTTGACATTTCCACTCCACGTCTGGGTTATTTTTAAGCATTACCCATTTCTACATCTCACAAGACACTCAAATCTTATATGCATATTGCTGAAATACCAGCTCTTGGGATATTTTGAGTTAGGGTCTGGCTCGTTGGGTCCTTTGGCATCCCAGGCCCTGAGATCAAGGATCAAGGATGAAACCAAAAAGATTAAAATGTGTGTTTATTTTCCTGTCCAGCATTTAAGATCCTACATTGTCCTTTGCAGACATGACGTAAGATCTCCTCATCTAAATCTCTCCACGATAGCAAGTAGCGTATTTTCTAAAATGTCAAACTATCCATTTAAAAGCGATACGTATTTAATACACTCATGGAAGATTTCTGAGTTTCCTGAGTTCAAAGCCAGTTTTCCTGTCATCAGATTCACTGCTAAGATTTCTTTCAAACCTGTAACAAGAGGTGCATACAGAGGAGGTACATGTATATGTACCAAACACTGCACACACTGAGTTTTATGAGTGAAAGGACAAACACACATCAAGGTTTTCTGGTTAATGTCACACATTAGAAATTACGGGCAGCAGAGTCACTCGCAGGTGTTTTCAGGAATGTAAACAGGCCAGTTTGCCGTCTACGCATTAGACCAGATTAATGTTTTGTTGTCCTCGTGCAGTTGCCAAGGCTGCGGGAAGATGAATGAAATGCAACTTGATTCTGCAGAAGTGAGACACAAGGATACACAAAGAGGGTGATTTAAAAGGGTTGTCTAATTAGAGATAGAGATATGTCATCCTTTTCATTATCAATCCATGCAGACACCCGACATGAGAACAGGGTTGACACGGGTGAGTAATTGCATTACCCCTCACCTCTATCTCCCTTATACACTTTAACAGTATGCAATGAGCGAGCTGATTCCCCACTGAGCAGGAAGAAAGACAAACAACTTCAGCACGACTAAGAGAAAATACTAATTCATCAGTTTAATGTAACATTTAGATTAGATTACGTCTGACAACTTTCCCGGACAGTTTCAGACGTTTTTGTATTTTTTTAAGGCAATCATCAGTTTTCCATTTATTGGAAAATGGGAACTGATACAAAAAGGATGCCTGGTAATTATTTTACAAAGATGAGCTACATTCTTGCAATATCAAGTCATAATGTGATTAGGTAGTATTAGAGTTTTGCTGCAATGTTATTTTTTCTTATGGCTTAATCTACTGAAGTTAAGGATACAGCTCAACCCATGTAGGATTCTTAGGCTAATACTGATATATTGTGATGTGACCCAGCTATTCATTCTTGTCCTCTGTGCGAGACATGAGTCTGAGACCTCTACGTCAAACAGAATTTATGCAATCTGTTTAAGTCCTGGGCTTTCTATTGGTGCCACATTCGTGGAGGTTTGACTAACAGACAACGTGCATTTTCTTTTCAAAAGGACTGGGATTACACCAACACACATACACATACATTTTTTGCAGATATTATGTTTCTATTGCTAAAAATCTAATTGTTTCTTCAATATGAGATTCTTAACTTCAGCTTAGCTGGATTGCAAAAACGGAACAGTTATTTTAACCCTTTCAAAACAAAGCTTTAATTCAGCATCCTTTGCAGTGGACAGCAGGAGTTACTAACTGATTTTCTTCCAGCATCCACACTTCAGGAAGCAAAGGGCTGGGTGAAGCAGGAAAAATGCTCTGAATTGTAAAAGGGGAGTCGGACTTATAGCTGTCAGGGGATGAGGTGGAGGAGGTGAAAGCTCAGAGGACATGCAAGCTTTCAAGGAGCCCGAGCGAGGACAATGTGATGGCACCCACCCTCCAATATGGATAAGAAGCAACGTGTAAGCCACGGCTCTGACGTTTTTTCATTCCAATGTGCAGAATGGAAAATAAATGAATACACTTACACACGCATAAATGCAGAGTAATCAGCTAAAAGTTTCATTCCTCAAACTATTTACTCTTTTAATTTATATGATTAATATTTGCTAAAAGTGCACTAAGCCATGCTTCGCCTTTCTTTATCACTTCAGTTTCAATCCTAATGAAATTGATATGAAAGACTTAAACATGCAGGATGATGCTGACCACAACCTCCGAGACTGTCGAGGCACACAAACCAGAGGGAGGTGCTCATCTTCGCAGACACCCTTGAAACTGAAAGCATTCTTCACCATATCTGTGTACATGGTGTGACTCAGATACCCGGGGATCCACATATACTGGGTCAAGTCAAAACAGATTCTTCACGATTAAGCAGTCCATCAAAGAAACAAATGGGATTGATTCCTCTGATACAGGGAAAAAAGAATCATGCCCTCTGGAAGGTGAGACCTCTCTTAAACAGACAGTGTCACTCTGCTGAGACGATGGAGAGCCTGTGGAGATAAGCTGATGTTTCCTTTCTCTCATCTTCAGAGCCCAAGCTTCCACAATAATGACTAGCCACAACAGACTTCAAGTGTTGTCACTCTGCCCTGGGCTGTGAGCTTTCACCTCCCTTTTTTATCAATAAGGTTGACCTAGGAGAAGTTATTTGTTAAAACATTTATTTTTAGTGTTCAGATGTGTTTCCTGTTTCAGGAACTTTTTTAAAGTTCATGAAATTCAAAGGAAAATGAAAACAGTATAATTACATCATATCACATCATTCTGTTATCAAGGAAAGGTCCAATATCCACTACAAGGGACAGGAGATCAATCAACCACAACAACACAACAATAAGGGTCAAGACTTTGTGTCCTGACACACAAAAATACACTGATTTCACTAAATTTGTCCTCTGTAGCTATTTATTTGCTTGTTTACGCACTGCTGACTTTGCTCAGATCAGCTGACTCTTGTGTTTGTGGCCTTCCAAACACATGTGTTTCCGCTTTGATCTATCAAACCCCCTTTCCAGTCTTTTAATAATGTTGCAATACTTTGTGTCTTGTTTTATTTAACAGAAACAAGACCCCTCAAACCCTTTGTGTCCTAGACAACGTAGAATCAGGATCTTTGTATTAGTGAGTCATCCAAACAACTCAGCAACATATTAATGACTTCTGTCGTTTGTGGATGGGCCCTCTTAGACGTTTTCTTGGCTGAAATTCGGTCTATTTTCAGCATCTTCTTCCATCTGTTTGATGGTATTTGTCTCTGACTACTGGAGAACCTCAGCATGATCTTTTATTGAAAACAATTGAACTCTAATACTAGCTAATGATATCAGAGAGTATTTGCTAATATAACTTGGTTGGGCCAATAGTCTTGAATTACTTATTTTTTCAAAGCTTGTACAGGACAGTAAGCCTACAAACAACAACACTCTGTGACGGTGCACTACAATGAAACCATACTCATGCTGGAACTGTCTACGTGCTGATGTTTAGCTGGTGATTTAATCGTGTTGGCCTGCCAATATTTGTTATACAGCACTGATCACATAGTTTAGTTTTTGCAGAAATAGGGCAATAAAGCAAAAAGGCAAAATCCAATTTTATTCAGGTTCGAAATTCATTTGAAGGCGAGACAGTTAAGTCAAACCCCTCAAAACCACAAATATCAATTCACAGTAACGCTACAGGAAAAGTCAGACGATCGCTAGGATTCCTCCACTGTCAGTAGCAATTCATCTACTTGCTTGTTAAGATATTTCAGTCTGGGCCCACTACACAAACCTAAAGCTGTGAAGTGTAGCCAACAGGCATCAAATCATTGGTGGAAATATTTGGCTTTACTGCTTGAAAAATGATACCAAATAAATTATCAAACATCAAAATAATGACTGAATGATTTTCAAAACATTAATACATGTTCTAGTCTAGCAAATAACATTAACATTTATATATCAGTGCCCTTGAACGCACCAATGGGTAGTTTTCAAAATAGCCTTTACTTGCATATGATGCATTATGTATCACTGACAAAGTCAGCAAGTTGCTCATAGTGATGGATTAGCTGTCTGGAACAAGTTTCAAACCTCTACAAACTTATTATAGTGCACTGGAATGAATGGAAAATAATGGCTGGCAACAAGATAGGATATCAATCTACAACCTTATGGTTTGCTCTGGAAAATAGCCAGTAATGCAAATTAGGACTATACATGCTTTGTAGCTAATGGGTTGGAGGATATAGAAGAGCCATTATGATTCTTTAAAGGCTTCTCTGATGATATGGTGTGAGCGAAAGAAAACCATTCAGCCCCACTAACATTAGCTGTGATGTTTGAATATTTTGCAGTGTGCAGCCCTTGGAGGCGTGGCAGGTTCACGGGAGGTGTAAGCAGCCCATTAGAGCGGCCCAGCCTTGCTTGAGGGAGGTAATCTTGTTTCACTTTGCAAATGCATTTGCTTCCACTTAATTGCACCAGCAAGCCGTGTTTCAGAGGGACAAAATTAAAAAAAAGAAAAATGAGTGATTGTTTTGGCTGCTTTTGACCCCTCGTGAATGTTGGGGTTAATCTGATTAAATTACTGACTGTTTTATTAAATCACAAAGATTTGGTCTTGGAAACACCGGTGACGTAAGTGGGGGAAACAAGGTTTGAACAGTTGTAATGGGCAGTGTGAAAGCATAGCGTTTGATGGATATCTTAAAATATTATCCTTCACACCGAGGACTTTTAAAAATAGGACTGAGTCTTTTTATAGGGCCGAGTGACTCTGATATTTGCATGGTTGAGTCAGACGCTGCAGAAACTTTGTCTGCAGAGCATGATAAGCTGCACCTCCAGATTCAGCCAGACAGCAGCTCGACAAACTAATAATCGTTCACAGAGACAGACTTAGGGCTCTCTAAATGTTTGCCATTTCAGTGATATAAGGCTTGTTTTTCAAAAGAGAGCATCAGTTTGACCTAAATGTTAGATATTTCTTCACCATGGATGTCACAGCAAACATGAGAAGATTCTTTAATCTGCACATCTTGACTCATTAATATTTTTACATCAACAAAGGATCAGAAAACTACCTTTGATTTGAAAACTGTGGTGCATAATAAGCTCATGATCAGGTGATTTCAATTAGCTCTGCAGTGGTTTTTATCTCATAACACATGATTTTCAGGCCCACTCTTTATGGCTCAGTCACACAAGAGTAAAAATGGGACTGCAACTTCCTTGCAACAAGGAAAAAAACTGTGCTTGCATTAAAATTTTTCAAATTGTTGCAGCAACCAAAGTTAGTACGTTCCACTAGGAAAGTCGGAACATTTTGGAAAAACAGGATTGGTTTTGCTTCTTAGATTTTTAATTTAGGATTGGTGGGGCTGGTTCAAATTTCCAAGTGCAAAAATCCAAGTTGATGGGGTACTCCAGATGAAAATTCCAACAAGGAACTCAAAAATTCCAACTTCCGACTTAGTCTGGACCACACTGTCTGACCCAGAGATTGGTGAAGGTTTGCAAATAACTGCCAATAAATTTCTAGGATTGCCAACACATTGCTGTCAACCTGCAGTAACTATGTAACTATTTGTGAAGGAATTTCTGCTTTAAATCTGTGAAGTTCTGGCTGGATGTAAGCAGTTAATGTGAATTTCTGTTTCTGTGTATGTAGATGGCAACAGATTTGCAAGTTTTACCAGTTTATCGCAGTTAATTGGTGTATTATCACAAACAGTTTGCATGCAACTGCCAAAGTGACCCCATTCAACCACAAATTAACTACCTGACTGACTTTTATTACCTGTTATCTTATTGCAGGGATTTTTTGCGTTTTGGTGCTTGCTTTGAAGATACCAACTACTGCAAGTGGCCACAGTCCTGGCTCCCTTCTTCAAAGCCACCATTTGAAAGGCAATGAGATTGCAAGTTCGTTGCACACGGTTGCAGTCATTTAGGTCATGCTGGAGACTCCGACTACTGTTTTTCCTACTGTGACTGTAGCATTAGCTACATTTCCACACCTGGTGGGAAGAGGTGCTCTTCAGGTAAGGTTACCAACATGAGTACAAACTGTGCTGTGATCTGTTTGATGATGCAACAAAGATCAGTTTAGGAGGCAGGAGGCTGTAACATAACTCACTCATTATTCACTCACAAATTAAAACCAAGATTTTGCCTTGTGTTTAATTTAGATGAGCTTTAGTTATTTAGTCATAACATTTTGTGACTACTTTATATTTTTGCTGTGAGACCAGCGTCTAAAAGGAGAGCAATCACTGATTTATATAAATCAGACATTGAACATCACTCCCAATAAAGACTGATTCTGCTTTGTATCCACTTTAAAATATTCAGCAGCTTGCTAACATGTTTGTCATTGCAACTTTATGATACTGCAAAGTAAGTTTGTGGTGTACTTCTTAATTTGTCCTTCACAGAAAAGAAACCCAAATGTCTGACATTTTATAGAGTGAATGTCGGCTATTTGAAATGAACACAGGGTTAAGAGGTCAATTTCAGTTGGTGACACAACATTTCTGACTTTTACATTTTGATTAAATGGCACTGATGCAAATTTCTGTGGTCCTTCAAATGTTTGCTCACTAAATAGAAATGTTTAATTTTGAAAGTTTAGCTAGAAAGCCAATAAATTGCAGGTATGCATCACAGCCTTCTAGATTGTTCTCAATAAACACCACCTGTTTTTAGAGCCACCCGGTTCCTCAGTCAGTTGATTTTTTTTTTTCAAAAAAAAAAAAAATGGTGCAAGTCAGCCTTGGAAAAAAGAAGTCATGAAATTCAGAGCAGTCTCGCCAGAGCAGGTTTGGGTTGAATGGAGCAGCTAGCTAATCTCCATATGAAATGCATACAACAAAGGAGAAAATTAGCTGGAAAGAGTAATTGTTTAGAATAAAGTGCAGGGAAAGTAAGCACAAGAGAGTGAAGGCAGCACAGCAGCAACACGTCAGCTTTAATAATGAAGTACTCTGCAAGTGTCCCGTGAGTTCACACGAGGAAGCTATTTTTGCCCACAGTGATAATAATAATAAAAAAAATTACAGTCGGCACATGGCACAATTAATTCTCTGTTGATTTTTAAAACAGGATAAGATTAAAGAGTTGTGGCCAACTAGAGAGTGGAGTTTGTCAATCAAAAGGCTGTTTAATGGCAATAAAATACTTTACTATTTGATGGTGTAAACAGTCGACAGTCATGGGAATCATTTGATTATACTATTTCCATCAAATAACAATAAATAAGTCTGAAGACAATAACTAAAAAAAAAAAAGAAAAAACACACCATTTCAGTAAAAGCATACCCCAAAGCCAACACAAATCAACAACAAATTAGGTTGGTGTTACCTAAGGCATGTCACAATTTTTTAATGTAAAGTGAACAAGAGAGCAAAGGATGAAAACACTGAGCAGGGGAAGGTATGCAGGGACTCTGGAGTCCCTGACATGGCCTCGGGCTGGTTTCAGAGTCATTTGCATTCTTTCAAATAGTCCTGAAGCCAAACAATAGCAGACAACATGCCTTCTTTTTCTACTGCAGGCTGCAACAGCAGCCAGCTCTGCACCACCCAGCGATGCCTTCTTGTAGCTGAAGCCGCATTGTCACAGACACGACATGAGGTGAAGGCAGAACTGGGCAGAAACAGAGCTTATTGTTATGGTAATTCCTGTTTGTTTGGAGATGTGGTGTAAATGTAGGTGTGGCTAATTGCACTAGGTTCTGTAGGTCACCACCAGTGTGCATAAACTCTACAGCTTGTTATTCAGAGCAGCCCCAGGGTGCTGAAGAGATAATGTCAGCACGACTTGGGCCAACAAACGGAAGACTGGTCATGTCCCAGACTGGTATTAAACCTTCAGGGCAAAGATGCTCCAATCCAGCCACATTCCAGAGTCAGGAGGCTTTAGTGGTCCCTCCACTGCAGTGCAGTCGACTGTGTTTAAACAGTCTTAATCAGATCTGTGTGTTGGACTGTTGACGGCAGGGCTAGATCTGCATTGTTGCCTTTAACAATGAGGAGCTTTATGGCTGTGGTGTCAGGTGACACCTGTAAGGTGCTTCTTTCACAGTGTGCAAACAAAGTATTAGTAAGTCAGTTAGTGAGCAAACTTTAGGTGCCTTTTTCGAGACAGCACTGTTTTCCTGAGAGAAAGGACAGCAGGGAAGACAATGTGCAAAAACATGGAAAAATTCTGACCAAACACTACTAAAGTATCATCCCGGTAAAAAGCAATTACAGTAAAATGCTATTTTAATTAGAAATCATTTGGCCCAATATGCCCATGGTCTGTCATGACGTTTCATTTGTTAAATTCTTTCTCTCGAGTAATGTGAAAATCTGTAATTCAGCTCTGTCTGCAAAATGAGCCTGGTTGCTTGGTTTCTGTCCCTGACGTTTAGAACTGACTGATTTGATCACCACAAGATATGAAAGATGTTCTATCTATAATTGTTTTGCAAGAGATTCAATTAAAACATCTAACAAACATCAAGCAATCATAAAAAGTCTAAGGAGAAATCAACCGGCATCTGACAGCAGATATATTTTGAAAATGTGATGACTGCAACTTAAGAAGAAAAACAGTACGCGGTAAAGCTGCTCCACCACTGTGCAACTTGAGGCAATCGATAAATTCAGCAAATAAATGCAAAAGGACTGTCAATGCATGCTGTGTGTTGGTGTTTGTGAGCCACTGTCACGATTGGGACCAGAGCAAGGACTGTGAGCAGTAGTGCATTCAGAAATTTGACACCACCTCAGAATAAAAACAAGTCCTATTCTCTGTTGAACAGGGGCAGAAACTCAAAGAAGATTTCACAACCTACAGATGTTTATTTCCTTCATTGAAAACTAGCATCACTGGAGATGAATGCACGTTATTTTAGGATGCTTATTTATATGTATATCATGCCAAAAAGAGAAATAATTGAGAGGCAGATCTATAACTGGACTGGACTCATAACTCAGACGCCCTCTACTAGAGATGGACCGATCCGATATTAAGTATCGGTATCGGTCCGATACTGACCTAAATTACTGGATCGGATATCGGAGAAAAATAAAAAATGTAATCCGATCCATTAAATATCACGAAAGCACCTCACAAAACTTGCAACACGCCGTAACTCACCTCAGAACGTATGCATCACGTGATAGAGCAGCTGTGGCATGCAGGACCTGTCGGTGGTCTGGATAGCATGTGGAGCTTCGCTAGCAACCTGGCATTTCATCTCCGACAAAGTTATCCCCGAGAGAAGTAAAGCAAGTGTGTAAGTCCATCTCTGAATGTTTGTAAAGCATTCCTGTGTTAAGCTTAACGAGCGACTGCCTCTCGCTCTCCGGCTGCTACTTCAATCGTGAAACTGCTTAAATCAGCTGATCGGCTTTTCTGTTGGAGTCCGTGTCTCTCGTTTGTTTTTGGTCCACTTTGCGCCAGAAAGAGCAAACCAGCGGCTGAACAACAGCAGCACGTTTAAGCTTGATAAGCTGTTGTTAGAATTTATTTAATATTAATTTCTACACCAGGATCTTTTTCTACGTAGCTGACGGCTGGTAACTGTGCAGGGGCGGATCTAGCAAAGTTTAGCCAGGGGGGCCGATAGGGCATTAACAGGGAAAAGGGGGCACAAAGACATACTTTTCTTTCTTATTCTCATTTAAAATGTCTAGCTTTTAATAAATAATTATCTGACACCCAAAGTTTTAATTTGATGTAAAATGAATAGAAGTCAATTACTGTATATAGTGACTATTAAGTCTAATATATATACCCTAGTAAGCTATAGTACTTTTTACTTTGGGAAGGTACCATCTGTGCAGTCTGCAATTTTGTTGAAGAAAGATGTTGAATCTATTTAATATTTCTTGAAAAATAATTGATTTCTGTGCATTTTTTTTCACACTGCATCAAATTAAGGTTGATTACGTCGATTAAGCATCATGAGGTGGCGCGTGAGGGGTGGTTCCCTATTTTTTATTTATTTAATTTTGTTGTTGCTGGGAGTTGGAACCCTATTAGTTAGGTTGCTTAATATTTACGCTAAGTACTCTTTAAAATACCAGAATAGGGAGGATGGTGTAGGTCTAAGTTTATTAGATTGATCAGTATTGCTGAACTATGAAATATTTTTTTTGTATACAGGTATAACAGAATAGCTTTAGTGTAGTTGTTGTTTTAAACTTGAGTATGAACTTATACAAAATGCAGCAAGATATTTAAAAAACAGTTTTGTTGATTAAAAAACACTATATCGGATTCATATCGGTATCGGCAGATATCCAAATTTATGATATCGGTATCGGTATCGGACATAAAAAAGTGGTATCGTGCCATCTCTACCCTCTACAGGAAAGGGCAGAGCAGGCTGTACCTGCTGCGGAGACTCAGGTCGTTTGGGGTGGAGGGCCCACTCCTGAAGACCTTCTATGACTCTGTGGTGGCTTCTGCTATCTTTTATGGTGTGGTCTGCTGGGGCGGCAGCATCTCTGCTGGGGACAGGAAGAGACTGAACAGGGTGATCCGAAGGGCCAGCTCTGTTCTAGGATGCCCTCTGGACCCAGTGGAGGTGGTGAGTGACAGGAGAATGGCGGCTAAGCTGTCGTCCCTGTTGGACAACATCTCCCACCCCATGCAGCAGACTGTGACAGCACTGAGCAGCTCCTTCAGTGGGAGACTGCGGCACCCACGGTGTGGGACGGAGAGATTTCGCAGGTCTTTCCTCCCCACTGCTGTCAGACTCCACAACAAAGACTTTAACTGAACAAACACACACATCCACACATGTGCAATAACACTAAGTGCAATAATCTTTTCTGGCATCGTTGTATTTTTACTCAGTTGTATATAGCATTCGTATTCTATTTTTATCTTATTGTATATTTTTATTCTATTTTATTCTACTGTATATAGTATATTATTTTATTCTATTCTGTACAGCTGTGTACTGTATTTATTCTTATTGTATTCTAATTTTTGCGTCATAACTTTTGCACTGTCCACTTCCTGCTGTGACAAAACAAATTTCCCACATGTGGGACTAATAAAGGTTATCTTATCTTATCTTATCTTAACCAGCGGATCTATAACCTGAATATAAAAGCATCAACTTTCTGAAGTAGATATTTAACGACTTGTTAACAAGTAAACATGTGAAGACAGGAGTTTGTGATTACTCTATTTCAGAAACAATACCTCTGACCACTGCTATATGTGAACAGAGCACTACATATTTTTATTTTTATCTGTGGGGATCTTGATTATATTCATATCTAAATGTGGAGAACTGGTGAAGGTTCAAAAAGTAAAGCAAGACACATTTAGAGTTGTTAATGACTTCTTCTTGTGTTAGGCTGCCAACAGTTTTATGCAGTGTTATTAGTTTTAGACTTAAAGAGAGGCTGTAATCAATATTTTCACATTAGGATGACTAATGAGCAAATTTTCTTTCAGTGGAAAAACCCACTGGAGGTTATCTCCTAAAAATGTACCATTTTGGTTCAGGCTCACTATAAAAACTACCACAGCACCAAACAGCAGATAGATGTTGTTAGCAACTGACAGAGTTGAGCATTTAATGCTTTCGAAATCCAGATAAATTCAATTGAATTCAGTTTTATTTGTATAGTGCAAATCACAATGACAGTTGCGATTAGACACATGGATGTGTTGGTGTTGTAAAGCGGTCTTCTGTTTAGGACTATGCTCCGTCCTCATCTCCCCTGTTTTTACCAGCTGCTCTGGACTAACTGTTGAGCAGTGTTGGTCAAGTTACTTGAAAAAAGTAATCAGTAACTAATTACTGATTACTTCCCCCAAAAAGTAATCCTGTTACTTTACTGATTACTTATTTTCAAAAGTAATTAATTACTTAGTTTCTTTTTAAAAACACGATTTACAACCTGAATAGGTAATAAAGTGATAGATCTTTCAGCCCAATTCTACTTTTTCTGCATAATCCATCATACAAAATGTAATTAAATGGAAAAGCCTCTTTTTAAAACTTGTTTTATTAGTTTTAATCTTTTAACTTTATGCATCAAGCAAAAATTAAATTATATGCAACATTCTCTGACTGGAAGAAATTAGTTTAACATTTAAACCTATTTTCTGCACATTCCAGCACAGCAATAAAATATCTTTTTGTGTTTACACTCACTCTTTCAAATAAATGGAAGTGGAACACAGCAGAAAATAAATAAAATCAAAGACTCAGCGGTCCTGTTACTCTATTTTCACCTATATAGCAGGCAGATGTTTGCCCTGGTGCAGGTGTGCCACAGCGGTGAGCGCACTCGGTGCTTGCTCGGAAGTTAAGGGGTTTTTCGCCGCAAAAAGAAATTTTCTTCCCACGCAGTGAACAGTGGACACTAATGTTTTTGTCACTTTTTACAGAATCAAACTCAAAGTAAGGTCAGTACTTCCACGCTTTAAACGCTGCACGCTCATACTCTCTCCCGCACTCGATATATTATCTATTGTTGATCTGCACACAGCTGTTGCCACGAATGTCGCACTCGCTTACGTCATTGTCATGAGACACTCTCACAAAAAAATCACGGTTTTAGTAACGCAGTAACGCAGTGTGCTTACGGGAAAGTAACAGTAATCTAATTACCTTTTTTGCAATAGTAATCCCTTACTTTACTCATTACTTGAAAAAGTAATCGGATTAATAATCGGAGTAGTCGGAAGTAATCGGATTACTTGTAACGCATTACTTGTAACGCATTACTTGTAACGCATTACTTGTAACGCATTACTTGTAACGCATTACTTGTAACGCGTTACTGCCCATCTCTGCTGTTGAGTAACAAGTAATCGGAGCTATTCTGCCGACTTTAGGGGCATGGATAGCTATGGATTTTTCATGGGTGCGGAGCTGGGTCTCCAATTCAGTGACCCTGCTCTAAAAAGGCTGCATTCATTCATTTAAATTAATATTAACTTTATTATGTTTACTAAGTACAATTATTTATTAAGTATCGTTATTACTAAAGCAGGAAGGACAGGTGAAGCGGTCTTACGGCTAGCAAGTCAGCTATGTGCTAAGCTAGCAAATCATTAAAGACACAGTGAATGAATATTGTGAGAACAATTAACATTAAAAGATGTGCTTTGGATAAGCATGCAAAGATTACACTATGACGATGAAGATCTTACATTAGTTGTTAATTAAATTGGCTAAATCCACTGTGCATTGTAACAGGAACAGGAAGTGATACAGCAATCTTGCGGTGCATGGTGGAGACCAAAAACAGAGCTGAAAGGAATTTGAATGAAAAGAAAAATTCCAGACAGCGGCTCTCAATCAGAAACTTTATTAGGTGAGTCATTCCAGAATTTGTTGACAGTTTGGGCAATAAAAGTTACATTATAAAAGTGATAATCTTATTGTGGATGTGGTCTCTGGCTCTGCTGCAATGGAGGGCTTATACAGTAAGATCACAGGGTTGTGCCTGGAGGACTAAGGGGACAGGTGAGAGGAATACAACTAATGTACTCTGCCCTTTTTAGTGCCTGGACCCAGGAAGGAGTAGTGTGTGGTGTGGGAAGAAGCTGGAAAGTTGGCTTCCTGGTGGAATATATACGGTGCCGAAGCAGCGGGAATTCTGTATTTAAAAATAAAGGTGTTCAGAGTGACACTGGAACACTGTGCGGGTCCTGATCATTTCACACTTATTTTAAATTTTATGTTAAATAAATCAACAAAAATTTCTCCAGGTCAGGGACCAAAGATGCACTTTTTATCAGATATTTTAGTTCTTGTACTATGCGTGGCACAACAGTATCCCACAAGTATATTTAAAAAAATATTGTTTAATAACCTCTTGACATTAAGTTAAAGATACTCACCCTCGTGATGGTTATTCATTCAATTTTAAATATGACTTGACTGATATAAACTTTTCTCAACTTCTCAATACACATTTTTTCTTTTCTTTCATTTTGTTTTAGCTCAAATCTTTGATCAGTAACATGCTTAAAAAATCTATTACACCAGCACCCTGTGTAAGGTTTAGACCACAGCTGCCCTAAATTAACAGTACTAGCATTTACCAAAAATTTTTTTTATGTTTCTAATAGGGTTAACACACCAGTATGTTCAAGCACTTTAATCAAAATATTTTAATGCTAAAATATAATTACTGTTGTTAATTAAATTTTTCAAATCATCCGTTTTACAGAAAAGCTGAAAAAGTAAATCATATTATTATCTTTTGATGAAGATGCCAAGTTACAGTTATTTACTTAAATTCCTAAAACAAACAAACAAACAAAAAAAATGTTTTAGCATTTAAACGTTGAATAATTTCTGAAAATAGTTCAGGAATTAAAGATTACAAAAAACTATGGATTGGTCCTGTATTACCTTAGAAAACCATGATGTGATTACATGATTATTTATTTTAATAATATGGAAACAAGGTTATAATCAACAGTGACAGGCTTGCACAATCTAACAGTGTTGAATAGATGCATTAACTTTGACTGTATATTATGACATAAACACAAATAAACACAGAGGACCAGATGGTTGTTTGATAATTTTTTATATATATATTTTAACAGATGTTTATGATATTTTTTTGAGTGGAAACAAGGATTGAAAATTAGTGTTTGCTCAGAACAAGATGCTAGCTGTGGAATGTAATAGACTGTGAAAGTCAAGGATAAATGCAGTTATATAAATAAAGGAAGCAAGCTCTGGAATTAATTTGTCTTCTTTCAGTAATTTAGGTTACATGGCTGCACTGGTTAGCATGACACGCTAAGTCTAGCTAGAAAAGGTTGAAAGAAATGAAACATTCTGAACTGACCTTTGGTGTTTAGAATGTCAATTCCTCTTTGTCATGTTGCAGAGTTTTGTCTCAGACTAAATAGGTTTCACAAGATTGTCCATGTGTTGTGAGAGAAGAGAAAGATACTTTCTGAGTGATTCTCAAAGGCTGTTTTGTATGTTGAATGATCATTTGGGACCCTTTTTCACATTTTGTCTCAGGACAGGTGTACAGCTTCCTAGTACTGGGTTGGATCTCCTTTTGCCTTCAGAACTGGCATAAATATTTGAGGCATAGATTCAACAAGGTGCTGAAAACATTCCCCAGGGAGTTTGGTTCATATTGAAATGATAGCAGATTTGCAAATTTCTTTGCTGCACGTCTATGATGCAAATCTCCCGCTCCACCACATCCCAAAGGTGCCCTGATTGAGATCTAGTGACTGCAGAGACCATCTGAGTACAGGGAACTCATTCAAATAAGCAGTTTGAGATGTTTTTGAGCTTTGTGACACGGCCTGTTTTCCTGCTGGAAGCAGCTATCAGAATAATGTGGTCATAAACGCATGAACACGGTCAGCAACAATATTCAGGTAGGCTGGGATGTTTAAGCAATTCTCATTTGTTACTAAGGGGCCCAAAGTTTGCCAAGAAGATATCCTCTACTAACACCACCAGCAGGCGCTTGAATTCTTGATACAAGGCAGGAAGGATCCGTGCGTTCATGCTGTTCAGGCAAAATCTTGACCCTGCCATCCAAATGTCACAGCTGAAATCGAGACTCATTAAACCAGGTAACATTCCTCCGATCTTCTATTATCCAATTTTGATGAGCCCATGCATATCAAAGTTTCTCGCTCGTACCTGACGGGTGTGGCACCCATTGTGTTCTTCTGCTAGCCATCTGCTTCAGTGTTTGTCATGTTGTTCATTCAGATATGCTGTCCTGCATGCCCTGGTTGTAACGACAGGTTATTTGAGAAACTATTGTTTTCCTCCAACTTCAAAGCACAATGGCCTTTCTCCTCTGACCTCTGAACCAACAAGGCATTTTTGCTCAGAGAACTTCTCAGTGGATATTTTCAATGCCTTTTCAGACCACGCTCTGTAAACCCAGTAGATCAGCAGTTTCTTAACTACTCACACCAGCCCATCTGGCACCACTTCAACAGCTCATCTTTACCTGCCATGTGATCGCCAGATATTTGTGTTAAAAAGCAGTTGACGAGTTAAAATAAATAAAGTCTATGCATATATGATTGTTGTATCCTGTTTATGCTTAAAGCTTCTGAGCTTTGAATGTGTATTAAAGGCGAATAAGGAACCGGTACCATCTCACATCATCATTTCAGTTTTATAGCCTATAAAGGTAAATAGGCTCCTCAGACACTCGCCAGGATGGCTAAACCTCTCTGGGTTTCTGTCACATTTATGGGGACATGTAAGGTGCCGTTATGTAAAATGTTTTCCTCTGTTCATTAATACTGGAACTTGAGTGGAAACACTTCCTCGTTGTCAGATCTTTGGCCATAGATTATCAAGTGTTTTCAGTTTTCTTCCATTTGCTGTTTGTATTTGAATGAAATCCTAACTGGGAGCTTGCTTAGGCTACACATGCTGTGCTAATGTGGTATTCGCCAGAAGTGTGTTAAATAAACTTGCAAACAAACATATACACTGACAACAATCAGCAAAGGCAGCAAATTTTTGCCACAAGTGAACATTAAAGTTCCCAAACTCTCTAAACCTCATGTGGTGACACATTTTCAAGCAGCCAAATAGGAGCGGGATTATTCTAATGTATGTAAAGCTCGAAAACAAAGCATGCAGACCTCAGTCTCCGAAAGCAGGAGGTCTTGTTTTTCTACACTGCACAAATTTCTATGAAATCTCCGCAGTCCTTCCTCTCAGACCATACAAATGGCAACAGCTGATTCTGTTGTTGGGGGGGGGGAGTTCTTTTATATTTGATTACTTTGTCATCTGTTTGATATTCTTGACATGCCCTTTTCACTCCAATATATCAGGAGATGGTATCTTTCTTCGGCTGGTATCTACCCCTTGTGCTTTAAAGATTAACTGCTGAACAGAATGTCAACCTGCTTTCACCACAATGCTGCTTAGAAAAAAAATAAGGAAAAGTCAGCAGCAAATGATAGTGCACAACAAATTGTTCAAATAACTTAGAGATCCCCGCATGTCGATGAATTAAAAATTTTTTAAATTGCCTTAACATGACTTATCTGTTGTTTAAGAGTTAATTTCATGGAGCATTTGGGTGTTGCATGTCATTACAAGAAAGTGGCAGAATATGTATTCCAGAAATATTCTGTGCCGCATTAGAGAGGGATAACAAGAGTATGCCAATTGTGTTTATTCGGAGTTGTTTTTCAAAGCATCAGCCTGCAGCAGGCGGCATTTAAGTACCGCCGATTCCGCCGGCAATGAGCCGCCATTAACTGACAAACCAACAAATAGTTTCAGGCTCAGGTGAGAAATAAACAATACTGACAGCTGACAGATGCCTGAGTTGTAGCAGACCAGCCTACATCTTCATGAATAATTTCTCTGCCTTTCATGTTGCCAATGAATAACATTTATGCATTCACAGCCAGGTAATTTGGGAAACAGACGCAACACAGCAGCCAAACCTGCCAGACTGGGTCA
This sequence comes from Astatotilapia calliptera, assembly GCF_964374335.1. Lineage (NCBI taxonomy): Eukaryota > Metazoa > Chordata > Actinopteri > Cichliformes > Cichlidae > Astatotilapia > Astatotilapia calliptera. Next base: position 13,677,405 of record NC_137435.1, read on the forward strand.
AATATATCACACGCCAGCAGCTGCATCCACCACAGAAAGCAGGCAGACACAGACTGTGAACGTCTCCACCTGTAGTACATCTGAACTCTATTTTTTCCCTCAGCTCTTGCTGTAATTGATTCTCCCTCACATGTTTCAGCCACGTTTTCTCAGGTTGTTTTTTTTTTCTTTTTTTTTTATATGGATTTTTACATTAACTATATATCTATATATCGAGGAGTTTTCAGGAATTTTCCCCTCTTCATTAAGACTTTGCCTTCTGAAATCTTGATATGAATATTAGTGCGTGTGCCGTCATCTAAATGTCAGGAAAAGGCAAATAGCAAAGTGTGCGCAATTTCCTCTTTAGAAGACCTGTGCCGTGATCATCATATCAGACAGCAGAAACTTTTCAGAGCTCTCATTTAATACCCTAAGGAACCTCACTTTTGTGCTCTTTAAAACGGCATTTTGTCATTCCTGTAGCATCTTCCCATCAGGCCACAGGCGTTTAGAGATCGTATTCTTCCACCAAGCACAATGAGGAATTTGTCTCGGTGAATTTGCACCGACATCCAAGACAGTTCCACAATACAGGATTAACCAGCTAAAGGCAGCATAAAGACCTCACGCATGATAGCAAGACAAGCAGATTCATGTAGACTATGAAAAGTATATTAAAACGTTCGTAACACGGTATCCAGCAAATAATGTGTCAGGTAGTGTGTCCTGGCTATAGGTGGCCAAAATCATTCAGGTTCTCCTGTGTGTTTAAAAGCTTCAAATCCAGCATCATGGGTGTTTTAAAGGCACATTTAAGCTTCTAATGTGTTCAGAAATGCTTTTTGAGTCATTCATAGAGAGATAGTTTTTCACTATAATGATGTTTTGATGCACTTGGTACCACAGTGCCCACCCTCCACTTGCTGCTTTTGCTCCTTTTCAGACCACTGCTGTACTGCTATTTATAGATTTGACAAAACAAAGTGAAACAACCTGCATGCCAAACCATTAAAGGCAAGGAAAGAGTCATTTATGTAGACGCTAAAGGCACTGAGGGAGCAGTCAGAAACGTGGGCAGGCTTGAAGTAGTCGCTTGCTTTTAAACTTTTAGCATTTATTTAAATTTTTTTTATTTTATCAGTATTTTTATATTGATAACAAGACAAATGACCAGGTTCTGCAGTTCCCCTTCATCTTCTTTAGCATCTATTGTCTTCTGGCACCGTGCTTTGGACTGAAAGTTGTTGGTGGAGACCCAGCTGGAGAAAAAATTACTGCAGCGTTGAACTTGTATTTGCTGGGTGGACAAAATATGACTCCATTAAATGATAAAAATATGCCTTAACTGTTAATTGCGAAACTAAGCAACAGGTTACCAGCATGTTCACGGGATCAGCATAATAGGTACTAATCTGTAGGTGTTGTTTTCACAGTTTGTTGTGCAGCTTTTTACATCAGGTTGCATGAATACGCGATCATTACCTCGAGCTTACAGTAACCACGGGCAGGCAACAGGGTTTATTAACTGCATGAAACAGTGCACAACTCTTTCCAGAGATATATGAAAAAGAATGAACAGAAATATTTCGTAAAGCCTGCAGACGCAAAAACTGTTGCCCTTTTAAAGCACAAGAAGAATAACATAAGACGTGATTTGTCCTCCATCATTTGTTTTACAGTCACCGTCAAGAAGAAGTTTCTATTGATCGGATTTAATATGAGTGAGGCATGGATGGCATGAGGAGCTCAAACAAAGAGATCCATTCTCCTTTTCTTTGTGTAAATGTGAGGATTAGTTGGGGGGAAAAGTTAGGCTCTGCAGAGAACAATGAAATCAATAAAACACAGACTCCTCACAGAAAGAGAGGTAACTCTGCATCGACTACAGGCTGCTCACACACTCAATCAGATTAACTAATGAAGCAATTATTGATCCAAAGTCGGGATGTTAGCTGGCGCAGGACTAGCCATTAAGTGGATCTTCCCCTCCCTTGGCCATACTGAAAATGTCAGGGTCACTGTGTTCGCTTCTTGACACAGTTTACTGAAGCCCAATCTGTAGGAAACCAATCACTCGTCTGCCTCCCACCGGCGGTTCTGAAAGGGGCCGACACCTCCACGGGATGGAGGAGAAATTAGATTTTCAGCAAAATTTGGAGAAGAGCCAAATTAACTCACTCCATATTATCTCCTTAAACTTGGGGGGGGGGGATGAAGGAACGCAAAAAAGAAGTGACTACTGCGGGGCTGTAAACGAGTGGGATCCTGTTCAGTCTGCAAATCGAGCCGCGCCGCCAGTTCAGGTTACTGCTGTTGCCACTGTTCTGACAAAGCTGAAGTTAATTATTTTTATACTTGAAACAAACCTATGATAATTAGTGCGTATCTACAACACGAGCGAGCACGGGAAGCGAATAAATAAATAAATAAAGATCATCTGTCTGCCGCATCCCTGAATGTCAGAAATGTGTACTTTCATTGCCTGAGTCCATAGCAACACAAGGTTGTTTGTTTCCATGCTCATAGCAGGAGCTGTGTCACAAGATGTCTCACAAAATGTCAAAATAGGAGCGCTCATTCTTTCATCAAATAAAAGACAGCAGGAGCTGGTACAGTTCCTCCAGTATGACATGATATATTGTAATTCATTATTCTGTGTGTAATTTTTTTCTCCAGTCATGGGGACTGACTGAAAATGCTCTCCTGTGAATACAAAATCAACCTGAGCTTCAGCTGCATTTATTCCGCCGAAAAGAAAAAGCATGATGTGAAGTTTTAGCACAGCGTTCGCACAAGTTTTCTTCCACTGTTTAGTCCTTGAGCAGCCTCACCTGAAATCCTAATTATGACCAACATGTTATTGTTTGTAATTGAACACAACGCTCCAGGCTTGGTCATCAGTCAGTCTCATTCACTTTCAGTCACACAGAAAAAAGCAAATAGTTCTCTCTCTCTTATTTTTTCCCCCTTCTCTCGGCGCACTGAGGCAGGAAAAATATTGCTTTGCGGTTAACTTCTAATCAAATTGCATTAGGTTTTCACAGCCTGTGCCCTCACTCCATTTGCACAAGCCATCACAGACCTACATGAATTTCGCACCCAGGGTGAGGAATACTTACTTCTTCACCCCCAGTAGATTCCCCTTAACCCAACACACACTGGGCACACACATACACACACATTTTGCGATCAGACAAGCATGATCGTGCAGTTACAGCACAGCAGTAAATCATTTTATTTGCAGCAAGTGTGGTTTTAATGACATTTCACATGCTCTCATGTTATTTTTACCTGCTTCTGAAATGGACTCGCTGGAACTGCCATTGTTATATCAGTTTTAGAGCGTTGCACTTTCACAGAAAACAACCCTCATCTATAATCACGTCCTATTTGTCATCACACGGAAACCATGACACGCTATGCAAGTGAATGCAGACGACTGCTAACACGACACAGAGCAGGATTCGACTGCCAGCGATGGGAAGTAAAAAGCAATCTGAAGCTCTTACATTAATTCTAAGTGTTATATAGCCATTAAATGGATATTCATCATGCCGGCATTGCCATTCATTGAGATCTATGAAATTATTGAAAATTTAACAGATGACAAAAGGACTGTATAATTAATTAAGGCTTAATTATGTATGGATGGAAAGGAATGGAATATCCTCATTATAATTAACCTTGGATGCACATCCTATAGGCTGCTTCCTCATAAATCTTCTGCTTTTTTTGGGGTGTTTTTTTTTGCCTGTGAGGCACAAAGCTGTGTGACGCTCTGTGGTGTTTTCTGCATGAAACAAGTCTAAGGCGGGGGCTGATTGAAAATATACCTCAGCATGTGTGCGTGTGCATCTCTAAGTGTGTGAAAGTTCATGTTGGATGGAGCAAAAGGGAGAAAGTAACAAGTACTCAAGCACTCTGTTAAAGTGCAACTTTGAGATTCTGGCATTTTCCATCATTGCAGACTCTTAGTGCATTTCTTATGGATATCTTACTTGGAGGCAGTAATATGATGGCTGTACATTCAAGCTGCCATGAGCATTCAGAGTCCTCGCTAGCTCATCAAATGTCACTGCTGTCAATTAAAAATAAAAACAAACAACAGAAAATGATCTAAAAAAGCAGCTTTGCATATCTAATAATGGCAGGTTATATTTTTGACAAGAGGAATGTGCTTGTTCAGTTTATCCAGAACGATGAAAACATTAAAAAACTTTTTTTTTATGATTATTTTTGTGACAGCTAAAATAAATGGGCGAGTATCAAAATAAAACGAATTTGCTAGTATCAGGTGACAGATCAGTCGTTTAAAAGCAGAAAAGTTCAGCTTTCCCCGGTCCCCATCTTCTTCCCCATTAAGCTTTTGATTCACCGTAAACTGTTTTGGATCCATTGATTGGACCAAAACTAGAAGAAGTGAAAATGTCACCTTGGCATTTCTCATGTTTGATAAACCGGCTGGTTGATTGATTGATTCGCTGAGAAAACAGCCCACTCCTAATAAACTGCTAAATAATACACAAGTTGAAAGCTGGGTGAGTTTAAAATGCAGGTGGGTGTTTGTGTACTTTTTGAAAAAGTCTGAGGTGCTGCTTGACTGAAGGGTTCCCTTTGTGTGTGTGTGTGTGTGTGTGTGTGTGTGTGTGTGTGTGTGTGTGTGTGTGTGTGTGTGTGTGTGTGAAGTCAGGATGGTGGTGACTGTTGGAAAGAGAGAGAATGGGTGGGAGGGTTTGAGGGAAATAGGAGTTTCAGATGAGAGAAGGAGGGTGAGGGAGAGGGGTGGGGTGGGGGGTGCAAGGGGAGACATGAGGGGGGTCTTAAAGAAAGAGCTGGGGTGGGGTGCACTTGTGTGTGGGAGGAGGTGAAGGAGGAGGAGGAAGAGGAGGAGGGGAGGGAGGATGTTGCTGGAGGGGAAGGGAGGAAGTGGTGGTGGGAGGGTGGTTGGCTCAGGAGGGGAAGGTGGAGTGGGTGGAAAGAGGGAGAAGGGAGGGGGGGGGGTATCTCAGGGCGGAGCTGCAGACAGTATCCCCCGCCCTCGCGCTCGTCCGCGAGCCCCTCACAATTACCTGTTCCACCAGAACTGACGCGAGCGCGAGTTGGCGAGCACATGCCACGCTGGAACAAGAGCCAAAAAGAAGTGAAACTGCGGCTGTGCAGCACCAGGCTCCCGAGGACGATTTAGATCAATCCACCAAAAAAACACGCAAAACAAAAAAACTCAAACCAAACTGTGTGTGCGTTTTAAACAAACCTCTGGAAGAGCCCACTGAGGATCTGTGAAACTCGCAAGGATGCACTTGTTGTCCGCCGGCTACGCGTCTGCCCTCCTCCTCATCGCGCTTCTCAGCCAAGGTAAGCTATTGTCTCACCGAGCGGGCGGCTGTGGCGCTGGAAGCCGCAGGTACGAGGGGAAAGTCCCGTACCTGCAGCACGCAGGTGCCTCCAAAACTTCAGCCCGGGCTTATCGATCACATTCCCGGGGAGAGAAGGAAACAGGAATGTGGGTGTTTCGTAGTTATAAGTTAGTAGTCTGCAGTACAGTTTTATGTAGTAGCATGTGATTCACCAGGCTACTAACACGTCCCCTTTCTTTAAGAAAAGAAACTAAATGGGCTTCCTATGAGCCACAAACTTCGTGACCTCCTCTCTCCATTCTGTTAAATTCTGAACCACCTAAGTATGTAATCTGTTTAAAAAAAAATTAATTACTAAGTAGTTTCCTACAACTCCTCACCTCGAGGTAAAACTGTCCTCCGCATTCAGCTCATGTCTTTAAAAGTGACTTTTCTTCTCTATAAACTGCCCATTGTGAGGTGGTCATCCTCACCCAGTGTTAACATGTGCTCAAGCCATGATGTCATAACCACCACCATGTCTCTTTTTTTATGTGCGTGTGTGTGTTCTGTTAACACGGGCTGCTGAGCAGAATGATGCTGGCTCACATCCTGTATGATTTATTTTAATTATGGGCTGTCTGTTAGGTGGAGGGAAGCACTTCTGACAGGCTCCTTCCAGTAATTACACTGGGATGTGGGCAGTTGTAATGGCTTGCACAAGTGATTAAGTTTTAGCAGAGAAATTTGGAACTTTCTGTGTGATTTCAGTGCAGCTGTTGTGCTTTCAGTGTTTTTTCTAAGCTGGATTTTCATGATTTCGCTATTCCCTCCCTCAAGGTGATGAAACCATGACAAAGGATGATTCTTTTTTTGAGAACGTGCTCTTGATGTTGGGCGTGGTATGTAGTGTGCTTGTAGATTTCCATACAGTCTCCTCTGTCACGCCAACAGGTAGCAGCGCCGTGTGTTGGTGTCACTCAGCCAGGCCATAGGCAAATCCATAGGCTTTCAAGTGCTTCCTTGGGTAGGAAAGAGGCGGAGTGGCTCATATCACCCTGCTCCCCTTCACCTCGTCACACAACGGTGGCGCCTGTTGTTGTAAATTAACACCATACAGCACCTATCAGTCAAGCTCAGGTGGTTTGTTTGAGAGGAAACGAATGGGCTTTTTAAAGTGTTTTTACACGGCTGTGCCGCTGCAGTGCCGTGTGCTCAGAGCACTGGAGGAGAGTGCTCTGAGTGGGTAATGAGGGCAGACTTTACGGTTGTCCACGCTGCTGCGTATTTACACATGTGGCCTCAAGTGATGGTGAAAACATGCGTGTTTGCTTAGACCACAGTTGGCGTGAAGGAGAGAGGGCAAAAGGTGAAGCGAAACTTGTCCGGTTTTCTTTTGCCAATTTGCTCAGTGTGAGCAGAATCTGCCTGAAGGTGTTTATTGAGTTTTGGATTTGCAATAAAAACTGCATCAATACTTGTAATGAAAAAACAAGCCTGTGTTTTATTATATTTGCTTCGCTGAAGGCCGCGCCATGGCTGCTACCAGACACAACAGAAGGGGGGGAGAGAGTCCTGAATTAGTCCTGGAACAAATATTCCAGAAAGATGCATCTGTTTTTTGTTCACCGCCTTGTCTCCACCCTTCCCCCACCACCACCGCCGCCACCCTCCTCACCTCCCCTCCTGAACAGACAGACAGTGCTCCGTGCCACAGCTGGTATTACTTGTCAGGCAAGTGGGGCTCTCCCCTTTTTTTTTTTTTTTGCTAATGGACTAATCTGTTGAGGGATGGGTGAGGGGGTGAAGGGGTCACCCAATTTCACCGGAGATGGGTTCACTCTCCTTTCTTTCATCTCTAACTAGGTTGTGTCAGGACTTGTCTCTTGAACGTTTTGATGTTAATTCCTGAGGAAAGAAAAAAAGAAAGAAAGCAGCTTTAATTGTATGTTTGAGATACATGTAAGATTTTGTACAAGTGTTCATTTGGGCGCTTGTGCACGTCTCATCTTGTTTATAGGCGGCTTCCTCTCGATGTTTGAAGACTGCTTGTGGTAGTTTCTCCTTTGAAAAGAGATTTCTTTGTGACTTGGAAAGTATTGTATTCCTTCATGCAAAATTCAGATGCATTGAAGGGAAGGACGACAACTCAAGCGAATCATGGCTTTGAATAGAAATCCTGCATCTGCACTTCACTTGCTGTCAATTTGAGGCCTAATCTCTTCGAGTGGCTGAGCCATTTGTTGATCAAAATCTGGAAATGGCCACGTTTTTGCAAATGTAGAGAACATAATCCCATTCTGTAATCAAAGTAGAGCCAATGCATGGGAAAAGAAGACAATCTGCTAAATTTAAATGCCTAATTTGGACCATCATATAGGAGTAATCTGACTGGCATCATCTTAAGCCAATAAAGGGAGCAAACCTTCCATTCATCCATAATATATCTCACTTATTATAATAGGAATGCTTCAAATAGTCCCAAAAGAGATATCTATAAGTTATTATCCTGCTGGATGCTTAACCCGTATTTGGTGTCTCATAATGTCTCTCAAAAGGACTCTCAGTCGTATGTGTGGAGCCAAAGTGTGAAGTGGAATCTTTTCTGGTATCACACAGTTAGTGCTCTTGTGTTTCGGATGAAAAAGACCATTTTATTGAGTATAAAGTGAAGCAGATGCTATTACTCACCCAAGAAGCACAAAGCAAGTGAGATATAAGAAAGAGACAGATGTTCACACAAGAGACTTGGGTTTCTGTGCGCTTGTTTGTGTGCATCATGTGCTCCTCGGGTCTCGATCAGAATAAGAAGTGGAAGTTTGAGCAGCAGGCAGAGCTGCTGCTGCTGCTGATGGAGAGGAGGGGAAAAAACAAAACAAAAGGGCTCCTCAAACAAGAGAGGGCCGTTTAGACAGGCGAGGTCATACTGTAAATTAGAGCCGCATTATGGTGGAGAGGCCAGTGTCACTTCCCAACGGGGGGTGCAGAATTCCTAACAGCGCCCCTGGCAGCAGGCCTTTATAGCGGGAATGTGAGGATCTCTCTGGAATAAGCAGTCACAACTTTTTAAACGACGTTTTAAATTCCAAAATAACTAAAAATAAAGATGGAAGTTTTGCGTGAAACTTAAAATAACCCGGGGTTACGATGAAATTAAAGCTGTTAGAGTCTTTGATGTGTCACGAAAGAGCAAAGAGCAGGGTTTCATTGCAAATCTTAAACTAGGAAAGCTCACATAAAAGGCGATCATTAACCTGCTCTACTTCTGTGAGAGGAAGAAAAAAAAAGGCTTTGGATGTTACAGTTTCTAAGAAACCAGGCCGGTGCATTAGCTTGTCCCCAGAGAAACGATGCTTATGACAAATGTGCATCCGTACCATATGGCGTGGTGCATTGAGCCTACCCACATACAGTACACCGAGAGCTTTAGTGCTCAGTGGTGCAAAAAAGAGCTCGGCTATTTGTATTTCTAATGTAGTGCAGTTCGATAGAAACAGTGTAATACTAATTTCTTTTTGGTCTTTGTCTGCTCTGCCCCCCTCACGCAGAGGGTTGCAGCGGTGCACACACACACACACACACACACACACACACACACACACACACACACACACACACACACACACACACACACAGAGGCGCACTCCAACCACACTCTGGTTTCTCTCGGCCCCCAGCAGGACACTGAACAGGTGGAGGAGTGCGGGGAGGAAGGGGGGTGGTCTTTTTATGATTCCTGTTTGTGTGTACAGTTGCCGCAAGAACAGCTTGTTCCCGTCTCTAAGCTTAATGATAACTTTTTCAAATTGCAGTCCTATTATTCACTTAAAGATTTTTGCAATACTTTTAATTCCTTCTAAAATGTGATTGCCAAAACAAACGTCACCTTCAGATTAGATGTAGCGCGACAGCGTCGAGAAATATGGGTGAGTGCGTGAACATGCTGAGCTTCCTACATGTCAGACAGAGCAATTCCCTCTCTGCTGGACTGGCCAAGCTGGGAGATGTATGAGTGGCTTTGCCTTGAGAAAATGAAAGGACTTGGGTGGCAGAAGTAATCACTCTCAGGCAATGACTCAATGAGGAAAAAGGTCTTTTGTTCGCCTGTGACAGTTTTACACAAGGGATTATCAGTAAAACAGCAGCAAGTGAATCTTAATTACACTTTGGTGATTGGCTTGCCCTACTTTCAGAGCCTGAGTGTGCGATATATTCCATTTTTATAATCTCAGCCAAAATTGCCTTTTCAGTTGTCCATTTCTTATTTCAATTAACTGCTCAGGTTCAGAAAATTGTTTAAATTTAGCACTTTATTGACTTTTTATACATTCCGCTTTACAACTCGCATGCTTACACTGAGTGAAATAAAGTGAGAGGAGTCTTTATGATACTTTACCAGACAGATTAATGTCTCATTTCCCCCCTTTTCTCTTGTTTGTCACTGTCGTTTAAATAATGGTTTATTTGTTATCTGAGAAGAGGCACCACAGTTCCATTGTTTCAGTTATAAAGGAAGACTTAACAACATGAGAGAGCGATAACTGTGCAATGCAGTGGTGCTTCTTCCTTATTTATGCAGGAAAGCCCCCATTGATGTGCACGAAGCCACTCGTGGTTTTGGTGAACAAGGAGTGGCACCCCAGATTGGTCCTTGGGTCGGGGACTAAAAGTGAGGTTGTTTCGGTCTTTAGTCATTGAAGCATCCCTCAGCTTTCACTGGATTCCTGTGGTCTCCCACTGACTGTATTGTGACGCTTGCTCTTTTTAAACAAATGAGTGTATGATAGCGACTTCTTGCTCCCGCTGCTGTCTTTGTCATTAATATGGAACAGCACACACCCCTCAGAGAGGGCACAGAGTTGCTGCTGTCGGTCCCAGCACTTCACATGTGCAACCTGACTGGGGGGAAGCGTCTCCCCTCCATTTGAAAAGCCTGTGGCCACACCCATCTTTAACAGGGCCTGGATCTTTGTTCAAATCCTCCATTAGCGTTATTGCTCTGTTTTAATGAATTCTTTGAGTGGCACCCCCTCTCCCATTAACTGTGATGTTAATGAGCTGACCTCGGTTTTAGGAATACCACAAAGGGACACATATATAGGGAAGCCACATGGTGGCTGCTTATGTGTCCTTTGTTTTTTTGTAGATTACATTTAATGGGCTACTTTTTCCTTATTCAAATTTATCCTGTAGGTAAAAGAAAGACAAAGCCACAGCACCACTGACAGCAGAGTCTCACCACATGGGTGCTACCAGTAGCAGGATGTCCCTCCTGCCCTTAAAAGGGGGTCAGTGATGGACCTCTGATATTTATGCCTGCACTCTCATAAAACCTCATTGCTTCTTTCTATATATAAAAGAGACACTGAGCAAGATAGAAGGCTTCTGTTATATCAAACCTATATTTTTTCTTTGTCTGCGGTTCAAGGGAGCCAGACAGGTTGACACAGCTTTTGTGCTAAAGGTGAAACATTCATTCCAAGCCTCGGGCCACTAATAAAACGACACAGAGTTTTGTCTTCCCATTTATTTCTGAATCACCCTCTGTTGGCTCCAAAGCTCTTTTGCAATACTGAGAAGTTACTCTATTCATTCCGACGCTGTTTAGCAGTTTTCCAGTCATGAAACATTGCACTGCTCCCGGTTACGTTCCACCCTTGGGACTCAACAGGGAGGTTTTGTCTGCATTTGACCTCAGTATTCACATTCTCGCCATCTTAAAAGCTGTTTCTTTGTGTTGTGCTGATGTCCACCATCCTCCCTTCATAGACTGCAGCAGCAGTCTGCAGTGCCTGAAGCTATCTTTGATTACATGCTGCTATGGCTGAACTTGTAAGGAGACAGGAGTTCCCATTCAGGGACGACTTCCTTTCACAGAGGATAGCAACAGCATATCTGTGATTGGAATTAAAAGCCCATCATTCTGACAGTGTTTAATATCAAACAACAGGAAAATTAAACGACTGGCAGATCTTTCTGAGTCACCAATGAGTCAATACACTGATGACTACCATGGACCTTTTATAACAGTGTACCACATGCTTCTAAGATGAGTACCTTACTCTTTAAATGAAAGAATTTTCAGGTTGTTCTTAAAAATGGTCGGTATCTCTGTAAAGATCTTCTTTGGAGGATTTCGGCTCGCACTATTTCGTAGGGGTTAGCGGTGGCCGATACAGGCTCAAACTTATATCACGATATTTCAGGAAAAATACTTCTGATGAGATAGGGAAAAATGTTGTAAATGTTTAATAAGTGTAAGTAAATGAGGATCATTTTCCATCCTTCTTTTGCAGTGGGATCCTGATATTAACTGCGCGATTCAAACTGTGAATTTACTAAAACAAGGTGCCAGAAGCAGCAGCAATATAGCAACAACATCCAGTGACACAGCATGAGTCAAATGTAGCCTAGCTAGTGTTTCTCTGGAAATTTTCAGTAAAAGTATAAAATAACCTCTTAATACTCTTGTTTAACAATGACTAAAGTAATTTAACCTTGTAACTCATCAGGACCTGTACAATAGTGTCATATAATAATCTTAGGCTGACCTTTTTAACCAGCTGCTTTTCCACCGTGTCAATGCATCAGTAATTTCAATCCACTGATTGCTTTTCCTCTCACAGGAAGAGCAGTGGAGCAGACTGATGTAGTGTCACTGAAGCAGTACAATGAGTGCTCCGGTGACACTCGGTGGAGTTATTTGTTTAGTTTTGGGTCGCTCCCCTCCTTTATAGACTGGCTTGCCTTTGATAATGTGTTTTTGCCTGGAGTGGTGAAACAGGTTTGTTGTTTCCACGTTTAACCGGAACATTTTCGCACATTTGGAAAGCACTGTGCTCTGTTCGATGATGTTGCTCAACAGCAGCGGACACATCCCTCTCGCTCTCAGACATGCCCGGGCTTGTCTTCTTGTTCTGCACACTAAGAAACATAAACACATAGCTATAGCAATAAGATATTTTTATATCATATAAAAAATATATACCAGTATTACCGCGGATATAGAACAACCATATTAGGAGATGTTACCATAAGCTACTGTAGGTACCACAGGCAGTACACATACCAAGGCTGCAATTGTTCTAGAGCTGAAGGGGGCAGCATAGGTCTACAAGGTGTACATTGTCCTGAAGAAGACGGAATATGGCCACAAGCACAGGAAAAACTAAACGCAGAAGTAGGTGACTAGGTGACCCCGTAAGAGATGGGTGATAGTAAAAGTAAAAACATACATGCTAACATGTTTTTCATACCCAACGAGTAAATACTTCCAATTTAGCAAAGCAGCAGCACAAGCAAATACCAGCATCCAGATTTGTTCATCCAAAAAAGTATCATTGTGTTATGTCATTCTGAGACAGCAGCTAATGTTAATGTTAATATGGTTATATTTCATAGTAATGTTAGTAGGCTACTCGGCAACCATCCTGGCACTGTTCTGGGACCTCCCCTCCTTTCCACCTGCATATGTGGAGTAGATAACAGATACAACACTGATTAAGTCAGAACCAGCTTGAACAGAGGATCTCGTATGAAATAGGGCTGAAAAGCAGTTTGCAGAGGTGTAGCAACACTGGACAGGCAACAGCAACTCAAACAGCACCTCTTAGAAGAGTTAACCAATTCGATTTTTGAATGGTATCAGCGTAACCACATCCTTACTGATATCGAGAACTGCAGCTAAGTTTGGCTTTGCGGTGCCTGAGAACTAACGTATGCTTGATGAGAAAGGTTCCAGTGCACAAAGATTCAGAAATCCTCTTAATGTTACTCTGATTTGTCAAATGCACATCGAGGCTGCCAAGCTGAAACCTGAGGTAGTTTAACACTTGAAAAGTAATTAGACAAACTGAAGTAATTAGCTAAACATGGAAGATAAACATTTCAAACTGTTTACTGAAATTATATGCTGAATTATAAAAAAAATAAAATAAAATAAAGGGAAATCCTAAAAACATAAATCAGTCCATGAAATGAGGAACTTGTGATTTCCCTTCTAAAGTTGAGACCTTCTTTCATTCTAGTATGTGTTCCAGTTGAGACTTGTATTTGGACCCCTGGGCATGCATCTCCTAATGTGCAGCTGCCTGGAAAAGGTTAGAAAAACTGTAATCCTCACACCAGATTACAGTATGTTACTCAAAGCTGTTTTTTTTGTTAATGCATCTGCAATTGCAGCAATGTTTCCTGACATTCAGCTTCAATTTTTATTCATAGGAGTCAAGTGGTGGGTTTTTGCGTGGCAGCTACCCCTCAAGCGATGCTTTCGCTGATGCATGACTTGTTGATGTGTTAGATGCTTCGTGATAAAATGCTCTGCTTTGCTGTTAAGTATTTGGCTGTTCTGCTGCCAGACCTTACAAGGAAGGTGAAGAGATGCTTGTCTGGTAATTGGATGCAGTACTTAATTTTCTAATGGGACGACTTAAGAGGTCAAGTAGCCTTGTGTTGCTGGAGAGAATTTCAAAGCATTAAATATCCCACTGGTACAGTTTAAATACATATAATTGACTTGACTTATCCTCTAAATGCTAAATTCTCTGCATGTATCACTTTTAATTTTACTGTGGCTTTGCTGTAAAGTGGTAACAATGGAAAACAGCAGGGATATTTAATAGTAAACTCACTATTAGCTTGTTAACACTGGCCCTTGTCACATAAAAATTTGCATTACTGCTATTGCTGGCTAGCCTATAGAATGAGGATGTTGCTAAATGAGCTTTGAAGTGTGTAATTTTGAATAATGAAGATGCCAGAAACCATTACCCTGCCATTCCTGCCCTCCATCATACAAGTAGAAGCTATAGAAGAGATAATACATCATTTCCTCTTTTAATGATGCCAAGATCTCATTTAAATGTTCAGGGTCAAACAGCAAAAAAAATTATAAAAGGAAATAAATAAAAAATTGAGAGCTGAAAATAAAAGCTAAGAATGTAGGTTTGGGATGTTTTGGTTGAAGCTGAATGGATTTTCGACTCCTTTTCATGAAAATCTCAGGTTTGATTGTCTTATTGTGAAGGGCTTGCCAGAGCATGCTGATTTATAAACAGAGCCACCACCTATGGATGCGCTAAACCAAGACAACATCACAGCCAGAGTTTGTTTTTACAGGCGTATTGGTTCAGACTACAATATTTCCCAGTGGCTTTCTAATAATTGGACAACTTTGTTACCTTTCTCCTTGGGGCAGCATTTGTATAGATATCATGGTTGAATTGCTATATTTCTTTTTGTGTAATGCATTTTTTCGTCACAGGTCATTACGTCGCCTAATATGCATGTTCTTTATATTACCAACAACTGAAGACAGTAAAGGCCTTTTCTTTTTGTCAGCCTTTACGAAGCTTAGAAGTGCTTTAGCCCAAATACATCAACATACGTCGATGCTCATAGTAACAATACCAGCAGGTGTTTAGCACAAATAATAGTTCTTTATATACTTGTCAACACCCTTTGCTGATGTTGGCGCATTAAAGAAAGGAAAGGATTCACCAAAGAGACACTACATGCACAAAAGCATTGGGCTGCACTTAATCTTTTAATTGTTTTGTGTTTTTAGCCTCATAACCACAGGTGTATAAAATCAAGCACCTGGCCATGCAGTCTGCCTCTACAATCATTTATAAGATTGAGTCATTCAAAAGAGCTCACTGAATTCAACGATTGTACTGTAATAAGATGTCACCAACAAGTCAGTTTGTGAAATCTCTTCCCCCCCCCCTAGATATTAAGTGGTATCACTGCTAAATGGAAGCATTTAGGAACCACAGCAACTCAGGCACAAAGTGGTGCTGAGCCACATGGCGCGTAAAAGGCGCCAGCGCTCTGCTGACTTCTTCTGGCATTAACATCAGAAACCGCGAGCTTCGTGGCATGGGTTTCCACGGCTGAGCAGCTTCTGCAGGTGTAGTGTGAAGGGAGCCCAGTATTTTTGTCCATATAGTGTATGAGTAATTTCCCATTTCCTGCTCAGTCAAAAGTCAAAATATATTGGCTTTAGGACCGTATTAGATAGATCATTTGTATATTGGTCCATTGGAGAAGATTGTGCCATCAAAAGTTCAAGCCACCTAATAGCCTTACTGATACTTGTTCATTGGGACCAATGCAAGTACTGAGCGTTAGGAAGTAATCACTGCCTGCATGGGTATTCTTTATACATACAGTATATATATATAATTGGAGTAGAAGTTACTATATATTGAAGAGGACAAAAGACAGGTTATTATCTTTTTTACATTGTGCATATTTCATAAACCACTTAGCAGGTACCCGTTGCTTCCACACCAGCTGTCATGCTACTCTGCTACATGTGCTGCAGTATTGTAAAGACTACATATTTCACAACACCTTTTCTGAATTGTCTTCCTGGATCATGTTATGCAAACAACAGTTTAGATTGGTGCATACTGGGCAGCAGACACGCTGATGCGTAAGAGGCCAGTAGGGTTAGGGCTAGTTAGAATATGTAACACAAAATGTATTTGACAAAGATATCGTGTATTTTTGACATTAGATGGTGAAAGTCAGCAGCCTTCTCTATATATCAGGACTGAATGGCGAAGCAACGTACAGACAAGCCCGGTGTTTTTGTTCAGTTTTAAATCATTTTTTGGACTTCAAGGGAAGCCTTCACCCCCGAAACCTTGTTTTTGTCTGGCCGTGAAGCAGAAGCAGCACATGGCTTTGGAGGTCTTACTGAACAGTGTGTTGACTCACTTTGCTTGAAGGGGGATAGTCTGTGCACAACATTCCCATGGAGACTTTTGTTCATGAGCTCTCCGGGCCACATTGCTCATATTTTGAACACCTTTCAGTAGCAGAAGAAGTGTTGGCACATTTTTGCTTATTGACAGGGGTTTTTTTTTTGTGAAGCGGGATGTCTCGCTGCTGCCAGTACATCTCACTATCTGACAGATCTGCAGGGCTTTTTTATGCGCTTGTTTGGGATGTACCGCACAGGACAAAAAACAGAGTGAGGTTGGGTGGGAAGCACTGCAACCGTAGGGTGGATGGTTAAAAGCACTTAGCTTGATGTATAGCTTCTCCTCATGCCATGATGGAAGAAGAAAATGTAATAGCCACCGCTAATGAAATTATTATGCCTTAAAGGTCCTTTGTAACCAAGATGACTGTGACATATACTGAATTACATCAACTAAGAGCGGTTATCTCATCTCATAGAAACAAAAGGCACAAACAAAAGAATCAGATGTGGCTTGTTGTGACAGTTTTATCTTTTGTGTCTTTAGACAACAACAAAAAAGAAGTATAACACTAATGGTGACCTTGCGTTGACAAAAGATAAAATGCATTTTGAATGTAGGTGAATTTTTTGCATATAATGCTAATCTCCAGCTTTTCACAGTCCTCCATCAAAGTGAACGTTGGTCCAGGGGTATTAAACGTGAAACCACACAGACTTGATGTGCAAACAGGTACATAATCCTTTGTATGTATTATCTGCATTCCATATATTCCTCCCACTGCTCTCCGCCCTATTTAGCCAGCAGAGGCTTTACGACCCCCCTAGAGTCAAAACCTGAAGCAGGACACAAGTTGAAACCGTCATGCCCTCTTAATACCAACCAGGCTGTTTGGCTCATTGGAATGGGGAACACTGCTTGCTCTGTTTCACAATGAAGGGTTAGAAGGTCAGTTCTGTCATTATGAGTGCACAACAGCATACACGACTCTTTGCCCAACTAATATAAAAGTATCAGCCTTACCGCGGCAATTACCAGAGATGAAAGCTACAAAAACCATCTGCCGAACAAATGGAAATACCTACCTGTTAATATTTTCTGTTGTTTACAGCGTAACAAGACATACATTATTGATACGGAAAAGTAGGTGGCGTGAATTAAATTCATGCAATAATAAAAGCACTGCACATATTTCTATTCATCATGCATTTTGAGTTGGGAAAATATTAGGCCATGCCTCATGCAGCATCTAATGAGGCACTTTAAGATCGATAAGTGGATGCATTCTTGTTTACCCACGTAGAAAAGGTATGATTCCTGGCCTGATTTGTCTCCCCTCTTCTTTTTAAAATTTTTTTTCACTGCTCCCATGAGAGGCTGTGTGTGGTTTGTTGCCAGGATGCTTCAAGAGGGGTGTGTTGTGGCAGCAGGTTTGATTGGTATCCTCAGGCACCACCTGAAACTGTAATATGGTCATACAGATGGCATAATAGTAAACACAACTGCTCCCACAGGATCAATGGGCTACAAATGTTCAAAGGATTTCCTGCTCAGGGAGGTGTGGGGGCTGGGACTGGGTGGGGCTGCTTTTAGAGGAGAGGGAGCACTTGTGGGACAGGCAGTCAGGCAGGCGGGTACTTGAACAAAAGCTGATTGCAGTTGTGTAAATAGTGGAATCTGAAGCAGCCAGCTGGGGTAATAATTCAAAATAATAATAAAAAAGATCATAATTCACTGAATTAATTACTAGAATGAGGATGCTTTTAGTCTGATGACTCAGTGGATGTTTCCATCTTGACCCTCCAGTTGGGTTATATCGGTTTGCATATGTAATTTGCTGAACATGAGTATTAGTGAGAGCTGCATTGGTGATTTCATCATTAATATGCGTCGCAATAAAAAGGCAAAAGAACCTCACATGCTCCCAGAGCCCAAAACGCTGTTTTTGTTCGATGAGCCAACACTCCAAAGCCAAAAGGATATTTATTCACAGCGAAACAAAACAGAGGGAAGTTGTGAATTGACTTAGCTGACTGGCAGAAATTTAAAAACGATCTACTTTGATAATTCATATTTAATACCAGTGCTCCCTTTTCTTTCATATTATAGTAAAGTTGCTTTTTTTTTGACATTTCATGGACAAAACAATTGTTATAATAACAAATCTAATTAAAAAAGCATAATTTGATTGTAACAATGAGTAGTAGCTGTAGTCCTGATTTAAGCCCTGGCCAGGGCTAAGTGACTGTTAGAAAATGTCACATCACTACTAGATGTTTTGTGAATTTTCCTTTTTTTTTGATTAATAAGATTGAAGAAAATGTTAAAAACTGACATTTCCAGAGCTCAAGGTGACATCTTTAGATTGCGTGTTTCTCCACCAAAGATATTCGATTTACATGTACATAAAACTGAGAAAAGCAGCAAGTCCTTAACCTTCAATGCTGGAAGCAGATTTTAACTTGACTAATCACACAAACAGTGACTTGCCTATCAAAATTGCCAACTATTTACCGCTATTGCCAACTGGTATTCACTCAATTGGCCACCTGTCCCAGAACCAGCCTGGCTTCCTTTTCCCCCCCTCCGTTGCAGCATGCTGTTACTCCAGAGGACCTTTTTATGCTATTAATAAAACTGATTACAAATGATGTTCTGCCTCCAGTCCAGACAGCAGACACTTACCCTACAAGTCAGTCCTGCTCTAGTTGGCTCAGTTGCTTGAGGCGAGCGAAGCTGGCAGGTTTATGGCCAGTATGCAAAAAAAACCTGATACCTCCTGTCTGATGTGATACCTCTTGAAGAGACCTGGTGAAACGACGAGCGCTTTGATGTCAAGAAGGTTGTTTTGAATGTGTCGGGAATATTTTAAAGCTCCCTCTTAACACCTCTCACTCGGAAGGGGTGAAAAATCGAGGACGTTTTAAGAACTTGAGGATTCATTCCTTGCGCTTAGATTTGCAGATATCAGTTCAGACTTGTCAGTAAATTCAAAGCTCGCTCTACTCATTAATGTGAAGAGCTACTCACTGCTGCCTCCATCACTTCACCCCTTTAAAGCTTAAATCTGTTTTATTAGACTGTAAACATTTATTTAATTATCCGTGTGACTATATTTTGAAGCCTTAATTGGGCTGATTATACTTTCCTGTGAGCGCTAGAGGGGAAGAAGGGCTGTAATTTTAATTAAATGGGCTAAAAATAAAGTTTTCTAAAAGCAAATCCTACCCTCGGAGAAACCGCGTCCGCTTATCCAGGCCTCATCTCAAACGCAGGCGAAATAGCATGTAACCGTAAGAACCATGTGATCAGATACCTGTTATCACAGCTGCGATAGATTCAGGAGTGTAGCAGGAGTTGCTGAAAATCAGCAACTGCAGATGGTGTTTTCAGGACATATGTTACCTCTCATGTTATTTCTACTACTTAGCCACAGCGTAAATGTGGGATTCTTTACCATACATGGGTTTCACCTGTAAAACTACCACGTGTTTCAGCACGGAAGGGACCAACAACTAGCAAGAAACAAGAGATTTTAAAAAAAGTCTTTGGATTTGAAACGAAGCGCAACTTTAGGCCAATAAAATAGAAAGACTCTTATTAGTGTTTCAGCAAGTGCACGATTAGCCAACTTAAATTCAAAGCCTGTGTGATTAGGAGCAGAGTTGTTGCATGTGGATGCAAGCTCATCATTAGGCATGAGCGAGCAGGACAAATTCAATAATGCTTGTAGGATCCTTCAGTTTAATGAAGTTTGAAGGCTCCTTGGCATATGAGAATGTTATCACATTTAAATGGCTCAGAAATAATTAAAAATGAATGACTAGTTTCTAATCACACGTCTGAACTGCCTGGATTGAGAGTTAACAGACTTCAGCCTTGGTGCGCGCTACACAAAAGCAACATTTGAAATAAACTCTTACATTTCTGCTGTGTTTTTAAATGAAAAACTGAATGTTGAACTTCACTGTAGGAACAGTTCATTTTCGAGTCTTAAATGTGTTTAAATGCAATTCTTTTCCTTTTTTTAAAGGTTTTATGCTTCACTTTGACCCTACGCCTCTTCAAATGCCTTCGAGGTGTTGTGCGATCATTTCCACATGTCACAACCCTAATTAAAATAAGCTTTATCTGTATGGCAGACAGATTCAGGTCGGAAATGGCCAGTTTTCCATTTTAATGGGTAGAAATGATACGATAATCCCTTTTGTCCGGCAAACTTGCTTGCAGGCCATGTCTATTTTTAGGAAAATGACTTTGAAAGCAGAGAGAGGAGAGAGGTTGTGCGGTGGAGGACTTTAATATCCTCACGGTGATGGAGTTTTTAAACTTCTTGCCTGAGAAACACGGTCATCGTGACAGGGTCGAGACTTGGCGATCTATTAGGGCTTCTGATAGCGTCTCCTGCTGACGGGGAACATAAAAAATCCAGTCTGTTCATTCACAAAGCCAGACCCTTGGGTGAGCTAATGTAAGCTCTTCCGGAAACAGAAGAATGAAGTCATTGCCAAAATGTTAGGCACCGAGTTGCATTAGGAGGGGTTAATGGATAAGTAGCAAGCGTTGAGGCCGTGCTTTGTTAATGGCCTAATGTTGCCTTTAATGGTACGTCATTAATGGGAGTTGATGGCGGATGTTTGGAGTCAGGACAGTGAGCTCTCTTCTGATCTGCCCCAAGTCTGCCCGCAGGCAACTCACAACCACTTCTCCCCTCAGGTCCCGTGGCCTGCGCCCCTCAAATACATAATTCACAACATAATGGATGTGATTTCTGAGTGCACTTACCACCCGTTCGCTCGAGCCCGCTGCAGTCTTAAGAGCACTCCCCGTACCCATGCAGCTCGTCAGCTGACGCAATTTATGACATTTTTTAAGAGGTTTTTACGGACGCTCGTGTGGTCGAGTGTGTAGAGGAGAACATTTCAAAGACTAACGATCACGCCACAAGATCAATTTCTAGGCAACCTTATGGCAAGTCGTTTAGAGTGATAATCACCACTCTTGTAATGTGCTTTTATCTTTGCAATCTGCCTCGCGCTGAGAAAAATGACTCTGACACTGCCAATAATGGGAGTCGTGTGTCACAGATATGCTATATAAAAAGGTGCCTATGTTTTCCTTCATAATGTCTTTGAGCCTTCTAGAAACATTTATGTGCCTTTCAACTCCCAGTACCAACAAGAACTCTTTTTTTTTTGTAACCCAGATATTAGTTTTGTTACAGGTCTTCACTGAAGGTTAGGAGAGCAATTTAAGCTAAATCAAAGCTGGATCATCTGCTTTGATTGTGCTGTCACTGGTGCTCGAATGAGACGGCATTTTAGAGTAACTTGACCATAATTAATTTAAATATATGACAATGCTTCTCTTTTAGATTCTCATATTAAACTCACTGACTAATCAAAGGGAAAAATGCAAGAATGTGCTGCAGTTTCCTCATGTTTATTTTTTTCTTTGTATGGTGTAAATCTTTACGTCTCTCATCAACCAGCTTCAAAGCTCAATAGTTGATTAATAATGATGCAAAAAGTCTGATTTGTGCTGTAATATATGTGCTTATATTGTGCAGAACTCCCGACATCGTGCACTTGGTTCTGGCTGTCTTTTGTCTGTTTTGCTGCTCAGTTCAATGTTTTTCTCGTTAACTGGATCACAGGTCAAACACAGAGTGCGACAACACACCGCGCGTTTTCCACCGCACTCACTTTAATTTAATGATTTAATGGAAAACTTTTGTTGTCTGAGACATCAACAGGAAATATGCTCCCCTTTTTCACTCCCTCACTATCACACACTGTCTTCATTAGTTAAACAGAGTGAAACAGAGTAAAAACAATTGTCCTTAATGGACCAGAATGCAATGCAGTCACAAGGCAACCTGCGTTTTGAGATGTGGAGCAGGACTCGCGTCGTCCTCTGGGCTAATTATTTCGGCGCTCACGCTGCTATTTGTTCCACCTACACGAATAACCCGCAGCTGGTGCAGAGTGTTTGCACCTGTTCTCTGAGGATTATCAACAGGTATTCCGGGAATTGTAGGAAGCACGAGCAAGCAAGACATGATACGACTCGTGTGGTGTTTACCCAGAAGGTGGCACTCTTAAATTAACTTCCACAATGCAAATTCTTTTTTTTCCACTCGGTTACTGCTGGTAATATAATATTTCATGATTGATTGACTGAAATGATTAAAATTACAAATGTTTTTGGAGTTTAGCAATTAGAGCTGAATCATCAGGACAGCAGATGTAGCATGTGTGACATTTTCATTTAAAGCTTGCTCAAACCTGTGTGTAAATATTTGCCGTCATCATTTTCCAGCTGACTCCCGCCCACTTAGAGTCAATTCGAAGAGCGAACAAAACAAACAAACATAACAACCAAATCTCCAAACTAATAACATCTGTAAATAAAGAGTGTTGGCTGTTAGCTGCAACTCCGGGGCTAAAAAAAAATAACCCATTGAGGAAGCGCCAACAATTGCAGTTCCTCAAACGGCCACTTGAGACTCGCAGGAGTTTTTACAGCATCTTTTGAAGCTATTCATGGTGGAGCAAAGTGGGGTGATCACTTTTATATTAAGGGTTCAAGTTTCCATCGTGCTTTGCCTGACAGCTGGATGCCACATAGGTGACTATAGCTGGTTATCTCAGTTAAAAGAAGTCACAGGGTTGGACCACTAGACCATTGTTCATGCAAGTAAAAGACATGCATTATGGCTTCATGTTTGGCCAACAAGCCATTGAAAAGTCTCAAATTTCAGTATTTAATTTGTATGTATTTGTGCACTGAAAACCTGTTGTAGCTTCTTGTGTTAGCTTCTACTTTAGCGCTCAGCTCTGTCATCACAGCTCCAAAAAAGACCAAATGCTAATTTGAAGCATTAAATTAGGAGTTAGAGGTGGCTACAATCACCTTCTTTGTGCAGCTTTAAAAGATCGAAGATCTATAACATGAAAGGTTTTTCTTCAGCAGCGTGGTGCTTCTTTAGGGAGCCAGTCGTTAATTACACAAGTGGATTAAAACACCTGAAAACAAAATAAATCTTTCCCTCCTTCTTGGGCCCTCGTCTCTTCCTTTGTTCTCTCGCCTCGATCCCTGATGAGAGGCAGAGGCAGCAACCTGATCCCTCAGCAGCAGGCCTGCACAGGTACCGGGGCCTCCTCAGGACAAATTTGAAACCAGAGAAAATGGAGCCAGCATTTTTAGTCATAAGGGAACAATGGGGACTCGACAGGTGAGACTGCAGGCAATGCATTAGCCCTGTTCCCGCCTGCTGTGTTCTGTGGGTGTCTGTTGACCACACATGAAGCAGCAGCTGAACATTGTTTTCTTTGCTTGAGGGGGAGAGAAAGCTGACTATATGTCTCTGTAGAGAATAAATATGCTTCACCGTGGAAGCTACACTGTATATCTGGCAGGAAAGGAGTGTAAATCAGGTTAGCCAAGAGACAAAAGATCCACCTGCAAAACACAGCCATGACACTTGGCCACCGCCAGTGACCTGATGTTATTCTCTGTTGGCATGCAGGCTGCAGCTTCAAAAAGGCTGATCTCTTATAATTTTCAGGTTAATTGCCGAACTCGTAATAGATCTTTTATATCTGTTTGTCACCTTTCTGAATTAATTCCAGACTGTATTATTTTCAGAAGCTGTAACTTCTAAGCCAGTGATGTGGTCATGTGCCATTATCGCAGTGCTGCTAAGATTAGAAGGCTTCTATAATTCTTTTATTTTATTTATCCGTTTAAGACTGAGCAATATAGCTTACAGTCCAGTTTCACAGTACACTTAATATTCCAATATACTCCATAATCCAAGCTGCATTCTCATCTTTCGCACGTCACAGATGGAGTAGACTTATGAACTTGCTTAGGTTAAACCTGTATGTCACCCTTGAACAGTTTAATCTTTATTTTGATGATGTTTTGTGTAGCGAACGCTCTTGCATTTCTTTATCTTTCTATCTAATAGTCATTGATGTCACTGGATAATGAGTAATGATGGTGAACTTTGCGTTTTTTTGTTTTTTTTTTCAATAATGTGAATAATGACGATGATAATAATAATAAAAAAGGAGCCAGAGCCTTGAAGCTTTCAGGTCAGCTCATCATCTGTGCATTCTTATGTTTTGAAGACCTCTCTCCATCTACTGCAGAGATTTCCAGATTTATCATGAATTCTTCAACCGGCTGTTTTGTTTGCCAAGCATTAGTGCTTTTGTTGGTTTTTAGAGCACAGTGGCCTAAAAGATGTTTTCATGCTGCTGAGGTGAAGGAGGGGAGCCATTAGGCTTAATAGACTCGGACTAATAATACCGTGTGTTGCACACTCTACATAATTCTCCATTTGCTGTCCATCCTCCTCCTCAGCAGAGCACAGGCTTATTTTGCTCTCAAGTGACAAACATGGCTCTGCTCAGTGGCTGGGTAAATGTGAGGGTTTTTTTTTTTATCTATTTTTATTGTAGTCTGGTTTATGAGAGCCTCTTTTTTTTGAACAACTGTCAGATGTACAGCTACATAATCACTTGATTAGATCATTAGATGGCCAACAGAAAATGCGCAACTATTTTGACAAATGTGGTAACGTTAGATGAGTGCTGTGACACATTGCCGATGGAATCATTAAAGCTGTCTTCAAGAAAATAATTACACCAATCATCTTCTTTGTGTCGTGGTATTGTAAACTAAATTGGTGTGTTTTGGACAAAAGAAGAAATTGGAACGTGTTAGCACGCCAGTTTGAACCAGCAAAATTTTCCATATAGTTAATGCTAAAAAAAATGTTGATCTTTGAAAGCATAATCATTTCAGACAACATACAGAAAATAAACTAGGCACACGTGGAGAAGCTCAAAGGACATTGTAGACATCGATGATAAAAATGCACCCATCAGCAGCAATTTACTAACAAATCAAAGGCGCCACAGCAGCAGAACAACCTCAAACGCTGTTCCTTCCTGACAAAAGCAGCGATGATGTGATAACAAGCATGCTACAGTCGACACAAATGCACCGGCATATTCACAAGCAAAGTGTCGTTTGCAGCGACTGTATGGTGGCAGGGCAGGAAATAAACTGGTCTTACTTATTAGTGATACTCCCAAAAGTATCTTTTCAGAATTCACCCTGAAACATTTCATCAAGTCATAAATATCCAGTTGTTGGCTTAATGCTCTCGTGTCAGCAAACGAATAGCCAACATACTTGGGCTGTCATCACGAGTACTGCAGAAGCAGCTTGGTGATTCTGATGATCTGCCAGGTTTCGCTGTTTCTCAAAGATTCATTAAGAAGGCTGAAATTTGCTGCACCTGTTGGAGGCGTCGAGGGTGCTGTAGCACGGCTCATAGCCTTGGTAGTGCAAAGATTTTTTATTGATTATTTTTTCAATCCGTAATTGGTTTAGTAGATGAAAAGTTTTTTTAAAAAGTGGAAAAACCACCCTTTGCAATCTCTTGTGGTCAACTGTGAGGGCTTTAATCTCCATGTGTCATCCAGAACTTCTATTATATTCACCTGACTGTTACGTATGATGAGAAAAAGAACACTCATACTTTGAAGAGTCTGGATGAATTAAAGGGTTTCATTGAATAATCAACTAGTTGAAAATGTGACAGGTTTGCAGTTGTCTGAATGCTGGATGTGGATACCTGAAGTTTTTAACGCGGGTCTGCAAAGTGATTTTTGAATGTTACACTGAGAACATGTCCTAGCGAGCATGAAAATAAATTGGCCTGCTATTCTTGAGACTAATTTCCCATCCTAAGGCACGGCCATGCATCGATTCAGTGTTATATTAATATCAAACAATATTGCAGAGTCTTCTCCATCATAAAACTAATAAATGTATTAGACTTTAGACAACGTCTTTCATGGAACTTGTAGATAAGAATCCATAGAGAGTGGATCACTTATTAAAAACAAAAGAGACTAGGCTGGCCTAGTTCAGCTGAACTGCAGACAGAGCCTTTGGGGACCATTGCCAGAAAATGAAACCTTTGTCCCGAGTCTTTCTGCCCACAAATGGACCTTTTTCTTCCAGATTGGTTCTTCTCTGAAAGACCTCTATGCCCCGTTGAAGGTCAAAGAGACACAGGGCCATATCTTTAGGGTGTTGTGCAGCTTTCTGAGCCCTGAAACAGATGGCGCTTCATAAATGAGAAAAATGGCTCTAAATCCTAACCTCTCAAACACTCATTTCTCATATTACAGCTTTTGTCGAACCCAAAGTGCTTCAACAAATTCATACCTGCTGCTTACTTGTAGAAAATAGCAATTATCCAGTAATTTTTGTGTGATAATCAATAAATAATTGCCGGTGTTTATCAAGCACAAGTACCACAATGTTCTTTCGTGTAGTAATTTGTAATAATTTGCTGTTTTTTTCTTGTAAGATGCACGTGTGGATTTTGTTGATTTCATTAAAATGTTAAAGGCCTGAAGTGTAACCTTGAGCTCTGAACTTAAATACCAAATTTTGGGGGATTACGCAAAAAAGTGCCAGCATTTTGATGAATAATGCTTGTAACACGACTGACGAAACAACTAGAGTAGCAGTGACATGTCTAGTTGTGACTGAAGGTGGTCATCAATCCTTTCACACAGAATAATTCAAAGGCTGAAAGAGTGGCAGCGCAGGCCAGTAGTTTTATCTGGTCATATTTAGTTACATTAGCACGCTCCCAATTTAATGTCAATGTATTGCCAATTAAAGTACATCCTAGTCAAAACGTTATGAAAGGAATCTGAAGAGAAGCTCACTTCTGATCATTGACAGCAATACTGTTAATAAGCACTGGTGTTTTTGCCTTTGTTAGCTGCTGTTAAGCAGCGTTAACTCTGAAGTGGATGTATCATTGCTGGACTTCATGTATTAGAGCACTTTTTTGCTTCGGTGAAGGAGACCGTCTCTCTTAAGCGGGAAGTAGCCTTGTTTTCTCACAAACTTGTAACTATATAACTGGATTTCAAAGGAAAGAATGTGGATCTGACGACAGGTACGTCCGTCTTTTAGATCTGTGAGAGCCACACTAGAGAAGACGTGCTGCACTTGTTGCAAACAGGCAGGCTCTGAGAGAAAGCTCCTTTATTTGACAAGGTAAAGCAAAAATCCATCAGTGAAGAATGTAATTAAGTTAATTACATTATCTCAGGTTAGTACAATATGTCTGACTAATATTTACATGTCCAAGAATTAAAATCAGCATTTGACTTTATGACACGTCAGATGCTGTCAGTCTAATGGAAAGGAATGGATGCCTTAAAGCGGCTAGAGCTTTGGAGGTGAAGCTTTTTTTCCCCCTCAACGGGCTCATGCCAGTGTGGTAAAAAAAAAGAAAGAAGAAAGGAAATAGAAGCTGATGCTCTCAGTTTTATGCTATAAAGACAGTGACAGGCAATTACAGCTAAGAAGAAAAAAAACGAAAAAGCTAAATTATAGAGCACGCATTGTTGACGTTTGGAAAGGTGGTTCAGCCTGCAACAAAAAGAGGAACTGTGCGAGAGGGATGTTGTGCAAGCTGTGCTGTCAGTTATCCATCAGTGACATGATTACACCCCTTCCCTCAAGAGAGACAGACGCAGATAGTGAGGATGTGGCTGTGTATTTTTTTTTTCTTTTTAAGAAATCTCTCTACAGCTAGCTGGTCTGGAACGCTTCCTCGGCGTGAACTGATACTGTAGCAGAATTTAAATAGAGTCATGTGCTTGTCATAGTCAGTAACGCACGAGCTGAGCGTGTGTACTCGGTGAAAGAGTTGGCAAAACAACAGCCTGCAAAGCTCATTTATTACCAAATATCTACAAGGATTCTTTGGGGACCCCGGTGGTCCTTCTGACACCTTTCCGTGTGACAGAAGCGTTGCGGCAATTTTTCACGATAGCGAGTAATGAGAGTTTGAGCTTATTAAACCGGTGATCTCTCTCATTTGAGGTTCTTAATATGGCTAATCAAAATTCAGCACTTGTTAAATTATTAAAGAAGAGACAAGGACGAGAGGCAGAATGTCACGGGAGGTTAGGTTTTCTTTGATTTCCTGCTCCTTAGGCAAACGGCGTTCACTATAAGAATCTAGCCTTTCCTCGAGTATTATTGATCCAGTTGAAGTGGTTCTGTCTGCCCCTTCACACTGAACCGCTTCTGAAGCAAGGCTATTTGCCATCAAGTCTTTGTGGACATGCGCCATGGGATCCCCATTCAGTGCACAATCCTCATTTTCAGCACTTAATAAGTTTGGGCCTCGGTTTTCTTTTGGTTGTTGCAGCTCAAAGGGACACACACACACACACACACACACACAAATAGGAGGGCATAAGGTAGCAAAACAGGGATATAGAGACTAATGCGGAGAGGTTGCTGATTTCCCTGGTGAGTTTATATCTGAGCTGTCGTCACCTGTCTCTTCTCGGGAATAGAGGCGCCTTAATCAGGAACATAAAAGTATCTCCTGCGGTGCTGCCTCCTGTCTCTGTCACTCGCCTGTCTCTTACTTGAGTTACCATTGCCAGAGTAGCAGCTAATTTTTCATGTCCAGTGTAAGAAAGAGAAAAAAATACAGTGAAATTCAAATTCAGACGAGCAAATGTGTTTTTCGGGGTGGTTGATGAGACTAAAAAGTCTGTAATGCTTTTTGTAAAACTACCAAATGACGTGCACTAGAATATTGTCTTACTTTAACTCATAGCTTTAGTCTGAAATCCCAGAAATACTGAATCTTTTAAGCAGCCTTCAAAACCGACTTTTTTTATGAGCTTGACACAGAAAATGCAGTTTTTTGGAGTAGTACTTTCTACACAGCACTATCCCATCAAAACCCCAAATTAGTGTTTGTTTATTTCTGTTATGGGGATTTTCTTTGTGAATTAATTTCTGCTAAAGAAATGTACATTGGTTCTTGTGTCCCATATAACTTATGACATGAAATATGTCCTCATTTAATGTTTTAGTCTCCTGCTAAACTCTCTTCTTTGTGCAAAAGTGTGCAAAAGTCTTGAGTCACCCTCATTTCTTTGTATTTTGCTAGGAAACTGGGAAATAGACACACATGTTCATGCAGTGCATCTATGGAGGCAAAAACTGAGCCTGTACAATTCGAATGAGCTAAAAGGTCAATACTTTGTATGGCCTTTATTTTTCAGCATTGTCTGAACTCTCTTAGGCAGCTTTCTTCCAAGTTCTTTAAGATGATACCTCACTGCTTCAGTAATGTTGCAGTCTAGGTTCTGGGAGGCCAGTCAATGACTGATCTATCAGGTATGCTTTTGCTACATTGGCGGTAGAGCTGGGCGATAGAACGATAACGATATGTATCGCGATATAACTTTTACTCGATAGAGAGATTAAGCTATCGCGATAGACCTCGCCGCTCTTGTCCTCTTAAAAAAAAAAAAAAAAAAAAGGTCAGCCGATCCAAATTAAGTAGTGCAGAGCCGAACCAATCACAGCCGCAGCGTCACGTCGCGTGACTTGTTATGTACAGCACAAGTGCCAAGCCGCACGTGTGTTTGTTTGGGAAGCAGCCAGCGGGTAATGGAGGAAGTGAGTGTGCCGACTAGAAAAATCAACCGAGCGTGACCGAAGAGAAAACAGATGATGGTTCCAATGCCGGAGAGATTGTCGAACGGAAGAGCCATAGAAGTTCCATAGTGTGAAGGTATTTCGGCTATTTCAAGTCTGACAAAAAACAGAGTAGCGTGCACTGTAAATTGTGCCGAAAGCAAGTCTGGAAATACAATAAACTGGGGCATGCGTCACACTGTGCGCCACGTTATTGTTTCGGTGAAATGAATTTCTACAATACTGTTACTGTTAATTCTACTCTCTGCAGTGTTTAAATGCTTACATATACACACAGTTACTGTCCATCCACACATACGACTCTGTTCTGCTTCTATGCCCCAGCTTTGTTTACTTTTTCCCACCGAGGCTTCTGGACTTCTGATTGGCCAACATTTCTGCACGGTTAGGAATCTAGCGCCACCTGCTGCTTTGGCATGTTCATAGCAGCGTTTTCCTTCATTTCTGCCTTTACGTGTGAACTGGATTATTTTTTTAAACGAAAATGGAAAATCTCCGTTTTCAAAAATACCCGTGTACGTGTGGACGTAGCCTCAGTCTCTGACTGGAAGCGCTAATTCGTCATTCGGCTTTTGTCAGACTAAAGTAACTGTTAAAACTGTTTGAAAAGCTAAGCTATACAACAAGGAGAGATTGAGAATTTCCTTTTAGTTCTCAGTTTATTTGATATTGACAAAAGTTAGTCAATTTTGTCTCTTCTTCTGTAAAACAAACTAAGATTTATTTTTAGAATTAATATTTTGTTTCTAAGTGGAATTGACAATTTAGTCTGTTTCATTTGTTCTATTTTGAAACTTAAACGCTTTAGCGGCTGCCTTTTGTGTAGTTTGCAATATTTGCCTTTATTTATCTGAAAAAGTCTCATGTTCCTTAAGTACATCTACCCTGTTGAACTTATTATGGGAAATCAATATTTAAATAAAAACAAGCTGCTGATTATTTTACATTTTACTTGTGAGCAACGGCACATTTAAATCTTACAAATATAGTTATTTGGCTTATATCGTGATAGATATCGTTATCGCCTGAAATGAAAAAAACATATCGTGATATGAAAAAATCTCATATCGCCCAGCTCTAATTGGCGGTATGTCTGGAATCATTGCCATGCTGAAAAATGCAGCTTCAAATTGCGATAGAGCCTCCACTGTGTTTTACAAATGGCTGTAAACACTCTCCTCCCAAAAATTTCAGCGTTGGACTCCATCAGACCTGTTGCCACTGACTTTCAGTCCAGTTCTTGTGTGATTTGGCACACCTCAGCCTTTTTGCCCTGTTTCACTTCCTTAAGAATGGCTTCTTGACAGCTACGCTTCCACTGACATCACTTCTGATGAGGCTTCAGTGAGCAGTAGACTGATCAACTGAAGGGCCAGATCCTGGGCAGGGTCCCTGTTGGATTTCCTTCTTAAAGACAGATACTGGTCACCTGTCCAGTTTTCTCAATTATTTTAAGGACGCCCTGCCAACATATGTCTGTCAAACTGCGTTATGTTTGGCATTTATCGTAGATTGACATAAAAAACAAAATGGGAACAAACAATGTGTTTTTGTGACTGGCTGCTGGTAACAAAGTCCCAAAGATACAATTTAAAATTGATGCTTTGCCAGGTTTCCTGTTATGTGTTTACACAACACTGGCTGAACTGGAATTATGTGTCTTCTAGTGCCTGGATTATTCATAGCTTAGTGTTAAGTGGCTTAAACAAACAAACTAAAGGCATTATGCTGAAACTGGACCGAAAATTAGTGAAAAAGCAGCCCGTGTCCAAAGAAAAGTTGGAGAATTTTTGCTTCTGCTTGGGAGTGAAATTAAAACAAATGTGTGATGACTAAAGACGCTGCACAGTGCTGGATATAGTAAGTATTATATTATATAAACGTGTTATTACTGTCTTCAGACATACACCAACAAGATAAAACCATAAGGAAGTGGTAAATGTTAAATATCCTCCTCATCATATAGACAATGATTACAAGCAGATGATTGGTATGCACGGTGTAAACTTGTGTGTATTTGTCAACGGGAAGTCGCTCAGTTCACCTACTTTTGTTGCAAAAGGATTACCTTATCTCAGCGAGCAGCAGGAGCTTTGTCTTCTGTAACTCAACATGTGCGATTAGTTCTCATTGTGCGACAGTGTAATCTGCACAGATAATGCTTTTTCCCTTAATGCAGACTCTTTTAAAGTTCTCAGAGACACTGACGGCGGCTCTATTTGAATATTCATAATGTCTATTTGAATTTGAAATGCAAGGAGTTTATTATACAGAGAGCGTGATAACCTTTGCAACACTGCTGGGCTTGCAGTGTACCTTTGTATTGTCTCCTGAGTGGTTTGTGTCTTATTACTAAGACACAGCATATGTGGGCTTGGTTGCCGACTTGGTTTAGAAAAACGCTTGGATTTGTCCTCAGCCATTAGAGCATTCTGGCATCAACATGGCCAGGAGATGGACACAATAAAGATAGTGAGAGGCTATTTTTGGCACCTTAAATGCTAAAATGTAATCTAACGGGATGTCATCAAATATGACACATGCAAAAATGCATCCCTTGAACAGAGAGCTCATTAATGGATTCCTCTCAATGTATTCACAATGCCTCCATGTTTTTCTTTTTGCCACACAGCGTGGGCAATCTTTTATGCCTGGATCAGAAACCTGCACGATTCATTTACTTTAAAAACAACCAAGTGTAGGATGGCTACATCAGCATGCTGGGTTCACAACCAGCAATCTGCATTATTTCAGGTGGATCACACTCGTGTACATCCAATTGCCAAAACGCTGAAAGTGAGCAAGACTCTGTGAAATGCAGGCAGAAATTTACAGTCCAGAAAATGACCCAGTGGGTGCATTTATTCTTAGCTCATGCATGCAGTAAAGCAGCATTTCTCTTATATTACACTGCTTAAAAACAAAGTAAATTTCGTACGAATACCTGAAGTAGGTAACATTTTCCCCCCAAACACAGTAATTTGTTAAGACAGATCATTTCGCGACTTGATTCCCGAAAAGCTTTTAACAGATTTTACACGGAATAAATTATAGGAAATGAGAGAATCAGTGCAGGAAATGCACGTACTTTTGTTGACAAGTGACGGAGCTTATCCCTGTGTTTGGTGAAGAATTCCTGGTAAAGCTGTCAGCAGTTGAAATGTGGCGAGGTTTGTTTTGTCCCGTGCTGTCACTATTAAATGTCGCCGAGCCTTATTTAAATGCAGGGATTGTATCTATGTGGGTGAAGTGCCGTGGTAGTGCTATGTGTTCTCAGATAGGTTTTTTTCTTTTACTGAGTGGGTTACTCTGCTTTGATGCTCACACAAGCTGTTTCTGCTTCATGCAGCTGTAAGCACTGATTACAGCCACCACTGCCGATAGACTTTAACACTGTTTTAGAGCCTTTTTGTTCTGTCTATATCTTGTTTTCGGTCTCTGCATTGGTAATTTCTGATGTTTCCATCCATCACTTTGTTTCAATTTATTCAGATGTCATAGTGAACAAGGACACCTTCAGAGAGTTCAGTCTGTCTGTTGGGCTGTTAAAAATAGGTAATTATTTTCAGTAGTTCTCCTAGTGCACCTGTTGAGAAGGTCGCAGCGACTCTTAACAACATGTAAATAGTAGGGGTGCAACGATACACAAAATTCACGGTTCGGTTCGGTTCGATACTTTGGTGTCACGGTTCGATATTTTTTCGATACAAAAAAAATGTTCATGCCTTTTTAATTTGTCATTTATTAAAATTATAAATATATATTTTAACTCAAAAGTACAGTTTTTAAATTTAACCCTAACCCTTGTGCGTGTTTTTTATTTTGACAGCGAATGCGCACCTGCGGACCACTTATGTGCAGCCCTGGTTATATAGCTCGTCATATTGCAGCCACAGAAATTATTTTGTCCATGAAACCATAAAGCTGCACTTTCTTTTTGCCTTATAGTCTGATTTGTCATAACTTCTCCGTTTTGTGGTAAGCTTTTCTTTGGCTGTCACTTCTTCACCCTGATCTGTCTTATTTGGCTCAGCAGAACTAAAATATAAATCCTGCTGCTTTTACACACGCACTCACATAAGCTCAGCGATTCTCTGCGCGATCAACCTCTCACATGTTTAAGCTTGCTGCGGGAGATTTCACTTGTCATGTTTGCATAGTAAGCTAACAATTAATAAGACGATGTCAGAGGAATTGGTGCGCAAATTATCATCACTCACAGATCAGTGCTTTCGCTCTTGCACGATTGCAAAGTGAAAGCAAAAAAACAAGCGCAAATTCAAACGCGATTTCAATATGTCACATATTGACAGTGGCTCACCGATGCCAATGACATAATTACCCAGCTACATTTCCGAAAGAATGCAAAAGCATTGACATATATTTTTCCTTCCTACGATAGGCCGACGGGCAGGGAAGAGATAGATTTTGGTACCCCGACTGAAAAAATCGCTAGCTCCGGGACGTTGGGCTAGCGATATTGCAAGCCCTGTATCTGATTGAGGAATCACTCATCTTTGGAAAAGAGAGTTTATTACAGAGAAATGTCTCTTTCCAAAATAAAAGCTATACTATCCGCTTCTTCTGGGCTATATTCTTCTGGGCTTTATTAGTCCCACGTGTGGGACTAATAAAGGTTATCTTATCTTATCTTATATTCTCAGCAGCATATTAAACAGCTGTCTAAATGACTCGGCTAAAGTTAGTAGCATGCTTGCTTGTTTTTTTTCTGCTTCCACTTGTCTTTGCACTAGGATGATGTCGGCGTAAATGTGCAGTCATATTCGTTGTGTTCCCACTAGTGCTTTCAGGTTAATCTCGTTGAAATGACCTTAACGCCACAACACGGCAAATCTCCGTTAACGAGCTACCGCCAATCGCCCCGTGCATGGGGCTAGACGGCCAACACGTTAACGAGCTAACTGCGCTAACACACTAGTTCCCACCCATGTAATTGAGCATTGCATGGCACATCCAACATACTGTTTTACTTTAGTCCATGACTGCTTACCTTCAGGGTCATACGTCACATGAAAACCAAAATAATTCCAAACGCCAGATCTGAATGAGGGTGGGGGAGGTCCATGTTGTAAGGAGAGCTTAACTTCTGTCTCGCTAGCTTGCCCTGTGCTCTTCGTTCTGACGATGCTGTCTGTGTTGAGCACTCAGTGAATCTGCGTTCGACTACTCCGCCTAGGCTGCACTGTCGACCCTAGGCGGAGTAGTCGAACGCAGATTCACTGAGCGCTCAACACAGACAGCATCGTCAGAAGGAAAGTTGATAAAATAAATTACAAATGTTGTATTGTTCGATACATATGCGTACCGAACCGAAAGCACTGTATCGAACGGTTCAATATCGATACGAATATCGTTGCACCCCTAGTAAATAGCTTTAGACAAAGTTAGTTCAGCTTAGCACCTATGCTTCAAAAGGGCAATTATTTAGCCAGGCTTTGGCTTTTCACGTAGATAACAAAAAAAAACAAAACAAGGTGTAACATGTAGAGTACCGATCTTTAGAGGTCCACTTTAGACAATTGGCCACTTCAGGCTTTAACACATGTGAGTGACATCAATATTTTCATCTGGCCTGACTCTCTCCAAAAAGGTAGGCGAAAGTGTACTCCCTCACATAGAAGATAGTTCGCCCTGAGCTGAGTGATCTAAAGAGGTTGAAGCTCCACAAACACTTGTAGTGTAAAGAAGCTTTATTACTTGACCGGTGTTTCAGTATGTGGCCCTCGTCGGTGTAATCAAAAACTACATCGCAGACGGCACTTTAAATACCGTACGTGTTTGAGTGGAGGGGAAAAAAAACATCTATCCACCAGACTGTACGTATGCTCTGAAATTTGTCTGCAATTTATTTTTATTTTTTTATGGCCGAACATGTACTAAATGTGTTTGCTTTCTAGCATTCTGTGTTTCTGTTGGTTGTGCAAACATGGGTCGTAGCAGCACGGTGGTGAAGCGGTTAGCACCGTTGCCTCACATCAAGGTTTCTGGTTCAAACAACCTCTCTGTGTCTCAGTGGGTTTCCGCCCGCAACCCAAAAACACACATGTTAGGTTAAGTTGGTATTTCTGAATTCAAGCCAAGAGTCTGAGGTAGATGAAGTGTGCAAAGGTGACATTTAACCATACAGAGACCTTTCAGTGGTCAGCAAATAATTACACCACAGTGTTTTGCTTGATGAACAGCACACGCTGCTGGAAATAAGGAGTTGTGCAGTGTTGTCAGGTGGTATGTGAAGGGCCTTTAAGTGAACTTCCCAGGAGCCCATAGACTGTATATAAAAGATGGACGTATCTACTGTGGCTAGCAAATTCTCACTGTGAATCTTCAAGATCAGCATTGTAACTGCAGCCATCTTAGGTTTTTGAAACAAAATGTCAAAGAAAACCCGGGAAATGCCCTTGTGACCATATTTGCAAATTTAGTATCATGTTGTATTCAATGTTTGACTCTCAGGAAAATGTTGATTGAAGTCACAGGTTAAGGTACCCAAGAGCTGTTTTCCTGCTAACTTCTATACAACCACACTTTTCTTTCAAGCAGAGGAGTCTGCCCCTGCTGGCACAGCCGGGCTGAGGAACGCGAAAGGTGACCTTCGGCATTCTTATATGACGCCTCGGGTTATGGATGAAATCATGTAGAATGGCGCTCCAGCCATGTATTCCAGCCCTAACCATAACCTTATCCCTAACCTTAACCAGCATTTTAATGACATTAAATACTGTTTTCCAAAGCGATTTCTATATAAAATCTTCATTATTTTAAAGGACAAGCAACACAATAAGAGTTGAGAGGCAGATGATCATTTCACAAGCTGTAGATTCTACATGTGTAGATTCGATCCAAACGGTTCTCATGTTTCATCATTTTTCCGATCTCGTAATATAGGGACGTGTTGTTGAAGAGTAATATATCAGCGATTTGTCCCCTAGCATAAAATGTTACGCTTTGGGAGTGAGAACGTGGTATATATAAACACCTATACCAGACACAAGGTGGGAAAATAGGGCTGTGCAATTAATAGCATGTGGCTTTTCAAGTGATTTTTTTATTTAATTACTTGACTTTAATTATAATTAAAGTTTGAGGAAGTTTAAGGAGTCTCTGAGCAGCCATGTTAAATTATTGTAATCTCCTTGTTGACCAAAAAATATTTTTTTAATACTTTGAGAAAAAAGAGAAAGATCAAACTTGGGTTTTTTTGGCCCCCTACGAGGTAAAACCTCCTTGTAGTGTTTAGAGGAAAGGCAGAAAACAGCTTTAAAAAGCCATAGAGCTAAGAGGCAGACATGCCTTGTTTAAAGTCTTCTTATTAAATTGTCTGTGTTTGTCATCTTTCTGCAGTAGTGACTTCAGAAACAGGCTCAGCGATGGGCTCGGTGCTGTTTCTTGTGAGTTGACAGCTCGTAACGATGAGTGACAGGTGTCGGTGTGCGAACTTGTTCAGCTTAGTGTCAGGAGGACGGCAATAAGTGCAGACTTTGTTGACTCGAGGCAAACTGTCTGATTTTGTTGTCTCTCTAGTTTCATCACACATGTACATAACTATTTTATGGACTCGTTTAATAGTCCTGATGAGAAAATGACACTTAACGACAGGGGGTTTACTGTGTGCGAAGGAAACCAGGCGCACCTCTGAACTTGCCGACTGTGCAAGCATGCCTTCCGGGTCCCAGTTGTTTCTCTGTTTTAATACAGACAGTGGTAACCAGAGTAAAAGTATTTACCTTCATTCAAACAGGATTCAAATGAGTATCACGCACAGAGCAAATTAATTCAGTTCAGTTCACTAAGAAAACCTTTAAAAGTCCGATGTGTTCAGAGGGAAAGTGAGAGTATAACTTTTTTTTCTCAGTGCCGAAATGGCATTTTGGTGTGCAGCTGGGTTTTTTGTGCGCGAATATAATCAGACAATTTCAGGGTCGAATGCACGCAGAATATTGGAGGATCTTCATTGTTTTGCACTTTCCTTGTAAAAAAAAAACAACACACAAAACACAAACATTACTTGTCTCTATTTCAGCAGAGAGAATCTGACTGGTCACCGTTTTCCTCTCATACCCTTTACTGAGCTGCTCTCAAGCTGTTTTGGATTTTAGCTGTCAGATTTATGCTTCCACACATACGCTTGTGCGTTTACCTCTGCCTGAACTCCGAGAGGTCTGAAATGTAAATTTGAATGCCAGAAAAACTGAGCAACACCTCATTTTCAGTCGGGCCGTGGCAGCCTCTTCTTCCCTGCAGCCCTTTGGCTCTAACCCCTCATCGCAGCCCATTGAGACACTTCGCCTGGCACCCCCCTCCCATCCCCCTCTTGCCCTCTTGAACATTTTGTCTCCATGGCAATGTTTTGAATGAGATTTAGGGCAGGAAAGGTTGTTGTTGTTGTTGTTGTTTTTTTCCCAAGGGAGCTGAAAAATTAGCAGAACTCTATAGAAACTGCTGTCCTCGTGTGTTTAGGCGAGCACTAAGTGGTGCTGATAAATGTCAGTATGCAAACAGGAGGCGCTGCAAAGCATTCAGAATAATAAGCATTTTCATTTTCTGTCCTAATAATTCGTTCTGTGTTGCAGGTGACCAGATTAGCCATTCTTAGAAAGCAATTGAAAATGTGCCTTTGGTGTTTCTCTTTTGCAGTCACCTCTTTGGAGCCTATTATTGGCCAGTATGGGGAAATGCTCAAGATCCCATGCAACAGTGGAGCCATAAAGGCAGAAGACATCGCCATCACTAAATGGAAATATGTAAGTCACACTGGAGATCAGTTGTTCTCAAAATGGCAAAGTAGGTCTAAGGCCCACTTACTGTGTCTGAAGTCGAACCACGCCCAGTCTGAGTGCATTAGACCATGCATCTGTCCCTCCATATGACACCGCATGAACAGTGCATGCTTTTATTGTGAACACGAAGCCAGTGCCATATGCGAGCGACACATAACAAGCGCGCTCTGCTCTCCAGGACAAAGGGGATGGAGTTCCAGGATACCTGCTGGTCAAGCAGAAAAACCAGAATGTCTCAATCAGCGCCACTGATGAATACAAGGTCCGTGTGAGCATGGACAAAAACTCCAGCCTGCTGATCTCTGCCGCCAAGCTCAGCGACCAGCGGACTTTCACTTGCATGGTGGTGACCGGCGGAGACGTGTTCGAATACCCAGTTAATGTCCTAATTCACAGTGAGTCTGAATTAGCTGAAAAATTGTCGAAATGCCCTCGTTCAAGTGCTGTGACTGACACAAGCAACACCCAGCCTTTCCATTCACACTGTTTTTTTTCCCTCAACTGCAGAGTTGCCGGCAAAGTTGGAGATTTCTGGAGAAGCAGAGGAGCTAGAGATTGGAAGACTTACTAAGGTGGAGTTTTTAATGATAAACATTTTAATGCCGACATTATTTTAAGCAATGAGTCATGAAGGGAAATCCCTTACTTGAGCTAACGTATCTTGAGGCCTAACAGAGATGGTGCCTGTTATTGTAGTAATGACTTCTTTGAAGTGATTCTCATGAATTAGTAAAGAGTAGAAATCTCGCTTGTGCTACAATTAAAAGACCCAAAGGATTTGAGGGGCTTTACAAATGCTTTAGGCATTTCATGGTCTATTGCATGGAAAACTGTTTAGTCCTCAAATACCAGAGTGGCATTAACAAAAAGCTCATTTTCTCATATGTTTGGTCATTTAAAAATAGTCATGAAATGCATTTTTTTATTCATCCTTTGAGTGCTTTTCTTGCCTGTTTCTCACTTTTTTTTTTCCCTTTTTTTGCTTTGCAGCTTGGAAATTGTGTTGCAAAAGATGCCAACCCACCTGCAAACATCACATGGTTCAAGAACAATAAACCTCTGGAGGCTGATGGGAAAGGTGAGCGTTCACCATCCCTTTTGTTGTCTTTGAGTTCTAAAAAAATATATTTGACATTTATAAATATTGCATACACAGATGGTTTTATTCTCTCTGACAGGGACAGTTGCTGTAAATTATTCTGCTGTGATGAATTGTGCTGCACTCTCATGACGGCGCGGCTCATGACTGTGTGCAGTGTTTTGGTCATTGCACATTTTTTTCCTTGTTAGAGTTTTCAGACAGTGCTTGTTTGTTTTCTGTCTAGGGATTTCCATCAAAGTTTCTGTTGTGGTAGAATCTAGTACCGGCCTCTCGACCACTACCTCCACACTCGAGTATTCTGCAATGAAGGAAGACACAGGCGCCAGGTTCAAATGCCGTGCTGACGGTCTACCGCTGGAATCCTCTTCCATGAACTTTACTATTACCTGTGAGTCGTTGAGCGTACTTTGTCTAAAACCTTTTATTTTGATTTCGTTTTTTTGTCTGTAAATTCAAAGAAAGGGTTTAAAATGCAAGATGATCGTCATGAAATCTCTGAAAGTTTACGCTCTGTCTAAACTACATGCCATATCCTGAAAACGACACCCACTCAAACACCCACAATATTCTACTTCAGCTTGAAAGTCTCAGTAATCCACTGCCTGTAGCAGGACAAAACTATACAATGTGCCTGTATCAGAGGATTGTTTTAGCACCTCATTTGTAACTAACTGTTGCAAAGATATTTGTAGCAAGCTGTTGTAGCCAAGGCACAACATAATAATGCTGCTTAAAACTCTGTGAATTATCCACAATATACTATAACACAAACTATATAGAGTCAAAACGCTGGAGCTTAACTTACAACAAGGACCTTCACTCTATGCAAAGAAAGGAGAGCCATGAAAATTCTCCCCTCTGCTGTGGTTGGGAATTAATGACCAGCTATGACCAGACAGGTAAGCAGCGAAAAAAGATTTGGGATGCAGTACTGTGCAGACTCGTGCTGCCCCCCATTATTCTGTATTTTGATTACAAGCAGTGGGTTGCTTGTTCACTCATTTTCAGTCAAAAAATGCCAAAGATAACACAAAATGACATATCTCCTCCACACATCACTCACTCACTTGGACACTAGAAGGGGGAATTATGTTAAAATGCTCTTCATAGACTACAGCTCTGCATTTAACACCATAATTCCCTCCACACTCACCACCAAGCTGGAGCATCTGGGACTCAGCTCATCTATGTGTCAGTGGATCTCCAACTTCCTAACTGGCAGACCACAGGCAGTAAGGATGGGCGGACATGTCTCAGCCTCCACCACTCTCAGCACTGGAGCCCCCCAGGGGTGTGTTCTGAGCCCCCTGCTGTACTCTTTGTACACATATGACTGTGTGGCCACTACCAGCTCCACCACCATCATCAAGTTTGCTGACGACACCGTCGTGGTGGGCCTGATCTCTGATAACAACGAGACGGCCTACCTGAAGGAGATTAGGAATCTGGAGAACTGGTGCCAGAGGAACAACCTCCTTCTAAACGTCAGTAAGACAAAGGAGCTGATAGTGGACTTCAGCACTAAGCAGGAGAGGAACTACCAGACCCCCGTCATCAACGAGTGCCCAGTGGAGAGAGTGGACAGCTTCAAATACCTCGGAGTTCACATCACGCAGGACCTGTCATGGTCCTGTCACATCAACACCGTGGTGAAAAAGGCCCGTCAGCGTCTCTACCACCTCAGACGCTTGAGAGACTTCCAACTGCCCTCCAAGGTGCTCAGGAACTTTTACTCGTGCACCATAGAGAGCATCCTGGCGGGAAACATCTTAACCTGGTTCGGGAACAGCACCATGCAGGACAGACGAGCTCTACAGAGGGTTGTGCGGTCAGCTGAGCGCACCATCCGCTCCGAGCTCCCTGACCTGCACTCAATCTACAGCAGGCGGTGCTGGACCAAGGCCAGGAAGATCGTGAAGGACTTCAGCCATCCCAACAACAGACTGTTCTCTCTGTTGAGGTCAGGAAAGCGATTCCGCTCCCTGAAGACCAACACAGAGAGACTGAGGAGGAGCTTCTTCCCGCAGGCGATACGGTCTCTCAATCACACCACCACACAGTACTGACCCACACATATAGTTCTTACACACACACTGGACTTTCTGGACTTTGTTTTTGCACAACACTGGTCACTATATTCTTAATTTCCAGTTAATACTTGTACAGCTGCTGTTATTGTGTATATATTTATTTATATTTAGATTTCTTCATACATTCTTATATAGTTCTATATTGTGTATTGTGTATTTTGTTGTACAGTTATTTTATTTTCAACTTTAATTTATATATTTTATCTTATTCTTCCCAGTTAAATTTACCCTTCATTCTAATTTGTGTTGTACAGTTATTTCATTTTTAACCTTAATTTATATTCTATTCCTTCCTAGTTAAATTTACCCTTTTTAATTTTTCATATTTATTTCCTATCTTATTCATAGCCTTTTCCTTTTTTGTTTTCTTTAGGTCACGAGCAGTTGTCCAAGCATTTCACTACATATCGTACTGTGTATGACTGTGTACGTGACAAATAAAATTTGAATTTGAATTTGAATTTGAAGCATTATTGTGCCAACAGAGCAATACCCAGAGAGCTACTAGCTGGAAACCTGGTATACAATGGCTTGGTGTACAGTGTGTCCTAAAAAAATTTGAGGAAAGTGGACAAGTGGCAGCCAAAATGAGAGGTAACAGG
This sequence comes from Astatotilapia calliptera, assembly GCF_964374335.1. Lineage (NCBI taxonomy): Eukaryota > Metazoa > Chordata > Actinopteri > Cichliformes > Cichlidae > Astatotilapia > Astatotilapia calliptera. Next base: position 13,719,608 of record NC_137435.1, read on the forward strand.
CATAAAAAACCATCTATAGCAGATGAACAGTGTATGAAAGTCATGCCTTTAAGAAACAGGCAAGTATGTGAGACCAAACAGATGTCTGGCTCTTCGGTCAAGTCATTCTTAAGGAAGGGAAACAGAGAGAAAAAGCTGAGGTGTGCCAAATTAAAGAAGAAAACCGAAATCAGCGGCAAAAGATCTAATGAAGCAATTTAAAATGTTTGGTTCAAATCATTGTCAGTGTGTACAGAGAAGGTCAGGAGCCATCTGTAAAACACAGTGGATCTCAAACACACCGCCAATGCAGTAAAACCATACCTGGATAGAAAAACACACACTATCCATCATGGATTGGCCTCCCCAGATTCTCCGGACTTCAACATCATTGAAGCAGTGTTGGATCATCTTGACAGAGAACGGAACAAAAGGCAGCCAACATCCAAAGACGACCTTTGAATGTCATTCATGAGCTATTCCTGAAGACTATTTAAAGAAATTAGAAGAAAGCTTACCTTGAGATTTCAGGCTATGTTGAAGAATAAAGGTGGCCGTAGCAATTGGTGACTTTTAAGCTCATTAGTATTGTACAAACTCTGTTTTTGGCCTAAGTACTGCTTTTCTATTCTATTCAGTTTTTGCAAGTTTTAATAAATCGCTGCCCTTATTTGCCATTTTTCTAGCAGAACACAAAGAAAGGTGGACCTTTATGCAGTACTGTGATTTGGTGCAAGCTTGAAGGAAGAAGGTGCTGTGTGAATGTATATAAAGTTTTAAAGAGGACATAGAACTGGGCGTTTTTTCTCTCTCTGGCTACACGGTTTTATTTCAGGTTGTTTCGTTTAATATTCTCCTCACTGACGTCTGTGTTTCCTCCACCGCGATGAGAATTACAAACATGTTTTATTCACATTTTTTAAGTATTGACACAAATGAATCACTGATGCTGTTTTCTTTTCTAGAACATCAATAATTAAAGTATGTTTCCGTCGATGAAACTTTGCTGTTGATGAAATGTTGCTTTTTGGTGAGAAAACAGCTTATTTAATATGGCATGACAAGAATTTCAAAATGGAGTGAAAGAGAATAAAAGTGTCCCTTTTTAATTGAAGTCAAGCTTCTTGCACATCACACGTGTAACACAGCAGCAACTCGTGATCCACGAGAAGACCAAGAGACGTTTTACAACTGTAATCAGACGGTGCCTGTGGTTTTTGCGAGTGCATTAACATTTTTTTTTCTATAATTCTCTCACTTCCAGTCGAGACAGACACGGGTAACGGCACCTTTTGATGGTGAAAGTTGAAAAATGAGGTGTGGATTCTGAGATTTATACCGAGTGCAGCATTAAATATTGAAGTTGCCTGCTCAACACGGCCCAGAGTAGAACTTATCAGTGCTGGAACATTTTCTTTCAAGAAATTCTTGAAAGAGTTTGCCTTAGATGGAGCAGAAACATTGAGCTTTGAAAGGATTGTTTGGTTGAGTGCCTCAGATTATGACTGCAATTCAACCACCTCCTCTGCTGCATTTTGAAGTTGGTCATAACCAATAGTGAGGCACAAAGTTAGAGTTCTCTGTAGCGTGCTGACACAGTGGATGAGTGCAGTCCCCATTGCATTCAGCTGGTTGGGGAGCACGCTCCACTTGTTACACCCTCCACCCTCGCCCCTCTGACTTTCTTGCTCCTGTTTTCTGCACAGACTCCACGGAGAACATCATGCTTGAGGTCAGTCCTCAGAAAGAGCTTAAAGAGGGAGACAACTTGACTTTGAAGTGTGTGGCAGATGGTAACCCAGCTCCTACCAGCTTTAACTTTCACCTTAAGGTATCTCATTAAAAGCTTTGAAATTCCTTCTGTTCATCCAAACTAGTGCTTACTTCATCTAAAATGTATTTATTCAGTCTTTTATCCTCAGCAACGTAAATGAAATGCTGCTGTTTTCACTGTTTTTGCAGGGGGAGCTGGTGACCGTGGAAAACACGGATACCTACACCATCGCGAATGTCTCACGCGACGCCACCGGTGAATACAAATGCTCCCTAACTGATGACACGTCCATGGAAGCGACCAGGAACATCACCGTCACCTGTAAGAAGACAAAAATAATCATTTCTCTAGAAGTAGAAATTACTGCAATTTTACCCCACACATCTGCATCTGTATCCAAATAATTATCTTTTCTCCCTGCAGTCTTATTTGTTATGAAAGTCCTAATATCTCTCTTTGCAAGACTGTCTTCTTCTGATTTGGGGAGAAATTGTTGTGTCAGCCGCACTGCTTCTAATAAGCTGCATCTGCAGGGCTGTGAGCCAAGTGCAGAGTTATATGGTTAACAACAGAAATGTTTTGACCCTTAACAGGCCTCTGAACCATCTTTCTGCCATCCTCTCCTCTTTTCAGACTTAGACATCAATTTAAGCCCCTCTGGGAATATTGTCAAGCGCGCTGGCGAAGCCTTGAATCTGAGTCTTCAGATTGATTCTTCCGGAAAGGCAGAGGTCTCCTGGACAAAGGTAGAAGCGATCTTTTATATAACAAAGCTCCAATCATTGGGGTTTGTGCTTGTTATTGACAGCGCCGATATTCTCTTGGATTTATTTCAGAATAATGCTAAACTGGGCAAACAGCCCAACTTTACCAAGCTCGGTTACTCGGACTCTGGTCGCTATGAGTGGACGGTGACAGTTGGACACATCACCCGGACAGCTTCTTTTGATCTTACTGTCGAAGGTAAGGGTTTGAAGAAAAGTCTTACGCAGGGAGAGAAAACTGGTACCACTCTGTCTCATATTTGAAGTTAGTTAAGGTATGCAGCCAACAGGCAGTTTGTGAAGTTTAAGAATGGATGGAACAGCCTGACTTTGTCTAAGGGTAAAAACTATCAGCTTAAAGCTAACGCATTAATTAAATATGCGTTGTTGTTTTTTAATTCATATAAAAATCAGTGGTTAAAAAAGTTATTTTAACAGTTTAATCAGACTCCAGATGGTTACTCGCAGCTACATCTTGTTTTTACACTTTATTTTCTGTACAAATTTTGAAAAATAAACAAGACAGAGCATGCTAATTGCTGATTTTTGGAGGCACTAGTGGGATTATTTTCCTTTGGACTGGCTCACTGATTTTCTTTACTTCTAGTTTTCAGCCAAATGGCTAATGACTCTAGACTCATAGGGACATGAGAGTGGTATTCATCTGCTCATCTAACTCTTGGCAGGACAGCGAATATAAAATGATTTCTCTAAGAAATTCCTTTCCTCAGTCATATTTAGATGTGCCGGTGGATCGGATTAAACCACGATAAATCGAGCTTTATAACACGTGTTTCCTTACAGGTCCTGCAGTTGTAAAGAGCCTGTTCAAAAATCGCAGTAATGACGGCCAACATAAAGTCTTGACTTGTGAGGCTGAAGGCTCTCCAAAGCCAGCTGTTTCCTGGAGCATTAATGGCACCGTGGTATGTACCCTTTACGTGCTTGGAAGTTTACCTATTATCAGAATTGCAGGAAATTTATCCTTGGATAATTGTTGCAGTTTCTGAAGGTCATATCTATTAATTCTTCCTAACAGTACATAAAAGATTTGTTTTATGTGTTCGCTCCTCCTGTGCTGGCTAGGGATGGTATTGATAAGATTTTCACGATTACGATTCCATTTTCGATTCTGTTTAACGATTCGATTCTTTATCGATTCTCTTATTGATTCTTTTTAAAAAAGGAGAACACTAAGGTCGATTAGCTTAGAACTTTGTTTTATATCTTCTCTTTGAACAAGATAGAAATTTAGGAGTAACATGGCCTTACAAGCCCAGCAGGGAGATCTTAAGAGATCCACAGCCAATGGGGTGTCACAGGGTCCCCAGGAAAAAAAATTGTAAATGTAAAATGATAAAATAAATATTCTTCTGTAGCAATAACAAAGTATAACATAAATTATTCTGTAGCAATTACACAAGAATATCTAGTAATGTCCCTGCCTGCAATTAAACACATTCACTTACCGAAAATCATCTGCTGTGGCAAATGGGTGCAAGCGTTTTATCACAAACTTAGTCACTGCTCGGTGACATTCGTCTATCCTGGCCTGAAAGGAGACGCTACCGGTAGACTGCAGTGAGAACTGCCAGCATCTGAGCCAGCCAGACTCTGTCTCTCTCATCATGGTCACCTAAATGCACAGTAATGGCAGGTTTTGTAATAAGGCAGATCGCACTAACATAATATGCACTGTTAGTTGATTATTTACCTGCCACATTAATGGGAGAGGACGTGCAAACGTTACCGCTGCTGCTGGGTTGAGATTCACGAGTCCGGAGCGGAATTAAAAACACGACATTCATTTAAGGTCATCGTGTGTTTTGTGAGCAAATGCTTTTGCATATTCGTAGCGTTTCCTCCCTTAAATGAAATATCTACTTTGCAAGTACTGCAAGTTGCCAAACTTTTGAGCGTTTGAGCTGCTTAGGCGCCCTGCCAGGTAAATGACGCTCCGCAACGTGGTGACGTCATTCGGGGCGACTGGAATCGATAAGAGAATCGTTTGGCAAACACTTCCAACCGGTTTTCGATACCCATCCCTAGTGCTGGCACAAAAGAAAATCCTCAGAAAAAAAACTGTGTCAGACTTAAAGAGCCATGAAAGGAAAAATACTGTATTACCGGTATTAGAAAACATGCATTAGCGCCACGCTTACAGTTGTGTGAAGTCTTCAGTTTATTGTCCCATCAGAACAAACTACAAGTGTTTTTTCCCCAAGATAAATGCAGGCAGTTATTGCTTCTGTTATGGCGAAGATTGCTCTGTGGATGGTGATGACATACATCTCAGAGGCTTCACAAGATTCTGTGAATTTGAACACAGCTAAAAGCAGGTCCTTCGGGATCGATGTATACCGTTAACAAAATCAAATCTTGTGAAATGGTGAAAATATCAATGTACCTTCTGGTACTCAAGGTAAACTTGTTTATGGAATCTACACCAGGGTCGTGAGCGAGATGTGTTTGTTTTTACATAGCTGCTGTCAGCACATTGCAAATTCAGGGCTTCTTTTTAGTAGAAAACCAAACATTTTGCTTGTTGGGTGGCTACAAGTCATTCTTGAGAGTGTTCTTGACTTGGTTATGAAGTTGAGAAAGCTTTTTTTAAACAAGGAAAGACTTTGCATTCATCCACTTTAGTTAGCTTCTGAGCTTCTGAGAAGGAATCTATGATTCCTTCTTGTTTTAAGAATGTAGCCGACTGTTGAGTTTGCCACTTGTAAAGTTTTTGCTATCGCTCTGATAGGTATGTTTTGGGGTTTTTTTCATCTCTTTGGACCGCATTTAGAGACTGCCAGGGGAAACTTAGGAAATGCAACACTTGGAATCATCCCCAGATCTTTCGTCTGCTTAATTTGTCATGGAATAACAAGGGAATGGGTCTCATTTGGCTGTGAAACTGCTCATCGTTCAATTGTCCAATTACTTTTGAGTCTAAAAGTGGGTGCCTGTCAGAATCATATCCATGGTGAACTCCACCACAAATAATAAAACTACCATATAAGAAAAGCTCATTTAAATGCCTGTACAGACTATTCCCCCAAAAACATCAACTTGTTTTGTTTGTTTAATTTATCATGAGATTATAATTTTAATACTGAAATCACTCAAGTGGATGAGTTCTTATATAGCGCTTTTCTATTAAGTGCTTTTCTATTAAACATTCACATGGATGGATGCATCAGAGAGCAACTTGGGGTTAGTATTTTGCCCAAGGATACTTGGCCAGGGCCAGCCAGGGATCGAACCGCCAACCTTCCAATTAGTAGATAACCACAGTAATAACAGCAGTGAAGATGACTATTGTATCTGTACCTGTATATGAAACTGCTACAGGGTGACGTCTAATTTCAGTCACAGGACAACAGAATTCATCATCATTGCCATCCAGGGTAGTTGGAAACCAGTCATGACAAGGCGATTTCTCAGTGGCACTTACGGAAAAAGTTTCCCCCCATGTGCTTGTTAACGCGCCTGTTTTCAGTCGCAGTTGGGTGTAGCAATTTATTTGTTAAAATAACAAGATGGGTATCGGCTTTAACAAATGACCTCCACACCCCGCCCTCCTCCACCTCGAGACACTCTTGAGACTGCAGTGAGGTTTTCAAGCCATATAAAATCATTCAGAATGCTTTGAGTGTTTCTGTCCTATTTTCCCTTGAAAGCATTACTCCTTTGTTGGTGAATCAATACTGGTTGTCATAGAAATTCATCCTCACAGTGGTCCTCCTATATAAGATGGCAACAGGTTTGTGCTGCAGTAACTATTTCATTGACGTCTTTAGATTACAACGTCTGAATGTCCTCTACAAAGTAGCCAATAGATGGTTTATAAGGAGAATTTAGGTCCACTTTCGGCTTCATTAAGAGCCTGATAGGGAGCAGATGGTTGTGAATATGGAATAAAAACATCAATAGAGTTGCATGAGTTTAAAACATAGTGGCATTTGTCTTACAGCAAACCTCAGTGTATCACCAGCAGAAATGTGAAGGTGTGGCTAAACAGAGGCTGTGTGCTTAAGCCTCCTACTATTGTCTTTGTCCAGAGACAGCTCTTGCTTTTCTTTACTTTTTCCCTTTTTGCTGCACAGTGAATGAATACCCCCTGTTTTGTGCATGGCAGTTTGCACTGTTAGTATTTTCCCCAGCTGTCACACTTGTGAACTTATCTGGTCCAGGCTGTTGTGGTCAGTGTTTCGAAAGAGTACATTTCTTCATTTTCCCCGAGGCTCAAACAGTATTTTCCAGCAGCCTGTCACGAGAACAAAAATTGTCTGTTTTTTAAATGGAGCCTCTTTTTTTCTTCTTCTTTTGTTTCCACAGTCTACCTGTGTGCGCACTGATAGCAGAGTCACTCAGTGAAGCGGTGTGAATTACACATAAACCTGGGGGTGTGCGCAGGATGGTTGCAGTTCTCCTCAGCCCTTTCAGTCATTGTCTAACCACGAGAGGAACCTTAAAATCTTTAATTTACTCCAAAAAAAAAAAATACACGGAACTCTGTCAGGAAATAAAAATGCATTTTGAAAGTAACACATTTCAGCAATTTAATCCCACCGCCCCCCATTCAGAAAAATGTGAAGACTTGAATACGGGATCAGTAATAAGTATTTACAAGAATGCAACATCCTTTTGTATATGCGGAGGATGTGCAAAGGGTGTTGGCAGTTTGTCTTTGTGTCTGGGGTTTTCCTCTGAGACTCAGGAGTCTATATCCCAGAGGCACACACGCTGTTTCTTTGTCATGCAAGGACTGACTCACTTACCGGTCCAACATCGCCCCCTCATGGTGCAAATCTTCTTCAAATCATCCGGATCAGATGTGCAACTATTAACATTTGTTTCTTCTCTCTCTCTCTCTCTCTCTCGTTACTCAGCTTGGTGAAAGTCCTTTCGTCAATGGAAAGATTACACACAAGATCAAAGTTGTGCCCTCTGCAAATCTAACTGTCCACTGTACAGTGACCAATAGTCTTGGCAATGATTCCAGAGCTATAAATGTGTCCTCTTGTAAGTACAAAGTCATAATTTGGTCCTTTTACCTCTGTCGGCTTCATTTTTCTTTCATGAAGTCACTAATCTGCCTTCCTAAGTGTTTTCCTACTGTTCTTACTAACTCTTTCCATCTGCATGTTAACTTGGCATCATGTTTACATGCTTTGACAAAACGACAATATTGTAGCAGGTATGTACACCAGGGTAAATCCACCCAGTTTGGGATTGTCTGTAGCGTGTGTGGAGTCACGTCGTTGCACACCAATTTGGTGGCCATAAGGGCAATTAGTTAAAATCAGTTGTTATTTTAGGATTTATAGTCCACTGATGAGTAAGCAGGAAAAAAACACTGTTAAATACACAATGTATCAAACATACACAAACACTAGTACGTCTTTCAAGAACTTTATGTATTGGTGGTAGTTGTCTATTAAAGTCCAGCCTTTTTACTCTCACCATCACTGTCTAACTGTAATTAGTGCATGCACTTAGCACTTAGTCCACACTCTTGTCTGACGGTATCCAAGTGTGTTTATATCACCATTTGTTCTCTCTTGCCTCCTCATTCCTGTGTGTTTGGGATGGCATTTCCACATCGTTCTTTTCTCTCCCCCCCCCTCGCTCAGTGGGTGTATGTTGGGATGCTGGATTTAATCTGTTCCCTCTTGGAACCTCTTGCATGCAAAGTCGAGTAGATGTAGAGTAGTAATTTTTCAAGCTTGCTTTTTTGTTTTGTTTTTTTTCCCCCCCCTTCATTTCGGTTGGACGTTAATGTTATTTCATATCTGATTTCAGTAATTGAGGAGGTGAGAATGGATAAACAAGGTAAGTTGGCGCGGTCTTCCTTCTTGTAAAGAAACAGTAGAAAGTGGGTTGACGAAAGTCTATGGGGGAATCGAATGTTGCTCACTAAAAGACGGCTCTTTATCAAATATTTATCTTTAGTGTCACCTTGGACTGTAGAGCAGAAAAAACAATGTTTAGACAGTGCGCTTCTTTTAAATAAATATAGTTGTGAAGCAGTAGGAGGAATGGAGCTACCAGCATCCTGACAAGATGCCAACATTGTTCATAGTCCCATTGACGAGATTAAAGTGGGGACTGCTCCCATTAACATTCAAATCAATGAGTCATAATCATGCACAGTGCGGATGTGTCCATTCATCAATGCATTTAATGCACACCAGAGTATTTTTTTTTCTGTCCAGACTGGAGCAGCATACAGAAACATGACACTCACGCCTCTGATATTTCTGTTTTGTCTTTCTCTACAGATCAGTCGGAAGACAGCGACCAAACCAGATTGGTGGTTGGTGTTATAGTGGGTCTCCTCATCGCCACTTTGGTTATAGGACTGGCATACTGGGTTTACTCGAAGAAATCCAAGTAAGAAGCACATTTAAACAAAAGCTGCTACATAAAAGTGTTCATAAAATTCACCAGTAACCCAACAAGATAAAATGAACATGAGATTACTATGTTCATGCATCGTGGTTATTCTGATTTGCTAAAACGTCCTTTTCTATTTCCAGTTAAACATATTTTATTTAGATTCAAAAACATTGCATACCTGCACTTTACATGCAGGTATATGTAGTATTCATGTAGCAGAAAGTAATTATGCGCATAACGACTTGTTAGGTACACCTTAATAGTACTGGACGCCCTCCTTTGCCTTCAGAACTGCCTTAATTCTTAACAGGAAACATTCCTCTGAGGTTTTAGTCTATATCGACATGACAGCACCATGTAGGTTCTGCCAAGGTGTGCCAGGAAAAATATCTCCCACATCATTAACCCTCCACCAGCAGCCTGAGCCATTTAACAGGGCAGGATGAATCAATGCTCTGGTGTTATTTATGCCAAATTCAGACCGTAACCATCTGAACGGCGCAGCAGGAATTGAGACTCATCAGAGGAGGAAACATTTTTTCCAATCATCGGGTTGTTGTTTTCCAATTTTGGTGAGAGTTTACAAACTATAGCCTCAGGTTCCTGATCTTAGCTGACAGGAATGGCATCCAGCGTGGTCTCCTGCTGCTGTTGCCCATCTGCTTCTACATTAGGCATTTTGTTAATTGAGAGATGCGCTCCTGCATGCCTTGGTTGTAAGAACTGGTTATTTGAGTTACTGTTGTCTTCTTATCAGCTTGAAGTAGCCTGACCGTTTTCCTCTGACCTCTGGCATCACCAGGACGTTTTTGCTCAAAGAACTGCACATAACTGGAGATTTTTTTTTTTTTTTTTTTTTTTCAAATTTGGGAAAACCTTAGCAGATCAGCAGTTTGTGAAATCAGACCATCTGGCATCAACAACCGAGCCACGCGCAAAGTCACTTTTAAATCACCTTCCCTATTCTGATGCCCGGTTTGGACTTCAGCAGCCATGTCTACATGCCTAAATACATAGACTTGCTGCCATGTGATTGGTTGATTAAATATTTGTATTAACAAGAAACTGAACAGGCATACCTAATGTAGCTTCTGATATGAACTCCTCTTGCCAACAACATGTATAATTCAAAAAGCAGTTCTCTACTGCTGGAATAACACTGTTTGGCATGAGGTTTTTAGTTTATAAACAAATGGATATTTGATTAAATGCTCTGTTTTAAAATATGAGATACGGACCATATGAGGATACTAAAATAAAAGCAATTAACTCAAAATTTAATTTTCATCCAAGACCAGTTAATAGAAGCAGTAATTTATTCAGCTGTTGATGTACTTGAATAAATTTTCCAATTAGCCATAGCTGAGAGTTACAAGAAAACTGATGTCGCTCTCAGATCTGTGCAGTAAATATAAAGTTGGACTTAACATTAACACTCAAAGAGACGGAAACAAGTGGCTAATGTGGAAATTTAGTTTACAAGCCAGACGAGGTTTGAGACTATTGAGTCACCGGAGCGTTGTCGGCTTTCACGCACCAGGCGCCTCAGCACTCAGCGACTGCACTGAGTAGCTGTGGTTTCTAAATGCTTCCACTTTGCAATAATAACACTTGCAGATGATTGTGGAATATCCAGGAGGAAGAGATTTCACAACGTTGGTGCAACTTGTGTTATACTATCACATAAGCACACTAAACTTCAGTGAGATCTTTATAACAAGCTCCTTGAATTCCTTTACAAATATTTATAAAGACATATTGGACAGGTGCTCTGTTTCATATACCTGTAGAACATAAACACTTGAATTAAAAGATTAGGAGATGTGGTCGAGTATTTTTGTACAACTAGAGTTTGGACACAGCCAGACTCGCCGTTTCACTATTCATCCTATTCTAACCTTGTATACGGGTAGTATTGATCTTCTAATCTTACTTTTGGCAGTTCCTTCAAATGAATTAACAAATTAAAATACATGGTAAAATAAATAAAAAAATCATTGCGGTTAATGTAGGCTTTTAAGGACTATTAAGGGCTTGGGTACCTGGGCAGTGCTCCATTTTGCTTGCTTGTTAATCAGTCTTCCATTTGCCAAATTAAAGGAGTTTGCTCTTGATTGATTGTGAACTATAGTGTAAGTACACAGCAGCTGTAGATGGATAGCTTCCCTTTAGCCTAAGTGGGCAGTTTATACCGTGAGTTCTGCACACGTGTAGTAAGCAGTCACACCGTCATATCATCATGCAAGGACCGGTTAATAAACGACTGTTTTAATCGAAACAGGCAAGGAAGCTGGAAGACCGGCGAGAAGGAGTGCGGGTCCTCCGAGGAGGAGAAAAAGCTGGAGGAGAAAGTGGAGGAAAACAGCCAAAAAGCTGAGGTGTAAAGAAACAGCGGCGATGCGAAAGGTAGAGCAAGACATTTCCACCATGCACATAAAGAGTTTGACGTAAAAAGTTGTGCAAAAAAATTAATAAGACATTTTTAATCTTTCCCTTCCAGTGAGAACGTGGAACTTTTGCACATTTCTCTTCACCTCTGTCTTTAGGGAGGGAGGGGGGGGAAAGAGTGTACACTGGGATGAAGACCGTTTGGATTTGGTTTCAGGGAGAATTTTACTAAAAACAAACAAAAAAAGCATATCCAAACATCTCCCCAAGCCCATCAACCCCTCACTCCTCCCATTCCTAAAAAAAAAAGAAAAAGAAAAAAAAAAGAATGGATACTGTATGTGATATACATAGCCTGTCTGCACTACTGATACATGTGTAAACCTGTCTACTATTAGGATTCATGTTTGTTAGAATGGAAATTGGAAAGCTGAGAAAATGCAAAATCACTACTAGACCAGTTGCCTTTGATGTAAGGATGTGTAGGCCAGCGTTAGTCTGTGTTCGACTTTTTCGGCCCTCGGGACATAGCAGGGACCAAGGGACATTACTGCCATAGTTTGGTTTTTTTCTGCTTTGTTTTTTGTTATTTCACCTCATCACACTCAAACAACCTCTGCCTTTGACATCAAGGTCATAAATCCATTCACTTCTATCATTATTTCAGTTTGTTCATTCAGGTAAAAAAAAAAAAAAAAGCTGAGAAATTGATAAAATCCTGAAAGGGCTAAGGGTATTAGCATTAGTTTTAGATGTTGTATATCAGCAAGGACATGATGTTTCACAAAGGTGTTTTTTAATTATTATTATTATTATTTGATTGTGTGTAACCAGGGGAGAAAATTAATTTTGCCTCGTCTTTTCGCCAACGTTCTTTACATTCAGCGTAGCCACCTAACGACACAAGCAGGTAGATTATTGGGAGAATGTATAGCACAGTTTAAACCTTCTTTTATTGGCTGTAGTTTGGCTGCACACGTGTTTTTTGTTTTTGCATGAAAGCAACATAAAGTTCACTTTCATGCTTTTCTTTAAAAAAAATAGTAGTAAGGAAAAGGTTGTTTTTATGTAACTCCTCTATGAGTTTGTGCTCCATCAGTGTTGAGGTACGAGTGTTCATTCTGTAGCTGTGGCATACTTCTGTAATCAAAGACACCCAGTGAGCGGGATGTTTGTCTTAAAGTAGCCTTTACGATATGTTTGCCTTCTTTTAAAAATCTACCTGTAACAGCTTAAGTTTGTGATGTGCACTAGGGTTCATGTTTCATGTCGAGTTTGTGTAGAATACGATGGAATACCTGCAGCTGTACATGTCACGGTTTTGGTCCCTTAAGAGCATTTAATGAATTTGAAAAAGCAACGAGGCCAGGATGTAGTTGTGACGTACGTGATTTTACTTTTCCTTTTTGCTATTTATATTGTACAAGACTAAAATATCCTGGTAGGCGCATTCAATAATGGTCACATAACTCATGTCTCGGATTTAAACCACTGATAAATTGCTTGCAGACTCTACAAAAAATGTCATTAAGTTCTGAGTCATCGGTAGTTTGCTCTGTGTCTGGTTGAATAATATATTCAGCATGTGAGAATCTCAGACCTCCAAGCTGCTGTTTGTTGCCTACCTTGTGTAAAACCATCTGATTGGAAGATTGACCAAAGAAAGTGAACATTGCCATGCAAGTATTGTAAATATCTGATGTTTGTTTTTGTACTTTTGTTTAAAATAAAGTGTACATTTGGAACAGTTATGTCCACTCAATGTTAATTATGTTGTTATCATTTTTCTCGTTTTTTCATCTGGTCATCTTTTGAAATAAAAATCAACACGGTTCGGGTCTTTCTTTTTCATTTCACTCGCACGCATACGCAGAAAACACTGACGGCACAGAGTTAATGTACAGTGACTGGTTGAGTGATAACAAATCTGTCAATACTGCAGAAAATATGCAGAAAACAAGGAAAGTGATGAGTTTTGAGGAACAGTTAATGAGACTCAGTCTTGAAATTTGAAAAATATTCCTGCATTAGACATACAAAATTACAAAACCTGACCTTTTGTTGTTATTACCAGTGGAAACTATTGTAAATATATTCAGTCCTTTCATCTGTCTTTTTAGGGGAAGGCAGGATTTAGTCCTGTTTCCATGAATTATTCAAAAAAAACAAAAAACAGTTAAAATATTTGGCCACAAAACTTAGCAGAATTTTGGATTTGATCCAAAACCCATCTGAGATTTTGCCATGGGCAGGATATCTACACAGACATTATTACTACAGCATGTCTGCAGTATCAGGTTTCCATCTCCTTCCAGAAATTGACTTTGACATTTTGGAGTAGGTGTTATGTCAGGATGAATATGGATGAACAGGTACAGTGGCACGAAAAAGGTATTGAACCCCATCCCAATTTTTTTGTGTATGTGTGTCTGTGTGTGCATCTCTTACTAAACTGTCAGATCTTAGGAATGACTTGTCTTGCTGCATAATGCAGCTGAACCTGAGCTCCAGCTCAGACCGGTGACCTGATGTTCTCCTTCAGGATTTTCTGTCAGACGCTGGAATTAATGTTTCTCTCAATTGTGGCAAGCCCCCCGACCTTGAAGCTGCAAAGCTGTCCCACAGCATTACTCTGCCACCTCCATGCATGACTGAAAGTATAATGGCCGTTTTGTTGTATTCTCTATTTAGTTTGTCAGCTCTAATGATCCCCTGTCTTCCAGTCACTTAAGCATTCTCTCAAAAGGTCTTAGGTATATTAAAGTGAACTGTAGCAAAATCCAAATGAAGCTTAATCTTCCTCTGGGTTGGCAGTGATTTACTTTGGCACACTCCCATGGAGGCCATGTTTGCCCAGTGTCTTTCAGACAGTAGAATATTGAACTTTATTGATAAGAGAAAGGCCTGAAGTTCCTCTGGTCTTCTGGGAATTCCTGTCACCCAGGTGCTGTTTGGCAAAACCTGAGAGGGCAGCCACTACTAGGAAGGCTCACTGCTGTTGCGAGGCTTCTGCATTTGAAGATGGGTCTCTAATCTGATTAGTCTCAGAGATGCAGAAACTTATTTATTAACCTCTCCTTTTTTGACATTATGATCTACTAGTTAGATCTTTTGGTAAACTTCATGCTACCGGAAAGTCCTAATTTGATTGGTAAATGCTATTTGCCAGGTGTCAGTTTGTATAGCTGATACTATATTTTAGAGTTTTGGTAACCAAGAGGATATGTGCTTTTTTGTTTTAACATATTTTATTAGATAAGCTTTGTTGCTTCAGCAGTTATTGCTTGGGTTTCATAAACTGAAGTTTATTTTATTTTTTTTAATCAGACAGTTTAGGATGAGATGCATACAAATAAAGAATACATGGAGAGGGCTTAAATATTTCAGTTAAATATTCAGTTTTGAGATCCCTTTTTTCTTCCATGTCAAAGTGAAATATTGCACTTTTCGCTTCACTGCATTTATTTCAAAGCTCCTAACATGTACCTCTGGCCTACACTTCAAATGCACAACCTATGAAGAGCACATGAAACAGGGTGTTGTGGAGTAAACTGCACAAGCCGATGTACAAGACTTCAACAGGGGGAGGACACACAGAGGCAAAGTAAAACCCAAATCTGTAATCCAGACAGGCAGAGGTCATACAAGTGTGATCAGTCAGCAAGAGTAAACTAAACCAGGAGGGCACAGGCAAAAGACTAAGTCCATAAAACAGCCCAAAAGGTCACACACACACACACACACGGAAGTCAACAATTAAACACAAAGGATGCGAGAAAATTCCAGGAAGACTTGACTGAACAAGAAAATCTGGCAACTTGAACATGAGCAACTGCAAGTGTATACGCACACACTGAGTGTGACTAATACAACACAGATGAGGTTGACCAGAATGGACCATACAATTATTAAAGGGTTAATAATAATACACAAAGAACAATAATTAGAAAAAAAAAAAACAGGAAAGGATTTATCATAAACACGACAACATATAGCTTGATGGCATGTCAAATCTCTCACTCAGTGAACTGGACCAAAGCTTAACATAAATATCACTCTGAAGGGGAAGGGGAGGGGGGTAGCAGAAGATCTTTATTCTCTATAATATTCAGATCAGTATATTTATTAATGTGTGCTGTGCTTCTACTGATGTCTGTGTGGGTTTTATTATTGTGCTTTAGTTAAGTTGTATGTTTAGCTTCAATAGACAGAAGGGAATGAATCTGCAATTGGAGCGAGCCATCAAAGCCTGGGAGGACAGGGTCCAAGCCATGCAGGCAAAGACACATTTTATATGCCATTAACTGAAGAATGTTTACTTTAACTGATTTAAACATCAATGTGATTTTTTATACACTCTGAGGCAAGTTTATTTCTTAAATAATCACTGTCATTCACTGGTTCGTTCAATAAGACAGCAGCAGAAATCACGTGATTAGTCATTCTTCTCCTTTGCAGCACTATCTCCATCTTAACTTTGCTCGGGAATAAAGGCAACATAACAACCAACATTAGCATTTGCTGCCACCATGTGGCCAAAGATTTAACAGCAATGGGTAGTGACGGCGTCAAAGGAAAGAAAAGTTTGACGATTTTTTGTTTTTGTTTCTGTGTTTCTAAAACTAATCAGAAGTTCACCAAACGTACCACATGCAAGCTACACAAATGACTTATATGATGTTTTGAATTAACATTATTTAGTCCTAAAAATGACTTCACTTACATTGTGTTTGATGCTTCACTAACCACTGCAGTATACTAAGAAGCAAACTACAGCAAGTAGGAACACTGTGGAATAGGAAAAAGAGTGGAAATTGTAAAAGACACATTTATAAGTTGATCCACTGATAAATGAGGGACATCTGCACTTTTACAGGGAGAACATTAAAAAACAACAACAACAACAACAAAAAACTAATGAAAAACTGGTTTTATGTCTGTCTTTAGTGGATACAGTGTTGAGAGAGTTCATGCAGATTTGTCATCTGGTGTGTTGTAACTGTATAAATAAAAGGAAGACCTGCAAAAAAAGGTTTTGTCTTTGTTTTTGAGTCACATTTGCTTGTTGAAGATCAACAGGAAGTTCAAAATAAAAATAAAGAAGACAAAAGACAAACCAACGAGGAAAGGGGCAAAGTTTCTGTGTTTCTTTTCTAAATATCGACTACATCGATTTTCTTTCCACTTCATTGTATATTTTCATCCACTTCTGCTTAAAAATATGAATTGAACCAGATTAGTGAGGCAAGTTCTATATCTACTGATCCATTTTATTCTGCTTATCCACTTTAGGGTCACAACTGGGTCTAATTGTTTCAAATTAAAGCAACAAAAATATTGATAATAAAAAGTCTTAACAGAATTAATTTCCTTGAGCCATATTGAGAATAAATGATTGCACGTGTAAATGATAATTTGTTGGCTTCCACTGTGTTTTAACTTGCCATTTGTCACATGTGATTAAACAAAAGCCCAAAGAGCACAATCACAGTACTTACTAGTGTGAAAACGTGATTCAATAACTTGGATTCAGTTCCCAGAAGCGTTTTTCGAATGCACTGATCATAATTTCATCAATTTGAGGTTCGTTATGAAGGGGAAAAGCCTAGAATTTTGAGGAGATCTCTTCCAGCTTTTTATGAGTACAACTTCTGGGTGCACATACACATATTGAAATAACACAATCATTAGTGAAAATTTAAATGCAAAGCTGCAACAGTTCTTAACTAAGACCTTCAGCTGGTTTACTTTGCATCATTTGTTATGCCCTCTAAATGTTACCTGTCCTCTTTATTGATGAAACCCTTTCTCCTCATTTGAATTAATCAATTTAATCTGTGTTTTCCAAATCCCGTGGATGGCAGGTACAAAAGGTTAAAAACATGGGAAATTGTTTTCTATGTTGTTGTTGTTCCTTTTCTGTGCTGTTTGAATGTAACGTTTGGTTTGACTGTATCATGCATGAATCTTGGGAGGGATTTAGAGATCTTTGGTTTTATTTTTATTAGTGTCTCTGTAGCGATTGTTGAGGTTGAGGTCACCTCATGGCTCTAAATTGGCTGTAGGTGTGAATGTGAGAAAGGTGAGCGCTTAAAGTGACCAAACTAATATCGTGTGTTGAATCTGCAAATGTGATGCGTAGTATAAGGTGCTCTGAGAAGTCCACGAGACTAGGTAAGTGCTTTATGCCAGAGCCAGACTCCTGGTCCATTCCATTTAAGCCCATAAATTAAATATAAACTTATAGCCACTTTATTAGGTACACAGTTGAATCACTGTTGGAGGCAGCAGTAACTCAAATAACCAATTGTTACAGCAAGAGTATGCAGAAGTGCATCTCTGAACACACAACGTACAGAAGATGCAGCAGCAAAACACCACACCAGGTGCGACTCAGCTAAGAAGTGGAAACTGTGGCTGCAGGCTCACCAAAACTGGACAATAGAAGATTGGAAAAAGAGACTTGATTTCTACTGTGAGATTCAGGCGGTAGAGTCAGAAAATGGTGTAAACAACATAAAATTTTTGATCTCAAAGGAATTTTTCCACTACCTTGTTGAATTGGTGCTAAGAAAAATCAAGGCAGCTCTGATGGTCAGAGGCATCCAACACAGTAGTAGCAAGGTGTACCTAATAAAGAGTAGGTCAAACAAAACAACTTTGGACATGGCTTTTCTTTAATGCATTACTAATGTCCTGGCTCAGAGGTGGTTCTGTTTTACTTGGTGACTGCTACTGCTAGTCTGACCAAGAAGGTAAAATGAGATCATTTCATATCTCAGTATTGAGGAAAAGAAGTCAGGAATGATAACAAAAAAGAGAAAAATTACAAGAAAAAGCTAAAAAAAAAAAAAAAAAAAAAAAGCAAACTCATATAGGAGTGGGTAATAGAAAATGTCAGAACAGGTTGTGTTACACTTGTATTCGTATACCAGTAAATTTTCATCCTTAATCTCCACCCAGATATGTTTAACAGAATTTGTTTCTAAGTATTCAGGCATAGGATTCACCACATCAACTAACTAAGCTCATTGTTTCTCAAATGAACATATCATAAAAATGACTTTGTTTTTTTAGCCCTATCCACAAGATGCAAGAATGGACACAATATTCATCTAAATTGCTCATAGCTCTTGGAAGCCATCAAGTGACACTATCTGTCTTGATGCAGCGTCACGGTGCACCTGCAGAAACCTTGAGTATAAAAAAGACACACACAAAAGGTTATCTATGAGCCAATAAATGATAACATGGTGGTGTGGTAACTGCCAGTTAATACAGAAATTAAATCTTTAATGCAGGGATTTCCTAGAGGCTAAAACATTCTTATATCCAGCAGATTTCATCTCTTTTGTATGGTTTACCTTCTTTTTCTGGTTAGATAAGATAAGATAAGATAAGATAACTCTTTATTGTCATTGCACAGTCATCAGAATCAGAATACTTTATTAATCCCGAAGGAAATTAGGGAAATACATAGTACAATAGTACAATGAAATTGGAAAACTGTCCTACGTCTGCACTACATATAACACAACTACATTTTGGCAAGTCCCATAAAAGTGGATGGAGTAAAATCGGCCAATGGAACTTTAATTTGTGCAAAACATAAAGACAGTCCAAAGATTCACAAAAATAAGATTTCTCAGTCAGCTAGTGAACAGTCCCATATGCAGTCGTTCAGATGGCATAAATGGTCATGATTAATTATCAGTATTAGATAGGGTATCAGCAGGAATGACAGTCTTACACCATCATAGTGATGGACCCAAATGGTTTCTTCTATATTAATGGCAGACAGAAGCCCAAGGCTGCTGGGGCCATTTCCAGCACGTCTTCAGTACAAATTGGTCCTGGCTTCACAAAATGTACATGTGCTGGAGCACGTATTGAAACCAGGGGTTCCTTTACCTGCTGCATGTTTGTGAAAATCGACCCACGCTGATTTTTGGGGGAACCATTTGAGTTTTGGGGATATTTTGGAGAATTATTTAAGTGAAAACATTGATCATAAACACTGATGACTGATCATAATTAATTTTCAGTCTATAATTATATAAACTACATGTGTTCAGTTATTGTACATACTATCAGTACTCAACTCTTCCTGCTTGTCTCTTCAATGGAGCATGAGACAAAAGAGGAAAAGGAGTTTAATCACCTGCTGAAGCGCCCCTGGGGCAAACCAGCGTGACTGGTTAGGGCACTTCAGTCAAACTAATTCTATTATCTGTAAACATTTAAAGGTTTTATATGATTTTAATATCTATATGAATCCATGTTTGCGTAAATATTTATTCTTTGTATCATATTTTGTTTGGTGTTATGTATTCCAGATACGTGAAACAGGTAGAGTATGAAGGGAAAGCAGTTGTTTCCTGAGGGATTAGTGTGCTTGTGAAGTCCTGCTGTTTAACAATAAAAGCCACAAGTTGGTGCTTGAATTTTATTTCAGCCCCATGCCCCTTTGTTTAAAGCTTGATGCTATCGTCAGTTGAACTGATCATTCAGAATGGAGTCTGTTTTGTATTTTGTCACTCAACTGGATGTATGGCACACTCAGAGTCTCCTAATATGGAATCCACACAGCCAGCAGATGTCATAAGTTTACAACTTCCCTTTCATTATAATGAACTGAACCTCTTGCGACCTTTTAAAGTAAAATTCACTGCTGCGTGCAGTACATGTGTCAAGATAAATATTGCTTTAGGGGCATTTTTCAGACAATAGGTTTCGCTGTTAAATGAGTGTTTGACCTGAAAATGAGCAAATGAGCAAGCAAAACTTTACAGTTTCCCAGATGCTAGTTAAACATCCAGTTTAAAATTAGATATGCGGGCTTTATTAGAAAATTATGCAAACTCCTTGCCTCAAACTCCTTGTCTCTTGTTAAGCGCTTAACAAGAGTGATATATTATATTAACTTTGTTTATTTTGTGGTTGCAGTACTTAAGAACATTTACCAGGACTCATTATCACTGCAGGCATCTCAGTCATGGTGGCCTGTTGCTCAAACTGTTGTTGAAGACACAGACACTGGAAAGCATGTTACAAATGCACGACTCGTGATAATGACATGAGTCTTACAGCTACAGATAACTAAGTAAACTTTAAAACTTCTGCAGTAGAAATGAATTTAAATAAACTAATTTAAATTCATTTAATCTGCTTTATTTCTATAGCCTAAAAATATCACAAAACAGGCGTAACAATGAAAAATGTCAGTTACAGTTAGAAAAGGTCATTGTTTGCACTTACAGTAAGTAATTATCCCATTCCACTACACAGTCTGCTTTTGTCTCGTTGTTTAGCTGTTAAGATATCTTTAGTCAATATTTCTGTGTTTATAAAGTGTTTATTTCACGATAGTAGGAAATAAACTCCCAGACCATTCCAGTAAACTCAAGACCCTAGCATGAGATTTCCTGGCTCAACTTGTTTCTCCAGCTCTGAGATGTCTGAATCTTTAAGTGTTTGTCTGTTATATGTAATCATTATTCAGACAAGTCCTGCAACTGTTACCTGCTCAAGACCTCACTGACGTACATCACTGTATGTAAATGTTCAACCACAGCTTTCTAAATACTCTTTGTTTTAAACTCTTTCTATAATACATGAGCCAATGCTTATTGTGTTAGTTTCAATTGATGTGGCTTAATATTCTACCAGGGCATGTATATGTTTGGCTTAATATAAAAGTAAACTGAAAAACTAAGTTCACTCCATGATTCAACAGCTTCTACATCTTTAACTTGAAGTAACTGTTTTCTGTATGACTTTAACAGTCTCTCACATCATTGTGGGGGGATTTTATTGCACTCTTCTTTACAATGTTGCTTCATTCATTTATACACAGCTCTCTTAAAGTCTTGCCTCTTTGACTGGGCCACTGCAGCGCCTTAATTCTTATATTTTTCAGCCATTGTGTTTTAGACCTGCAGCCATGCTTGGGAATATTATTCTGTCTAACCCAGTTTTATCTGTCGCATTTGGTGCTAGAACACTTTGGTACACAGAGAAGTTCGTGGCTGACTTAATGCTGCAAACCTAGTCCAAACCATCACGCCTCCGCCACCGTGCTCGAAAGTTGTTCTTTATGCTCATGTTTGTTTGGTTTTCCAAGAACTGTGTATTATGGTCAAACATCAAACAAACAACAACAAAGCCAAACACTTTGGTATCATCTGTCCAAGGAGATCACTTCAGAAGTTTTGTAGTTTATTCAGAGGTAACTTTGTAAACTGAAGCACTACCATGTTCTTTTCTCTACCAAGTTCCTCATAATTGTTCAGGCTTTTTCTAATTGTAGTGTCATTAACTTTAACATTTAACATAGTAACTGAGGCCTGTAGTGTGTGAGATGTAGCTCTTGGCAGTTTTGTTGTTGTTTTGTTTTGGGGGTTTTTTTTGGGGGGGGGGGGGGGTTGTATCACCAGACCTGCGACCATATGTTCAGGACACTCGGGTAAAGAGAGGGGCTGAGCTGTCAGTTGAGTTGGATCAGGTGGCGGGGGAGGACGCTGGACAGACCCGGTGCACCTAAGCGCGTAGTGAGGGTGTGCTGGGAAGGCCTAGCAGAGGCCCCATTCCTTGAGATCTTCAACGCACATCTCCGGCAGAGCTTCAACGGCATTCTGAGGGAGACTGGGGACATTGAGTCCAAATGGACCATGTTCAGCATCTCCATTGCCGAAACTGCTGCATTGAGCTGCAAGGTGGTTGGTGCCTGTTGTTGTGGTAACCCCCGAACCAAATGGTGGACACCAGAGGTGAAGGGAGCCACCAGGCTGAAGAAGAAGTCCTATCGGGCTTGGTTAACCTGTGGGACTTCGGAGGCAGCTGACATGTACCGACAGGCCAAGCTGAATGTGGCTCGGGCAGTGGCTGAAGCAAAAACTCGGGTGTGGGAGGAGTTCGGAGAGGCCATGGAAAAAGACTTTCGGACTGCCTCAAAGAGATTCTGGCAAACCGTCAGGCGTCTCGGGAGGGGAAAGTGGTGCTGGTATAGTGTATAGTGCTGGCGGAGCGCTGCTGACTTCGACTGAGAAAATTGTCAGGTGATGGAAGGAATACTTCGAGGACCTCCTTAATCCCACTGACACGTCTTCCGAGGAGGAAGCAGAGTCTGGGGATGAGGGGGATGACCCGCCAATTTCCGGGGGCGAGGTCACTGAGGCAGTTAAACAACTCCTTGGTGGCAGAGCCCCTGGTGTGGATGAGGTCCACCCCGAGTTCCTGAAAGCTCTGGACGTTATAGGGCTGTCCTGGTTGACAAGCCTCTACAATGTTGCGTGGAGTTCAGGGGCAGTACCCCTGGACTGGCAGACCGGGGTGGTGGTCCCCATCTTTAAGAAGGGGGGACCGTAGGGTGTGTTCCAACTACAGGGGGATCACACTCCTCAGCCTCCCTGGGAAAGTCTATGCCAGGGTGCTGGAAAGGGGAGTTCATCCGCTAGTCGAACCTCAGATACAGAAGGAACAATGCGGTTTTCGTCCTGGTCACGGAACACTGGACCAGCTCTTTATCCTCCCAAGGATACTTGAGGGCACATGGGAGTTTGTAGATGTAGCATGTAGAAAACGTGAAACAGTGATGAACATTTCCTCGAGTGGCTGGCCTACCAAAATTACTCTAAGAGCACATCAACGATTCATCCAAGAAATCACAGAAAAACTCATCTAACAAACTTCAGGCCTCACTTGCTTCAGTTAAGGTCAGAGTTCATGATTCAACAATAAACAACAAAGCAACAAAAAACATCCCAATGATCCCCAAGACCTCTGGGAAAATATATTTGGTTTACTGAAAAGACAAAAGCGGACCTCTTTGGAAGGTTTGATTTCTATTTCATCTGGTATAAAACTAGCAGAGGCTTTTGTAAAAAAGAAACTCATATGAAGAGTTAAACATGGTGGTGGTATTGTGATGGGCTGTGGCTGTTTTGCTGCTTCAGGCCTTGGACGACTTGCCCTAATTGATAGAACCATGAATTCTGCTCTCTTGCAGAAAATCCATGAGGAAAATGTCCAGAAATCAGGTTGCGCCATGAAGATCAAGGGCACTTGGGTTATGCAGCTGGACAATTTGAAATATAAAAAATAACAAAATTAGGTTTTTAGAGTGACCTAGTGAAAGTTCAAGACTAAATTTGATTGAGATTTGCATGCCCTTAAAAAAGTCGCTCATGCTTGAAAAATGCCCAACGAATTAAAACAATCTTAAAATTATTTTGTTTATCTGAAAGATGTGAATGCATGCAAAGAATAAAAACAGAAAAAAATCAGGAAGGAGGCTAATTATTTTGCTTAGCAAATAGATTTAATTAATAATTAATAAAGATGTTCAGTGAAATTTTTTTTAAAGATTCTACCTACTAACTTACCAATTTTGTGAAGTGAGGAATTCCAGCAACTCCCCAAAACTTTTTACAGTGTATGCTTTATTAAACAGTTTCATCATTTCATCATTACTGTGTCTAATAATGACTTCTTTTTTTTTTTTAACAAAGATAGATATTAAAGAAATAAAACGTTTACACGTTATTAACCTTTTGTTATTGTTATGACCATTTGTTGGCTGAGCTAGAATCTCTTTGTGGTTATATTGCTGTACAAGCTGTATCTTTAGACGGTGAAAATAACCGTCTAAAGATACAGCTAAATATTGAATCTCTTCTGGTTGATAGCAACAGGCCAAACGCGATGGAAAAAGACAGACAGGGACACCACCGGAGTTATGTGTGTCCTGTAACGCGGGCAAGTTAGATCTTATTCGTCATTGGTACATCCGGGTACCTTTTTTTTTTTGATTGACAGTTGCCATGGCAACAAGCTAGAGCATCGCCATTTTGTCAGGAGGGTTTTTTTCCCCAGCTCAGTCTTTTCAAATGTTCTCCCTTCCCGCCGGAATAATGCTGTCAGTGGATATATGTCTGACGTTTTTGGATATCGAAATGCGTCTAGTGGATCGGATTAAGAAGATCAAGAGACCGACGTTTTAACACAGTTGAAATAATTAGGCGGCGCCGCACTAACTCAGTTGTCCGTGTCTCTGGTCCACCGGGCCGGTTCACTGCGCAGGTTTGGACCGCGCGCCATTTTGTGAAAATTGACACAAAATTCCTAACCAAAATTACCAGAGGACACGGATTCCGTTTCACGTTTAAAATACTCCGGATTTAACCGTGTTCTCGTGTTTGTCGAAGTGGCCGGCGCCAAATTTGCGAAGACGGCGTAAAAATCTGAATTTGGCAGAACATTTATTTAGCGGTGGCTAGATTCGTTAGCTTGACGCTAGCCACAGAAGCTACAGCTAGCCAATGTTAGCTGCGTTCATTTTGTCAACTAGCTAGCCAGCTCGCTAAGGTTAGCTGGTGAGTTATGCGTGCTAGTTATCGTTAGCATGTCGCTTGTCATCAGCTGATAGTAACGTTAGTCAAGAGTTTCTTCGACAGGCGATGTTTTTCCACAGTGCTTGGGACATGAACAGCGCAATGAACCTGACTGGCGAATTATTTTAGCCGGTCAGAGGACGGGGGAATTGGATTTAACGTTAACATTACTCGCTAACCGTGCAGGGAGGGGAGAATCTCAAGCTGGATAAGTTTCCTCATCATACAGGTTATTGGACTTTAAATGAAGATCGTGCCATCAGAGGTGAGCAAAAGCCTTTGCGAAAGCGTCCAGGTTAACGCTTTCGTGGATGTATATGTTGTGTGTAACGTCAATGGTTAACAATGATGGACGCGATCGTGAAGTTGAGAAAGGTAGCTTATGGTATGGCGGCTAGCTAACGTTTTGTGGCGGCGCCGACTCCGCTGGAGCCACCTATAACGTTTGCTTTCAGTCAGTAGGTCAACTGATTATTAATGTCAGACAGAAACAGCATCCGAACTGGTTTTTGGACTAACCTAGAGAGAGAGGGGTGCAGCGGATTGTGTGGGTTTAGACGAAGAGTCATGCTGGCACAGTGTTAACGTTAAAGCTAGCCCTGCGATATTAGACTGTCATTGTAGGATTGAAGAAAATGTTGCTCTGCTGGCTCATATTTCCGTTGTGGATTACTGTCTAACTATATTACTTGCAGAGGTGTAGTTTTTATTTTTACAGCAATGGAGTGCGGAAGCTAACCAGGCTAACGCCTCGTAGCTAAATCGGCTAACTCGGCTAATGGTTAACGCTGACTTGTTGACGAACCAGCTGAATGGGCCCCACAACCCGCTGGCTGCACACACAGCGTCACTAGCTAACGTTAACACTGGATTGGTGAGAGATATGCTTGCTTGTCCTGCAGTTTTCAGGGTAACGTTAACGACGACGGCGTTAGCTAGTTAGACTGCTAACGGTAACGTGAGCCTGAATACGTTTGTCATTTATGCGTGGAATTGGGAGTCACATACACGAACGATATGTAGCAAGACTGGCCGCAAATTAACACTGAATATGCTTCCTAAATTCCAACCATGACGAGCGCTA
Organism: Astatotilapia calliptera; assembly: GCF_964374335.1. NCBI lineage: Eukaryota > Metazoa > Chordata > Actinopteri > Cichliformes > Cichlidae > Astatotilapia > Astatotilapia calliptera. The sequence goes on from NC_137435.1 coordinate 13,745,381, forward strand.
CCCCATCATCTGTAAGTACAGAGCTACCCGGCGACGGTCTTTATACACGAGCGTTAGGCTTTTAATTGTTTTGGGTTGGTTTCGTTTGATTCAGCTTTGGAATGGATCTAATCGGTTGGGCGTGAGAAGATGACACGCAGACTTGTTATAGAGGTCTTTAGCCATCACTTATGATATGATACGGCTAGTAAAAGCAAGCTAGCTGTCGTTATATTTACACACCTAAATAGGCCCGTTGATGCCGTAATGACTAGAGCCAGGAAAGGAACTGTTCATATGTCAGTACTGAAAATTAACAAGAATCAGACATTTAGGGGAGACTAAAGAGCCACAAGTGCGCTTGCAAAATGGCTTTGTGTTAAAATAGAGCTGATATTTTCCCCTGTGTGGTTTGTCGTTTTTTTATTAAATGACAATTTTACCTCTTAGTTTTGTTAGTATAGTGCCTGCCATTGTTTGTGAATTTCTGTCAAACCAAACTTTTTCAGTTCTTCCTCAAAACAGTAATGGCAGTAAGGCCAGTTAGGTTCTCAGTAGCAGATGGCTATTTTAAGTTAAAGTATTGTGTATTTAATTTCACCCCATTTAGATTATATTTTTAAAATCGGTATGAACATTCTGAGAGGAGGTCAAGTGCTCTTCTAGATCCACAACAATGCAAATCCTGTTTTAGTTAATGTCTGTAATAGAACTATTTAGAAGTTTCACAAGAACTATATGTATTAAGTATTTCAAATATGTAATTTCCTGGGTCTTAACTATCTTTACAGTAAATGCACAAGTAGCTTGAAATTTTCAAATTTGAGGTCTGTTTGTAAACTCCCTCCATTAACACATTTACCCCAAGTGAGCTTCTTAAAGTTTTGGGGTGTCTTCTGCTGTCTAGCAGTTCTCTGTCCCTTCTTATGAAAAGTTTAACCACTATGAAGTTAAGTCCCACCAAAGATGCACAATGATGATATTCTGTTTTTATTCTTTGTAGTGGGTTGTGGTTTGCTGCTGGACTCTCCTCCCAGGATGATATGAAATTTTACAGGAGAAGATGCATCCAGGTTAGCTGCCATATATTAAGCCTTAACCCTTTGGTGAGGAAGTAGTGCTCTTCTAGGAGCTTCTCTTTCAGTTTTGTTGTTGTTTTAAATTCAGACTCAAAAATTTGTAGGACTCTCTTAAGGGGGGTAAAAAAGTCAAGTAAGGATGAATAATTAAGAATTGTCAGTACAGAATTTACCATTTAATTCATTGCAATTATTTCATTGCAGAGCTCAAAGTAATTAAAATTTGCTTAGTTTTTTTTTGTCTGAACTGAACAAGCAGTAAAACAAAGTAGTTATGACAAATGGAAGTGCTTTAAATTTAAAATGTTGTAAAGTGTGTGTATATAAAAGTGAAAAACAAGTGTTACTTTTCAAATAGTGTTTGACTGTGCTCCATCTTCTTACAGTTCCTCTTATTTCTGTCAGTGGATGTGCTTTTTTTTTTTTCTCCTTGCTTTTCGAAAGCTGGGTCAGCTTTGTAACGCTCTCAGATGGAGTGCAGGTTTTGGGCTGTGCAGCTATTTTGCTGTCAGGCTCTTGTGTTGAAAGCAACGTCTAAGTGTGCCAAAGTTCAATTTTATTTCTTGTTTATTTCTTGTTTTCTCATTGGAAAATGGGAGCAGCTCTGCCCTGGCAACAAAAGTAGGCTATTTGCATACTGCGTTGTGATTGGTCTGTGCATTGATGGGCTTGCCAAATCACGCTGTATCTCTGTGGTGATAGGCTATGCTAATTAGGTGCTGTTGCTGGGATTCTGAATAGTGGTTACTGTGTAGCACTGGTGAATTGTGTTGTCTGGTGAGAGATGCTGATAGCTGAACATGCTATTTAATAATTTTTTGATTCCTTCTGGCTTAAAATGAAGGATGATTCACTGTACAGTGTGGAGATGCTTTATTTTCACCCCTTTTCACTGTTAAACCTGCTGTTTTGCTCCTTTTTCTTCACAAAGGTTAATATGTTACTATTGTATTTTATTTTGTGGTAATCCTCTAATGCTGGTTTTTTTTTTTTTTTTTTTTTGCTTTAAATGTTTAACAAAAGACACTTTGTATTAACCTGACGTTTCTCTTAAATATGTATTCATTCTTGCTATTCTCAACATCATTTTTGCCTCTTTTTTTTCTTTTTTTTCTTTCTTTTTAAAGAACGATCTTATTTCACTATACATATAAACACTAGAAATGCATAATTTGCATAAGTATTTTATTTTCCCAAAGCTAAATTTAGGTTCTTTTTTGTGTTAAGGGAAGCATTGCCTGTTTAAGTAGCAAAACAAAAAGGCCATTTGTATTTTGTCTGTACAGTAAGTAGAAAATATATTTTTCATTGTCTTTTTGGCCACACATCTCTTGTGTGGAGGAGGAAATACAATAGTTTCAAGTCAAGATTATTACATTTTTTTGTTCTTTTCTTACCTATAATGTTGAATCAGTTAATTTTGCAACTCAAAAGAGTGTTAATTTCTTCCAGGAGGAGAGACTTCAGCATGCAAACCTTCGTCCGTCCGGCTTGCGCCCTCTTTTTCTTTACACACTGCTGGTCTTCAGATGGCTGCTCCAATGCCCCATACGCACCAGCAGTACAGTGACCGCCACCAGCCAAGCACTGACCAATCTGTTACGGTCTTACCGTACAGCGACCAGACACCACAGCTCACTGCCAATCAGGTACACTAACCCTACCCTTCTCCACCTCCTGGATTTCCTTTCATCTTAACCCGGCAATACTTTTTGTGGTTTATTAAAATCCGGTTCACCTTTTGTTGCTGTCACCAGGCAGAGTAGCTGCTTGTCAAATGTTTTCTTCACTCTGTTCATGTCATATTGTGCAAAATCAATTATAGTGCATTTAATGATAGCCCTTTAACACTAAGCTGTATCATCCAGAGCTGCTGTGTATAGTTTCCCCCCCCCCCCCCTTAAAATGCTGTTATTTCCCTTTTGTGATGCTTCAGAGGCACATGCCCCAGTGCTTTCGTGACCCAACTTCAGCTCCCCTGAGGAAGCTCTCCATTGACCTTATCAAAACATACAAACACATCAATGAGGTTAGTTTTGTTTTCATTACATGTATCTAGAGCTGCAATAATTAAATTTGAAATTAATAAGCTGTTATTCTTATTGTTCTACTACATGTTTCAGTTAGTTTTACAAGTAGAATTGTATATACTTTTATATTTGCTGTTTCTTTTGTCATGTGTGATATTGTGTTAATATATCAAGAATTTGGATTGATGGTCAGACAAAACAAGATATAGGAAGGTGTCACCTTGATCTGACAGCCTTTTTTGTTCTATTTATTGTTATTTTGTTATTAAATAATAATAATTTGTTATTAGTGGCATTGTAAAGCGCTTTGGGTGCCTTGAAAAGCGCTATATAAATCCAATCCATTATTATTATTATTAAAGCGATGAATTGTTGCACCTTAAAAAAAAAAACTTAAGTGTTTGGCATTGTTTTTACGTTGTAATAGTCAGTGAAACTTATGTGAACTGTTTTTTAAACTTATAGGTGTATTATGCAAAAAAGAAGCGACGGCACCAACAGGGTCAGGGTGAAGACTCCAGTCACAAAAAAGAGAGAAAGGTCTTTAATGACGGCTATGACGATGACAACTATGACTACATCGTCAAGAATGGGGAGAAGTGGATGGACCGCTATGAGATTGATTCCTTGATAGGAAAAGGATCATTTGGACAGGTGCTTAATTTATACATTGTGCACCATATACACATGATTTGAATCATGGCATGGAGAAAATGCAGGTTTTTATGAGAAAATTATGGTTTACTTTTCATCTGTATCACCAGAAGATTTGTGAAGCAACAGCTGTAGGTTTTTTAGCTGTGGTTAACAGTCGGCAAGTAATTTTCAGAAACGATACTATTTGTTGTTTTTGGCATCTTTAGGTTGTGAAAGCATATGACCGAGCAGAGCAGGAATGGGTTGCCATTAAGATCATCAAGAACAAGAAAGCTTTCCTCAATCAAGCCCAGATTGAAGTGCGGCTCCTAGAGCTCATGAACAAACATGATACCGAGATGAAGTACTACATTGGTAATCAACTCTTGAAATTTGCATCTGATCATAAAAATCATATCAAAGAAGTTAAAATGGCTTTTTCTGTATTTGACTCATATGGGTACAATTTGGTTTGCTGCAGTTCACCTAAAGCGTCACTTCATGTTTCGGAACCACCTCTGCCTCGTGTTTGAGATGCTGTCCTACAATCTATACGACTTGCTCCGAAATACCAACTTCCGTGGCGTCTCACTCAATCTCACCCGGAAGTTTGCCCAGCAGCTATGCACGGCGCTACTCTTCCTGGCCACACCTGAGCTCAGCATCATCCACTGTGACCTGAAGCCTGAGAACATCCTCCTTTGTAACCCCAAGAGGAGTGCCATCAAAATAGTGGACTTTGGCAGCTCATGCCAACTGGGCCAAAGGGTACTTTTACCATTTTCTTTAGCAACGTTCAAATCAACATATATAAAAAAAAATATCTCTGGGAAGTGTGCCATAAACTTTTTGCCCCTGAACACTTGGTGTTATATTAGATAAAAGGTCTCATTATCCCTGTTCTTTTACCCTTTTTGTAGATATACCAGTATATCCAGAGTCGCTTCTACCGTTCCCCAGAGGTGCTGCTGGGAATGCCCTATGACCTGGCCATTGACATGTGGTCCTTGGGTTGCATCTTGGTAGAGATGCACACTGGGGAACCTCTGTTCAGCGGAGCTAACGAGGTAAAAAAAAAAAGTGAAACACTACTTAGGTTTGTTCTATGCTGTACCACTAATAATAACAAATAGCAATAGCTTTCACCTCATGTTTACATTTTTCTTTAAAATGTCAGATAAATGTTTAAGAATAGTCATCTTTAGATTGACATTTAACTTAATGTATTAATAAGAAGTCTTCAGTCTGCTTTAAGTTGCAAGTATAAATGTCAAAGGTTTTGTCAAATATTCCTTTCTGTCAGCATGACAGGAAGTAACTTTATTATTAACACTTTGTCCAGGTGGACCAGATGAACAAAATAGTTGAGGTTCTTGGTATCCCGCCTAATCACATAATGGACCTAGCCCCAAAAGCCAGGAAGTTCTTTGAGAAGCTTTCGGATGGTACATGGAGTGTTAAGAAGACCAAAGATGGCAAAAGGGTGAGCTCTTTTCTTTGTGCAGATGCACTCTTGCCACAATTTGTTTTGTTGAATGTTCTGGAATAATTACTGTAGATTTTGGTGATACACGAGTTGCCTTTAATGTGACGGTCCTCTGATTTAAATAGTATAAGCCTCCAGCTTCACGGAAGCTCCACTCCATCTTGGGTGTGGAGACAGGGGGTCCAGGTGGCCGGCGGGCGGGGGAGTCTGGCCATGCTGTTGCTGACTACTTGAAGTTCAAGGACCTGATCCTCCGGATGTTGGACTATGACCCTAAGAGCCGCATCCAGCCCTACTATGCCCTGCAGCACAGCTTCTTCAAGAAGACTGCGGATGAGGGGACCAATACAAGCAGTAGTGTGTCTACAAGCCCCGCATTAGAGCAGTCCCAGTCTTCAGGAACCACCTCCAGCACCTCCTCTAGCTCAGGTAACAGCCACCAGCTACAGATTCTGGGTGCAGTGTTAATTCTTTTTAAGTAGTAACATGTGTACATCTGTATGTTCTTGCATTAGGTAACATGGTTAAGTAACCAAAAAATTTGCTGACTTTGTTTGGTAAAATGCGGTTTTTGTAAACTGTTTCTTAACTCTTACCACAAGTAAAATGACCAAGAAAAACAACATGGTATGAAACCCATACAGCTGTGTGGGACAGAATTTGACATATTTGAATTGCTGAGGCTTTTGTTTTGTTTAAAACTCAGGAGGATCATCTGGGACAAGTACCAGTGGTAGAGCCAGATCAGACCCTACCCATCACCACTTGCATAGTGGAGGACATTTCGGCACGGCAATGCCTGCCATGGATGGTGACAGCCTCTGCCCACAGGTCAGTAAGGTAGCTGAAAATTAAAAAGTTGTACTAAGTTCTTGGAATGCTGGTTGATTAAACCAAAACTTAATAGCTTTTTTTTTTTTTTTTTTTTAAAGTTCATACAAATGACTTCCTGTTAGTGTCATACAAGACTTCCTTCACTCATCAAAAATATTCTTGAATTTATTTTTCATGTATGACATGTTATTTTATTATCAGTATTACTCGTCAGAAATGGTCACAGTTCCTGAATTGTGAATTTTAATTTTGTTTAGTTTATGTTCTCAAAGAAAGGTTTTAGCTGTATTCCACTACTGACTCTTCTTATTTGACAGGCAAGACAGCCTTACCCACCACCGCTGGTGTGGGGAGGTGGCGTCGGACCTGAATCAGTCACTGGAGAGACCCACCCAGTCCAGGAGACCACCTTCCATGTCCCACCTCAGCACCCTAAGGCCCTGCATCCCCACTCACATACTCATCACCACCATGGGCAGATGATGGCTACACGTCCACGCCCACGCCACTACACTTCCCCGACACACAGCTCCTCAACACAGGACTCCATGGAGGTGGTTCATGGCCATCTGTCCATGACCTCCCTGTCTTCCTCTGCCTCCTCTTCCTCTACATCGTCCTCTTCCACTGGGAACCATGGCAACCAGGCCTACCAGCTCCGCCATTTGCCCGCTGGAGCCCTTGACTTTGGTCAGAATGGTGGGCTGAGCATGGGGCTAGGTGCCTTCTCGAACCCACGGCAGGAGACTGGCATGGCAGCGCACCCTGCATTCTCCATGGGAACGAACACAGGGCCTGCCCACTACCTAGCGGAAGGCCACCTGGGCATGAGGCAGGGCATGGACCGGGAAGAGTCTCCAATGACTGGAGTGTGTGTGCAGCAGAGTTCTATGGCCAGCTCGTGACTGCACTGACATTTTGCTGTGTGTTCCCCCTGTGCGTCATTTTTAAGGTGGTGTTTTTTACTACAAGGTGTGTTGAGAACAAAAGCTGCTCACGTCAGAAGGGAGATATCACTGAACCGCTACTACAGAGATAAACCTTTGTTAAAAAGTATATATGTAATTTTCACCAGTTTTTCTTTTGCAATCATTAGGCACAAAATAATACTGCGGAATAACCATAGTGAGATTGAGACATCCATTTTACCATTTCACCAGTTTCATGTAACCACCAAGTAATCACCATATGGTATTATGTGGCAAAATCTTCTAAGGAGCATTTCAGAGCAAAGTTTGAAGCTGTTTTGCAGGTAGCTGTTGGTGATGAAATGCTTGGCGTCCTCCTTCGGTTCAAACCATGGACTGCCTGACATTACTGTTTCACTGGTTCTTAATTATTTTTGCCCTTTTTTTGTTTTGTGAAGTTTCACGTAAAAAGCTGCTTGTAAATCCTGTAGCTTGACAATGAGGGGAAGTGTTTGCGGTGATATTTCTTGTTGTTGGTCGGTATTGTGTAACTCTGTCAAAGGGGAGCACATAGCAGTGGAGTCCCTATGCGTGTGCTGGCCGGGTGGAGAGGAGACCCCGCAGGTGGATACTGGCACCAGCCGGGGTCCAAGAAGAGGGAAGCACCACCCCTCAGGCCTAGAGGCCCCGTAGTCCTGCAAGCTGCAACCGGGCCTGGCACAGGCGAGAGCAGCGATGGGCGTGGGAGACGAAAGGATCCAGCCCAGTGAAAGGAAGACGGTCAGTGGCTGGTTCTAGATAACCCTTTGGCCTTATGACTCATGGACTTGGAATGGGATGGAGCTGGACATTATCATTTGAATTAAGATGGCTTTTCTCTATTTTTCTCTCTAGACAGCCCTTAATTCTTTAAAGAAATTAAAACAACTTAGAAAAGGTAAACACGAATGGTAATTTGAGGCCTTTCTCGACAAAGATTTCGTCTTCAGCAGGGCCCCACATAACAGGGTCTTATTGTACACAACAACCTCCTAAACATTAATTCCTTGAAATTTACTGGTTAAGGATTTTGCAGTGGAAAGAACTATTCCAGAGTCTACCCTTTTATGTTTTATTTCCCCCCCCCCTTCTGCATGTAGTTCCTCATCAGAACCACCTGCACAAGTCTCTCCATCCAAAACATGGAAACTGAAGAAAAAAATGAGTTAAGTGACTGCCTTTTTTTCTCCTCAAATTATGCTGTGAATTTTACAAGAATTTATTTTCCCTTTGGATATGTTTTTATACCAAAGCAGTTGTTTTATAGCATATAGGTGTCTGTAACCAATAATGTAGCAGTTCACCACTTTGACGCAAAGTTTATCAAGATCTTATTTTAACGTCAATACAAACAGCTGCAATATATTACTTTAGCAAAACTGGACACCGTTGTCGAGACCGTTGGCTATTGTGTATTCTGGCCAGATTTGTTTGCAACGTTTTACCAAAACTGTTTCCATATTAATTGGTAGATTATTTTGGGAGTCTTTTAAAACTTTGGTATGTTAGAGAATTTGGTAGTTACTCTGCAGGCTCCGGAGTAGCAAGATAGAGGCTGATGGTTTAAAAAAAAAAAACAACTTAAAAAAAAAAAAACACAAAACACAAAAAAAAAAAAAACACAAAACAAAGGAGACTAATGCGTTCTATTTCTGTGTCGTCGTTTTTCTTTTGCCCCCATCATACTATTTCAAAGGGTGTTGCTGCCTTTCATACATCATTTGGTCAACTTGGCTAGTTTCTGCCGTGAAGCAAGACTGTGGCAAACCAGTTTGTGTTGAATGGTATTGTTCTGATTTGGTAGGGCAGATCCCCACGATTGTTGTCCTATTCAAAGGGAAAGGGTGTCTGTCAGCCCACAATAACATGCTTTGCCTTGGCATAAATGCATGTTCTCAAAACATTACAGTCAATTACCAGATTTATTATTATTTTTATTTTTTTTTTTTTATATCAGGGATTTTGAAGTGCTTTCTTTCTTCTGTTGCTCATCTTACCAGCTTTGAAATTAGATATAAAAAAAGAAAAGAAACCCTGCCCACAGCCACCTTTCAAATTAAGGGCAGGACACAGGTCATGCTGTTGTCATCTTAAAGGAAAACCACCATACGAATTCATGCTTGGCATTTTCCATAAACACAAATGTAAAGCTACCTATATTGAGATTGGAGTTTTATCTGGATGTCAAGGTTATACTTGCAAATTTGCAATCATTTTTCATACCCCGCAGAATTTGAGAAATTTAGAATTAGCCGGTGGTTTTTATTGCTGGCACTCATACTGGTACTAAACATTCCAAAAATAAAGACTGAAAGAAAAAAGAATTTGACTGCAGTGACTCGTAAGTGTGCGCCTATTTCAGATCATGCTGATTGACCTCTTATTTAGAGCAGTTGTCATGAAATGCAGCCCCTTTTTAATAGTTGAAATAGAATTTATGTATATACTTATATTTTTTTAATAAAGGAAGTATAGAACTCACTACCTTGCTCCTGCTGGTATGTTGATTATGTTTGTCAATTTGGTGACCATTCAGTGGGCAGGAACTCCTGTTTTCTTAGTGGCAAAACCTTGCCTTTTGGCAAAGGTACTTGACTACATCAGGACAACACTATGAGGTAGGGTTTGAATCAAACAGGGAAAGCTAGATCTTCAAACCTTAATAATTTTCACAGGGTATATTGTAAGTGCATGTACATCACAAACCTTACTTTTTGGTTATATGAGAAGCACATGGTTGGAGGAAAAAAAAAAAAGGTTCCATCGTTCATAAGCCTGTTCAGTTTGTGGGTTACACACAAACACCTATACTTGTTGACATATCTGAACACCCGACAGAAGTTGAAATCCTCTTATTTAATTTGGATTTATCCTTTTCATTTTTGAGTTCACATTTTTTCACTTTTTTTGTACATGCAACATGCACTATAGAATTGAACAGCATGGGGGAAAGGATAAGTCCATGTATCCACAGATTGTAAGATCTAGTCAAGACTTTGCTGTGTTTATGACAATGCCCTTTGTATTATATTAAGACAGTCTTATGTATGATATATAAAAAGAAGTTAATTGAATTGCTCTGTGTCTCTTTATTGTCCATTGACCCATCTATGTGAAATACTCAGATGTATAATAGTATGTAGTCCTAGAAAACGGAGTGAAAATGCTACATTTAGAAAAGGATACAGGAAATAGGTGACCGCGTTGGCTCGTTGGTCTAGGGGTATGATTCTCGCTTCGGGTGCGAGAGGTCCCGGGTTCAAATCCCGGACGAGCCCTCAATGTTTTACTCGGGAGTATGTATAGGATTTAAAAAAAACATAAAAAACCATTCATGATAAATGGTAAAACACACTATACTTGCCGTCTCACGTGCAGACACCTACTTTTCATACTTGGAGATAACTTCGTATTTAAAAGTCTTTTTACACCGGTAAAGCGTTTGTCGACATTAATCGTGTCCTTTCGTGTGTTTATTTTTTTTGGCTCTCATGTGTCATGCTTTTATGACTAATATTAATAAACCGAAAGTCAAAAAAAAGGCGGGCTCGTCCGGGATTTGAACCCGGGACCTCTCGCACCCTAAGCGAGAATCATACCCCTAGACCAACGAGCCACATACAGGACCACTCACCCGTGCGAGTTATTACTGCCTCAGCCACCTGCGAACGCCTATTTCTGGAGTATACGTAATGTTGCTAACCACAGAAAACACCCTTACTATCTAAATAGCTAACACTGACCTGAAGGATTCAGTATTGGGGAATGATGAAAACACAACGCGAAGAAATATGCACTTAGTAGTGCATATTTCTTCGCGTTGTATTATTTCTTGCCTTTGTTAGCTACCTATTTAAATCACATGCTGCCGGTTAGTTGAAACACTGCAGGTCGTCCTGCCCTAGCGGCTAACGGATACGTTAGCTAATGAGGTAGGTGCAGTGCCCCCTGAAAGCGCGGCTGTCGCTACATTTCAGGAAGAAGAAGAAGAAAAAAACAAAAACTGTTTTTTGCTTTTTAATTGGTTGACGGGTTATCTGTGGCGTCCAGTAGTTATCACGGGCAGCTTAGGTATGTCCAATCAGAGGTTCCGGGGGCGGGACATCCCTTTGTTAAAAGCGATATATCCCAAATTTAACCGTTGTAAATGTGTGTTGGTGTATTGTGTGTCCTTTAAGTGTTTTCTTTGCCAGACATTGTCTGAGATCATGTTAGTCATCTCTTATCTTTAGCCGTACCCACCGTCCACTCAGCTTTCTACAAGAAAACCACTGAAGTCCGCGGATGACAATAGGCAGCCAAGTTAGCTAAGCTAACCACCGAACCTGAAGCATGCCGAATTTTTGCGCGGCCCCGAACTGTACGCGGAAAAGCACGCAATCTGATTTGGCATTTTTTCGGTTTCCACGGGACCCGGAGAGGTAAGCCAGCAAATATGACAGTACGCTACGAGCTTTAGCATTCAGCAGAGTCCAGAAGACCATGTGTAGTATCCTAAAGTTGTACTGAAATGAGTGAGGAATTATAACACCACTAACCAATCCGTAAAGACCACAAACAAGGCGCGATAAATATTTTGTCGTTCATTTTCCAGTTATTAGGCCGTGTTTAATCACTAGCTTTTATCTGAACTACATCGTGTGTGTGTATATATATATATATATATATATATATATATATATATATATGAATGAATGACTCTATGGCAGACTGAGTTTAGAGCTAACTTTCTGGTATGTAATCTAAGACGTGTAGACTAGGCCCTGAGTGTTCGAATGTTTGTATAATGTGGTTTCTGCTAAGGTCTGCATCTCCTTTTCTAGCCCAACATTCAAAATGTAGCAAAAGCAAATCATTTCTTAACTCCCATTTTCAGTTTTATTGTGATTTTTTTTAACATAATGTGGCCACAATGTCAAACCAGAGACAAAAAGTAACTCTGCATTTTGGTGTGCTTGTCTTTATGTTGTTGTTATTCCATTTTAATAACGAGTCATTTGAATTAATAAGTTGTCTATAATGATAAGTTTGAGAAGTGCTACTTCAATTATTAAGTTGTGAATTTAGTAAAAGTGCTAGGGTAATGCATTTGGAGTACCCGATTTTTAGTGGAAATAGAAATACTTTATTGCACTTTTATTGATGTATTGCAAAAGAAAGTGGTAGGATATATTGCTGTTTCTGTAGTTTTTCTTTTTCTTCTCAGCCTTCATATGGACAGTGGCAGTCTCAATCCATTTCTGTATCTTAGCATGTCAAATAAATTTTCTTATTACTTCTAGATGCAGAATCTGGGTAGAGAACTGTCGCAGGGCTGATCTAGAGGCAAAAACATCAGACCAGTTGAATAAGCACTACAGACTATGTGCCAAGCACTTTGACCCAGCTATGGTGTGCAAAACGGTGAGTATTTCATGAGCAGGCAGAGCCTTCTCTACATTTATTTCCTCAAAAATGTGCATCTTTTAAATGTTGCTTATTTTAATTATGTGAGTTTTGTTTGTTTAGTTTTTTTTTTTCTTTTTTCCCCCCAGAGCCCTTATCGGACTGTGCTGAAGGATACGGCAATTCCAACAATATTTGATCTAACAAGCCATTTAAAAAATCCTCACACCAGACATCGCAAGCGGATTAAAGAGCTTGTAAGGAAGATATTTGATAGCTTTTGGGTCTTTTTAAATAAGGTTAATAACATGACTGTTTTTAGTTTTGGTAAATAACTTTTATACTTTTTTTTTTTTTTAATTGCAGACTGAAGAAGATATACGGAAGATAAAAGAAAGGAGATGTAAGCTATTAAATTAGGACTTTGTTCTTTTGTTTGTTTGTTTGTTTTTTGTTCCAATTTTATAATCAGTTTTCTTGAGAAGATTGTTGTTATGTCATCTCTCTTCACAGTGGCATCTTCTATTGACCAGATTGCTTCCAAAAAAGATGCCGCAGAAGATGGCACAACCACCAATGAGGATGAACCTCAGCTGTCCACGGAGGAGAAGGCATTTCGGGAATACCTGAGATCTTTGTTTGAGGCCGTGGTCATGTTAGGAAAACAAAGCATACCGTTAATGCCTCTTAAAGCATCAGAAACAGAACTTAAACCCAACAACTTCCAGGCCCTCCTAGATTATCGCATGAACGCTGGAGATGAAGCTTTGAAGAAGCGCTTTGAGGCAACGGCCGTGAACTCTGAATACCTTTCTGTAACCCAGCAAAGTCAGCTCCTGGACATTTGTGAGAATACAGTGAGGGAGGAGATGCTAATGGAAGTGAGAGAGAGTCGCTTCTTCTCCCTAGTGACAGGCGACCTTGTGGAATTTGCCAATGAGAAGCACCTTCCTCTGTTTTTACGTTTTGTAAATCAGCAGAACGTCCTCCGAGAGGAGTTTTTGGACTTTGTGCCATTTGATGGTGATGAGCCTGCACTGGTAGAGAGACTGGAGGCCCAGCTGACTGATCGCTGGGGGCTCAGCATGGAAGACTGCCGTGGTCAGGCCCATAAAGCCACTGGGATTTCCACCACCAAGATGAAAGCAGTAGCAATATTACTGATGGAGAAGTATCCCTTGGCATTGCACATGCCTTGCTCCCATATGGCACTGAACATTCACCTGGCCAACAGCCTTCCATTCCCCAATGTCCAAGTGGTCATGGAAACCCTGAGGAGGATTGGTGCTTTCTTTCAGGCCCAGTCAACTCAGGATGAGCTCGAGAAAGCCATCTCCACTCACTACCAGAAGAATGAAGAGAAAGGAGCTGCACTAAAACAAGCTTGTATCCCAGGCTGGACAGAACAACACAACGTCTTTGATGTGCTGCTGGATATGTTGCCACCGTTGCTGCTGTGCATGGACAATATTCGAGACAATGAAGAAGGAAAGTTTGCTGCCTCTGTGGTGGCAGATGGATATTCAATAGCAGAAACTCTTGCAGACTTTGAGATCGTTGTCACCATTGTCATCCTGAAGAATGTCCTTACCTTCACTAGAGCCTTTGGGAGGAATCTCCAAGGGGAAACACTTGATGTGTTTTTTGCTGCCAACAGTCTAACAGCTGTCCTGCATTCACTTAATGAGGTCAATGATAACATTGATGTCTACCATGAATTTTGGTACGAGGAAGCTGTGAGCGTGGCTACCATGATCGAGATTCCCGTCAAAGTTCCAAGGCTGTTTCTACGGAAACAGCGTGCTGCCGATGTGGGTGAAATTCAAGCTGAGCCATATTTTAAGGAGTATGTTACAATGCCTGTAATCCACGGGATCATGCAGGAGGTGGAGGACATGTTCTCTGAGACTAACCTCAAAGCCCTGAAGTGTCTGTCGCTGGTTCCGGCTGTCATGGGCCAAATGAAGTTCAACACCACTGAGGAAAACTACGCAGATGTTTACCGGAATGACCTCCCCAATCCTGACACGTTACCTGCAGAGCTCCACTGCTGGAGAATCAAGTGGAAGCACAGAGGCAAAGAGGTGCGCTTGCCCACCACCATTCATGAAACCTTGCAGCTCCCAGACGTTAAATTCTTTCCCAATGTGAACTCCTTCCTTAAGGTACTTTCCACCTTGCCTGTGCTGAAGCTAGAGGACAGCAAAAGTGACACAGCAAGTGGAAGACTCCAGGCTTACCTCGACAGCATGCCTCCTCACCAATGGAACAAAAGTCTTGCGATGCTTAATGTTAACACTCATGTCAAACATGACCTGGATGTCATGGTGGACAAATACTGCAGACTGTATCCAGAGGATGACACTGAAGTTGATGCAGAGTCTGAGGAAGTAGCCGAGGAAGAGGCTGGGATGAAATGAATGCAGTGAGCTGAACAGAACAGTTTGGATTGATTGCATAATTTTCGGGGGTGTAAAAACATGTGGATACAAGTACTAGTAAATTTTAATGGAGACGTAAATTAGCGCTTGACATTCATGTCTGAAGTTAAGCTCTTATTGTATTTGGTCAGATGAATAAATGGTGTATTTAAATGCACCACACACTTAATCTTGAGTTGTAAACAGATTCACAAATTTGTCTGGAACAAAATGAATACTCATTATTCCTTGTGGACTTTTTGAAAATTGTAAATCAGAAAATAATCTGTAAACATTCAAATTCTGTGTCAACTTGAGTTATTAGACTACACTCTTCTGTAAATGTTTATATATTTTTCTATCTTAAAATGGATCTGTCAGGTTCATTTACGATTCCCCGTTTCTTTCACTGATCTCTGCTAGGCTAGCTCTATATAATTTCAAAACAATCAACTGCAGCCCTGTAGTTCATCCCTTTTCTGAAAGAAGATAAAAATCTATGAGCTTCCAGTTGAGAGGGAAAAAAGTTTATTTCCCAATCGGTTGCTGTGAAATTGAGACTTATTTACACAGGTCTAGATACCAGTCAGTGACATTTTTGCGATTGCTTTAGCTGCTAGCAGATTGCTGCAGTTTCCTGTGGTGTGCGTGGAGCATCCTAACTTGCCTGCAGTCGGTCACAAACTACCCGTCAAGCTGTAATGTTTGCATACAAGTCAATAACTTTCATACAAAGTACAGCAAGGAGGGTTTTTTTTTTTGTTCAGCACCCTCTTTGCAGCTGCTTTCACCTGCTGACGGCCAGTAACCGCTTAATAAATACACACTAACTACTAGTAACCAGAGGTTGCCAGGGGGTTGCCTACTGATCTCTAGGCCTGTGTGACTGAAGTCTTAACAGTGATTAGTCGCTGGCTTCATTGTTTGAAAGTTTGGTCATATCAAAATGAGCATTCTTTTCTTTCTTTTTTTTAACATTTAGTTTAAGTCATATATGACAGGAAATGGGTCCACTTTTAAGGGCTTTCTATGTTTTGTGCAAAGCCGCTGCTGAGATTAACTAATGGCCTAATTTTTTGGGGGGTTTTTTGTTTTTGTATTGTGTGCTTTTAATTCAAACCACATGATGGAGGCAGATGCCCCTGTTGATTCACAGTGCAGGACGCAGGAAGAGCAGGAGAGGGAGCAATGCCATCAATATCAGCAGCATCCCTGAATTAATGCTCAGGAAATGTTTTCTACTGTAGAGTGAATTAGAATGTCAGTTATTTTGTACAGCTAAGTGCAAATCTGTGGAAAGCTCATCCCTGTACAGGCTAACGTGATTTAAATGGTCGTGCATCACTGTTCTGATTGTAATGCAGTTAAATGTTTGCTTCACTGTGCAGATTGATGCAGGGATAGGAGTCGGCATAAATGGGTTAGTTTGTTTGGAAAGATCGTTTCATTTTTATTTCCACGCATTTTATATAAAGTTTGTTTTGCTTGAATAAGACTCTGTAAAGAAGACCAATAAAGCCGGAGTCAGTGACCAAAATATTTTTTATTGTTTTCTTGAATATTTCGTCATCAGATTTTGCATCTCGTCCCCACTTTAATCATGGCCGCTGCATTCAGTGGGATTTGACTTGATGTTAATTTCGTGTTACTTGTTCTGATTTTCAGCCACGTTTTTTTTTTTCGGCCATTTCCTAAAAACGGAACAATAGGCTTCTACGAGGCTTGCATCCACTGTGGGTTTACGTTTGTGACATGGCAGCATTGGGGTTAACCGTGTCTCCTCCCTCTTTGCTGGCCAGACGCTGACGAGCTCAGGTGATAGTTCATCGTGCATACTCAGTGCAGACCCCCTGACTGTCGAAGGAGCACACAAATGTGGGTGGGGTCGCTTTGATGCGCAACCAGACAGCAATGTATACACTCCACAGCAAGCCCCCAAACTGTGAAACTTGAACAAGAGAAACATCCTGCAGGAGGAGGCAGAGAGGGAGGCGTGTGGGCGCTTCTCCCGTAAGTCTCGGGCAAAGATTAGATCTGCTCGTCGGAATTGCATAACGCGAGAGTAATCCTGACTGGACAAAAAACGAAGAGGGTTCGAGTCGTGAGTAGGACGTTTATTTACGTGTTTATCCCCGATTTATTTCCTTCCCCTTTAGCATCTTTCTCTGGTCAGCTTCCTAGAATCGAACATTATGGCATGGCCGTGCATTACGCGTGCTTGCTGCATCAATCGCTTTTGGTCCGAGCTGGATAAAGCAGACATCGCGGTGCCTTTGGTTTTCGCCAGATACTCCGACGTGGCCGACGTACCGCATGTGCCCCATCATCCGCAGCCGAAACTGAAGAAGGCCGGTGCCATTGCCATAGAAACCCAGCCCCATCCCGGCGAGCAGGAGGCTGGGAAGGCACCGCCCGCGACGGGTGCCGCAGCGGGCAAAGATGGCTCTACTGCGTCCGTCATGCGCCAAGACTTCAAGGCGTGGAGAGTGCGCCCCGAGGCCAGCTGCAAGCCCAGAAACGAGTACCAGCCATCGCCGGCCCCTTTCAACAACGAAACTCAGTATCAGAAGGATTACAAGCCCTGGCCTATACCGAAGAAGCACGACCACCCATGGATCCCCAAATCGAGCCCCACCGCCGGCGGTCCGGAAAGGAGCGCAGGAAGCGGTAAGCAGGAGCAGGTGGCCGCCGAGGTCGAGAGCGGCGTGGAGAAGAGCGAGATTGAGGAGAAGACGCAGGAGAAGGAGTCACAGGAGGTGGTCAAGAGAAGCGTGAAGAGGGAAAAGTCATCAGAGAGGAAAACAGGTGAGAAGACGGAGGGACAGGTGGCTGCAGATGTGAGCGCGGAGCAGAGGAAAGGCAGAGCGGCTGCAGACGCTCTGAACAGGCAGATAAAGGAGGTTATGTCGACTTCTAGCAGCTACAGGTAAGAGTGTAAGGCTGTGACAATGCGCTGTTCAAGGTAACACTTTTTATTCTACACTCTTTACATGTTTGATTTTCTGTAATTGTTACTGTGCACTCGGTAGCAGCAGAGGGTGTTAGCAGGAATAAGCACAGCATCCCTGAAAGCACTTCAGCTGTCACCCAAAAATCACTAGAGGATTTTTTGGTAGGCTATTGAAGGGTCTCTTTTTGCAATCTCCAGTGATATCAGATGTAAACTGACACTGCTACAGATAAAGGTTCAGTATTGATTTTTTTTCTGCTTCAGCCTTCCTGGGAGTACTACCAAATCAATGCCATGGGCCATGAATGAGTAAAGCCACTAAAAGGATCTGAATGTAATCATGTGTGTCTTAACAGGGTTTTTTCTGCTCAGGCTTCCTCCAATTTTGAGTAGACGAGGCATGCAAGTTGAGAAGACATGCTTCACAGAAATTTCATGGAGAAAAGCTCATTACAGATCAAAACTGAATTAGTCTACTTCACTGTGTTTTGCAGGCAGTGAAGTAGAAACAGTTTGGATCATGAGAATTTTAAAATGTGAAACCAATGAAGGAGTAAACCATGTATACAAGAGTAAAGAAGGGCTTCTGTCTCTAACCCAGAACACACACTCACTGGCCACTTTGTTAGGTACACCTGTTCAACTGCTCATCAACACAAATATCAAATCAGCCAATCAAATGGCTGCCAGAATGATAAATTTAATGAGCTTGAGTTTTTATAGCCTCCATTAAAATCGGACAATAAATGCTGGAAAAACAGTGTCCACTCCAAGCTTCGATTTCTGCTGCAACATTAAGATGGTAGGCTCAGAATTTGGCATTAGCAACAAGCATGGATCCATCCTGCCTTCTGGGCCCCTTACCAAGTGAGTACTGTTGCTGACCACGTCTGTCTCTCTATGACCACTGTGTACCCATCTTGTGATGGCTGCTTCCAGCAGGATAATGTCACAAATGTCACAAGACTCAGATTATCTCGAACTGTTGTTTTTTTTTTTTTTCTTAATACGACAATGAGTTTACAGTACTCACATGGGCTCCACAGTCACCAGACCTCAATCTAATAGATTTAATAAAGCTCCCCTGGGATGTGGTGTAACGGGAGATTTGCATCATGGACGTGCAGCTGACAAATCTGCAGCAACTGGTTGATGCTATCACTAAAATCTCTGAGGAATAATTTCACCTTATTGAATTTATGCCACAGTGAATGAGGACAGTTCTGAAAGCAAAAGGAAGTCCAACTGGGTGCTACCAAGGTGTACCTAATAAAGTGACTGTATGCATAAATGACCTTGCTTTCTGAATGGCTGAGTTGTAAACTGGAAGTTTTCATTTGTGCAGTGAATAAAACACAGTTACACATTGCAATAACAGCTCCCATTTATTAAAAAAACAAACAAAAACTATTTTCAGGGTCATAATAATAATAATAATAATAATAATAATTAATAACAACAATAATAGTAATAATAATCTGAATTAGAATTCCTAATTAATTTCCTGTTGTGTAATAGAAAACATGTGTAAGCGGTGTCTCACAACGAGTCCACTTCTTGTCTACATGTACCTGAAAAGAAAGCACGTGTTGCCCCTTCCCGGTCTTGCAGAGCGTGGACAATAAATCTGAAGGTCAAATTTTGATTTGACTGCTAAAAATAAACTGACAGTCCTGCAGAACCTGCAGCTGAGCTGTAATCAACATGAATACAGTGTACATGTCTGATGGTTGGTACATGACATAAAAGTGAGGATAGCCTCTAGTGATGTCAAATTATCCTAGGCCTCTATGCCAAGGATAATCTGTACCTTGCAAACCTTTCATAGAAAGCTTTTTATCATTATTATTATTACTATTATTATTATTATCATCATTATTTGTAAATCTTCCGTCTTTACAGTATAATCAGTGGCCGCTCTTCTCTCAATTCAATGCTTAATTTTGGCTAGCTGTTAATTTTAATGTTGTATGAGGAGCACCACAGCTGTGTACAGTTTTAACAATTGATTCATTGACCAGGTTTCAGTTTATTTGGGAGTCAGTTGATTTAATGACTCTGATTTTATCTTTTTTCTTAACTATTCAGTAATAAAAAATAAATAAATCAAAATCTCATTTACACTGTTCTTAGGACTGAGTTCAAGGCTTATAAGGATGTGAAGCCAGTGAAGCCCATCAAAGCTCCATCCCAGTATAAACCCCCTGGGGAGGAGACCAGTCTGGAAACCAGCTATAGTGCCACATTCAAGGGGGAGCAGGTGAAGGCTCACCCAACGGACAACAAGCTGCTGGAGCGCAGGAGGATACGCAGCCTGTATAGCGAACCCAGCAAGGAGCCTGCCAAGGTGAGATGACGTCCACGCACGAATCTGCAGAAACTATACCTCTCCATCTCCATTTTGACTTCTTGTAATTGCACACATATCAAACCTAAATTAACCCGGCTGTATGCTAGAGTTTGTATTTCGTGATGGATGGATGGAGTTCTTACTCACTGAAACCCATAAGTGTTATCTCATTATACAAAATATTCAAGAAGTGCCTAATGGCATGTGGTCTAACTCCCCATAAACACAAACTAGAACAGTTTTATGTGTCAACATTCTTTTTTAATTACATGATGTGCATTTGTCATTGCTACTTGGTTCTGCTACACTACGCTCAGCTAATCAGCATACATACTGTGTATTTAGCAAGCTGTATATGTATATGCTAATGAATAGTAAAATGGTCACTGCATCGATTTCAGAAGCTAAAGTGACATTCCATCATTAGAGTATGGTAATATGACGTAATCCCTTTACCAACCTATTATTTGAAGATATTCCCCACATACGGTAAGATCTTTTTGCATGTAATGGGTTTGAATTGGTTAGTCATGTGTCTACAGTGGTGTGTTCATGTGGCCACTCCTTCTCTCATTCTTGTAGGACTTCTCAGAGACTGAGAGCAGCTCTGTTCTAAATCTGCTGTAGTCAGGTGTGTTCTCTGTTTCTTCTAGAAGGCATGGAGGCTGACCTCAAAGTTGAAAAGGCCAAAACATGCATACTGACACACACACACACACACACACACACACACACACACACACACACACACACACACACACACGCACACAGTATGCGTCTTGGCTAATGTGAGCTTCAGGCCATGTCCACACTAATGTGTTTTCCTGTGAAAACGCATCTTCTTCTCTCCGTTTTGGCCTTCCGTCCACGCTGAGACGGCGTTTTCGGTCAAGGAAAATGCAGCGTTTTGAAAACGCTCTCCAAAGCGGAAACATTTGAAAACGCCGTTTTTGCGTCACACTGTGGACAGCGAACCTTTTCGAAAACGACAGCACATTTTAGTCATGTGATGCAGTCATGTGACCAATTAAACTAAGATCGCGGAGGGCATTATACAGCAGTTGTTTTGTTTGCGCTCAATTTTGACAGCCCTATTAAAGATTAATATCAGTTTGTACATGCTCCAGAGAGCTTTTCTTCAAATTCTTTAATTGTCAATCGCTTTTGCAACTTTGTACTTTTGTGTTACTCGCAGCAACAACTCCACCTCATTGTTAGTCCATTTAAAAAACTCGACATTTTGCCGCGACGTTTCAAAGAGCCGAAAAGTAAATAAGTGGCAGACAGAAATGAGGCAGGTCGAATCGTCTTGCGTTTCACGCATGCGCAGTACTGGAACGTAAGCGTTTTCAGACGTTTCCAAATGTGGACGCACAACAATGTGAAAACGACTGAAAACGATCGTGTGGATGCGGAGCGTTCTCAGACGAAAACACCGTTTTCATATTTATCCGGGCTAGTGTGGACGTAGCCTCAGTCACATTTATCACCCAGTGGCCAGATGCAGTCCTCCCAAAGTTATTTGTTCACTGTTTGCCCACTTCTCAGCCTGCACCAGCCACTACCTTTTGTGGAGATTTGTAGTTTTAACAGTTCATCATGGGGTTTTGGGAAAAAAAAAACAGAAAAAAAGGATGGGATTGGAGGAAACAATGAAGCAGAGATGCTATCAACATGTATCAGATAAAAATCAAAACGTTTGTTGCACCAGTGGACCTAGAAAACATTCCTTGATGCTCTATTGTGTTAGTAACACTGGGCAAGATGGCACTTTTCTTTTTTCTTCATGCAATGGCTGACCATGAATTGGCATACAGATTATAAAGAGGAATACTAGGAATATGGCAGTGCATTTTTGATATCCTTTGTGCCTCTGTCTGATTAGTGTAGCAGCAGTGTGCAGGTCAGTGTGACACAGCCATGTGGATCTAATTGTATTCTTTGAGACCCACGTCATCAACATTAAGAAGCAAAAATATTTAAAGTGTTAAATCTAATCTGGACTTTGTTCTGAAAATGTCTGGTAAACCTGATGGAGTGCAGTGCCTTTCTTTATTTATTTTACACTGGTACCATGGTAACATAGTCTTCCTAATCCCACACTGACCGTCTCTGGCAACAAAATTTATTAACAAGGTTTGCCATGGCGACGCCTAACTTACTTTACACAACTCTGAGAAATAGAGCTGAACACGTTGTTTTTTTTTTTGGTCAGAAATAACCTTTCACTGTCATCTTATACAATATTGTTTGTAAGGTTTATTTAATCAGCAAAAGTTGAGCATGATTTGCAACTTTGTCGCTGGACGCTGATGCTCATTTATAAAAGCTGGGAGCCCCTCCATCAGTCTGTTATCACTAAGGCAACTCCAGCTCAAGAGCAGAAATGAGCTAAGCGCCTGGCTTGAGGCCACATTTATCTATGCACCCACTTTTCCCCACTCAATCTTTTGATCTGAACAAATCTCACCAATGCAGGCCTGCTTGTCAAGCCTCCACCAGTATTAGTAGTTGAACCAAATTACTTCATTTTATAAAGCATAATACTAACATCATATACTAATATAAACTAAATACCATGTATGCTTTATATTCCTTAAAAGTTCATTAAATAAGGAACTGCACGAACCACTTTTTAGAGAAGGAAAGGCACAAACACGCTTTTTGTGCTATTTTTTGGACCTTTATCTTCATTGCACTAACCACATCATGCAAGTATCATCTATAGCATATGGTGTCATTTGCCTGAAATTATCTTGAGTAGCAAGATAAAAGAAGGTTTGTATTGCATGATAAAATAAGACTTGATTTATAATCTATCAGTTAGCCTACAGTAAGTAAAGATGTAAATGGTTAGCTTAAAATTTTGGGAAGTATGCTTATTTGTTTTCTTGCTTGGAGCCAGCAGTTAATTAGCTTTGCACAAAGGTTCTCAAAATGTGGTCCGCGGGTCAGTGGCATTCCATGGTAACACAGTATGCTGCCTGTGAGTTTGACATGGAAAGAATACATGAATGTACAACACATTTAATTTATATGCATGTCACCCTTTAAATTTCCAGTGCAGAGCAAAACCAAGAAAATGTATCACTTCGGTTTCATCTCTGCTGTTCTAGCAGTCATAGCGGTCTAAACCTTACTGTCACCTCATTAGCTGTTAGTTCCTCACACCCCACATGGTGGTGGTGGTGTTGGTTGGTTTCATTATGTCACCCCCACTGGTTAAACGTGGAAAACTAAACGTAGAATCCTAGAATATTCCCACAGAGTGTCAACGACATGCCTGATCATCAGCATCAGAATTCCCTTCTAAGCTGAGATCTGCAACTTGTTATTTCAACATGTTAAAATGGCAGTTTTGCATTGGGGTTAAAGTCTGCACCATCCTGCAGTTAGAAAGTCTTGCTATAAGGCGTTTGAACAAATGTGATTGGCTCAGTTGTTGGCTTTGCAAGTGATGGAGCAACACCTGTAATGGGCTGAGAGAGGTGGAGTAGCCACACTCCTGGGTGGAAAGATCAACCCTAACCCCATTGTCATTGAATGCACCATTCACAGTTAGAATCTGTGGTACATGATGCTGTAAAACATGTTACAGAGCGAGTCAATTTTACACATTCATTGACTCTTAAACTCCAGAAGCCTGCAGTAACTTTAAGTAAATGGAGCTGGATGCTTCTGGATATTTACATATGTGGTTAAAAGTGGGTCAAGCTCAGCAGGAAGGCAGAGAAATCTGTGATCAGTGGATAACCAGGCCAATTTTTTTTATTAGGAATCTACCGTAGTGGCATATTTATTAATTATTTTATTAAACTGACAGCAGTTTGTGCTGCTGAATTTTCAACATGATTTCACATTAAATATTTGTTTGTTGTGTTCGATTGTGTCTAAAGAGGAGAACAATAAGGCCGGGTGTTTATCCAGAATTTTTGCTAAGCTGAGCCAAGGTAATTGGCTATCGGCTTTAGATTCATATTTAAATGATGATGTTGTCATCCTCCAAGCAAGGAAACAAAATAAATTCCATTTCCCAAAGTATTGATCAGTTTCTCTGACATCCGTTTAATCTCTTCTCGCGTCTCTTCTCTCTTTCAGGTGGATAAACCAGTTTCCCGCACCAAACCAAAAAAGTCATCATCAACACCAACAACAACAACAGGGAGGATGCAGAAAAAAGCTAAAGAGAAGCAGATTTCTAGTTCCCAGTCAGCCAAGAAGAAACCTTCTTTGGGCGCCTCAGAACCCAAACCGGGCGGAGCCGTCACAAAGAAGAGCAAAGAGATCAGCAACAGACTGGCAGAGGCGGGCAAACAGTAAAACAAGCTGACGTGGTCACATGAAGCGAATCTCTTCCCTTTGGTTTATTTCCTTACCTGTTGTTTTTGCTGTCCGGTCATATATAGTTTGAATGGGCACCAATGTTGAGCTTTTAGAATAATGCAAATAATTTCACGGCAAACTATGCGTGTGTGAATGTATTCTGGCGCACAGAAATGCTTTCTATTATCGAGCACATAATTTTGCACATTGTTTCTATGAGTTCTGTTTCGACAGCAAACCTTAAAAAGGAGCCATCGGTACACATGTAGTGTGTGTATGAAAGGGACTTTTTACCTTTGTCTGAATGGATGATGAATTCAGTGTTAAAATGATTGTAAACAAAAAGAAAAAGGTCAAAGAGAGGCTTTTTTTGTTTTTCTGTATCACATGAAGGGATTTTTGTGAAAAGTGAATAATCTGTTTCACAGTGAATTACAGTGCCTCCGCTGTATGGTCCTGGTTTTCATTTCATTGTTCTGGATGATATCTGCTGAGATAGAAAGTGAACTGTAATATAATTACTACAGCTTGCATGCAAGACCCTGTTTTCGGTTCATTAAGCTGACTGTCTGTCACAGTCACATCCTAGCTTGTAAATTGAGCTTTCAAAGATAAATGTATAGGGTTAAATCCTTCTCAAACATAATGCATGAGTAGAAATAGATTCTGATCACACCAAAAAGGTACATACGGTGAGTAAAATCATAGTCTAGTGGCTATTAAAGCTGTAAAATAAACACACCAGCAATATGGTTTCACCCACAAGCAATCTAAATGGAGATCCACTCCCTTGATTTAATAAGAAAACCATAATTTTCACGATGACTCAGTACTTTGTGGCATTGTACTCCACCCTCCCCTCTGAGCTGTGACGCTGTAGTTGTGCTAAATAATTTAAAAAAAAGAAAAGAAAAGACAAATAGGCCTAAAAAAAGAGAGAGAACTAGTTAGATTTGCTCAACATTTTTCACACTGAATGCACTGATGTGTTGAAGGACAAGGAATGGGCCAGGACTCTTTAAACTGCTGCTGTCTGAAAATCTAAAACTCGCATGAGTTCTTCGTGACATGACCTCAAAAAGTCATCACAGCCCAGCCTTCCCTCTCTGGTTGTAAACACAGACATATACCGTGATACCCTCAGTGGCCGACACGGCCGCAGTGTGTGAGGGCCCAGTCTAGCACTAGCCACCGTGGGTCTGCTTCCAGTTTTAGCTTCTGTGTGTGTGAGTGCGTGAGTGATAACTGAGTGAAAGTTTTTTTGTGCGTGCGTGTGTGTGTTTGACCTCTTCAGCCTGCTGCCTGCTAAGCATCAAGTCTGACCCAACCACTACAAGTGCTGCTATGCACTCCGACACTCTGGTGCTATATCTCTCATCTTATATGCTGTCTGGTTTGGACTGCGCGTGGCGTCAGACCAGAGTGAAGTGATGATATGACATGCGTATGTCATACTGCTGTTGTGATATTGTACTTGTATTCTCAGCTTGCTTTGGATGAACTGATTAAAGTGATGCAGAATCCTGCATTGTGACTTGTTGAATTTATTTGGACTTTAGTGTTTATTAAAATGCAACAGCTTATCCTGTTAAGTAAATTTCATATACAGTCACTGTCCACTTTGTTAGGTACACCTGTTCAGCTGCTCATTATCACAAATATCCAGAGGTCAGAGAAAAGGAAGGAAGGCAACAGCTCAAAAAGACTTATTGCAATCAAGGTATGTAGAAGAGGATCTCTGAATATGCACAACATGTCAAACCTTGAAGCAGATGGGCTACAGCAGCAGAAGATAACACGACTCCTGTCATGAAACTGAAGCTACAGTTCAGAAATTAAACCATAAAACATTGGTAACACGTGTCCATGTCTGGTGAGTTAGGCTAAGAATTGGGTACAAACAACATGAAATCATGGATCCATCCTTCCTTGTATCAACAGTTCAGGCTGCTGGTGGTGTAATGGTAAGGGGGATATTTTCTTGGCACATTTTGTTTCCCATTGGTAACCAAATGAGCATTATTTAAGCACCAAAGCCAACCCAATTAATGTTGCTGACCAAGTCCATCCCTTTATGACCACAGTGTACCCATCTTCTGATGGTTGCTTCCTGCAGGATAATGCGGCATGTCACATACCTTAAATCATCTTAAACTGGTTTCTTGAACATGGGGTTCACTGTATTCAACTGGCTTCCACACTCACCGGATCTCAATCCAATAAAGCACCTTTGGGATCTGGTGGAACAGGAGATCAACATCACACATGTGCAGTCGACTAATCTGCAGCAACTCTGTGATGCTTTCGTATCAAATATCCTTTTTTCCAGCTCCTTATTGAATCTATGCCGAGAATAAGGACAACTCTGAAGGCAAAAGGGGTTAGCACTAGCTTTCTGTACCTTATAAAGTGGCCAGTGTAGACTGACATAAAAATGCAAGGAGGGGAAGTCCAGAAGAAATGAAATGATGATAAATCTGTGTGGTTACTCATGTTTTCTTTGAAATATCTTTCTACAACTTACATCTAACCTCCTAAAATATTATTTTGTACATCAAGAGATACTTGTATCTTGAAGAATTTCCAAAGAAAGCCAAGTCAACTGAAAACTTAGGGTATCTGTGCCAAGGCTCGAACTAAATAATTAAGCAAGAGTACTGAATTGCTATTTAACTTCAGTGTTGCTGGTTTGCATTTCTCCAGAAGAGAAATCTGAGACATTCTCCTTCAAGTCTGGATTTTGTGGTTTTCTGTTGACCTTACAGTTTGTGCTCTGCAGATGTTCCCTCCTCCAAACTCTGGTAAAATTGAGAGCCATTTAAAGGTTGCATAAATATATTTTATGCGAGCATCGTTCAGTTCAGTTTAAACAAGCTAGCCAAAGTGCTCTCATCTGAAAACAAAACACTCACTGTTAATAAAATCATGAAAGGGCAGATGTAAGACTGGAAAGAAACATTCATTTATCCCTTTATCATCCTTTTTGGTGTCTGGTGGTCATTTTCCTGTGAATCAGTCATCCTGACATAAATCTGCATCAATAATTCAGTCGTTATGGGCCCTCGTGTTTGCAGAGCAGCATGAAATATTGAATAAGAGATCAGCAATGGCGCTGGAGCTGCCTAGGCTCTGCCCACCCCCCCTGCCCTAAAACACATTTGTGGCTGGTCATGGTCCCTCCCTATATTGTACTGTTGGTGCAAGTAAGAGTTCTTATTATATTATATATTCTTATTATATTGTATTGTATATTTTTGAAGTTCATTATGGTGGAAACAATAAACTTCAGTGACCGTCACAAACAAAACAGGAGCTGTGACAGTAAAAAGGGTTTAGGCTTGAATGCATGTGTGGGGGAAATGGCATGTACAATATTTGTATTAAATATTCACAGCACAGAAGAGACTGCCGATGATTTCCCACTTTATTCGTTTTATAGCAGCTCATTTTTGACAACACAGAGGAATGAATCACCTTGAATGCGCACCACAGTATAAGGCTGCTGTTATGAATACCTGCATTTTGTGCAACACTGAGCAACTTTATTAGTGTAGCACTGACTTCACTTTAGGAGACACGCACTCTTGTGAAAATATTGTATTTCTTTGACAGACAAAGGACTGACGGTCAGCAAATCATGACCTCTAGTGGAGGGGATCTATGGCACAATCTGACAGTGAACCTTGTGAGCCTTGATTGAAAGGTGGCTGCAGGCTGATCTCAGGTTTCCTTCTGCTTACAGTGGCTTCCTGTTTCTGTTGGCATTAAGGGCTTTCTCAGGCTGGTAGGGATAACCAGTTCCTTCAGGTGTAAATCATCTCTTTTCTGTCTATTAACAACATGTGAAACCTTCCCAGTGTAAGAATGCAGTATAGTACAGCACAACAGAAGGGGAATAATTAAGCCTGGGTCATAATTATCAACCACACTAGAAAAAATGCAGAGATTTTGGTCAAAGATCAAAATCATTCCAGATAAATAAAGTGAATAAAATAAAGAATAAAGTT
Organism: Astatotilapia calliptera; assembly: GCF_964374335.1. Taxonomy (NCBI): domain Eukaryota; kingdom Metazoa; phylum Chordata; class Actinopteri; order Cichliformes; family Cichlidae; genus Astatotilapia; species Astatotilapia calliptera. The sequence continues at coordinate 13,773,807 of NC_137435.1, forward strand.
GCATGCATGGATGATTTTCAGACTGACAGGAAACATTTCTGAATTTATACAAGAGAGGACTATTTAACAGTGAAAATTACTGCTATCATTTAATCCGTCCACTGCACGTGAAATAGCTTGATCACGGCAGTCCTTATTGTACAGGTCTGTTTCTTTGTTCACACTCTGTGTCTGGAGGAAATGCTGACAGGGTGGAGGAGAAGTTGTTGTCACTTCCTGGGAGGAGTTTGGTCTGGCGTTTACAGATAAAAACAGACATAAGAGCTGTGGTTTAACTGCACTGCCAAAGAAGGAACAAAGAAGACAGAAGGCTTTCCGAGGTTATCAGTGGTGCTACTTAAACACAGGGTTGAGATTCTTTTACTATAAAATCATAACTGAGCTGATCAATTAATATAGAAATGTATATATAGTTTTTCTAAAAAGTTGATTACAACATCTAAACTAAACTAAACTGGCTGAATTTAAACCGCATATGAATAATCTTATGATATAAAATATTTTATGTTTGTGACTATTTTATGCTCTTTTTTTATACTTTCCTAAATAGTACTTTAAGTGAACTCAGGGCAGGTACTGAAGTATTTTATTAGTATTTTTACTTAAATGAAACTCCGTAACTAAACCATACTACTCCATATTCATTCCGAGGATCTTGTTATTTTATGTTTTATGGATATTAAAATGTAAATACAAGATAAGAACAAATTAAAATAATGTATATTTGTGTGTGTGTGGAGTGTGTATTATCCCTGCAGTAAATAACCACATTAAATTATATTTATATATTTAGTCTGATACAATAAAGAAATATTAATTGTAGCCCAAAATCATGATATCATCACAGCATTTAAGGAGGTCTAGAATTGGACCTTTTTAAAGTTAATTTTAGGATACAAAGGGAAGGGTTGACTTGTTCCTTCACTACAAAATACATTTTTCTCATAAATGTGAGGATTTATTTTAAGAAATTAAGAAACAATTTTTCTTTTCTTTCACCTTTCTTTGAGTTTATGTATTTATTTCAAATTGAAATTTTATGGCGTGGCACAAAAATAATGCCATAAAATTCGAGCTGGATGAGTTTAAATACCTGGAATCAGTCATCCAGAGAAGAAGAGAGTGCAGACAGGGTGGAGTGGGTGTAGATGAGCTTCAGGGGTGATTTGTGATAGAAGGATAGAGAGATAGATGTAGATAATCCATTGTGGGACCGTCTAAAGAGAGAAGCTGAAAGAAGAAGAAGAAAAAGAAGAAGCAGAAGAGGGGATAATAATAAGAAGAAGTGTATAAAAACAAAACGCTATTTACTTCAGGCTTTAGTTTGCTGCGGTTTCCAGTGCAGTAGGTGGCGATATGCTCAGCTTTCCCGGCACAGTTTTAATAATAAACGAAGAAGAAGCGACAGGAAATAAACAAAGCCAAACAAGCTGAGAGGAGGGAAGCGCAAGGAGGAGCTCAGATCTGCTGCACAAAGTGATATTAACTGCTGTAAGAAACATTTATGAAAAACTTGTGTATCACTAGAGTTAGAAACAACAGTATGAATTTATACAATCCCGGGTTAAAATGTACAAGCTGTATTAATTTAGGAAAAGTCGGATAAAGAGCACAGACCTGTGACAGGTTTCGCGGGAGCTAATCTGTTAGCCAGATAAACATCATCTGCACAAACACAACTTCTTAAGGATGAAGTAAACTGTTGTTAGGTGTGAACGGCCTCATTAACTGTTATGACCAAAAATATATATTTTAAAAATATATGTTTTGATGTGGTTTTAGTTACTCATTCAGTCAGATAGTGAGAGCTTTGGCGCTAACTTCAGCTAATGACTCTTCAAACATTTACAGACCTGTTTCAGTTTCCATGACACCATCAGTCCTCATTAGCACATGCTAACTAGCAAAACGGCGTCTTTAGTAGTTTAGATGTCGTAGTTTAACGTTTCCTTTTCTCTCTGGGTTAAACATATGTGCCTACTTTCTGTGTGGCTGGTTAGGGTGTGAGGGGCTGAGCTCACAGGACTCAACGACATGATGACAACAAAGAGACTCGGGAACTTTGAGGTGGTCTGTGAGTGGGGTTCGTGCAGTTTCACGGGCCGCTCCATGGAGGAGCTCAGCGACCACATGTGTCTGCATTTGAAGGACTACCTGGGGGACAACGATGCCCTGGAGGAGCTGGGTAAGCGATTTTGCGTGCAGGGGTGGGCGAGGGGTCAGCTTTTGTTGGGCAGCACATTTAGTTTATTAGCATGGGGTTTAATGGTCAGTGTTTGGTCCAAGTGTTGTCCAGTTTAAATATGCCTGTTGAATATTACAAAGAGGTGCTTCTGTTACTGAACTCTCATTGTGGTTGTGTGTAGATCAGTGCAAGGGATTGGATTTTATTGTCATTTAAAATAAATTTTGGCTTACAGTGATTTATATGGACAAGATTACAGAGATAAAAAAATATCATTGTGCTGTTTTCTGTTTTGCAGCATTTCTCTTGTTTTTCCTTTCAGCTCATCCTCTCTTATACTTTTGTCCCTCCATCGGCCAGGCTGTGGCACATTTTCTTGTTTTGGGTTCTTTTGTGACCTCTTGGATGAGTCGCTGAGGCGCTCTTAGAGTAATTTTGGTGATTCAGTAATACTGCCTTTGTAGATATTAGATTGTCTTTAGCTAATATTAAAATTAGTTTGATGATCTGAAACAAATATGCAAAAAAAAAAAGAAAAATCATGAAAGGGGCAAGTTTATGGATTAAACTAATTGTGATTATTAGAATTTTTTGTGATGTCTGTACTATTTTACTGGTAAATGCTTATTTTAATCACTCACCCCTACCAGTCATCTCTGCATCATCTAACCATAACCTGCTTATATTACAAATGCTACGAATGGCAGTGCTGCAGAGTGCACTAAAAAGCCCCCTGCTTCATTTGAGTCACAAGTAAAACTGCTTTTGTAGCTACAGTCAGATTTTGCCGGTACATGGTTTTATTTTTATTTTGTGACAGCAACTGTCTCTGCTCAACACCAGACTATACGATGGGATACTTCTCAACCTCATGCTGATCACGGTTAATCTGGTTTTCATGTTATTGGACATGTGGGTGCTTTAAAGTTTTTAAAGTTGCTTTAAACATTCTGTAATGACATTGCAATAATTACTGATTCTCTTTCTTTCTTTCTTTCTTTCTTTCTTTCTTTCTTTCGTTAGATGAATATGCTTGTCTCTGGAATGGATGTGAATTTCTCTCCATGGGTAGCCCTGCAGAGCTGGAGGTCCATGCTTATTTCCACAACTACCATGGGAAGCTCAAGTTCATTGGGTCACAGCTGCTCAAGTCCCGTCCAGATCTTCCCAGCTGCAATCAAGGCATGCACAGCAACAATCTGGTCCCTGAAGGATCAGACGGATATGTTTGCCAGTGGGAGCAATGTGATGTACGTATTTTTCATTTAAGTTATCCAGTCTTCACTAAACGATTGATATATTATCATGGGATTTATTTATTTTTTCCTTGTTTTCTTTTTTAAAGTGTACATTTAATAATCCTGAGTGGTTCTATCGACATGTGGACAACCACATAGAAAGTGCTGAACCACAGTCTCTGCCTCAACAACAGCAGGCGCTCTTCTGCCAGTGGGCAGGTACGACCGGGAGTTTTTTAAACGTTCGTGAGACGCTATCTCCTTGGACACCGTGTGACATTTCCCGTTTTGTTCACAGGCTGCGACGCCTTTTTCAAGATCAGATACCGTTTGAGGGAACATATGCGGAGCCATACTCAGGAGCGCCTTGTCGCCTGTCCTACGTGTGGCAGCATGTTCTCCAGCAACACAAAGCTGTTTGACCACCTGCACAGGCAAGCTGAGCCAGTAGGTGAGACGGACGCTTAAGCTCGCATTAAATTTCTGTGATGTTGATGTTTTAATTGCGCCGCCTTATTGCTGATGTTTGTATGTGTACTTATCCTAACAGAGACGCTGGTTTGTGAACACTGTGGGAAAGCTTTTTCCAGCGAGAGGCTTTTGCGGGATCATGTTCGTCAGCATGGTGAGTTTTATTCCTAAATTTTCTTTTGGGATTAAATTGTTTTTATGGCTGTTTGTCTTGAAATATTAGAAATGGAGAGAGCGGTTTATGAGCAGTTTATCGCACATTGCTACAGATTTTCTTTTGTTTCTGTTGTCAAGCTCCCTACTGTGTGGTCTTTAGATTTGTATTCATTGAGCTCTTATTTTGTACTGAGTTATGTCATTTGGTTGGTCAGGTGTACAAAATCTGATCTATTTCAGTTTCTTTGTGATCTGTTAGTTATTAAACGTTAATAGATCCATGGTGGATCTCTGACTCAGTTTGATCATCTGTTACATGCATTGCCCGCCTTTTTTTTCTTTTTACTCTCAGTGAATCAGGTGAAGTGTCCCTTTTGTGACATGACCTGCACCACTTTGGCTGCTCTGAAGATCCACATCAGGTTCCGCCATTGTGATGAGCGTCCGTTCCCGTGCGACTTCTGTGACAAAAGGTAGATCCTTCAACACAGCTCATCAAGTGTTCAGTTAACAGCAAACACACTCTTAACTCCATCGTTTTCTTTAATCTGGCAGCGAAAGCTGGGTTATCAAGTTTCAGCTATTTCAGTAAAATTCTCTTCCATAAATTTTTTTTATCATTAACGTCTTAAATCGTGTATTTGTGAGGAACCATGTAGCATTTTTCACATCCAAAGTCACAAGGAAGTTTTCATTCCAGCTCACTCATTATTTCCTTCAGTTTGTGTATGTGTAAGTAATCCCTGTGAGGCAAAAACCCATGTGACTTTAAATGCTTGATTTCTCACAGTTTTCTGCTCTTAGCTTGTCAGTATCCTTAACATGGTGCTCTCAGGTACACAGCTCTGTTTGTGAATACAGGATTCGCTAAAAAAGGTCTTTCAGACTGAGGAAGAACAAAGTGGGTGCACCATGGGCCTGGTATATAACAAACAGGGATTATTCTTAACTGTGATTTATGCAAAGCTACTCTAGTATAGAGTCAAAGAACAAAAATGGGAGCTGGAAATGAGCTCAGGATCTTTTTATTATATGTTTTTAGTCAAAATACTCCCTTTAATATCTGCTTCAAATGTAACCAGTCTTTAGTCGTGCCTTAAAAATATTGTATACCCTTTAAGGAATTCTCCTAATAAGACCTTAACCAAACTATTAGGAAAGGTTCGTTAAAATATTGTGTTTAAAGGGGTTTTTAAAGAAAGAGCCACAAAATGTGAAAAAAGAAACCAGTTCCTTGTTTTATTGTCTTTCAATCATTTATGTCTCTGTATGAGATATATTGGTTTGCAGCCTCCTGTGATGTCAGAACAGCCTAATCATAGTCTCCAACTGACCCTCCCCCAAAGGAGAACCAGCAGGATTGACATACAGATGTTTGTAACTGTTTCTGTTTCATTTGGGGTGTTGTTTACTCAAGCACAATAGACATTTTTATGTATGAAGTAACCACAAAGAACAGGAAAATGCAGGCACTTCTGTTCAGTAACACAGACTTTACTGCCTATGCTGACCAGTCCTGCTTATGTGCATATTCATCCCTCAGAACAGCCCATTTCGAGCCAGGAAAAACTCTGCAGTGTGTAATTTTATTTCTTTTATATACTCAGTAGAGCTGTGTGCTGTGACTGTTCCTGGCTGGAGCTCAGTCGCACAGCAGCTCGTTTGCTTTTAAAGCCCCCAGATACGCCCTGTTAGGAGATGAGTTAAAAGCAGGGGTATAAAGGTGGGGAAGAATTAGTGACCTGTGAGGTATTTTTTAGCTGAAACTTGAAAAAGATATTAATAGAACACATGAGGGTAGAAACGGGCCATAATATGGGACTTTTTAAGTAGCAGTGCAATTTTTGACTCATCTGTATTGAAAATGTAAACAACTATAAGTAAGTAAGAAGTAAGAGGCTCAAACATGTGACATGTGAGTGAGAATGCTGCTAGAGCCACATCTTTATTACCAAAATCAGTTTTTACCCCTCAGCCTTGAAAGGCTGATGGGGTGCTGTCGTAACCCTGCTGTGCAGGCGGCTTGGACATTCAAATTTGTGAATACAAAAAAGGAGGCGACAGGATTTTTAAATTCATACCATAAGTGATTCTACAAAAAGTCTCAGATGACTTTGAAACTCAGTGACTTGGTCCTCAAGGTTTCTAAAGATCTTGCAAATGCGATAACTCGAAAAAGATGTCACCAAGTATTTGAAATTGACACCAAATCTCCCTCAGGTTGGAATCTCAGTGAGGTCAACTATTCTGAAAATCACTTTGGATTTTTACATTTATACCAGAGGTGCATCTACAGGGAGGCTGAGGGGTAAAAGCTACAGTCGCCAGTAATTTTAACTGTTTCCATCTTTATTTCCCCACAGATTTAAGAACCAGCGCGATCTGCAGAAGCACACAGAGGTTCACAATGAGGGCACCATGTACAGCTGTACAGTGGAGGGCTGTGATTATACTTGTCATACGTTCCAAACAATGAGCCAGCACTTCAAGAGAGTCCATGAGGTTTGTAACACAGTGTCGTCCAACATATTACCTGGTCAGATCATCTCAGCCTGCTGTGACTGTAGATATGGTTTTTTGTTGATGACCAATAGGTTGGGGGAATGGCTAAATATAAATGCCATATCTGTGATAAGGTGTTCTCTTGGTGTTACACTCTTACACTTCACCTTCGTAAGAAGCATGAGCTGAAGTGGCCCTCTGGACATTCCCGCTTTAGGTGAGTCACCTGTGGTAATAGTCATCCTCTCTGCTTTACAGTCCTCTGGATGCGACGAATATAATTTAAGTAGAGCTGAAAAAAAGTAAAAACTCAAATGGATTCCTCTCCTCTCCTGTCATACAGGTACAGGAAGGATGTCGATGGTTTCCTGAAGTTAAATATGGTGCGCTTTGAGACTGTTGAAGTGACAAAGGAGATCATGAAGAACATGGCCAAGAAGCCTCAGAGCCTTCAGAAAAGTCTGAGTGGCAGCAGTCAGGACGAGAGCGCTGTTGTCACGCTGGAGAGCGGCCGAAGCTCTCCCACAGGATCCTCCTCGCCCTCCTCCAGCTCCTCCTACTCCTCAGAGTTCTCAGGAGGTGAGGACATGTCATCTCAAGCCAGCCCCAGAGGCAGCGACTCTCCTGTCTACTGTGTGATGAGCACCATTCCTCACATTGAGGACGAGTCTGCAGGACTGATGCAGGAGGACTGTGATGGTTTTGGGGCTTCCGGAGCAGTCCAGGCTCTGACGGAGGTTGCGAGGGGCCTCGGCATGGATGTGGTTTAAGTGTTCACTGTGCACTGGGTCAGATGACCCACACCCAGTGTAGGCTTTATGCAATTAATAAAAATTTCTGTTAAAGTTTTTATGAATGGGGGAAGAGTTAAAAGCACTAGAAAGCTTGTTCCATGAAATGTTCTCCAGGCACTGAATTCCGAAGACTTTATTTTTTGTTGTGACCTTTGTTGAATTTTATTGTTACACAGTTAAATACATTTTTGAAACAAGAAAAGATCGTGCCATGTTTTTGTGTCTCTTTGTGGTTTTAGGGATGCTAATGAGGGTTAATCCACATCTATTCATACATCCTCACTTTTAGCATTTAGCTCAAAGCTTATGTGCAAAATACAGTCTTACAGACAGAATCTCCATAAACTCCATAAATCGGCAGTTTTTCATTTTCCAGGGTTTTTTTTAGAGGCCAACCTGAGCCCAACTTAAAAAAAGTAAGCACATGAACATGAATCTGCTTACACTTTAAGGTGTAAATAATCAGTGCTGCTCACTGTGGAGTACCACAGAAACCTAAATGACCAGTGAACACAAGACAGGCGCTGTAAATATATATTTTTAAATACCTCATAGTACCCATCATGTCCTAATGATCTCTGTTACCAGCTCCCAGCTTGAGTTAGGGAACCCAGTCTGCTTTTAAGATTGGATTAAACTTAGCTTTTAGGTTAAGCTTACATTCAGAGCTGGATCAACCCTTCAGCTATGAAGCAAATGGCTCAGACTGCTGGGAGACCTTCCTTGAAAACATTCAACATGCATTTATAAGCCATTGTTTTATGTCTTTAAGAGTTTGAAATGTTGCTGTTTTTTCCATCATCCTTAATTTTTCCTTCACTTCACCCAGTTCCAGGACATGCTTGCCCTCGATGAACCTGGTTCTGTCAGAGGTGCTTTCTCCCACTCTGGCTGATTACTCAGAGATTCCTAGTGCCTTGAGGTGACTGTTTTTATTTGGCTCGGTATAAATAAAACTGAAGTGAGAGATGAAATTTGAGAATGTGAGCTCTCCCTTTCTGAGCCTACTCTGGAGACTCAGGGTCCCAATACTGCATCAGAGCCAGTATGAGGCCGCTGGCGTCTGCAGCGGTGTTGACACTTCTCTCGACAGAAGTGTCTCCCTCACTCGAAGGAAATAAAGAGGTGACGTGATACCTCTTGCTACAAGAGGTTTCCTGATTGCCTTGCAGGTATTCAGTGAGTAGTCTTTAAGGGTGTGTTTCCTAAAATGGAAACTGTGTGTGTCCCTCATTGTCTCCCATGAAGAAGTCTGGCAGGGATGCGTCTTGGTGTCTGGATAAGACGCGTTAAATCTAATGCTGTTAGGATACAGGAAAGAGCAATCACTCATGTTAGTGTGTTGCACTTGCATGTTGTGTGCTGGTGGATGTGTATAAGTTGTCATGAATGGAGATGGATAATACTGCAAAGTCTGAGAAGAACCAAACGGACTGTTGGACATTTCGTGCCTCATTCTCTTTGCTTTGTTGATGCCTTCACACTCAAACTGCCTCTTCCTGTCGAGCGATCCGCTGTGTCTGCCATCAAGGTCAGAAGTGACTATTAATTCCCTGAACTTCTCTTTATGAGGTAAATTCTTTGTTGGGCTAGATTGGTGGATCTGGTGTTTCTCTTTCTTATCAGGTGTTGAGTGCTGGTCCTGCTTCTCACAGTCAAGTTTCTCCCTGTACCCACGGCTGTGGGTAGACACTGGTGGAGGCGTTTGAAGGTCAGAGACAGAACAGTCACAGCTTGTAGTTTCACTCTTACTTCCACCTGAAGAGAATTCAGACGAAGAGTCTAAGTCCAAGAAAAGGATCAGTGCTACATTTCTACTTAATCATTGCTGGCGTGAAACTCACCTGAACATGGGTGTGCACACGGCTGGTGTAGTTCCTTTTGTTGCACAGAGGCAGAGGGACTGCTAGCAGGACACTCAGGTGTCAGCTCCTGTTGACTGCTGTGCATTTGTTGCAATTTCTGGTAAATTAAATATTACATGTTGGTTATCAGACAAATCAGCTGTGCAATTCAAGATCAGTATGATCCATTAATATTATCCCTCTGCGAACTTTTCACAATACTGTGAGCAATACAATTCACAATAACAGTATTATTGTGACATACCTCTGAGCTGAAAAACAATAAAGCTCAGGTAGTTTATCTCTTAGGAAATGAATTACACTCAAAATAAGAGTATGAGGAGGTGCTGAAGAGCATCTCTGAATACACAACAAATCCAATCGTAAAGTAGATGGGCGACAGCAGAGCGACTGGCAGAAGACCGCAGGGTGCCACTTCTGTCAGCTGAGAGCAGGAACCAGAGCCTACAGTCTGCATGGGATCACCAATGCTTCCACACGTAACTCCCAAAACACGTAGAGACGTTCAAAACTACCACAAATCCCAATAAAAAAATAACAATTAAATTTATTTAGCGCTCACCTTGAGTTGTTTGTGGTGGTAAATTTTCCACGCAATACACACGTGCAGTGCGCCCCATCTCCCTCGTATCTGGAAAAGAAATCATTCATTTTAATGAAAACAATTTCATCAATTTAAAAGGAAAGCGAAGTAACATTTTATATATTTTAGTTACTGAGATTCTTGAGTTTTTTACTCACTGTTGAGTTAGAGGATCTAGTTGTTGCTCTGTGCGAGGCTGTGATGGGTGCAAAGAAAGTCCTCATTGTTTGTCCGGGCAGGTTTGTGTTAAACTGTAGCAAGATGTAAAAGATGGATATCAGTGAGGAGTAGGTAAAAGCAGGCGAGGGGCCTGGAATAACTTCCAAGTCTGAGCAGCTTCACATGAGGATAGTTAAAGTAATCACATCTCACATTTCTGTCCTGAGGTCCCATCAATGCTGGATTTGGCAGGATGCTCGAGGACTGCTGCAGGACGGGAGTGAAGGCATGCCGGGGGATGTTCTGATGCATGTGGAGAAGTTGACGGAGCAGGCTGTGGTCGCAGGAAGCAGACTGATGAGACAGAAACAATTGACAGTTTTAGTTTCTGAGCTAAGATGGCAGATCGCATGCAGTAGAGCAGGAGATTTTAAAGTCTCACACTATAGGGTAAGTTAGTTAACCACAACATAAGCCTTGTTTTCTTGCCCTAAATCTGTTTACATGTTGGTAAATTGGCTTCATTTAGAGTATCAGAAAATCCCATTTAAAGCGTTTCACCGTCTCTTATATTGAAACTGCAGAGAACTTTCAAACAGGATGATTTTCCTGGGAAGTTTTGGATACTGCGGAGCTCCCTGATCTCCAGTTCATTGTGGTTTTTGATTTAAGGTCACCAACCATTGAGAATGTTTTCTAAAACATATTGTACAGTATTGAGTAAACCTTTTAGGCAATTTGCTTTTCAAATCACATGCAAATGACTGTATCTTGTTAGCTTGCATCACAGATGGTAATCCAATTGAGGCAGTTTGTGTGCCAATCCATTTAATTCATTTAAAATCCATCCGTTTCAAGGACACATGATTAGTAATGCTGTTAGCGAATGGGAGGCAAAGTGATGAATATAATATTAGAGAAAATTAATCTCTAGTGATTTATTGTAAATGTGGGACACATAGGAAAGAAGCAGAAAATAACCTGATCATAAGACAGTCCTCACCTATTTCATTCATATCAACAGGTAATTAACCTGTACACAGTATTAACGCAGTGGCAGACAACTGTATTGGTCTCTGTGCTTGCAGTGCACAGTGGGCTCTGTAGTTTTGCTCACTGGGACTACAAACATTTAAAAACTATAAAAAAAAGTCGGGTGTACTCCTTTCCGACAACCTGTCTTCGCTGCAGCAATCCAATAGCCTGATCCCTCCTTTCTCATAAAGACAAGATTAGCGAGAGGCTACACCTCCTATGTTCTCTAAATTTCGTGCATGTCAGCGTGCCACAGAAATCCTTTAATCTCATAAAGGAGCTGTTTGTTAGGCGAACAGCAAACAGAGTGAATAAGGCTTTGGAAACATCTTGCTGTGTCATCGGAGGGCACAGATAGCACCGGGGCTCGCCTCTGACATGACATGTGCTCTTTTTTTTCATGCTCAGAAAAAAAAAGGTTATTAATTTGCATCCTTTATTTTTTAACATGTCATTAGTAAAACAAACTGGCACAAACGACAGCTGAACAGTTAAGGTCGTTTCTGAGAAATGTTTTATTCACCTCATCTAATGTTAATATTTCATCGTTTTATATGATCATCAACTAAACTTCTAAGAAACATTTTACTGTTTTCAGGCAGTTTATTGGTCAAAAAGCAGAACAAAAATGGAAAAACAGCTATCACTTGCAGTCCCAGAGCAACTGTAACACAAGTTAATTTGATTTAATCACCTGAATCATCACATAATTAACATAACATGGGGAAAATAGATGTAATTTTATGTTTGAGAAGTATATTTACATATACTTCTCAAAATATTTAAATTGTCCCCGTCTTACAGCAGGGGTCCCTCTCACAATTTAATATTTGACATTTTCCCTTCCAAAGTCATGTATGTTTTATACATTTATGAGTCTTACCTGTGAGCACCAAGTCCTTTTAAATTTCAGCTAAATGGTGGGGGAAAAAATCCAGATCAATTCAGCCGAGCATTCAGGAGCGTGAACCCTGTTTGTTGTCCCTCTGCAGGTCCTAACTTCATGTCAGCAGGAACCACTTGTTGCTGTGAACCGGTGTCAGCTGTCTGCTGGCCCTGGTCAATTAGTCAGTGTTACTTACCAACACCGGGAAAGACCATTAACTACTCCTAATGGCTTAAACTAATCCCATCAGCCATATAAATCTTTGTGATTGAGTTTAGGGAAAGACAGCTTGTGTGGCAGCAGAAGGGATTTCACAAAGAGAAACAATGGAAATCTGGCGTGCAAATAATTGCAGCACCTCCAGCCATTTCTATTGTTAAAAGAATCCCGTCCAGCACCGTGCAGGACAGCGCAACGTGTAAATATTCAGCAGGTCGATGTGGTTTCAACACTAATAAAACATGTTTTGTTAGTGAGCAAAACTAAACTTTATTATGAAATTTAAATACTGCAAGCTATTATCGATCGTTTTTAACTTGTCTGATGAACCCATAACACTGCGAGGTGTCCATTCATCTGTTTGTCTGTCCTGTCACAAGTCACAAAGAATCACTGCTCCTCCTTGAGCAAGGTGTCAAACATCAGGTCTGGGGGCCAGAATTGTCCCGGCATAGGCTTTGGCTTCGGAACATATGAAAGGGTGAAAGAGGCCATAAATCTTTGCACTTTTAAGTGTAATTTTTTTAGTCTTACAGCTTTTTCTGCTGTTAAAGACCTCCCCCGCAGCCATCCATGCTACACCACAGGAGTTTCATAATGGATACATTTTTCGTCTACTACAGAAAGTTTAGTTACTAATAAAAGTGAGCTATCAGAACTGTTTTCTTAATGTTACACATTTACATGCACAAAATTAAACAGGTGGACCTTCACTTGTCCGACCCATTTTACATCAAAGCGGGCTGCATGTGCCCCCCGATTATGTTTCCGTACCCAAGTTGTGCTCAAGGTCAAGGCCACTTTTCTATTTTCACAGCATGAGCTTCATGCATGCTGCTCACATACCATCTTTAACATGAGATTCTCCAGACTGATAAATTTTACATGCACAGCATAGCAGAGAAAGAAGTTGCTTTGCCACATGTGCTGTATGCCACACGCTTCCTTTTAGATGGCAATGATCATGACGTACAGGAGTGGCCCTGTTGGTTGATTCCCACATTAGGAGGAAGTGGTTGGTGACTTCCTATCACCAATGAGCTGATATCAGCAAGCAGGTCAGCCCTATGCATGATGATGCTGTGTTCATGTATTTTCATGCTCTTTGTTTTTGTTTTTTTACAGGTATTATGTTGTCAAAATACTCCTGAACTCAAAGATTTTCATTAATAACTTAAAAAGAGACATCTGAATCCAAACAGTAAATAATAAAGTAAGTAATACAGTTACACAATTATTAATTACTTTAGTCACTTTTTACTTAAAATGTAACATAAAAACAAAAAACAAAACGTAACATACCCAACACCTGGGACAGTAGTGCGTCCTAGTACGCACTATGTGGTCACATCTTTTTGAAACTAAGCACTTATCAACACAAGCTGGAATCATCCAGAAAATGGTGTTACTCTGTAAAAACCTATCAGTTGCCCCACTTTGACACAGAGTTTCAGCCAGAAAGAAGCATGCGGTCACATGATGTTACTGTGAGGCTCAACATGGAAGCAGCGTCAGCGCTAATATGACACCATCATCCACATAAGAAAATCTACTGGCTGGCTCCGAACATATCTACTCCCAGTATAGCGCCAGTGTTCGTCTTTCCACATGAAATGGGGTTAAATACTCGGATTCTTTGAATTCTGTCATCTGGCTCAAGCTCCATGTCCCAAATGGCCCCAGACAAATTGTGCTACCCTTCAATTGGATCCCATTAAGCAGAACATAAGACGATGATTGGATGAGGCTTTGGGATGACATGTTCTCCTCGATTAGCTAATTCCATTCTCACTAACCATCCAAATCCGGTTAGTGTGGGCAGGGTTAAAGCTGCTCCTGCACTGAACATTATTCACTCAGCGAGCGATCTATTGCCCTTTTTAACCTCAAGCGCCAAGACTAATTAGACAACTTAAAGCCGCTTCTTCAGAATGGAGCCACAAAGACTACTTTAGCTATTAAAAACCTTTCACTGATTAAAACAGATTTGAAGATTTCTTTAGAATAAGAATCCTTTTCTGTATATTTTTATTTGTATTTACACAAAATTCCCTTCACAGCTCTGCCCAGTGTGAGTCTGGGCACCAATCAGGTGGTTGATTAAACAAACCTGTGTTAGTTTGCAGAGCCTGTGAAATGGTGGTTTGAAATCTAAATCGCCAAATGAGCTTCCCCCATAGTTATTTATTTAACACAAACTAAGCCAAAATGAGAAAAGAAAGTCCTGCTTCCACAGGAATCGTGAGGGTAAGTAGCAGCTGGGTGCTGCCTATTGAATGCACTTGGTTAACCGATCCTCAGCAGGTCTGGGCACCTCTATCAAAGCAGATGTTTCGTCTGTTTCTGGTCTGGAGCTTTCAGGTGTGTGTTAACACAATGCTGGAGTTTTCCCAGGAGTGGATGCCCCAGCAAATCCATGTGTCCGACTGATAAAGGCTTGCTCCAACAAGAAAATGTCTGGAAAAAGAAAAGAATCAAGGTGCTGCAACGGCTGAGTCAAAGTCCAGACCTCAGCCTGGTTGAAATGCTGTGGTGGGACCTTAAAGAGACCTGTGCATAAACCAGTACACATAAATATCAGTGAACTGAAGCATTGCTGTAAAGAAGAGTGGGCCAAAGTTCCTGGGCCAACCATGTGAGAGACTGTTAAAGTAATACAGAAAATGATTACTTCAAGCTATTGCTGCTGAATCCTGAGTGTACTTTTGACACTGCTTCTGCATTTAGGTTTCATTTTTAATTTCATCTGTTTGTTCAATCTGTCTGGTACATAAAACCGTATTCACTTTTTTCATTACTGTATAGCCATTTCTGTCATCTAGTGCATTATTATTATTATAATTAGCTTGATTAAAATCTACAATATGAGAAGCTAACTTTACATGAAACATGCAAACTCACGAGCTCCTAAAAATAACAACTTGCAAAAAAGGCCACAAGGCTGAAAAGTGTGACACTGGAGTTGCATGATTTTGGTTCAACAGCCCAGATGAGTATACCAGGAAAGTGAAATGCAGGCTGAAGGTACTCAGTATGTTATTTATTGTTTTTAGGAAGTAAAATGCGGCATTCTTTGTCCTCCACAGCTGTACAGGAACACTGGAAGTTGTTAAAGGGATCTCAGTCACGGCGACGTTTTGCAAGCAGTTCCCTGTCAAACAAACAAACGTCACAGTATTATTATTATTTATTTATATATATATATATATATATATATATATATATATATATATCTCAATTCTGTAACTGTAACTTCGGTCGTTGCTGTGCTTTTTTTTTTTTTTTTGGAAGTCGAATTTCCCAGAGGAACCCACCCGAGGGATTAATAAAGTTCTATCTTATCTTCTATAAAATCCTTTGAGACTGGTTTCAAAATGGAACAGATTTCCTCATTTAAAATCACCGTTTGGATCCTAAAGGTCATCTTTATAATGAAATTTAACATTTTAAAGAGAAACTCAACTGATCAAGCAAAATCCTACATTTAAAAATGATGTTCTTCCTTTTCAGACCTTTTTGTTGCGTCTTTAGCTTCACTCAAAAAAGACATGAGTACTTAGGTCAGGTATTGAGGTTTGGAGGATTAGTTCAGTTATTAGACAAAGGATGTTGAAGATGGATCTGCCAGGCAGGGGGGGAAGAGGAGGACCACAGAGGAAATTCATGGATGCAGTGAAGGAGGAGGGTTGGCATTAGAGCAGGCTGTTAGGAATAAGGTGAGAGAAGTTCCACTGAGGCGACTCCTAAAATGGTCACATGAAAGAAGAGGAAAAGAAATGCTCACATACATGCTTGTTTGATGATCAGAGATTTGACTGAAGGTTTGTGTGGGCAGCACAAGAATTAGTGTTTAGATACCATTACATTTTGTCTCCACCAGAGGGCGCCAATAACCATATTATTCAACATGCTTTTTCTAATGGTCAGATTTTAGGAGCTCTCATAAAAAGCCATTTGAAATACTATTACAAATGGCTTTGTAATACTATTGAGTACTATTATTGCTAAAATACATATTTAAATTATCATGTGCTTTATCGTCTATCTGAACAGTTATTGGCCCGCAGTGTCCTCATGATGTTCCTGTTTCTGCAGAACTATCAGACAAACACGAAGCAAGTGCAGAGAGAAGAAAAACTCAGAGGTGGAGGCCAAAACAGGAACTTCCAAGTTCTCGCTGAACCATTTGTGGTTAACCACTTTAACTGTTTTGGTGCCACTGTTTATATACCTGAGCGTCCTTTCTGTTTAAATTTTCAGTTTCTCTTTCTCAGAAACCTGTTATTGTTCATTACTTACATGCCTTACTCCAGAGATTAATTATATTTTAAGGATTTCAGTGTGACTGATCACCATTGTGTTAAAATTAAAAATGTATTTTTCTCCCCTGGATAGTTCAGATTAAAACATTCTGTAAATGTTATTTATTAAGGCCTTTCTGCGCCTTATATTTCACCTCGCCTCCCATGCAAACAGGAGCTCAGGTCTCAGGAGGTTAACACATCATTTTCTCAGAGAGCCTTTCTGGGTTTTAGTGATCAGCTTCATGCCTAAATTGCCTTTATGGTAATGCTCATTCGTCACTTTGATTTTCTGATTTGCACCTGTTTTTTCTTGTGTAAAGTGCTTTAGACGTAAAATAAATATAAAGTGTCAGCATGTATATGTATATATGTTGCTTAATATTTTAGTTATTATTAGTTTTAAATTCCTAGACTAATTCTATTTTATTCTTACCTACCCCATGATTCAGAAGCTTATAGAACCACTGTTAACAATAACCTTAAGATGACCCAATTTGGGCCAAGCTTTAGCTATTGGACTACAAAGGCGCCTTAGGGACACATTATGAAAAAAAAATGCCATTGCTCTTTTTGCAAATAAAGTCGAAATAATATTTAGAGAATTGTGAAGCCCTCTACGAAATGCCGTGCATAGATACGTTTGTGAAAGTGTGCTTCAGAATCAGTTTCAATAACAAAGAAATTATTTTATCTTTTAACACATAAACACAGTGTAGTAATAAATATAATGGCTCGGAAGAGATGGCACAAAGAGCTGCATCTGGTCAGAAGGAAAAACCCAAACAAACCAGGAAAAGTTGGCAGATTTGCGCAACATGAGACGGCTGGCAGCGGATAGACGCAAAGACAACTGATGGTCAGCCTCGTGCAGTAGAGAAGATTTATATCACAAGACAGCTTCTTAACAAGTATTTAAACTTTAATCTGAAATTTTATTTTTTTCCCTTCTGTGCCCCTAGTTCTGTCACAGCCCTGCTACCCAGGCTCTGTGACCGGCCAACAACCCCATATCAGCACCACTGTGCTTAAGTTAGTGTGAGGCTGATATTCTGCCCTGTCTGTTACAGCTGAGCACCTCCACTTTATTCTAATTTATTCAGATGCGACTTTGCAAACCTGGGCTGTGCTGCCATGTTGTTATTAGAGAAAAGGGACTTTCTGCTCCTAACAGTGCTGTCATGAGCTGAGACCTTTACACTCTGAGAGGTAGTGCCTGTGTTGTGCAGTGCAGTTTCTCAGAGCGTTGCTCGGCTGAATTTGTGAATACTGTCTTGAACATTTTCCCCTTTTTTCACTGTTCGGGAAAGATTTTAAGGCCATTTCCAGATTGATGGTTAGTTCATTAAGAGCACAGTTGATGTCCTTCTTCCTCAGTACCATTTTAACACACATCACTACTTCAAACCAGCAAACTGTCCAACACTCTTCTGTTTTGCTGACAATCACTAAATAAGTACATTTGACTGACTGCTTCTTGTCCTCTTAATTCCTTTGGATACAGTCAGTATGTAATTAATTTTTTTTACACACTAGTTTTGTCAAATTATGAGGCAGCATGCCACATGTATCGTTGTTGTTCATCTGAGGCTGTATTTATATACAAAAGACAGCTGCAAGCAGCTACAAAGATAAAGACGAAGACAGTAAGGTAGACACTTTATTCCTAAAACAGAAGCTGCACCATCAGTAGCGGCACACAATTACTATGTACACATATACACACACAGTTACCTAAATCTGTTATATAAAATATATAATCTGACAATGTACCTTTTAATTCCTCTTCAGAGCTCACTGAGTTACTGTGCAAGAGACTCTGGAGCCAAAGTAGACAGAGAGGTAAGTCTCATCCACTCATTGGGTGGGACACAAATGCCCAGGCCAGCTTTTACTTCATTATTACAGCATGGCAATAGAAAGGTCTGTACCCCTTTGAAAAAATAATATTCTAAAAGCAATCTACAGCAAATTCACTTGAACAGGATTTTCGTTTTGTATTTGAGAAAAATTACACTTTTGATACCAATTCCTGTACAGTGAGATGTACACACCCTCTAGGATTTGTAATATATAAAAGATATTAAGCATTAAAAATTCCACATTAAAAAACTTACAATAAATAATATATGCAGGCATTTCATTATGATAAAATCTCATAGATTGCAATCTACAGTCATTAAAAAGACATTTTTCTCCTTTATGAAATGTCCCTTGATCATCCAAAGTGATAAAATGGATTCTTGGCATCTGATTGATTCATTGGAAACTTCCAGTTAGAGTTCTGAGAGATACACCAGGACGAGGAGGAAGAGGAGGGTGCTTCGTCCACATTTACCCTGATGGAGTGCGAGGTCCTTTCGAGTGTCGGGGTGTCTTTGTAGCAGGAAATCCACAACATGTCTGAGCGATCCCTCCAATCAAATCTCAGCAGTTTGATCCCATTAGAGTTCAGAGCATGTTCATGATAAAGTTGTACATCTGGGTGAGCACCACAAAGTGAACAGGCAGACAGGAGCGCCGGTCCTGGGTGGCAGGGTCGCACGTGAGCCAGGAGAGGGCGTTATATTGCTCTAGAACAAATCTGGCATGAAGGAGGAGGACATGGAAATGTTAATAAAGCTGGGAGTGAAACAAATGTCTTTCTAATTATTAAAAAATTGAGTTTGGTTACAGTTCAGACCTGAGCACATCAGAGGTGTGGTTAGAGTCCAGGGGGTGGGAGTGTTTACTGTGCAGAAGCTCATCTGATTGGACAGAAGACACGTGCAGGTGAAGAGAGGCCTGGAAAAGAAAGAGACAAATGAAATCAGTCTTCAGATTCAATCACTGAATTTCAGGTTCAACACATCTGCATGTAGAGCTGTAAAATCTCATTATTTCATCAACTGATGTAAAAGAGTCAGTATTCTTAAACCAGCAAACAAGCAGCACTGTCGATAGGTCAGAGCAACGACGACAAAGAGGCATTTTGTTGAAGAACGGCATTATTGCGATTACTCAAGACTTCATGAACATATAATTTTAGTAGTACAGGTATGAGTCACCTTGAGAAAGAGTGGGCACTGGTTCTTGGCTTGGGGGCAGGCTGACCAGAACCAGTCGGGCAGCGGTCCGGCCTTCGCTGTGGAGACAAAGTAACCCAAAGCCATCGGCTGCTGCAAGATGTTGAGCGCTTCTTCGTGAGACTCCATCCGATCTGTACTCTGACCCTGCGAAACGAAGGTGATAAAGTCATCGATTAGAGCATCGCTGCAGCCAAAACAGGCATCATATTTTCATAACCAAGGGGCACCTAATTTTTTTTTTGCTCATTAGCATGCTTTTTTTTTTTTTACTTTTTTTAATGTAACTATTAAGTTGAGGACGAAAAACAGAAGAAGTTGTTTAATTACTGCCGAGTGGTTCATACATCACAGCCTGTTAATAATCTTAAAGTCTGTATCTGACATTTTATATTGATGAGTGACTTCATGAAAAAGATGGCAGACCTTGCTTCCATCTCCCCCTTGGGGGCCCGGGGAGTGAACAGGGGAGGTTGTGGGGGAGTTGGGCAGGATGTTGATGAAGTCTGGATCCATGTCTTGTTCAAACAACTCAAAGATGTTCATTCCCTCTGATCCATCTGCAGAGAGGGAAAAATGTGTCATTCTGGCTTTCCAGCTTTGAGCAGAAATATATTGTAGCAGCTCTGTGAGCTGTGAAAACATACCGGGATTTATTTGGTTAAAGGTGTCGATGTCGAGGGGCTCTGAAGTGTTAGTGTTGACCTGCACCATGGCTGACGTGGGGAATACCAGTATGTGTGTGCAGGATGTATCCTGAGGGGTGCTCAGCTGCGATGTTTGCATGTTAAGGGTGGTGCTTCGACCAAACACGGAGCCTGTCGACACCGAGTCTGCAGAGACGAGACGAAGGAGAGCGCTGTCAGATTTACAGGCTTTTTGTAAATGAAGTGAAACTAGCCAAACTTTAAATATTATTTCTTTTACCTGGCATAATCACAAAGGAACCTTGAGGCTCCATGGCAACTAAGCAGGCGCTAAGGATGCTGGGAGTATCAGCAGCAGATATGCCGCACATCCTGCACGTCTCCTTCAGTCGCCTGCTGAGGGACTGCAAGTTCCTCCTGCTCAGCAGAATACTCCAGTCTGAAACAGACAAGACACAAGCACATAAGTGTGTGTGCGTGCGCGTGCGTATATGTAAACTGCCCGCTCTGCAGACACTGTTGAAGTGTGTACCTCTCAGCTCGCCGTGCCCCATCCTTCCAAGCCGCCCGATAACGACCCTCCATGGCAGTGACGTGAGCTGCACCAGGCTGAGGCACCACTCCCACAGCTTCTGCAGACCCAGCCGTCGGGCTGAGCCCTTTTTCCTGCGAGCCCTGCAGCAACAATAATACAGTAATGCATTTATGAGGTAGTTTTGCTTTTTAATTAGTTTTGATTCTCTAGCTTTCAGTTTAATTTAGCGTAATTTACTTTCCACAGTGGGTTTAGCCTTTATTGTTTAAAAATGTTTCATTTCAGTCTTAAAACAAAGACATTTATCATATTTAGTCTTTGCTAACTAAGATTGTTTTACACTTAACTACAAAGACTTAGGTATCAATAACCAAACTGATTCTGTGGTACTGAGGTAAATCTTTCGTGAACAGGCACCTGTTCGGCACATCGATGCTGATGATGCAGGTCTCCAGCAGTTCTCCGTGTTGATCGGTGCAGGAGGCCAGCAACCATCGCTGGTCATGTGACAGACAGTAGCCGACAAACAGGACGTTGTACTTCTGCGATGCCTCACCAAACGTCTCCCCGAGCTCAGTCTGCTTGTCCTTCACTGGAGCCAAAATGAAGGGTGGCGTGTAGAGACGCAGACACTCAGGCCTCTGCACAGCCCACAAACACAAAAATATATATATTCAAGTTGAGAGTGACAGAAGGTACAACAGCATAATTGTCTGTAGACATACAGCTTCAACAAAACTCAGGAGTTCAGCATCAGGGTAGTTACCTCTGGGTTCTTGAGTGCCATGTCAATGGCAAGACCAGGACCAAAGCCCGTCAGAGCCTTGAAATTGGTGGAGTTGGGAAGAGGCCGACGACACTGAGTGAACACAGAGAAAGCCAGCGACTTGAGGTGCTGACTGTAGACGTGGCGCCCTGCGCTGTGCACTGGCTGGAGCAGATACTGGCAGGGAACAATCTGACACAAAAGGAGGAAAAAAGGCATTTTAGGACAGCCTGTAGTGCTGGATGTTTATGGATTTGTTAGACTTAAGCTTCACTACACATTTGTTTTTACTGAAAGTTTCTCTGTGTTACTGACTGGGTTGTGTTGTAGATGATAATTCATGGACATGGAAATCTCAAAATAGGTCTTTCTGACAATTAGTAATAGTTTGTGGTGAAAGAAACATTAGTGAACCCTGAACTTCAAAAACTACACTGCTGTAAGTAAGTTCAATCCCAACATAAAATTTCTGCTTCATCCAAAGATCAGAATAGGTTTTAAAAGTATTAATCCACAGGAACGCCGTAACATTCTCTAGCTCCCAGTGAAAGGCATCCACACCTTCAAATCTGTGCAGGATATATTTGAGTAATCAAATGTTTCTCCCCCCAAATATTAAAACTTTGTGAAAAGATTTTGTGCACATCAGTACTTGTAAACATCTGCACCACATTACCAGTACTGTTACTATACTGGCAAGTGTGAGTGATTATGGTAATTATAATTATGATAAGAAGTACGGGTGTCTTTAATCTTATATTGTTCATAGAAGACGGAGGTCAAACCAAACCGTTTGTTTACTAAACTAAGAATATTGCCACATCTTAGCTCGAAGGAAGAGTTAATGACAGCACATCTGAGAGATTAGCATGTCTGCAGCGATAGGACTGAATGGATATTAGCCCACACAGTTATGCTGATGCTGTACTGAACCCATTATAGCACATTCACGCCTCTTGTGTTTCAGAACTCCCTCTGGCATACTGATGCAATCTTGTGCCACTATATCACAGGTGTGGCAGTTACCACCTCCATTAGTGCCTGCTAATGATTCCCCTGCTCCTTCTCACCTCCCTTTGTGGCAGCTGGTAACCCTCTCTATTATAACCAAAGTAGAAAACTGAGCAGATGTTATTAAACTGTAGATTATATTTAGAAAATGAACTTATTTTGTGAAATATCTTTGACTTTTGGAGTCTGTTCTTTTATACACTATGCAGAATATTTAGCCACATCTTTAATCTGCAGTTATGAAATTTTAAAACTATTAAGAGTGTTGTTCTACCTGCACAGAGACAGAGTTTCTGATGCAAGCAGGCAAGATGTGGAG
Source organism: Astatotilapia calliptera (assembly GCF_964374335.1). Lineage (NCBI taxonomy): Eukaryota > Metazoa > Chordata > Actinopteri > Cichliformes > Cichlidae > Astatotilapia > Astatotilapia calliptera. The sequence continues at coordinate 13,796,544 of NC_137435.1, forward strand.
CATTTCCATGTAGCAGCGCAGTAGGCCCATCGTGTAGGTACTCGAATGGACTTCTCTGTCTGCGTCTTCGTAGCTGAAGGGGTCGACGATGTACACCACTATAGCAGGCGGGTAAGACACAGCATGGGACTCTCCGTCTGTTGGCTTACCCACTTTGTCTCTCTCCATTGTGCTGTTAAAAATTAGGCAGATAATTACTGAAACAGGCCAAGAAATTATCTTCATCAGATCTGTCAATAATGTTCATATTACTGTCCACAGTGTGCAACTGAAGCTTTTTGCATGCGTCCTGTGCAGCCTTAACCTTTTTCTAGACATTACTAGAAAGACATGCACATGAAAAAACAAAAACACTCAGAGCAGTCAGATTAGATATTAGCCACTATTTAACCTGCCAGCCCAACTACAAAGTCCACATTTTTCTGGGCTCTGTTGATCCACACTTTGTAGTTGTTCAGTGTATTTATCTCCAGCAAATGGATGTTTGTATACTGCTGCGTGCACACTTTATTTAGGTAGCTCCCTGACATAAACTCCAGTATTTCCAGTATAATTGTGCCTGCTGTGTGCTACATGTGAAAGAAACTGTCCAAATATCATGTATGAAAATGGCTCAAGCCAAATCTTGGCAGGCGCAGCTCCCATCAGAAGAAACGTAAAAATAAAATTACTGAGATGAAAGTAGAGACACGCAGCACTCATGAGATGTGTTTTGCCATAACAAAACTTCAGATCTCACTAATATTATACTGCCTTCAAAACACGTGACACACAATACTTTTTTAGCCAGAGGATGAACTTTCCCTGCTGATTATGCAGTGTTACCAATGTGGTCATTCATCAACCTTAAATATAATCTACTACCAATAAGACTATTTGGTCAATGAATGCCTAAAAACTGCATATATCAAACAGACCATGTGTAAGTGTTGGTGACCTTTGAAAGAAGGTGTCTCACAGAACTGTCGAGGAACTGAGCACGTCAGTGTGTTTTTATCAGATTGACTTTGTAAAGCAGTTGTAGAAACAATCTCCATCTCAGCTTAAAATAACTCAGCACTGGTTATCTATCCCATGAATGCATACCAGTTATGAAAAGGCTTGTGAGCTAAGTACCAAACTACAACGCTCTACTACTTGAGATATTCTGTCAAATAGAAAGAATTGAAATGAGCAAACTGGCATTTGCTAGGAAAGATTCAAAATATAATCTGGCTCATGAACCATCACAGATCCCAAATGACCGTGCATAAAAAAAAAACCAAAAAACAAATATGACTAACAATTTTTGGGAAATATGGAGAGATAAGACAACAGGCGCCTAGTTACGGCATAAGGTCACTGGTCCTTTGGCCAGGTGATGTAACAGCAGATCTAACTACCTCTCTGGGCTCTCAGTGGGTCCTTGAGACTGGTAAGCAGACGATCCATTTTCAGCCATTCCCCCTGTGCCCTGCGAGTTTGGCTGGGGTCCATTCTGAGACGCTCCACCCTGCAAGCCTGCTGTTCCAAATGACGAGAAGGAACTTGGCTTGGCTGAGGTCATTCCCCCAATAGTCTGTGAGCCTGAGGATGAAGAGGGAGGGGTGCTGTTGACCTGGGCAGGCTGGGCAGAGCTGGTGTTGGAGCCGGTAGTGTTGGTGCTCTGGAGTCCTGATGAAGTGCTGGAAGAGCTAGAGGTCTGGAAGGAGGGGGTGGCGGCTGTGGTAGGGTTCCGCTGGGTCAACAGAGAGCTATCCAAAGACTGCTCTGACAGGTATGGAGCTGAAAGGGATCCCAAAAGAAAAATGATAAATCATCATTTTTACAAACCATGCGATTTTACTTACTTTAGGTTTTCAGCACTACAAGCAATCACATTACCTAGATCATAGCAGCACACTTGAGCAAAGAGTTTGAGCTTATTAAAGGCTTCATTGTTTCCTTCTCTGGCAGCCATCTTAACGAACCAGTCACTAAGAGGCTGCTCTGTCATGCTCCTGCCTTCTTTGGTGCCAACCTTCAATATGCCCTCTGGGTGACTCTTGCAGATGGGCCTGTGTTGCCCCAGCTGGCATGCCTGTCAAGGAAAAAAAGAAAAGAAAACAAGAGTGCAACAGTGTGAATCACTTTTGCAGAGCTACAAAACTGTTTCTGTAGACATGTCAGCACAGGAAGGGTGAGTTTAATAAACTGCCAGGTGCATACCTCATACATTGCACTTAGATCTTTGAAAAAGGTCTTGGCCCCGTGGAGCAGAGACTCATTATCAGGGCAAATGACAACATATCCCACATCCCTCTGAGAACCAAAAGGATCCAGGAGAAGCTTCTCCCAGTAGGGCAACCCAAAAGGAGACAGTACCACAAAATCATATTCGTAACCAACCAGAAAGGTTGGGATGGGCAGAGGCTCAGGAGACTCATCAGTACCTGTGAAGATAAGGAGACAAGTTAGTGTCTTTGAAGACAACAAAGCCATAAACTTCCACAATATTCTATTTATCTCTATAAAACAAACAAACAAAAAATGCTTTCGACACACCATATGATCCCCTCCCAGCCATTTTATGGAACTGCTGCCAGGTAAGTGGCCCCTGAACGCCCCAAGAGCGCACACTCCTTTTCTTCTGAATGGTGTCCTGCAGCACAGGCTGGAGGGACAACAACACCCGGAGGACATCCACAGAGTATAGCTTGCTCATGTCTGCTGCTACAAGTGAAGAACCAATAGGAAACAAGTATTACATTTCTGCTAGAAACACATAAGGAAGAACTCTACATTTAAAGCAGCAGTAATGTGAGAATACATACATTTGCGTTTGGGCCACTGATGAAGACAGGTGCTTTTCACTAGTGTTTCATCGACTTTGCCTCCTGACATATTGTCCATGAACTGCCTGCCATGCTCCAGTGCCATGTAGCAGTCGTTATAACAGTCTCTCTCTTCCACCCTTAGGAACGAACTGGGGGCTGAAGTTGGTTTGGGGTACTCCACACCAGCCATCGAGGCAAATGGATTGGTGCACTGGTCCTGCAGCAACAGGATTAACTCATCTGGAGGCTTCTCCTTCAGGCTGCTGGCTTTGTGTGATGTAGAAGCTCGCAGCTCTTCGAAACACCGCTCTGTATCTCGAGCAGCATCAGAGCCCCGTCCAACTACGTCCAGTTCATCCTCTAGAAAGAGCCCAGCTGACTGGCCAAAGCGCCGATTGGTGACAGCGCTAAAACCACAAGTGCATATATACTGGGCCTCGCCGTTGTCCTTGAGGTATACGCCTACATCTGCCCCACGGATGTTCATGTTACAGACACACACACAGCAACTGTCAAAGTTGCAGTCCTTGAAGAGGTTCATGACTGACTCTGAAAGTATGAGCGTGACGTATAGGCTGTGAGCCTCGGGAATTGAGGGCACGGTGGCTGGCTCAACAGAACTAAGGGGTCGGCAGGTGGAGGGCGTGGAGGCAGGAGAGTAAAGGTCAGAACTGTCATACTTGAGGGAGCCCTGGACGCTGGATGGGCCACGTGGAGTCCGTGGAGTGCGGGGTGTGCGAGGTGTGGGCACAGAGAAGCGTGGTGTGGCTGGGGATGGTAGAATACCTGCACCACTGTTGCTGGGAGGAGCGCTGCTGGACATGAAGGGCGGGTGGGTCTGCGGGGTGTAGGTCTGGCTATAGTCAGGCTCCACACTGGGGACATTACTGTTATATAAAGATGAACAGTGATTAGGGTTTCATGTTGTGATGTTTGGTTATATAGCAGCTGAAGAGTACCGTTTACATGCATTTACGTTCTTTCTTGTTCTACATACATTGCAATGTTCATTATGTGCAGCCACCGACATGATAGCTGCACATAATAAACTTGTTTCAGACATAGGATGACCTGATGGCTGGTTTAGGCTCTTTGGAAGATAAATACTGATCACTTTGAACTGTGAAACCTGCAGAACTGTGAATGAATAAAAATATAGAGCTGGAAATAAGTGTAATACGTCACTTTTCAGTACAAATTTGAAGTTGTACTGTAAAAGACTAAAACTCAAATTGTGAGAAAAACCCTTCTTGATCAACAGATCACACATCAAAGATGGGAAAAAGTTAATTCAGAATATGCATTTACCTATCTTTAGTGAGGAGACTAGTGTTGGACACTGGGGGTATCAGGTCCATTTTGCCCATGGTCCAGCTCGCCGTGTACACACAGTCTTCTGGTAGTTTGACAGGCAACAGACACTGGCTTGGTAGTGTCTTCAGGGGGGCATACATTGAGCAGCCAATGAATGACTGACACATCTCTGGCTTGTACACAAAGGAGAAGTCCTGAAAACAAAAACGCAGGTCATTTAACAATAAAGAAAAATGATCAGTTTCCTCTCTACTTGGTAATTGCGTGATGTGTTGTACCTTTATTTCAGATGGCTTAGGGCTGCAGAAACCCTCCTCCACCTCCATCTTGAAGTGGTTATTAAGCTGGCTGCCGTCCAACAAGGTGAGCCCCGCCCCTGCTTCTAAGCTGTCCTTGCTGCCGGAGTTCATGGGAGAATAACCCTGCTGCTCCAGGGAGGGTGGGGTGGGAAACATTGTGTGCAAGTCTACTGAGCCTAAGGAAAAGACATTATTACTTCTCTTGAAACAACAACTTACGTAGTTATGATCCTTGATGAACAATGAGTAATTGATGATTAATTTTCCTACTTATGCAAGACAGGGGATCCAGTGCAGTTGGCTTAGTATCTTTAGAGCCAAACTTGTCATCTGTACCAACACCAGCTCTTTTGGATCCAGGCTGTGCAATGGGGAAAACAAGTCAACATATTCAGTACATCTTGGAGTTTTAACAGGCTTCATGAGGAGACATCACCATCAGCTCCTGAATATGCCACAACATGCACTCACTGTTAGCTCATCTTCATCTGAATTGAAGATTTTATCCAGGTCGCTGTAGGACACAGCCAAGTCGTTCTCGTGGATGAGGCTGGTCGAGGCTGAGGGTTTACTGCCTGTAGGACACTGTCCATCTACACCGCAAAACAAATTGAGGGACATTTTTTGAATTAAAGCAAATAAATAAACATACATAGAAATCTCCAAGCAAGAATGAATAAACTTCTCACCATCTGCAGAAGTTCCAGTTCCTTCATCCACCTTGGTTAAACAAAAAGATGACAGTAATTATCGTCATGACCATTTGTTTGTCATTAAAATTTCCACTATTTGTACTTGTATACAAAGCTCCGATTATCAAACATGTTCCTAAAATGAAGGTCACTATTTTGCACACCGAGTGCTGATTTTCAGAGTTAGCCATAACACAACAGGGTGAGGTTTGAAACATCTAAAATCAGCTGCTGATCCTTGTTACACAACTTTTCTTCTACAAATTCACAAGAGAATTTGATAAGAAAAATGTGACTCAATTATCAAGATGACTGCACAGTCTTTTCGTGATTCACTAGGGTATACGTGCTGGCACTAGAAACCAAAACGTACTTTACATCAGTAAATATCTGAGCAAGCAAACATGACTGTGAAGCTGACAAGTATGTAAAAGCAAATTTAATTAACAGGACCTGTGATAGAGACACATTTTGGTTACTAATTAAGTACTAATGGTCAATACCCAGCAATATCAGTGTGTGCTCTCAAAAGACAACTACTACTATGCAGCACAGAGAAATGAAGGAAATAAGCACTGGAACAGACGTGAAAATGTTTAAATGATTCACCTCCTTTAATATAAAAACACAGAAATGTTCAAAATAACTAGTTCCAACAAGTACTTTACCAGGGACTGAAAGTAGATTTCATCAAATGTCATAATAAACAAGGATTTCAGCCTTTGTCAGGACCCACCTTGTGTTTCTTGTTTCCGTCCTTTTCAGCTCCAGACTTGTCCTTCTTCTCAGTAAAGCTAAACTCCTCATCTCCTTCGACGAAGGCATAAGGGTCTGGCTCCTCACTAGGCTCTTCATCTCCTGAGGTGGAAGCAAGATGGCTGTTTCTCCGCTGTGTATAAGTCTTGATGAGCTCTTGGGACACTTTCAGGGGATGCGAGGATCCTGACATCAACCTGGGAGGGGTGTAGGAGAGAGACATTTTTAAGGCATGCAAATACATTATTTTTAAATTCACAAAAAGAAAAAAAAAATATATATATATATTTTTTTTTTAAAGCATCCGCCGATCAGACAACAGATACTCACTCTGTGACAGAGACTACACTTTCACTTCCTCCACCACCTGCAGAATCCTCTCTCATTTTATCTAAAGGTAGCTGGGGTGTCAGGAAGTTTGAGGGCTTTTTCTGAGGGAGGAGGAAATACTTCCATGGATTATGGGTGGAGTCATCACTGGGGCTGATGGCAGAACCTACAAAGATGGTGGGTTCAAGGGTTTCATTGTAGGTTGAGGGAAAGGGCAAAGGCATAGGCATGTTCTCCGTCTGAGGCTCCTCAGATGAGCCCTTTGGTGGCATCTGACAAGGTTCCACTGATGGCGGGTAGAATGGTTGGTGAATGGGAGTTGACGAGCTCTTCATGCCACCAGGAGTCATGTCAACTTCTACGTGATCACAGGGATGTGGGCTGAGAGGAGGGGGAGGTGGAGATCCAACAAGGTCTGCAGGAGGGCCGTGGGCGTGCAGTGTAGGGGCTTTAGACTGCACCGTGTCCACATGGTGCAAGCTGGGATACGAGCCTTCTTCCTGCGATCTGAGGCAAAGCCTCTGGGTCTGAGGCTCCAGGGATTGCTCCTCGCTCACAGAGTTGCGGTGGTGAAAAGGTGTCTGTGGCCTCTTCTGCTGCTTCTCCCCCTTCTCCAGCTTCTCGCCCAGCTTGTGCTTGGGGGCTGGCAGGGCAGGCTGTCCTGATGAAGGTGGGTGTCCTGAGGTGCTGCTAGACCGCTGTTTCGAATTCTTATGTCTGTTTGGAATAAAACAAATAATGGCTATAAAATATTTTAAATAAATAACTAAATCGCTGGTGAATTAACTTCACTAAACATACCTTGCACAATTACAATGCAGCCTATGAGCTGGCTCCACAAAATCCCAGAGTCCTGTTTTTTCTGTCTCCTCCTCACAGGTTCCATTTGTCAATGAAGTAAACTTATTCCTAGAAAGAGTGGGAATACAAACACGTTATCCATCTGGATGGAGGCAAAACCAGAACAAATGCAAATTTAAAGAGATGGCCAAAAACATACTTGTTCCCTGTATGGTTTAGGTTGTACTCCTGCCATACAGACTCCACCATCTGGCTGGCCATCCTGCGAGGGATTTTACCACCGTGTAGAGTGTTGTTAGAGCTGTAGCCATCAGATGCAGAAGACAACTTGAGCCACTTCTGGGCAGGCTGATAATCTGTGAGAAGGTAAGATAAAGATGATAAAAATAAATACAACCGCAGTGGTATGCAGAGTCTCACAAAAATAAAGGCTGATGAACATGTATTTTTAATTGTAATTCTTACCAGTCTGAGCCTCCTCTGGTGACGTTGGAGGAGTCAGAGTGACAGAGGACATGGCAGGATCTCTGTTAGCAGCCTGGCCCTGCTGAGCACCACACAAGCTTCCTGAGGCGTTGGCTGAGCCCTGAGGGACCACAGTAGGGAGGTCCGACAGAGGGAGAAGCACCAGGCAGGAAGGATAAACCATCCTTACTCCCGCTGAAAGTAAAGACATTTGTTCATTTTAAAAACTCAGCATGAAAATTCAAAACAGAACTGAACAAACCAAATACACATTTTTAAATGCAACAATGTTTTGGTATAACTGACTCATTTATTCACCTTCACTCTACAAAAAAAAAGGAAAAAAAAAAAAAAAAAAAAAAAAAGGATAGTGTCTCTCAAAAGTACCAGTGACAGAGAGAACTATTTGGACTGTTTTCTTTAACACAAACAAACAAAACCACAAAAAACAGACACATTTTAGGGCTCTGTTATAGCTGTAGACTGATCCATTTATCTCATAAATGCCAACACTCTTTTTCCTCGGGCTTTGCCGTATTTAATATCTCGGGTGCCTCCTGTGTTGCCGTTTTTTCCCAGGATACACTCGTAATTTACACGAGATTCAAACTTTATTATGAATAATTGTAAGGCTGCACAAATATTCTGATTTTGATCTCAACCATGACTTTGGCTTCCCACAGTTCAATGAACGGGGGATACTGGAAGCATGTGCTTCACCAACAGAGCGCAAACCAAAAGCAAATTAGTTGCTCCATAAACAATGACGTATCACAGCCATTCACAGCTGTTCCCTGCACTGTAAAGCTTGAGGTTTTCCTGGATAAGTCTGTATCAGTAACAAGGTTATTATCGTTAACGAAAACTAACGAAATAACGAAAACTAGAAGTGAAAAAACATTTTCGTTAACGGAAATAAAAATAAAAACAAAAAAAAGGAAAACTAACTAAAACTGTAATGAGTGTTCACAAAACTAACTAAAATTAACTGAATTTATAGCAAAAATGTGTTTAGTTTTCATTGATGTGTGCGTGTCATACTATAGTCAAGGGTGAAAATGAAGTTTAGTTTCCAGATTTATTTCTTGCTGTGTCTCATTATGCCAGCAGGTGGCAGTACGTTAGTCGAGTCGTCTGTGTTGCTGCTCCGTCCACGCGCAGAATCATGTCAGGAAAAGTCGGGAGAAAGCGCCAGAGTCCAATTTGGGATTACTTTGAATATGTCTGTGTTTTGGATAAAGCAAGTGTCTTGTAGTGGAAAGAGACAAATTATGAGGGACATTTCTAAAGGGAAAAAAAAGTGCACTTGAAAAGCTGACACAAGAAGGCTAACCTAGCTTACCTTGAGAAGGTAAGGGAGCACACTCAACCCTCATCCCCAGAAACAGACGCTAACCTCAGGCAAGGCAGCGTGATGCATCCCGAGACAACAGGACGGGGATATCTACATAACTGTGTGAGTCAATTGCCTTCAAAATGTTTATCAATTCACTTGAACCAAAATTACGAACACCCGGTGCTGCAAGAGTTAATAGTCTCATTGGGGCCAAGATATACATTTTATAGTTGCCTCGTATCAATGGTTGTTCATCTGCCTTTATTTATTTATTTAAACAACCCATAGGTGGGAATGTGAGTTGTCTGTCTCTGCGTGTTAGCCCTGCGACAGACAGGCGACCTGTCCGGGGTGCAGGGTATGGTAGCTGGAATAGCAACATACCCAAGGATGAGCAGAAGAGCATGACTGGTATGATGAAACTGGGATTTTGTTACACTTAATTATTGCAAACACAACTAAAACTATAACTGAAACTAATCAAAACTAAACTGAAACTAAGGATTTTCAAAAAAATAAAAACTAAACTAAACTAGCAAACAATTGGTAAAAACTAATTAAAACTGATATAAAATTGAAAATCTGAAGTCAAAACTAAATAAAAATTAAAAATAATGAAAATTGCAAAACTATTAAAACCCTGATCAGTAACACCACGTTTAAAGAAAGAAATTCAAAAAATTAAAATGTCTAGTAAAGCACAAGGTGAAGAGCTTGTTTTTTTTTGAAAAACAAACAAACAAAAAACAAAACAAAAAACAAAGTGAAGAGTTTGTCCCTTGAAGCAGAAGATAATCTGTTTGGAAATATTCAGATTTATGGTAAGTGATGTTAAAGACGAAATCACGTGTAGGGCTGCAGCTTTCGATTATTTTAGTAATCAAGTAATCTATAGATTATTCCATCGATTAATAGAATAAGAAATAATTTTATCTTATTAATGAGCAATAATAAATAGAGCTCAAGAGCTCTTTTGGTTTTTAGAAATTGCAGTGTTTTTTGTTGCATCCATCATCTGTTTCATTTGTCAAAAAAAACAACCCTTGGTATTTACGTGCCACATTAAGTTTTCTTTTTTAAAGAAAACATTTTCTCAATTGCAGAAATATATAAATACTCTCAAGTAGAGTCAAAGTCAAATAAAATAAGATAAATATGCCATCTAAACTAAGGCACAAAAAAAATCTTTACTCTGTCTTCTTGGAAGGCTTATGTTTTGGTACATGTGTTTAAGTGTGAACGTGAATGAGTAAGTTTTTGTTTGTAAGGAGAACGTGGTGGCTGCAACGAAGAGAAGCAACCATATCAGCATTCTGAAGTTTGCCCTGTGCTTTGATGCAAAGCTTATGTGCTGCTAAAAACAAGATGTTATGATAGTGTAGACATTATTTAATATTAACAATAATTCAATGTCCAACCTAAAATCCCTCAGGTCAGTGGCTCAGTTTTACATTTCATTTCATTTTTACTGGATTGTGAAAAACGCTTTAATTTTTATATTTTTAAATATTAACATAAATTAGTTGAGACAGTAGTTTATATTATTTCACTTTCAATCTGAAAAATGTTCTGAAAACCTTGAAATAAATCTGGTCTAGAAGACACCATGCCCTGCTTTAGACTCACACCCTTGTTCGCTTCTATGTAAAATAGGATGGCTGCCATCAGCCTTCAGCAAGTTGTATAATTTAAACATGGTATCAGACTAAGTTAAAAGTTCATCTGCATATTTTAATACATATTCTGGACGCTTACTGGAGATTTTTCACTATGTAAAACAAATGGTGGTGGATGAAGCAGTTACAAAGTTTGCCTTTCTTGAGGTCAGTGTTTGTTGATCAGGTGCTTCGATTAAAGACTCGCTTTTCCCCAGTAAAGGTTTTAATGGTGATTACGGGAGCAGTGTTGCCGTTTTGGACACTAGAAACACTGTTTCTTTCACTCTCCCTGAGCTCACCATCTTGGTACCGGCTCCGCCTCTTTGCGGTGTGTAAACAGACTCCGGCTCCACGTTAAATTGTGCCATCGTCTTCATCACCACTGCTGTGTTATCAGTATTTCTGTTTAAAACTGGGGGCTGTGTGGGCTTAATGTTGTCAAACTTTTGATTCACACGCTGCTTTTAAATACATTTGTAATGCAAGTCTGTTTTTAGTCGGAAATGTTGGTTTCCATGGTAACAGTGCCGCACTACAGAGCCGTGCCTTTAACAAAGCACTGAAGCAAGAATTTGTGTCGCGAATTTTTAATAATTCTTTGAAATACTCGACAAATCGTTGCAGCCATAATCGCATGCAAGGAGTGCTGTAGAACTGTGTCTTATTGAACCTCCTAAAAAAACCCAAAAAAACAAAACACACCACAAATTGCAGTATACTGATTACATGAAAGCCAAGACAATGCAATGGTTGCTAACATGAATTGTCCAACATCAATTCAGACGTCCATAAAAGCAAACCAGCGTATCGATCCAGCTCACAAATATGCACTGAAATCACAAATGAAATCAGATTCCATTTGGCCAAAGATGTGTCTCCAATAAACACGCAATCACAAGCACTTCAGGAAAATCGTCTACATACTGGACAATAGGGGTGGGGGAAAAAAACCATACTGTGTAGTATCGTGATATTTTGTTTGCTAATAATGTATCGATACAGGGACAGCAGAAATCGATATTTTGTTACAAAAAAGTTTTTGTGGAATGGAACCTGCTCTGACTTCAGAGCATGTTGATCCTTTTTCTGAGCAAGAATTCTGACATTCCTTCACTGTCCAAATGTGTTTAATTTTTTTTTTGGCGGCAATAAACATGATAGTTTACTTATTTTAATTTAAGACATGTTTTATTTTAATTAAGTTTAAAACTTTTTTATTTAATGTAAAATTATATTTTGTTTTAATTTACTTTCAAATTCTTCAGTTGCTGAAGTTTTCATAAATTTCATAGTTCAGAATAGCTATAATTGTACCAGATGGTTGCATTCAGTTAAGTTGGACTAGACTGTAATACAAACCGTTCAGTTTGTCAACAATAAAACTGACTGAAATGAGAGAAAGACTGAGTGTGAGACTTTGATATTAGATAAAATGAATATTGATAAAGTTTACCTTTATGTACAGAATCTGAATATCGCAAAATATTTTTAAAAATTGCAATAATATCGTATCGTGCGTTAAGTATTGTGATAATATCGTATCGTGGGATGTATGGTGATTCCCACCTCTACTGGACAACAGATACGTTTTCCCCTTGCACGGTTATTTTTCCAGCGTGCCAAAAGCTGAACTGTATGCAAAACATCGCAAGGGACATGGACAGGGATACACAGCTGTCGAGTACTTTACTTCGAGGTTTTATTGATACCCATCCTGGATGCACAATAGATGAAATAAAAAGACTATATTTGCTTCCAAGAGATGCACTTGTCAAGTGAATAAAGGACTGTAGTACCGTGTAAATGTGAAAGCAGTGCCCTGTTCATTTATTAATCTTGTCTCTCCAGTTTTGGTACAATTCTTAAAATTTTGATTTTTTTTCTTAAGAATGTACTGAATTTAGATGAAAGGGGGGGGGGGGGGGGGGGAATCTATTTTACTTTGATCCAAATATTTGTACATTAGCAGGAATGTAGCACAACATGGATCTTAAAGCACTAATGTTTACCAAGATATGTGCCACCGAGATCACAGCACAAAAAAAATAAAATAAATAAATATGTGACTACAAATCAATGAATAATTATAACAAATAACAGGTAATAAAATCCTGATAACCATTTTGGCCATAATTTTGGCCTACGCTAACAAGCTAACTGGTGGATGAGGGTTGAAACTTCAAGCTTTGCCTAGTTTTACCAAAACTGCAAGATTGGGTATGAATTGCAGTCTGCGCACACACAATCGACCCACATGCAATTTTAATCAATTTGTCAATCCAACCTGGTGACCCACAACCTGCTTCAAAGGATGTACAGTTATTCTTGGCACAGGTATATGGATGGCTCAATATTTTAGCTGTAGCTTTACCACTTAAGCAATTCTTATTGAGCACATGAGAAGCTTTATTTAAATAAGCAAATAAATACATAATCCTCCTGGACTCTGTGGTTTTTTTAGACCAAAATGTTGGCAGGTATGTCATCCTTATATCAAGAAGAGCTGAAAATGTAGTACTGTATTTTTCAACTGGCACGACTAAATAAATGAATATCAATAAACTTACCTTTCTGTTCCTTCCTTGCATTCAGTGATCCACCACCACATTATGAACATATTAAGAAGCCTTACCAACAAGGACCTCCACAGCTGCCAGGGAGTCATCCTCCCAGTCTGCATCTTCCAACTTTTCTTCCTGGACTTCCTTGGGATTGGGGCTGATGGGATAGAACTGCCTCCACTCTTCGATAAGCTTCTGAGTAGGGTGGTCTGACATCTTAAAAGCCTGGCCAGTGAGGGTCCCATTCAAGCCATATGGGCTCAGGATGACTGTAGGGCAGAGTTACAGTACTTTAATTCTAAAAACAAAACGTTGGTCTAGTTCCATTTAATGCATGACTACTGTGCACAACTATTGTGATCTTACCTTGCAAGGGGCTGGAGCTTTGCTGTGCAAGGCTTAGGTGTTCCTCGCTCAATCGCTGAAGAGGCTGATGCTGAGCTATCTCAACACTCGTGCACACGTTGCTGTCCCCATGTACAAAGAAGTTGAATGCACAAGAAAGGTGCTCACTGCAAGGTGAATCAAAGACAGAAAGAGGTACTGTTATGCTTAGAAAGAGTGGTATACAACAGAAGCTCATCAGTAAATGAATAAACAAACACTTGTCTCAAACACCTAGAAGATAAACTCCCTAAGGGCAACTGAGATTATCGGTGTACTCTCTTTCATTCACTGTTAAGGAATGATTCAAAGAAAAAAGGCAGGGCTGATAATGGAAACCACACAGTTCCTTTCATATTCCACTGGCCTCATTGATTCATATCACGTGATAATGGTAGGTTCCACATACACAAGGCTAATACCGCCAATCAGATGGTGCACGCAGTATACACACGGATTTAAAAATTGCTGTAAAGCAAACTGACAATATGAAGCACAAATATGCATAAGAAATTCTTATAGCACTGAAATGTGAAAACAATGCCATCTTTATTTTCTAACCACGTCTGGAAGGCCAGGCAGCAAAACTCACTAAAATAGTACTCGTTGACATGATTTCTGTAAAACCACAGCGCAAACTCAGCAGTTTCCAGAGACTGCTGTGTTTACCAGTCAGAGAGGGCAGGCGACAGCAAGGCTGCCAGACTCCTCTGTTAGAGGTGCAGCTTCTCTGCCACAAAACAAGCCTGTGGACCTCTTTATGTAAAAACAGAAGCTAAAAACCAGTGAGCAATAAATCACCTCCTCTTCAACACAACAGCCTTTTTATACAACTGCTAAAACTCTTTAAAACCATTGAAAAAGTAGCCAGAGGGAACTAAGCCAAAGGCTTGTGCATCAAACACAAAGTCACCCTGGATGAACACACACAAGAAATTGAAACTCAAATGAGCTTGTCGGGAAACTCTGGGGTCCTCCAGGCTCCTTATTCAACAGCAGATGCTAAATCTATGTCACCACCCTTATGGTACAGCATTACACAACTCCATTCTGAACCAGGCAGATATTTATGTGTTACTGTTGCTAGTTCACCTCAAGCTTGTATTTGTACAACAACAACAGCCCAGTTTTGGGCTTTGGAGAGATGCGAACAATAAATGTCTCTCTTTAACTTTTTTTTTCTCAAAAGCCTACAATTTCACAGAAAACTATGGATGCAATACCGTTCCTGCTGTTTGAGCCAGTGAGATCAGTAACTGCGATAATGGAATTATTTATTCTATTTTGTTTTATGTCATTCCACATTAACTACATCACATGTCAGCAGTGCTGTAGTTAAAGCAGCACATTTTGCTAGAAGCAGAGCAACGCTGCATGAAGGGCACCAGCAGTTCAATGGCATTTCACACTGGCTACAACAACAAATCACCTTATTTGTTACTTAATTTTGATTTTACAGCAAGCAGTGAACAGTGCCTTCTCACATGGCTTTTCCATAAATCTTTTCTTCATTATGTTAGGTCTAAAACTCCAACAGAACCATTTATTTCACTTAAAGTACCGTAACAATTTGTTATCACCTTCCTTAATCAACTGTCTCATCTGCTCTGCTTTATGAGTGGCGAGAAGTGCACACAGTGAAACAGCGAACAGAATAATAGAGCAGAGACACCGGGGTGGCTGTAAATTACAACAAAACACAAAAATTCACACTGAGCTGAAAGGGCCAAATAAATTAGATAAATGTAATTATATATTAAATCTAATTAGATCTTTTTATTTACTCCAAAGTAATATAACATTAAGAATCAATTAATAACATTTTTAAATGAAGTTATTTATTTATTACACAACTTGGATGTTTCCAGTGAACTTATTAATTCAACAGTGGTATTGGACTCAAAAAGATGGATTGGTTCACAGCAAATGAAACAGCGTAGCATGACAATGTGCCATGCCAGTGATGTGATTCAAAAGCTGCCATAATCCATCACATCATTAGATCTTGTGCAATTCCACGAATCAGAATTTTCTGAGACCTGAAGGATGTCATAGAGGCGAACCAACACTGAGTCAGTTGTACATGAATACAAAAGGTACAGACCACAGTCGTGTATCTATTAAGGATTATATCAGAGATGCAGATGTTGTGTTAAAGGCAATACTTTAATGTCGTGATTACACTGCTCAAAGAAAGACTTAAAAAGTGTGCAAAACACTATTTTCCTTATAAGAAAAGGGTGGCTCAACCCTAAAAACAGATATAAGCTGACCACAGCATAGTCAAAACAACACATGCAACATTTCCCAAGCTGCGTCACAAATGGTAATGTGAATGATTAAAGAATGTGAAAGGCCAGATATTGTTATACTAACTTCACACCATAAAGAGCACATCAGCTCAGCTGAATTTCCCCCGTAACTTAAGCAGTACACATGCACTTAAATTACCCTGTTTTTAGCATGTCTAACACATGCGTGCTTCAGTTCCTGATTCCTACATATGTCACATTCCATGGTTTGTTCTGCTCTGATTAAAGAAAGCTGGAAAAAAACAAAAACCCATACATGAATCGAATTTTCAAAAAAAAAAAAAAAAAAACACTCCAACAGCCAACATGACTAATGTTTTACCCTTCAGCACAATCACAATTCATGGCACTTTACTCCACTGACATGTTTACCCTTAAGCAATTGTATTAGTCCTTTTGTGTTATATAAAAAAAACACCCTGACGTATGTGTAAGCTCAGGCTTAATGTGGAAAGGAACTTCTGTTGCGTCTTTGGTTCATAGTGAACTTTGTCTTAATCTGCCCTATAGATAGCAAACTATGAGATGAATATGCTCTTGTATCAGTACAAAAGACTGAATTGAACCCCAGTTAAGAGTACAGAGTATTACAAGAGAAGTGTCATCTTTAATTTAACAATTCACAGAATATCCTACAATTTTTCTAGAAAGAAGCAGGACATACCTTTTATTAATGGTCTTCTCCTCCTTTTGGTATGGCTTGACAAACCACTTGCCAATACGAACAAAGCCCCGGTTCATGAGGCAGCGCTCCAGCAGGTTGTGAATGGCTTTGAACAGGAGCGTTCGACACTCATAGGATAGGCCACTTTCCCACTCACCATCCTCCTCACCTGAAACAAGGCAGATGCAAACATGATGACTTTAACAATCAAAGCTTTTTTCCCCTGATAAAGCTAACCAGTGTTAAATGTACTTGGTTTTGTCATACACCCGTAGCCTTAATTTGGCTATGCAAAAAACAAACAAACAAAAAACCCAAAAACACCACAGTTACAGCTGCTCTACCGCATATAAATACAGGAAAACATTTAATATTAATAAAAGTCTTAGTTGCTGTTATGTAATGACGTGATCCAAAATAAAAGGCTTCAACCCAGTTACTGACTTATGTAACAGAAAATAAACTATTTTGTTAAATTACAGAGAAATGATTATCTAGGTGAAGCTTACTCATGCCATTCCTTTCTGATCATCAAGAGCTATACTCCCTGCATAGTGGAAAATTCTTCCAACTATCTTTGGAGCTCAAGAGAGATTTGAAAAATTGTTGCCAACTCTGTTTCTTTAATGAGCAATTTCTACAAGTAACACTTCATCACACCTGAGACAAAATACCTGTGTGTTAGCCCCTAAGGGTACTTCTTCTCTAAGAATATGAATATCAACAAAGCAGGATTGAATCTCCAGAAATCTAGAAGTGTGTCAGGTGACTGTGATGCACAACAACTTGTTCTAATCCTACCATGCAAGTCTGCGTCTCTATGGCTGAGGGCCAATCAATTTCACAAGTCTTTAAAGACATTCAAAGACCAGTTAGCCACAAATTCAAGGGTCTTAGAAATTATTTTTAATCAGACTTTGCATCATCAAAAATGTATAAGAAATTTTTTTAATGCAGTAAGCATTTCAGGACAGCATCTCTAGAGAGGTTTGTTATTAATATCAACAATTACACACTTCAATTTCAAATTGTTCAGATGGCACAAACTGAACTAACTGCTGCAAAAGCACAAGAGTCCACATATAATTTGGAGTAAATCACCAAATAACATTGGAATTTAATTCAGTGAAATGAAATAAACATTTTCATCTAATAAACTCTGATGTTGTCAGAATCACAAATCTTGCAGAATTCGTGGAGAGGTTAAATGAACTTACTTAAGAGCTCATTGTGGATAAGCTCTGCAAAACTGGGGTCATCACCCCACCAGAAGAGCCAGAGCTCTCTGCGACCCGGGGTTTGGTGCCTCCTCCAAACACTCAACACATCTGCCGCCAAGCATCGGCTGAAACTGCACAAGATCGGGTCCTCCTCAGTCACAGGGAAAAGGATTGGCGAGGAGGTGGGTCCTTGCCACACAAAACGCCGCCATTTTATTCCAGTCAAATCAGCCTTAAAGAGAAGAATAGTGATGTGAGAATAAACACAGAGAAAAACTGAAGAGCATAAAGCTAATTTCCAGCTGTTTACTGCATAACTCTTCATGCATCTTGACCTAACACACTGCAGTAACAAGCCAGCCACTGCTTTCGCTGCTAAAATTACTTTCAATTCAATTAATTTTATTTTATTTATATAGTGCAAAATTACAACAGCAGTTGCCTTAGGTGCTTTATATTGTAAGGTATAGATCCTACAATTATATTGAGAAAACAGAAAGAGGAAACTTTGAATAAGCAAAGCTGAAAATTGAGGTTTGTTTACACTGTTGAAAGTTTTCCTTTACTCTTTACACTTGCCAAGATGATCACGCCTGAAGGCATAACACACAACTATAAGGAAATAATTTACAACCAACAAGTTAACAACCAATGACAGACCTGTCAGTTTAAAACCAGACTGATCTGTCTCAAAATGGTTGGTGACAGCCACAATTAATTTGCATGCAGTGCAGTTTAAATCAAGGGAAAACAATATGTTCAGCTGGTTTTAGAGAAACTGCTCGTTTAGTTGTTCTTTTTACCACCATGTAAATAACGTTATTGCTAGCGGAATATTTTAGCACTCAGTGCAGTGTAAACACAAGATCATGCCATATTTATCAACCAGCCTTCAACATAGTTGTCATGCAGAATGTGCTGGCTCTGTTATGAAAGTTGGCTCAGATCACGATTTGTTAGTTGCAGGCCCGATGCCTTCACTCCAATCTGCAACTGACGTTACAAGGCTTGTTGCCTTATTAGCCAAAATGGCTTTCTGGCCTCTCAGGATCGCTAACGCTCGCTAGCTCACAGAGCAGAGTCTTACCAGGCAGAAGAGGTTGGAGTGGCAGTCCTCCAAACTGGCCCCGTTTGGTACAAAGCACGAACTCATCCTTTCACTGCGTAGTTGTAACGTTAAAATCCATGTTCTCAATCATCTTCGGGGGGCAATAGCCGATCTGGGTAACTCGCTTGCGAAGCTATGTTCAGCTCTAATTATCCCGTTAAAGCGCTGCCAACTTGCTAGCGTCAGCTAGCTGACGCTAGCTAAACAGCCAACTTCTAACCGGCGCTAGCCACCACCACTAGCCTGGCAGCTAAGCTAACGTTAGACAGACAGCCAGAACGCGTCAACTGTAAGCTTCTCGCTATACGATTCATCAATCCTATTTGAAATGTATTGTCTGATCTGGTTAGCCGCAAGCCTGCGGCTACATCACCTCAACATTAAATAATCATCGATAACAAATCGAAGAAAGACTAGCGTTAAATACAACACTGGAAAAAGTTAAATGCGCAATAAAAATACGAGCTCAAAAACTTAAAAGAAAAACTTAGATGCTGGTATGCTAATGCTAATGGCAGCTAGCTGCTCTGAAACAATTTCAAAGCGGAGGAACTCGCCCCTCCTCCCCCTGAGCTAGCCTAGCCTGCTAGCACATTCGCTAACATACCAGAGCTCCAGCGTTAGCTCGCCAGCTAAATAAAACAACCCGCTACGCCGCCCTCCTTTTCACCAAAACCACCATGGTGCTCCGTCATATTAAAACTACCCTTAAAACGAATGAAACACCCCAAACTAGCGTGACTACTCATCAGCTACTCTTCTCTGCCTGCTCCATAGGTCCAGCAGATTTCCATTATTTCAGTTCATGTATTGAATTCTTTAATGGCGGCCAGGAGGACAACTCTGCCTCTCAGCTCCTATTGGCCAATTTGTGGTAATGGGGGCGTGATCCGGCTTCAAGTAGCTCCATGACTTCACAGTTTACAAGATGAAAGCTCCAGTGCATCTGTCATGCAGTGGTCACTCCTCAGTGATGCCTGTTAACGTGCATGTTTTACTGTGCATCATCTGCTGCATGGACAGTTATGGTTAAATATTTGGTGAATTATTGTTGGTTGTGGGAACATGTGTGTGTTTGTTTGCATTGTTATGTAAAGGCCCTGATTGTAAAAAAAACAACCAAAAAACAAAACAAAAACAAAACTGAGTTATTCTATTGTCTTCTGGGGCGTTTGCGTTGTGCATTGAATAATAATAATTAGATGACACGAAGTCATCTAGTTATTATTATTTTTATAATTATTACTGAAATTATTTCAAATGCAAATAAAGAACCAACATTTGCATGAAACACAAACACTGATCCGACTACATACATATAGTTGACAAATTAATATGCAAATATGGGGAAAATGAAGAATAAAGAAAAAACACATTCAGTAGTAATAATTTATTTAAGTGCATTTTTGAAATTTACTTTGAAATTAATATAAACAAACTTTTTCATGCATTGCAACACCCCTAAGAAGCAAACTCAGTTTAATCAAATAAAACTCCTTTGTTCTAGATGAATCTGCAAATATGTTACCGCAGTTTACATTTATGTGTGCATTTCAGAACAGCTGTATTGCAGTCTCAAAATAGAAAAGGCATCAATCACGAGTTAAATCTTCATACTTTTTTTTTTAAAAATCTAACAACAACAAAAACAGACATAAACAGATAAATTCAAGGGAATATTTTAAATAATGAAGAAATCTAGGTCAAACTGTGTAGACAAAGATGGATACGTCACTGATCCCAGCGGTGTTCAATAATGTGAACCTCAGCTGCATTTTTGCATGGACAACTTTTTCTCTACCCCCTCCTCAACGTTATTGCAGCGCTAAGTAAACAGCTTCGCCATCCACCGGGCTGGTTATTTTGGTGCTTTTTATGTCACACGGGCTGTGAACTTGATGCTTTCAGACGCATTGGACGTGCACACCTTCCTGTCATTTCCACAGCAGACCACAAGGCGGAGCCTCCGCACGAGCCTTCACTGGTGAAGCGTCCCTCCCCAGAGTGGGCGGGGCTTAGGATGCGTCGAGAAAATGTCAACAACATGCCGCAGACTTCCAGAGAAACAGAAAGTGAGGAGGGAATGAGGGACAGACAACAAAGAAAGGAAGAAACCCCGGTGTCTCATAACATCGTGACTTTAATATCTCAGTTCGCAGATGATAATTTAACGCTCGTGCGGGTAGGAGTCTCCTTTGTTTGAAAACTGCGATGTACAGACAGCATGGTTACTTCACTGTCAGCCTACATCTGCATTTAATCTTTCACTTGTTGGTAGCCTATATGTTGAAAGGAAGGACTGTGGTCTCATGCAAAAGCCTTCATGGCGCTGACCAGATGTCCTTTCTCTAGTTGTCTCCAGCAAAGTATAGTGCTCATGTGCATTATCAGCGACCAGCACTTTAGCCTGGTTGGTAACATCACTCTCATCCCATTACTATTCTCTTGTCTCCCCCAGAATATAAGCACTGGACTGGCCATTGCTGGTGTAATTGTCATAGCAAGGAGTATCAAACTGGTAAGGGAGAAAGACCCTCAAATGTTCAGTTGCACATTCACCCTGCTGATAGGTGTCCACTGTGTGCTATCTCAATTTGCTCTCTCAATTCGACATCCTACTACATAAGATGTCATTTTTTCTGTGTTTTTCTAGAATGAGTCATTCAGTTGTCTTGTTCCACCTCTGTAGATCACAAAATTTCAAGCTGCGTGTGACATCCCCGCACGCTTTATTGAGAGGAACGTCAGCCTTCGTGGGAAAGTCCATTCCATCACAGAGAAAGGATTTAAAGTGGAGCATGTTCCAATTTATCTGCCTGTTATCTCTCCATTACTTTCAAAGTATAAGGGTAATACGGGAGAGAGGAGATCATGAAAGCATGTGCACTATCACACCAGAAATACATGGTCTATACGATTCAGAGCCACTAATCTATGGCTTAGCAGCGTAATTATTGAATCTTTTTGCGCCATAATATAATTGTGGTGTTTTTACTTTGCAAAGTCGGATATATTTTATTAAATTGCCATGACTGAAAGTGGCAGGTAAGCCTGTTAGCTACTATATCAGGTCACAGTAGTCACTGAGCAATGAAATCATAAGGTGCAGCATCAGCTACTTCACAAAGGACACAGATAACACGTTTGCCCCACCTGACTCAAGATTTCAAACCTGATCAGTCATTTAGTATAGAGAGGGTTCAATTTGTCTTTGCATCTAACAACAATTTTTTTTCTTTATTGTTAAATGTAAAATGCAGCATTTCAGTAGTGACACCACTAAACTGTTACATTATGCTCACACTACTAAAAAAAATACAGTTTCAGGCCTTGCTCAAAATTCATATTCTAAACAGAATACATAAAATGTCAGGTAAAGGCTTTGTCTTTCTTCTTTTCAGATGTATCTACATCCCTGCTGCTGGTCCATCTTGCAGGAGTGGAGCTGACACCAGAGGGGAAACTATGGCTGGAGAAGAATGTGGCCCCTTCCCAAATGGTGTGGTTGAAGCTTATCAGCCGAGAGGACGACATATTGTATTGTTTGGTGTCTCAAAGCAGGGTAAGGCAAACTTTATGTGGAAAAGTGAATAATTAATTTCAAGTTATAAAGTGATATTTCCCTGTCTTCTCCCATCTCTCCAGAAGGGGTCATTGAGGAGCTACTGTATGAACGAAGAGGTACTCAGGCTCGGACTGGCTCGCACTGCCCCCGTAGCTGGTGTCCTCCCTGACTCGCGCCTCTACTGGCGTCTCCACAGACGACTGCACAGGGCAGAGGTGAAAGCTGAGAGGAAGGGTCGGGGTATGTGGAAGGAGGACACCCTGTGGGAGAGAACTTCCAAAGCTATCAGGGACAACGCTGTATTCAGACTCATGAAGAGGATCTTTAAAAGAACCTGATGCACCAAGTGAGCGATGATTTCCAAGTCAGAATCCCAAAACCTTTGTTGGAAGTGTGGAAGTGGAAGCCAAAAATGTGATATTTTACATTCCCTTTATTGTGCACTTAGGATTTCTTTAAGTCTTTGATCTGCTTTATTTTCTCTGATACTTAAAAACTATTCCCAAGAAGTACATTTATGCATCAAATCCTTAGTGCACCTGTTGCAAATGATTGAAACATGTTTTACTGTTTCTCAGTCATAAAAAACTTAAAATGATTAAAAAGGTTGTTGAAAGCTCTTCTTCCCTGAGCTTTCATTACCAATTAAACTAGAGCTATACACAGCCTCGTCTGTCGGCGTGTGTGTGTGTGTGCGGGGGGAAACCCCACTAAACTCAAGACGGGGGTGGGGTATTTAATGGTGTTCAAAATAAAGGGGGGTCCACTTGTCCACAGTTGCTATAGAAACACTAAATGTGAAATACAAAGCGACTCCAAGGCTAAACTCTATATTGGTGGCCCCCAAACCCCATGGGAGCCTTATATATTGAGTGTGTGTGTGTGAGGGGGCTTTTAAGTACCTATAAAGAGGGCCCTTTTAGTTGTAATGTGACCAGTACATTTAAGCACTAAGCACAGTGGAAAATGGGAGATCAAATCTATTCTCTTTCAGAACGCTACATGCTGTTATTGTAGGCATGATTGAAAAATCTCATGAGTGATATTTATCTGCAAACGTTATTCTAATCAGCATACATCGACACCTGCACCAAAGCTAATTTCCTGTTGAGGATCCTGCTCCTGTTATTGCCTTTTCAATGCCAACATTACACCTTGTGCCTGTGGCTGTTACACATGCTTCATCCGAGCATGGCAGATGAGGAGGAGGAGGTCCTGCAAAAATGAGGCCAGTCAGCGATGCGTCGTGAGGGGTGCGGGGCGGGGGAGTCACAGTGTAGCGAGAGGTGAAGCAGTCAATCCAGTGGGGCACAAGGAGATTAGTGCAGAGGAGGAGGGTCACAGGGGTAGAAGGGGATTTTGAGTTTGAACACAAAGGCAGAAGAGGAGGAGTCACAGTAGTAGGGAAAGGGAGTGAAGGCGGGGGGGGGGGGGGGGGGGGGGGGAGTGATGAACCAGATTTCTCTTTTGTTGTGCAAATGTTACTAGCCACTGTTACTGCCTAAGAGGCTGGTGATTGGTGGGCTGGTTTAAATTGTAAGGTGCATTTCAGGCTGATGGCTGTTGCTGCTACACAAACTGTCACTGAGGGAGGAGTGGGAGGGAAACCACGGCTGTGACAGACAGCAGGAGGAGGGCAACGTTTCTAAAGCAAGTGATCACAGAGAGAGTGTGCTGTTTAATCAGGAAGTTCAAATGTTTTAGGTAGCTGTTGGTGTAACTTCTTCTTGTATCTCAATTAAATAATGGCAATTTTATATTTTTGGAGATAGCTGAGCAGTACTGACATATAGTAAATAGTTCAAAATTAGTTTCCAGGTAACCAGGGAGCCTTGATTTAGAGGAGCCTGTTTCTTATACATTACCAGAAACGTTGATGACTGTTACAGTGTCCAGTATACTACAGTTAACATTTTGTGCAGATAAAGAAAAATAGAAACAGAGAAAGCATTAGTAAAGACGCCAGCTTACGGAGGCTTATGCCTTTAAAGGTTGAAGTATATAAAAAGCCCATTGTGTCTTTTTAGTTTTAACTTATGTAAATCAAAATCTGAGTAAATTATGAAACACGGTCCACTCCGAAATCCATTCCAGGCTTTCCACAGTTTACTAGTCCCACACCAGTAGTAGTCATTTGAAAAGGCACCATGCTTGATCTAGTGGTGGGTTCTTACCCACACAGTGAAGTTGTTGGAGTCTTCCCTGCCTTAAACCAGACCACTGGGACTATAACAGATTTACACTAGTGCCTAATGCTATGGAAGTCCAGAGCCTGAAGGACTGCTGTATTACTACCAGTGAAAGTGGCCCGATTTTGTGAAGAAGGACAACTTAACTTCAAAATCAGAAACTGGAGTAAAAGACGTAAGTGGGCTGATAGATTCTTTCTTTCTTAAAAAAATACGGCAAGACAGCAACTCATTAACTGTTACTAACTTAAAAGGCTTACTTCCCAACGGTGCACTTTAAGACTAAAACAATCTGCACTCACTCTGCTGTCACTTTAAATGTACTGTTGTTAGGACATTGTATGCAGTATCCAAGCAGCTGTGCACCTGTTAAACCTGTGTGTCTACCTGCACACAAGCTCTATAAAACCAAAACTCAAGACATTTCCATCCTTATCTTTATTGTCCTGCTCCAGGTAAGACAGAGTCAGGCTTAAAACATATCTCGGATCACTTTGACGAAAACAAAGTGAATAGCCTCATGTGATCATTTTTACATTTCAGTCTTGTTCTTTGGCTTGAATGCTGCCGTAGTCAGTAATTAATCAGTGTGACCGATTAAACATTTCTGTGACATTCAATTTTGGCCACTTGCTCTTTGCCATGCGAGCTTTAACAACACAGATTTGCAGCAGGGCAGCATAACAAAGGCCTTTATTACACTCAGCCGGTAGCCATCCCCGAAAAAAAGAGATGGGGCACTCCCCCATCCCAGAGCATACTCCTTGGGGATTTTTGATTTGATTTGAGTGGGTTATTGTGAGTGGCTGGCCTATGTGAAAGGCAAAGGGATTTAAAGACACAGGGAGCACAAAGTAACTCTCCTCACTGGTGCTACTGCCTCATAAACTTTACAGAATGCTGTCAGCTTTTAATACAGGGACTGTCTTTGTGTGCTTACTGGATGAAGTATACGCGGACGGGTGACAAATTAAAGGAAAAATGTTAACCTGTGTAATGAGAGTGTCCGAATGTGGGGAACATTTTAATGGTAAAGTCTGGGTTTCTGTAACCTGCGATAAAACATTTCTATCATCATTGGAGTGGTGTCTTTTATGATGACAATACCGCATCCACAAGAAACAAAGTGTCATTAAAGCTTGACAAAGTTGACACAGTTTGACAAAGTGCTGATGAGAGGTAAAAGGGTGTCACATAGCTTAAATAAGTTCAGCTGCTTTTTTCCCAAGCCATTTAGAAAACAACACAAAGCTAATCAATAAAACACTAAAATAAATAAATAGAAGGTAAGAACACTTTGATCTAATTTTAAGACATATTTCAAAACAGGCAGTGAGGAAGCCGTCCTACCATGGGCAGAGAGGTCATTCAACAATTTTGGTCCATAAGGTTAGACTGAGCTCGCTATGCCCAAGTTGGAAATATCTGTTGAAAAAAAAGGGTAATCCATGTTCCCCAAAGACTTAATATAGCATAGAATGTAGAATGGCAAAGCACAGTGAAACTACACTAGCAACCCGGTATGTTGTTTTTTTTATCTTTAATTTGTCAGCATACTATAAACTGTCATTAGTATATCATTTTTTCATGTGCAGTTCTGTCTTGTTGGGCTTAGTTTTCTATTGAATGAGTCAGCTGTGTTTTTCATCTTCTGTCACAATAAACACGCACTGGCAACAGCTATAACACTTTGCATCTATTCTATCACACACCCACATGCACTGTAAAAGCTGTGTGTGTGTGTGTGTGTGTGTGTGTGTGTGTGTGTGTGTGTGTGTGTGAAGGAATGCATCAGCCGTAAAGTGACTCCTTGTGTTGTGTGAGTTAAAGTATTGTGAACAGTGTATCAGCTTGCTGGTGTTGGGTTGTAGGACTGGAAACATGATTCCTTGTGAGTGCCGGGATCACTCATGATCATGAATAATTTACATTTGTTGGTGGAAAAGAAAGGATGAGGTGATAAAGTGAACAGCTGAGGACTGAACTTTGTTAATTTTGTGAGAATAACTTTCTAACAATTTTCAGTCAACTACGCTGTAAAATGCATAACCGCAACTTGCGCAAAAACACTTGTTCCTCATATCAGTTTCCTCACATTGAAATGAGAAATCATCTGCGACATCTATCTGCTAAAGTAGGACAGTCTGGAAAATGGACTGGCGTTATTATAGCACCTTTCTTCTTAAGTCAAGCACTCAAAGTACTTCCTACTGCAAATCTTATTACACACACACACACACACACACACACACACACACACACACACACACACACACACACACACACACACACACACACACACACACACACACACACACACACACACAGGAGCAACTTGGGGTTCAGTATCTTCCCCAAGGATACTTTGACATAGGATGGGAGAAGCCAGAAACCAGAGACTGGCTTTCCAATTGGTAAATGAGTTGCTCTTCCACCTGAGCAACAGTGGCCCTAGTCTGAGTCTAACCTGAGAGTGGGAAGAATCAGGAGGGGGAGTTGAGGGATGGCTTTGCTTGACATAAGCATGACTTCTAACCCTTACCCAACACTCAATTCAATGGTAAAGCATGGAAACCTTACCACACACACAAGTTCTCCACACAGATTTTCACTATTCAATTGAGACTGAGATCATAAAATTTTCGAAGATAACAGTAAATTCTGATATTGGTATTAATATATTCAATATATATATTAAGTGTATAGTAAAAGTATACCATATTTCTTTTTATGATTCTAAAAATACACATTTTTCCAACTATTATTGCGACCATGTGTTTATGCTAATCTAGCCATTCAGTTTCCCCTTGTGGTCTGTGGATGGACACGTTGTCATACTCCCAGAAACATTTTCCATCTGGGTAGACATATTTTAAAAGTGATTATTCAGAACAATTTTGAATTGATTTGCAATAACCTGAACTCTTAGAACAAAATCATTCCCCCTACACCAACACAAGTCCTCTGACTGTAGGAGTGAAGTGCCCAGGCTTTTCTTATAATTTATCACCTGTCTGTGGTTGGACTTATCCTGCTGACCCCTCTGTAACCTCAAGTTCCGCCCCGTATCCTTATCAGGTCAAAGCTCCGTGAAGCAACTCTGACTGGGCAATTTAGATGTTATAACTTCCTTGTCCTTCCTCGTGGTCTGGTTAAAATATCTTACAGTTGTTTAAAGAATGAGTTCACTTGTCAGCCAACTGAACCACACAACTCTATGCACAGACATAAACACCCAAATTAGAAACGTATACTTAAACCTGTTTGAAAAAAACAAACACATTTCTAGTTTGTAATAATGTATTAAACAATACATTACAGTGTACAGTATTCATAAGTGTTCAAATGCCAATTCTTTGACTTTTGTTCCCCATACTTCCAGTGCAGTCTGTAATAACGCATTACTGGATTAGTAGATCACTCAGCCCTTTACTATAAAGCTATCTGTCTAGCCATCAGCATACCAAGTCTGTTTACTCTGTTCTGATAGCTGCTCAACAAGAAATTGCAAGGTACTCATTGACCACGGAGGGTTTACAAGTAGTGTGCTATTAGGATCCCTTTTATTCCCATTGGAGTTGTAGTTAAGGTCAGTGTTTAGAGAGTAACACATCTGTCTTCGGTATGAGCAGAACACCTCTGCTTGTGTTCATGGAATCAGTTTTATGGCGTCTATTTACAGATTTCAGGATAATATACGGTAGAGTAAAGCAATCTGACAAACTATGTACTCTGTGTAAGTGTAGCTGTACTAACTCTAAACATGACTGACAGATGGCCTCATGAGATAAAACAGAACAATCATTGTATGTCTCATTATTCGTGTCTGAGCAGCAAACTCTTTGTAATGTGTCAGTATGGCGTAACAGATGCTGCTCTTTGTGTCACAGTCATGAGAAGGGGACATTGTTCAGTGTACTGATATAAGGGCACATATTTTAGTCATGTCTCAAGAACGTTGCAAGTGGCCTTCAAGAAAAAAAAAACCTCCCATTTTCTTGGAACATGATGCTGTTTTTTGCCCTTTAATATCACTGCCCCCAAAACTATTTTGTTCTAGTCCTGTGGAGCTTTTCATTAGCACTATTCATGTAAAGCATGGTTTCACTGCCGTTCAAATAAACTGGTGGTGCATACTGTGTTCAGGGTGTCCCCAAAATCAAATATTTTAATTCCTCAAAAAATAATCTCAGTCTCACTATAGACATTATGCTTAGCGTAAGGACTTTTTCATAACCACTAATCCAGATCATACAGAAACATATCAATGACTAACCTCATTCTCTTGGCTTACATTTTATCCATTTTCTGTGTCCTCAACCTATTTTTTCTGCCTCTGCGATATGGGGACACCCACACTGTTACTGAAAACTATAAAACCCTCTTCCTTCATCTTTCCTGTGCTAATGTTCATTATTAACCCAACTATAGATCTGCGACTGACCAAGAGGTAGCAGGTATGTTAACCCTCCAAATCATCAGTGCTATTTACATGTCCGACTTCCTTTACTTCCACAGTTAGGCAGTACTGTACATGTTTGATTATTTGTTCATTTATTTATTTATTTTAAGGAATATTTCTGTTAGATTAGGTAGATTGTCTAAATTACAGCTTTATTCTAATTTCTTTCAACCTCAAAAATCCTGCTTTTTATGGATGTCTTGACATTATACTTAGTTGTATAGCCTGGGAGAAGAGTAATACTATATGTACTGGAGTTAAAGGAGCATTTAGACATGGGGATGGCTGACAACATCTAATGTATTAAAACACGTGCAAACATCTGTGGACATACAGTATGTATGGCACAAATAGAATTTCTAACCAGCATAAAAATTAGTAACTGACCACCTTTATTCTCCAACACAGGGTGAACTCTCTCAGGGAAGCTTTCATTGTAATTTCTTAAATAGTCTTCAGGAATAGTTTTCCAGGCTTATTGAGGCACATTCAAAGCCTTTTTGTTCTGTTCTCTGTCAAGATGATCCCACACTGCTTCAGTAATGTTGAGATCTAGGCTTTGGCGAGGACAGCCCATGACTGATAGCGTTCCATTGTGTGTTTTTCATTTTCGGTATTCTTTTACTGCACTGACAGTATGTTTGGGATCATTATTATACAGAGAAATCAAGCTGTTGCCTGTCAGTTGCTTTCCAAATGGTGGTATTGCATGATTATTGCATGATGGATCAAAGTCTGATGGCTCTTCACTGCGTCCATAGTTCCATCAATTTTGACAAAATCTCGAACACCACTGGAGATCCAAACCATGACAGAGCCTCCACCGTGTTTTACAGATGGCTGCAGACTCTCACTGCTGAACCTTTCTCCTGACCATACTGATGAGGTTTAACCAAAAACTTTTACATTTTGATTCATTAGTCCATAACACCTCTTGCCACTGATTTTCAGTCCGGTTCTCGTGTCAAACTTTGGCCTTTTCTTCCTGTGTTTTTTCCTGTAACAAATGGCTTCATGACAGCCACCATTGCAATGAGACCATTTCTAATGAAACTTCAAAAAACGTAAGATATTGTTTATCTATATATAGTTTTATAGCCATGACACTTGTTATTTTGTTCACCACATCCAGTTTTGTCAAAATGTTTGACAACTCAATGTTTGACTGGCTAACAGCTCCTTGGAAATCATCTTTTTGGTGCCAAAATGTAAATTTTTGACTGTCAAACTTTATTATGTTTGTTGTTTTTCATAATTTCAACTAAAGGGGACTAAATTATATCTTTGTACCAAAAGACACAATTTAAAACTTGTTCTTTGCCAAGTTGTCTCTTTTGTGTAGACACAACATTGGTTCACCCGCTTGAGTAGCAGCCTTTTGAGGTTCATTCCTCTTGAAATGGTCAGATACAAGAATTGGATTGAAAATGAGTAAATACAGGCCACAGTCCAAAGAAAAACTTCAGATCTTCAAAAACACTGGAGAAATGCTGTTGCAGATCACTTGATTTGAATGGAAAAAGTAAACTGGATGAATTTCTTGATTCTGCATGTAACAGCTAGCTTGTTGATGTTAGCTTGCTTCCTGGCTAATACTGTAGCTGGCCCAATACAAATTTTTGTTTTCATCCACATGCTGAGTTTGTGTTGGAGTCTGTGTTGAACTGAGATGCAGTTATTTGTTGTGTTAGTGAACTCCGTTTCCAAGCAGACATTAGCAAGTGTTGTATTCTGTTGACACTGTAGCGCACCGAAAGAGAGGCAATGAGGCAAGGCACTGTGAAACATGCATATGCACAACAATTTCACAGAAAATCCAGCATGTGTACTATACGCAGAAATCAGTCTGATGCAAAAAGCAATGAAAATCAATGAAAAGGTAATTTTGTAAACTATGTTACAACCCAGTCTCACACTGGCAATAAAATATGCAATGAATGCTTTAAAACTGCTTCATATTCTCACAAACAAAAATCTTTATGTTGGAGTAAACTCTCAGAGCAGGTGCAGAAAATGGCATGGGCCTGTGGTTTTGTTATAATTTCAACATACACACTGCTCCGCATCCTGAATATGTGACCATTTGTGTTGTTCCTGATCTGTTATACTGTTACCTCACAAAACAAAAAAATCGATTATATATCTAAAACCTTTAGATGCACCTAAACCCTTAAACAACTGCAGGATACTTTAAGTATTATCAGACAAGATTATCTAAACCACTTCATTTGATGCTAAATTTGAAAAGGAATGGTTATGCAATGACTGTAATTTACCATTATAGCAAGGAACTGTTAGAAAACACTAGAAAAAAAAATACTCTAATGAACTAAAATAAAATAAGAATTTAGAGGAAGGTTTAATATTTGGGGCATTCATGAATGTGTATTGAGACTCTTGGTGTGTCTAGGACTGTGAGTCAACAGCTTTCAACAGTTCTTTTTTTTTTTTTATTGTAATACTGTACTGATTTTCCTAAACATTGCCTCTGACATATACCCTCCAAACAATAATAATTAAAAATACTAAAACTAACACTCAAAATGAATCAAAAAGTAAACTAAGGCTAAACATTTTCAAACAAAAATTAAGCTGAAATGAGTTAACATGCTCTGGAAATTAACTGAAACTAAACTGACTTAAAGACAGAAAGTTAAAATGAAATTAAAATGAAAAAACTGATTAGAAAATACAAAACTATAATAACTCTGATTAGATCTCACCCTGGAGATTTAACCCACATCCACAAGCAGAGGCTTCAACATGCTACAGGTAACCTCTGCATTAGCACTGCATGCATAAAACATCAATGTATTTGGAGCTGGCTCTAAATAAAAAAAAGACTGGACAAGTGGAAGTATTGAAATGCTGCACACATATATTTGAGGTAATCTTACTCTGGTATGATTTAAATAGCTACTACAATGAAGCTTTTCACTTGCGGATATCTTTGACCTACTTCCTGTCAGGACCTGAAATAGGCAGTTTGGCAGTGAAATATCTATTTTTAAGCTGCTCTCTCTCCCAGTCAGTAGCCCAATGGAAAAGAAAGAATGGACTGTACTCCCCTGAGGTTTTTGCACTCTATGGTTAAGTAGGGTACTACAGTTATGCAGTAATAAGACTCATTTTACTAACTCACAAGACATGAGCATGACAGTACCCCCACACACATGCACAAACAGCTGAATGATGATGCAACGATGCTTATTATTTTGCATATAAACATGCTTAGCTCGGCTTAGAGCAAAGACCGCAAATGCAGTAATTTACAGGGAAGGTCTTGTTTGTTTAGTACAAAAAACCCTACTGTTTGCTTCTTGGATACCTCCCAATGATGGTAAGTCTTGATATACCCAGCCACTGTACAACTCATTTTTACATTTAATTTGGTTTGTTTTTAACAATTAACGGATGATTTCTGTACTAATTAGTAAACTTTTGAGGTGGTGGGGTATAGAAGTTTTATGTTAATATAGAGCTAGTGCGCTATCCTGCTTCCTGCTGTTTTCAGTGTGCTGAGCTATTGTTTCTCAGTACCTATCTGTGTAGCTTTACATTTAATATTCGTGTTTTCATTTATAATATCTTCTGGTGAGAAAGTGTCTAAATTGTGCTATGTTTTCTTCAAACTGACAAGACCCTGTTTGTGGTTCTGTCTCAGAAACACCACTTACTAAAAGAATTGTCAGTTCAGATGGTCATTGCATTGTTGATATCATTTTGCTATGCGCCTTTGCACAGCATTTATAACGTCTGCTGACTTGTAAGTGCAAACGTGGTGAGTTCTTGCCATGTGATTTGTCTTTTTTTCGTAATCTATCTGCATTGCAACCTGACATCCCGTTAAAGCTGTGCAAACAATATCCCCCATCATCTACCTCAGCTGCTCAACTCCTGTCTCTAATTTGGACTCTGTTATGAAAACAAACAGAATTTAGGAACATTATTCTATAATTAAGCAGTAAGTCTCTTAGGGGCTGCGCTCTACAGTGAATTCAGAGCCCCTAAGAGACTTTGCTGACATAAGGTGGAGCAGAGCTGGAGAGAAGCCTCAGATTTTTGTGCTTTTGGCATGAAGGCAATGCAAAAGTTGTCTCATCTCCTTTAATTAAAAAGCTTTTTTGTTGAGCAGGAATAATGACACAAATTCAAAGCCGTGTTCCGCCAACTACCAGTGCACTAGGCTGCACTGATTAGCTGAAATATGTGCTATCAAAGCTTTCCTTAACTCCTTTCTGTGCCTTTGTTGTTCTTCCTGAAACACTTTCTTTGTTGTTTTCCTCCACACCCTGAAGTAAAAGGTGAATATCTGTGCTTTCATATGGTTTGTGCTTAAGTCAGTTGTTTCTATTACATATAATTTTCTTTCTTTAAATATCTTGTAAAGTTAACTTCCCGCAGCAGCAGTTACCAGTGCATACCTAAACAATAAATGTACGATCTGACTGATTGTTGAAAGTGTAGTATTCCAGTTGTCTGCTACAAGAAGAGTTAAAAAATTGAAACTGTTCCACTGACACTACAAGGCACTGACATTTTTGGATTATGCACATTCTGACTTGAATGACACGGATCTCGTATTAATAGGACACATAAGTCTTGGTCCATGTGGTCTATGATAAACACCATTCACATTACAGGTCCGTTTTAAAACAAGGTGGTTGCAGGATCACAGGAAAGTACTTTCACCTTCAAGACACTTGACCCTTGAGCTCTGTGTGTTTCAACAGTCAACTCTCCTCAGGTCAGCTGAAACCAGACGGCAATAACTGTCTCAGGGGCTCCAAGCCTTTTCAGAACTACACACCTTTGGTGTGTGTTTGTATGTGTGTGTAGTATGATGCAATAAATCAAAGAAAGACAGATGAGCAACAGGTGGGAAATCACTAAGAGCTGCCATGGAAATGGTAGGAATGAAAGGTAATCTGGAGGAAGTAAAGGGAAAAGAAGAGAAACGGAAAGAAGATAAATGGGAACACATGTTGAGAAGTAGATGGGAAAAATCAAAGGAGACAAAAAACTGAACGAAGAGAGCTGGCTAGAGAAACGGGACCTAGTTGGTGAATGCAGAGCAGGCGAGACAGCAGGGAGCCTGGGTCGTGTCTAAATAGCAACAATCGGATAATTTAATTCAATTCAAGCTTTGATTGCAGAAGCAGGAAAGGACTACTGAAAGATTACTTTCATGTTGACTTTTGCCATTATTGTAATTACATCTCCATGTCCAGAAAGAATTTAGTCTTTAAACCTTCAATAAGCCTTATTTTAAAATGGAATCACTTGCTGTTTGAAGATTTGTGACTTGGCTCACAGCTATGGACCTGCAGTAGATTTATTTTATTATATAACATATATCATCATATTACTTTTTACATTTATCCAGATTTCTGCAAACATGTTGAGACAACATAATCCAATTGTCCTCTCCTTCATAGGTCATCCAGTTGTTTCTTCTCCTCTTCTCAAAATGAGCTCCTGGGTGGTGAACAGGAAAGGAGAGCCGCAGTACCGACGGCACTTCTTGGCAGACAATAGCATTTTTCACGGTAAATATCAAATAGAAACATACACAATATTCTGACACCTGCATGTCTTGAGAATGGACACTAGAGGGAGATGCATTGCCAAAAAAAGTGCTTCAAGTAATATCAGACTAGAATCAGACTGCAAAGCCAATACAACAAAACCTCCCTATTATTGTGTAAAAAAAGACAGCTGCAAGCAACTGACTCAGTGCATAACATACATGGAAAAACTGTTCATAGATGTTTGTGTTGGCAGGTTATTGGACTTTCTTTTATTGCTTTCTTTCTTTTATTGATGAAAAGCATCTCTTTGCCTTCCATGAATTTCTCACCATGGAAAAGAGTACCTGTGAAGTTAAAACAAGATATCTCTTATCTGTTTCTCACATTTCCATCAGTACAAGGTAATGTGTTTATGAAGCTGTTACCAAAGCAATGATTTTCAAACCATTTAATAATATACATAATTGGAATGATCACAGAGACAACATATCAAATGTTGAAACTGACTGATATGTTGTAACTGCTTGTGTTTTTAAAACATATATTTTTGATGACAGTAACATTTTTCGAAGATGTTGGGACAATGGCAACAAGGGATCATAAAATAATAATTTGAATAATTTGACTACTGATTAGGTTAATTTGTAAGAGTACAGAGGGGAGAGGTCTAGAATTCATAGAGAATCTAGACTTTTTTCAAATAAAAGTAGGCAGGGAGTCACCATTCTGAAACTTTGCATGGGATAAAATGCAAGAAAATTCAAGAATTACAGATTTTTTTTAATGTTTTTATTTTTTATTTTTTATTTTTTATGGTCAACGTAAGCAAAATGGAAGATATTTGGGGATAAAAATATCTGGACACAGTGTCACCAAAGCAAATGTCTGTATAAGAAGCAATATGGAAAAAAATAGATGGAATATTTGTGACATTTGGGCACTCGGCATGTGCATGGACTTGGGAAGTGATTGCCAGAGAACACAGTTCATTCCTCCCTCCACAATTAAAACTGCCACTCAGACCTTATATGTGCAACATCCAGAGTTGAAAACGTATTCTGTTCTTTGATGCATTGAAATTATTTTTGGAAATCATAGAGGCTACAGCGAAGAAGACCGATCCAGATTATTAGCAGCTAATACCTGCTTGACTGAACGAGAGTGCACTGGTATCTTTAGCATGGGTACCCCTTATCTGTCGTGAAGGTACCATCATGCCGGACAATGTATACAGGTTTTGGAGCATTGCTTTCTTTCTTTCTTTCTTTCTTTCTTTCTTTCTTTCTTTCTTTCTTTCTTTCTTTCTTTCTTTCTTTCTTTCTTTCTTTCTTTCTTTCTTTCTTTCTTTCTTTCTTTCTTTCTTTCTTTCTTTCTTTCTTTCTTTCTTTCTTTCTTTCTTTCTTTCTTCTGTTACCTTTGTTATATCAAACTATATCATTCAAACAACAGCATGGCATTGTAGTGAAAGAATCTAGGTTCTAAACTGATCTGCCTCCAGTCCAGACCTGACACCCACCCAAATTTTGTCATATTGCTGTAAAATGACAAAAAAATCGACTACTGAAAAAATTACTGCTGAAATGCATTGCTTTTAAAACTCCAACAGTTCATCTCCTCACCACCCAAGCATTTACAGCTTTTTGTTAAAAGAAGAGGTGCTGAAACACAGTGATGTTAAAAATACCCCTGTCATCACATTCAAAATGACAAAACAGTCAGTTTTCAACATTTATATATTACATTAATAGTATTTTCAAGTAAAGGGGGTTGAAATTATTTGGACATCACTGCATTTTATTTTTTATTAACACTACAGCTTCTTTGGAAATGCCATACTTTTCTTTTTTGTAATACACATCATCTGAAATGTTGAGAGACTTTACTGTTTACGTTAGATATAATCTAAGTCGGTTTTTCCTTACAGTTTTTCTTAATCTGAACTAAATCCAGACATGCAGTTGCATCAGTTTGATCTTGATCTCTGCACTGACAGCTCTGTCAGAAAAATCCATGAAAAATCTCTGATGGGTTGGTTTGCTTCTGAGTTTGACACACCTACAGCCGACAAACCATTTACAGCCTCACCTTGACAAACTGCCTCCCGACTCTCCATCCTACTTCGGTAGACTGTGTGCTATGCTTTGGCTGTACCGTTTCTTGTCAGTGAACTGTAGTAGAAAACAAGCATGACTGCTTCAGTGCTCTTCTGTGGATGATGGACTGAGCTGACTGGCACAGAGAGAAAACACAATTACTTGTTTTCCCATCTGTTATGCTTAGAAATCACCATGTGTATGAAATTTCAGACAATTTCTGGCCATGTATTTATAATTTGTATATATAATTTCTCTGAGGATGAAGTTGCCTTTTCTTTTAGAATCTGGGAGCTATTAATGTTGGGAAAATGAAAAAAGTGTAGCCTGCTGAGCACAAAATGAGGATGCATTTTCAGTGAGTGCTAACCAATTTAAAAAAAAAAAAGAAAGAAAAGATACTAATCTTTTAACTGTTGTCTAAGCTGTTGTGTCATTTTAAGAGGTGAAAAAGGAAGAAAAATCAAACAAGCTGTATGAAATATCTGCTGCATCATTTCTGGAGTTTCTATGTTTCCATTAATGTCCTTGACATGTTTGTCCTTTACTGTCAGAGCATATTTATTTCCCTTTTCACTTCTTCACTCTGCCTCTTTTGCTTCTTCCAAGTTGCTTGCAGCCTTGTGAATTATCAAGTTGGCTGATTTTGTTTTTTGTCTGATCATGATATATAAACTAGACACTGCCAGGTGTTTTGGGCTGGGCCCATTAACTGTCTCTGATCAGGCAAGTGTGGATGAAGAGATGTTTGTGTTTAAATCAGAGTCACCAATTACCTTCTAATACCCAGGATGATAATGGACAACATACAGTCATGCAACACTAAACTGAGGGCGACACGTGTTCAGACATGCATTTTTGTTTCTTCAGACAGCACTAATCGATTTGGTAACCTCTGCCTCTGGCTCCCAGTGTTTGAACACTGCGCGTCTGTGTGTCTGCTCGGTCATTCCGAAATTGTCTCTCGCAGTCCTAAATGAAATGGCTTTAACGAGGACCAGTGGACGAAACTAATCTATGAGATTCAGACTGAGTAAACTTTCATTAGGGAAATGACTCTACTGGGATGATACGCTCCCGGCTGGACACACACATAAAAACGCTCACACGCAATTTAAACGCTAAAAAAACCCTACCTATTCATTAATGTTTACACGGGACTTGCTCTGCCTCTGTCGCTCTCTCTGGGGAACCAATATGTCCCAATGTGTTTATTGCATTCCTATTATTTCACGAAGCCTGCTTCCTGTTGTGTCTTGGAGTAAGCATGGAAAGAGACAGGCAATGTAAAGTGGGTCATAGCGCTGGCATCGCTGCGCAATTGTGCCGTATTTGTTGTTGTTGTTTTTATCGTTTAAGACTACAATCAATCACTGACCAAAAAAATATGCTTGTAACAAAACAAACGGATGTTGCACGAGCTGATTTTGGTGAGGAATTTAAACTGTCGTCAAGCAGCTGATCCACGCAAAAAAACAACAACCAAAAACTGGCGAAAATGTCCAAATGACCAACTCGAGTGGCTAAAGCCAACGCGCTGTGCGCTATCATTCACGTTCATTCATTCCACGCCCGTCTTGAGCTCTCGCTCATTAACATCCACTCTCCGCCAAACCCATCGAGCGTGTGAGAAATCGGCTTATCGTTTTGCTCCTGTGTTGCGTCTGGTGAGAGGAGAGGATGTGCGCGCACAGGCTGTGGATGTGAGCTTTGGTGATTTGTGAATCCACTCTGCAGACAGTACAGGGAGGCAGGTACTGAGGAGCAGTTTGCTTCTGGGGCTTGTTTTTTGGATTCTTAAAACAAGTGTCACTTTATGATTATGACGCGCTTATTGTGAACAGTCTAGTCATCATGGAGAAATGGACTAATCGGATACTTTTTGATGGCATCTTGGCATTTCAAACCGCCACAACTAGGGAATAAAATGATGCCCGAAGCGCATGGAGGGATTTTGTGAGACCAACAACTTCAGTCCTAAATGGCAGAGCTTGAAGTTTGCAGAAATCTTAGTTTGGAGAGGGGTAAGTGATCATTTTCAGCACTTGGACATTGTGGTTATTTGGTATATCTGTCTCACAGAAGACAGTGCGGTGCACACATTCCTTCGCGTGCGCACCAGCCTACATCGCAAGAAGGCTGGAGCGTAATATCTCCACTGCGCTTGTTGTGGGGAATTATCATCACCCACTCTGCTACAAACGCTGGAATAAGGAACCTAATCGCGTTGTCATTTGCATGAGGGATTCATTAGGCAGTATTTAGGCTGATGTTTATTGGCGTTTCAAATACAGAAAGAATTCATTACACTCGGGGCAATATTTTAATTTTAATTTGTAAACTGCTGAGCGTTTATGTCAGCTTATATGAGAAATGTTGATGAGGAGCAGCAGCGGGAAACTGTCCCTGGTGCTGAAAATGCCCCTTTGTACGTGTCACTAGGGGGCAGAAAACCCCCTTAATTTCTCGATTGGATAACTCTGCCCTCAGTCCATATAGATCTGCATCCTGTAAGATCTGGATCTTCTGCACTGTTACAGAAATCTAACCATATCTGCGATGTTCACAAGTTCTGTCAGTACAATCCTTGGTGAGAACATGTCTCAGAAACTGACACACCACATAGCATTACCACATGCCATAGCTCAGTAAAAGAGGTGGGCTTGATTGTCGGTGGCATCAAGAGAAATAGGATCATTTTGAAAATCAGGCAGGGGATGTCAAGCGCCATACAATGTGGCAGAGCTGTGAATTGAGTCTTGATGGTCAAATTGAAGCCCTAACAGTCCCCGGGCTATTACAGCAGCCCTTTTATGATGTTGAAAATATGGAGAATCCTTGGCACTTAAAAGCAGAATACGTCAAGCTTTCAGCCCCCGCCACCACCCCTTGCAGTGCCAGGGTTTGTGTGTTTTTCTTTCTCATTTTGGGGTTTTAGAGGGAGGGCCCTGCCAACCTTGGACATGACACTAGCGCTTTATTCGTTTTGAACAACTCTTGTGCTTCATGGACAATCTGCTCTTGCTGTGAGAGAAACTGAACAAAAAATGAAAGGAAGAGGAAGGTATGGAGGAGCATGTATAGATACTAATCTCCTCCACATGGAGGAAATGGCTTTTCCATGTAAAATGTGTTTTTCCTCATGTGTCTCTCCTGCACTGATGATGATGATGAATCACAGCACGTTCCCCCTGTCTTCTCTCTACCGTCATCTTTGTTTCTGCCTCTTCCTTTTTTGTAGCTTCGGGGCAGAAACAGCAAGCAGACACCAGGAAGAAACTCTCCCAGTCCTTTAGATCTTCTCTGTTCTCCAAAAGTATTTCTCTTCTCTTCTCTTCTCTTCTCTTCTCTTCTCTTCTCTTCTCTTCTCTTCTCTTCTCTTCTCTTCTCTTCTCTTCTCTTCTCTTCTCTTCTCTTCTCTTCTCTTCTCTTCTGACAGAAATGAAATAAATATGATACCACCAATCTCGTCCAATTTTAAATAGGCAATTTTTCAATAAGGTATAAAGTATATATAATATGATACTGAAACACGGTACTGCTGGAAAAAGGACCCATGTCTCTTTAGCTGTTCCACTGCATAGGTGCTTCCAGTGTATTCAGTTTAGCAATAATCAGTTTCCTGTTTATTAGTAATGTTCTTTTCTTTTCTTCTTTCTCCAAAAGGATCTTCTTTTTTTATTTATATGAAGTAAAATTTAATTGCTGCTGGGTTAATTTATCAGCCTGTGTGCTGACATAGCAACTGGCACATCACATCTGTTCTTGCCTTGGATTTAAAAAAAATCCAACTCCTTAAACCTACTGGGGTTCTTTTGGTAATTGTCAGCATGAATCTGCAGCCAGGCAACGCATTTACCACACCGTATTAGCGTTTTAAGTGGGAAATAGAAAGGAAATTATCCATAAATACAGGCTTTTATTTAATTTCCTTTCATCCCTTCATCCTTTAATGAGCTACCCAGAGGTCCAGTTTGCTTTTATTCAACACTTTTCGGCCTCCCTGATAAGAAGCAGAAGGCAGGCAATCATATCTTCTCTCAAATATTTTTTGGGAAACTGTTGAGATCACACAGGTTTTTATGGCAGTCTGGCTCTGCTAGAGATACCACATCTTAATCATCCTTCCTGGCATTGGGAAGAAGAAAGAAGAAGCTCAATCACTGCACGAACAGCCAACAATCGTACACCAAATGTATACATAAAAAGCGCATTGACACACATGCAGGGTTCAGTTCCCGCCTTT
This sequence comes from Astatotilapia calliptera, assembly GCF_964374335.1. NCBI lineage: Eukaryota > Metazoa > Chordata > Actinopteri > Cichliformes > Cichlidae > Astatotilapia > Astatotilapia calliptera. Next base: position 13,837,325 of record NC_137435.1, read on the forward strand.
GAAGTCACTCCTCCTCCGCTCGGGGACCCCCTGTATCAGCTTTGGCAAATGCATTATCATGCCGCAGTTGTCGTGTGTTTATTTTTATTCCGGAGTTGCTCCACACTGCACCCGAGGGAACCTGGAAACCCATTTGTAGCACTGGCAGTGTGAGCATTGCCCTAAGAGCTCTTAATTAGGTGGAGTAAGTGACTGCGACATAAGAGTGAGTGTGTATTCTTTTATGTTGCTAACAAGAAGCCTTACCAAGTGTTCTTAACTCTACCCTAGAACTTTTGTGTAATGACTTTGTTTTAAAAGGAATTTTATTTGAAAGTACACTCCAGATCCTAGTTAAAACCTATTGGCACCATGTTGCTGTCAAATATAAAGCACTGGAGTTATACAAATGATTAGTACAGCAGATTATTATCTTGGCAGCCATTTATTTGTGACAAGTCGATTCGTTTTAGTGCCATTAAAAACCTATATATAGGCAGGAAATGTAGACATAAATACATGCCCAGAATTTTAACATTAGTGTGGGCTGTTTTATTAGAAAATGCAGCCAGCCATACTATACATTGCAATCGTGGCTCAAGAGTTGGCAGTTCGTCTTGTAATCGGAAGGTTGCCGGTTCGAGCCCCAGTTTGGACAGTCTCGGTCGTTGTGTCCTTGGGCAAGACACTTCACCCACCACCTACTGGTGATGGCCAGAGGGGCCGATGGTGCGATATCGCAGCCTCGCTTCTGTCAGTCTGCCCCAGGGCAGCTGTGGCTACAACTGTAGCTGCCTCCACCAGTGTGTGAATATGAGAGTGAATGAATAATGGAATTGTAAAGCGCTTTGAGGTTCTCGAAAAGCGCTCTATAAATGCAATCCATTATTATTATTATTATTACTATAGCCACAATCTCAGGCACTGACAGTCAGAGTAAAGTTGCATAATAATATCAGATTTGGAGTCGTACAATCTGAAATCACCATATTGGTGTTGCTTCTGCATCATTATAATGATGATTCAGGAGCATCGTTATTGCTCATTTGGCTCACTGAGCATTTAGTTATCATTAGCCAGGAAGTTAACTAATGCTTTTAAAAACTCTCATTAGCAAGCCAACGCAGGTAACCTAAATTTGGCTTACAGCAAACACAAAATTAATAATATGTTTATTATAGTGAATAAATTAATAAAGAAAAGAGAGTTTAATATACACAAAGAAATATTTCCCCCTTTACCTCCAACAGAGCAATCCTGTCTAATTTCAGACCAACGTTGTTATGAGGCAGGACCGACACCGACACACGGATCTCAGATACATGAATATTATTTGATTGTTTAGCACTGACACAGAAATAAAGTGTGGAAATGGAAAACTAGTAATGTTTTAGCAATATTCATATCATAACATTGTTGTGTAGCCTTGTTGAGCCTGGGCATAATACGATATAGACTAACAAATTAAGCTATTCATTCATTCATTCCTTCCTTCCTTCATTCATTCATTCATTCATTCATTCATTCATTCATTCATTTATGGGTGTGACTTTTTTGATTGTTTTTTCAATTGTGATTTTTCTACCTTTGGATCTTTGGGTTGAAACTAATGAATCAAAACCCTCCATGAATTTAATGCCCTTCCAATGGTGATCTGTTTTTTTGTATACCAGGTGTTTGTGATTGACTCTGGGGCTGAGAGACATTTGTCTGCGTGCAGACTCTTTTTTTAAACTAATTTGAGCTTCTGCTGCAAACTTGTGAGACTGGAGTGGGAGAATTGAAAAATAAATTAAGAAATTTGTATGCAGGCTCTTACATTTTATTTGGTTAAATTCTGCACAATCTGTTCTTTTACTAGCGATAAGAAATTCTTCACAATGTCACATATCTTGCATCCTTGCATTAGTCTTCTTCTGCTTATCCAATTCATAGTTGCAATGGGACTGGAGTCTATCTCAGCTGTCATGGGTAAAAGGTCAGGTACACCCTGGACATGGTGTCTATTGCAGGGCTAAGACAAAGAGACAACTATTCATGTACACATTCAAGCCTACAGCCAGAAAAAAGACACAAATGCAACAATTCAGTGAAACAGAGCCTGAATTAATAGCAAAATATGATTTTTATTGACTTCACTGCAGTTTTGCTGCATGTTCTGACTCATGGGCAGTATGTTTGACACTTCTAATACAGTTCATTCACTGTTTATTCTTAAGTAAAACACTCTTAAGTAAAACACAAAACAAAGTGTTCAAATCAACGCAGATATTAACGTGGCTAATTGTTCATTCTGCTCAAAAGTTTGGGACTGATGCAGTCTAGTTCAAGCTGCCGCATTGTGATGATTACAGAACTAGCCAGTACAGGCACCACACAAGAGGTTATTATCTCAGAATTATGTTAATTATGACTTAGTTTTTAGATTAGGATTATAATACTGTGGCTTTTTCTGTTTTTACTCCTTTCACAAGAAAATTACGTGCCGTAATTATGTATCATAAATCCATGCCACTCCCGTGGTGATGCAGGATAGTCGGTTTAGACTGGTTTGCACCTATATTCAAAACTTACACCTCAGTTATTTTTCCACTGTAGGATAAAATATTTTCTTTTCATATCTTAACAAGGAGTAAGTAGTTTTAGTTTCTGAAGCGCAACCTAACCTTAACCTTAGCGATATTAATATTAGTGTTAGTATGAAATTGCACAATGCAACACTGCTAAACAACAGCGGGGGGCAGTAGATCATAAAACAGCCATATGTCTGCTTTTAGAAGGCAAAATTTTTTTTGTTGAGGTTTGTTTGAACTCTGTTTAGACTTGTGAAAGCATGGATCCATCCTGCCTTGTATTAATGGGTCCGTCTGCTGGTCATGATGTCATAATAAGGAGGCTATTCTTTAGACTCCTTAGTACCAACTGAGTATTCTTGTTGACCATGTCCCTCCCTTTATGAACACAGTGTACCCATCTTCTGCTAGATGCTTCCACCTCACAGTGTCACAAAGCTCAAACAATCTCAAAAGGGTTTCTTGAAGATGACAATGAGTTCGCTGTAGATTTCAATACTTTTAAAAATACAATGGAGTTTTTTTATGCTGACATTGTGGATCAAACTGTTATTACATAGTTATTTTTTCCCTGAGAATATAGTTATGATGATTTCACATTTATTAATCAGTTTTTCATATTGTGCATTTTAAAATTCCGTGTATGCAGGAATAGAAATGGCAAAGCTCGAATATTTACTTGCATATATTAGCAAATGACTGTTTTGATTTAAAACAGGAACATCAGAAAATGTGTCATGGCTGTGCAGCTTTGCAGTTCTTTAATTAGCGTTTCCTGCATGTGGTCCGCATGTTGTCTCTGCATTCATACAGGTTTCCCCTGTGTGTCTTTTCAATCACACATCAGGTGGATTATACTCCAGCTGTCCCACAGCTAGGAATGTGAGGGTCTGCCTCTCTGTTTTAGCATTGACTGACAAACAGATTCAGGCTATTTACCTGCTTTCCACCTCATACATACTCGGAATGGCTCCAGGCCACCATCACTATGAACAGAAACATGCAACAAGACAAAGTGAATCAATTAAACGCCACATCAGGATTTGTTATCCTAGAAATTATGTTCACCCAGTAATCACATTGTTGGGAAGCTTACTGATGGAGCAGGTGATGGAATTTGGAATTTGCCAAGGCATTAGAAACAGCAGTGTCACAAATGAGCTGGGGGCATTCATCCCACCATGCTATGGCCTGATTTCCAGAAGTCGTCATCTGTCACAGAGCTGTGCGCCTCACTAATTTAATTTCATAAGCTGTTGAATGTCCTGAGAGGAACAGCGAAACAGGATGGAGACTGGATGATATAACGCATGAATATATGTAAGAAGAAGATGTGATGGGATTATATGAAGTTTAATTTGGGGTTTATCATCTTTGATCTATTCTGTTGCAGTGATATGAAGAAAAAACCCCAATCTGCCTGATTATCTAATCTTAGAAACACAGACTGGTTCTTGTGGATGTTATATTCCAAATAAAAATCCTATATAATATTATATTACATAAAGCATAAAGAAAATTGCATACAAGGAATAAGAAAAAATACCTCCAGAAATAATATTCTGTGAAACACTGAAAACTGGCATGAGGACTTTCACCTTTCTTGAGATTTGGATCCATCAAAGGGAAACTCCTCGCCTCACATATATATTTATTTATATGTTACATTTCAATCTGATTTCAACTTCTGTACAATGCAGTTTTACAATTTTGGAAAGGGACTTCAAAACTCTTTCTTTTCACTGACTTGTGTCAAAGAAAGATTAAATATTTGGTTGTAGTGGAAAAAAGTAAATATATTCAGTTAACACAATGCGCCTTTAAAAAAACAACTTTACTTTAAAATTATATTAACATGTAACAAAAAGTGAATTTGAATTATTAATTAACTGTTGCAACCAACTGGCTCTGAAAACTTGGCGAGCAGACATGGTCACCATGGAGATCCACCATGGTCTCTTGGACCTTAGGATTCAGCTGGAAGCCCTTCTCCTTGTCAAAGTAGTCCAAGCATTGGTACATTGGTTCTTCCCAACAGAGGTTTTGCAGCCTCAGCAGAAACACGAGCAGAAAGAACCACAGGATCCCCTTCTGCAATGACCACAGTGTAACGTTCACAACTGCATTAGTGCCAGTGGTGCTGTACACAGACACAGGACAGTCAGCAAGCAGTAAAGGACAGCATGACTTTCTTGTACTTAAAGAGCTCCTCGCTGTACCTCCTCTCCTCCTCAGCCCTTCATGATTGCAGGCACAGATGATCCCATTCAGCTTTGATCTGTTAAACTTGTGGCTAGAATGAATCTTCTGACTGTTTTTTGAACAGTGTCTGAAGCAGCTCTCCTCACTACATTTCCAAAGTTGTGTTTCTAATGATAAATTAACAACTAGCATTTCATCTCCAAACAGCTATAGTTCATGCATGCGGAGGTGTGACATTAAGCATGGTATGAATTCCTTTCTCAAGCTTTTTTGTCCAGTCTTCAAGGAGACAGTGACCAATAACGAATCCTATTATCTCTGTATTTGAGCATTTTTTGCATCTGGCCTCTCTTCATCACAGCATGCTCTTCTTGTCTTAAGTGCAGCTGTTCTGAACAAACTGTAAGTGCTAGAAAAGAGACGCATCAGTCCAAGACTCCTCTGCTCAAGGGTAAAAAGAGAGAGAGAGAAAAAAGCTGTACTTTAGTATAGCCTGAAAGACCCAAGCTATCCCTGACTGCAGCCATTCATATCCTCGAGCTATTCTATAGCTTATTGAGTTTGATTTTAACACCAATTTAGGGTATGAAAAACAACACATGAGCACATTAATTAAATGACATTATAGAGTCCTTTTTTACAGCATTATGTTACTCTTAACAAATGGCATCTTTCATCGCCTGATCAAATAAATTTTAATGAGAGAAGAGGACTTTACCCCCAGGAGGGGGCTTGTGTATAATAGCAGAGCATTTAGTGCAAGATAGACAGATGTGCCATCTCTGAGTTTTCCTGTTGTACTCACATCCCCACACACACTCCTCCCACATGCCAGCCCATTAAATCTTACTTTTGGTAATGCATTATCATGAATGTTATGTCATCATTCTTATCCCTGCATCCCGCTAGTTGACCTTAATGAACCCTGCTGATACAGAGACAGAAATCTGCACTATCCTCCTCCCATGCTCTTCATAATCACTCCATAAACTGCACAACAATACAAATCTGTGCGTCAGAGTAGCATGTTGGCAGCCACAGTCACACAGCTGCACATGTTCTGAAAGACCTGCGAACATCAGAGAGAGGTGGATGGGAAGAGCGGGAGTGGTGAACAGATGACCAACCGAAAGGTGGAAATGTGTATTTTTAGAGAGAGAGAAGGCTGTCAGATGAAGGTGACGCTACAGATCAGAGCACACCACAGAGGAAGATGAACAGCAGGAGTGTTGGTGTGCTTGCTTCTTGTTTTGAGTGTGGAGGCTTACTGTCTGGAGAGAGTGCGCGCTGTCCGTCAAGCCTAATTTGAGGAAAAGCGCAAGTGGTTTTCAGAGGGTTTAGCTACAGGTAAAAGCTGAGTGTGTTTCATACTGGGACTGAGCCGAGGCACACTCCTACAGGCGAATTTGGATTTTTTTTGCCGAGGAAATGGAGGAAATTTGTTCACTTTTTGGTCCAACTTCTTTGTCTGCTCATAAAGTACAATCCACCTTTATTCACGGTCCTGCTGAAAAGTCTGCTGCGTTAACAGTAGCGACCCTTTTGGCGCGTAACATATACCACATTGGTGGCACCGTGGCTGTACCACAGAAATGCAGGCTTACACAGACTGGTAAGTTGATGTCTGTGATGTCTGTGTGATTTAGGTATGTGTATGGATCGAGTCAATAATGCAGACTGAAGCAAACAAATAGAGCTGACTGGATTTTCATCATCCTTTGCTGACTTTTTTATATTTAAATTGATATATGTTGTGAAAAACTGGTATCTTCGTGTTTCTGTACAGGTTTTCTAAAACTGCGCATGAAGACAAACATATTGCATATTGAACACATCACATCCTGGTGCTATTCATAGCACAGGAGCAGAGCAGGAGCTCATGTTTATGCAATGGAATATCCCCAGAATAATCAAATTGCTCACTTTCAGCTACCATAACTTTGAACCAGCAGAAGAGCCCTCATGAGGAAAGATTTGTCTAGTTTGTGTGTTGATTTCTGCATATTTTATCTCACATTGTAATGCTGCGTAAATATAATTCATTTTGTCCTTTGGACAGCCAATCAACCGAGACCGATTCACATCTTGAATCAACTTGCATACACAAAACAAAACCTGCAGGTCATGAAAGCTATCGGGCAGAAGTCTCCATTCGGACAGCTTTATTCTTGTCTAAATGCTGCATTTGTTTTTCAGTAGTCAAACTGGCTCAGATAGTTTGAGTGTTGGTGCCTTATGCCACATGAATAGTGCATGAAGTATCAGGCAGATGCTGGTGAATATGAATTTATGTAGTTATGAATAAATTATGATAAATCTGTGGACTGTTGTCCATTCTAGTCGTCACCCTTAGACCAAATCTTAACAGAGATCTCATGTAGGGCCATACTAGAATTGAAATATTAGCCTGAGTAGATTAGACAGTCAAATGAGGCCACGGCTGATAAGAATCTCACATCAGTGTTGAGATTAAAAAAATGACAGTTACAATTGAAAAAGATTAATGAAAGCTGTTGTAGCTGATAATCAAATACCAGGTATTATGTGTTTGCAATTCCAGGCCTTATAATATGGATCTAAGTAAGAACAGGCTTTGTTCATCAGGTTATCACAGAGGCGTCTTCATCACCTACCCCATTAAAATATGTTTGAATTTCCTTGGCCTCTGTGGAGAGACAAAGCTTTGATCTGCTCTCTGCTGTGCGCCGACAGAGATGATGAGATTTTACACATGCATGCGTGCACGCTCATAAACACTCACACAGCAGCACATGCATGTGTAGCAACTGTATTTCATTCAATGGAAATGGAAGCTAAAAAAGTAGAAAAAAGGCTGCTCTTTATATTTTCCCTACTCTCATATAGCTAAAAAAATATCACATTTTTACACTTGGATGGAGCTGCTATGTGTCTAAAATCCTTTTTTTTTGGAAGGGTGCCGGCAAAGCACAAAGACCACCATCAGAGGATAATTCACATAAAAATGTCAAGTGGGGTTAAAAAGGCAGTGAATTCAGTTTTGCAAAGGTGTCTCTAAGAAACAGACAAGAATTACAAATTTGAACTGAAATGGTAAAATTCATATCTGCTCCTCAGATGGTTTAAGCAGAGAAATTGGACAAGAGATGAGTGTCAAGGTGTTCAGGCCGCCGATTATTTCATTCAACATCACTGATCTTCAAAGAGCTACTTAAATTAGTTCTCATCTATTATTATGAGCTGACTCCCCTCTCCTGTGTGCACATTAACCCACCTGCTCTCTTCCATTCTGCTTTTCAGCTTTTGGCCTAAGTTTGAGATTTGGCTCTTTGTGGTGCTTATCATGCAGATGGAAAACAGAGTGACAGGAGAATGCCTGCAGAAAGGTCAAGGAATAGCAGGGATGGATTGAAGAAAATAGAGCAAAAATGGAGATGCAATAAGGGAGGAAGTGAACTTACTTTAGGTTGCGCTTCAACACAAACTGATGATGAAATGATACCTGGATTTCAGTCTTCTGTTTCTGGAAAGCTGCCTGTTTTTGATGTTGAGCTGGATGGATAAATAAAAAAATGACTTCTGTATTCCCTTTGAGAATTTTCTTGTGAAATATATCTGACTGCCTTTCTGAAAAACATTTTTACATATTTATGCTCCGAGGGAATAGTGGGAGCATGGGCATGTACTTTCTAGGGCTGTTGAATAGCATTTATTCACTTTGGGGCTGATTTGTGATGTTTCACATCCAACTGCTGGCAGAGTGATGCTGTGAGCTTGTCTAGTCTGAGTCATGGATTTTACAGTCTGACATAGCGAGAGAAGACCCGGAAAAAGATTGTGGATGTGATTAGCATTACAGGAAACCCACATGTGACAGTGCCATCCATTGAAATCCATTGTTAATGAAGCTGTGGATTTCATAAGTGGCCATGAGAGATAAATAATGCAACATGTCCTATTTTCTTGTTTTTGATTAATTCTTTTCTCTAAATCTCTCTGCATCTTCAGTGTCCCATTATTTTCTACAGCCCTGAAGGCTTTTTGCAACACCATAAAGTACTCATCCATTATGAGCTGATATAAAAGTTTGTGGTATTCCCTGTTTTGTGATAAATGATTAAAATGGCTTAAAGCTGGGTATAGAAAAATAGCGTATAGTGTTTATATAACTGTTAGTGGGTCTAATGAAACCTTGTGCCTGAGATTCTATTTCTTCTGAACTACAGTGCACAGGTTCTGGTTGTATTATAGCTAATAGTTGTATGTACTGTAGAATATTTCAATGTCATTGTGAATTAATTTATTCATTAGGGCACTGTCAATGAGGAGCTTAATGAGCAAATCTCCCAAACAAGTTTAGACAGTTTGGTCAGTTTGATTTAGGCCTCGGTCCCACAGGCCTAAAGACCAGTTGGCAACCCCCTGGCAACCTGTGGTCCCAAGAGAAAACGCTTATTCCTTGACTGGTTGGCGAGTGGCTGCTGCCAGTAGGTTTGATGAAATTGATTGCAAAGAGCGTGCTGTAAAAGCGTCCCTGATTTTAGTTTGATGATTGCCACAATCACTTGTAGTTTGCATGGAAGACACCTGCTTTTCTATAAACACTCCCCAACTGCTTGCTGACTGGTAGTGAAATTTATAAAAGTGAGACGCAAATCAAAAAATAAAGTTCTTTCAAAGTAAAAGTTTAAAATTTTACTATGAAGGCAAGCGTTTCTATTACTGGTTTGTTTGGTGCTCTTCGCGGTTTCGTTGTCACTTAGCACATAGCTGACTAATGTTTACAAACAAGTTGGTGCCTTCCACACAGTTTTTTCAGTGACTGCAGCAATCTGCTCAGAATCAAAGAAATCACAAGGAAATTTAGCTGTTTGCGACTGATTTCACCAAGTGACTGCTGGTAACGTCCATCAACCACTCGCTAATAACTTCAAAGTCAAGTGAGGGGCTTTTGAAGCTATCCAATGTGTTAAAAGAAACATTTTTTTCTTACTATTATTTATGGTTGGTTTTTATGGTTAAAAAAAAAAAACAGTTGAAAAGAAACCAAAACAGCAGTTCATGCAAAAATATTAGTAAGTTCAGAAGTATGGCATTAGGTAACATTTATGTAACAAGAGCTGAAAATGGTGTAACAAATGCATCTGGTGTATAATAAGCAAAAGTGGAGGTGGGTCATTTACAGAGAACAAAAACTGTATTTGTTTTATATTTACATAAAAACAAAAATCTTGTTACCATAATCTAATAAGAGTAAATATATTTTTGTTAACTCGGTGACGCTGCCCTTTCCTTTTTATATCTTAGTCATGCCCATTTGTCATATCAGATGTTCACATTACTAATTCTTTTACTGAAATTCAAGCTTATCATTTATAAAAGGTGACCCTTGCAGTCCATTACTGTTGTCTAAAACATAGTCCTACCCCAACACTATTGATATTTCTTCTGATTTGCTGGAAACTGCCGGTTAGAGTAAATAGCTTGTTGTGTACTTTGCACATATTTGTATGTATCTTTTGATCTTTGTTCTCTTTTGTGTTAATAACATGGCAGGCTGTGTGACCATCTTTGCATTCATAATGTGCTGTGAACCTTCCGAAGCGATACGCAGCTATTGGACTCATATGTTTACGGTTGTGTCCCTGGAGTGAGCATCTGTGACTAAAAGAACTCATCTTGTATTGAAAGCCAAATTTGTGCCATTGCTAAGCCTTTCCTCAGGATAGAGAGAGTGCAGATTGTACTCAGCGCTCTGCTGAGTGTGTGCTCTGTCAAGTACGGTTAAATATGTGTTTTAGAGCCACAAGAGGTTTGACTTTTGGTGTCTTTAAAGATAATCACTCATGTCATCAAAAAATGCATTTTTAAATTTATTTCTGTGTGTTTGTGTATTTGCTATTACAAATATAATACAACTTCACTATATTTGACCTTTTTCAAATTTTGATATGGAGTCTTTAGGCAGTTTTTCTTTATTTGTAAACCCTGATGATTTTGAGTCTTCAGGTTCCTTCACCATTGATCTGATGCAGAAAAAATATACTAGTTATTATCATGTATGCTTTTAACTGTATTCTTCTTAACATCTTAACCATTAACATGCACTTTTTACTAAATAATATCATTGCTGTGTTTGTAATATGAAAAAATGTTTTGATATGTTGAGAGTTTTGTCACGGTCTGCAGAGGGCAGACCGTGTGTGGGAGTGTGAGGATCCAGGTGCAGACACAGACGAGGAGACAGTACTGAACTTGAAACGAAAAGCGAGCCTTTCTTTTGGCTGATTAAAGTGGCAAAAAACTGAAAGCACCGAGGCAAGACTAAACTAGAAGCTGAACTGGGAAAACTAAGAACTGACACTTAACTCAGACGACAGGGAAGACTGAGACAAGGAGACAATGATGCATATGACTGAGACAACTATAAACAGGACTCTGTGCTGGAACAACAAAGAACTATGAAATGTATACACGTATGCAACATGGACATGACCAGCACAGAGTCCTGAAACCTGGCATAACATGGGTGAAGTTGAACAGATGATGCGATGACGATCAAAGGAAGACTGAGGACTTAAATACACACATGAGGTGATCAGGCAAAGTGGAGACGCATGCGAGCACAGCTGACTAGAATGAAACATAATGACAATACAGGGGAGAGTAACACTAACTACAATGAACAAAGAACACCAGACTCTTCCAAAATAAAACAGGAAACACAGAGACATAGACATGGCACGAACTTGACAACAAGAGCCACACAGACATGAAACATGACAGGTAGACGCACGGACCAGGGAGAGATGAAAAAAGGGACTAAGAAACCAAGGACTAAAATGCAAACTAGAAATCAACTAGATGCGTTAAACTACAACATGTGACTACAAAAATATGCATTAGAACTCAAACACTGGGCCTCACGACCCAGTACCGTGACAAGTTTTTGTTTAGCATGAATTCTCTCTGAGTACATTTTCTTTTTTGATCCAAGACATTGAAATGGGACATGAGAACTTGAGCTTGCTTTCATTTATATACTGTGTTTAGGAGAAGAATTGGCATTTACCTTACGGCACCACTAAATTTTTAATGTTTTATGAGTAACTCTTTACAAGTAAACTCTGAACTGTATGTTTTATTTCTTGTTTTAAACTGTCAGCGATCCACTTTGGTTTATAAAATTAATGTTCACATAGTATTTACAAGCTTTTTTTTTTCTTTATCAGTAACCTCTTAATTACAGCCCCATGAAAGTACATGAATTACATCTTGTTAGGTCTATTACAGTTGTCCATATACCCTTAAATTCGATCCCAATCCCAAAGTAATCTCTTCATGACTAATTCATCAGTTTTTAGACACAGAGGGTTCTTGTGGGGAAATTTCTTAATGGCCAAGCAATTATAGAATACAGTAATGCTGAATAAGACATCAATAAGTGCTGAATAAGGACTTCTAAATGGCCCTAATGCTACAACTATGTATCCTAATAACTAGTTGACCGTGAATACTTATACCTTAATACAAAGTGTTACACTTTGTACTTTGTATTAATCGCCTCCCATCTTGAAGGGTTGGGAAGCGAATTCCTCAGCTCAAGCCTGTGGTGTGGCTCCACATTATACATCTAAAGTCAGACATTAACTCATCACCATAATCTACTGAAATGGCTTATAGTTTACAGTTAAACGGCTACTTCATTGCTTTTAAAAGTGGGGGAGCACAAACTTGGAAAATTTAAGATTAAGCTGTTTTATATACGTTACAAATTTTGCTGCTTTTATTCCATTCTTCATATTTTAATCTGCCTCCTATTATCTTTTTTCACTAAGTAGCCCTTATAAGAAATCGAATCATTGTGTACGATTTTAAAGCTCGTCACTGATTAAGTAAATTACCATCACACTCCTTGTTTGTTCCCTGTTCCCCTTTTCATCCTATGTAAACACAATTTACATTTCAACCAGAAGTCACATTTTTTTCAGATAAAGGTGAGAGAAAACACACCAGACAATCAGTGACAAGCTTTAGAATAGAGAATAGCCTTTATTGTCATTGTTCGTTGTACTCTGTACAATGAAATGCAGTCTTGTCAAGAGAGGGGGAGGCTTTTAAAAGTGTGTCAGCCTTGTTTTAAGGCCAAATATTTGAATACCTGTCACTAAAATATTAACCTTTCAGGTATTTCATAACATTTTTTCTGTTTAACCTCTTTATTCCCCTCTCTATTTTATTTAAGTGTTGCATCCATGTATGTGTGGACTGATGCATGTTAACACAGAAATGATGCATACTTATGTGAAAACATGAAATATGCACAGCCATGCACGCACACATACACGCAGAGGCGTACACACACTCCACTAATGAGGATGGAAATCTCTCCCTCTCTCTGCTGTCATCCCTGTCTATATCTCTGCCACCAGCTGTCACGCAAAGTAAAAAGTTTGAAGCTTTGTCTTTTATCCTTTCTCAAAGCTGGACAGTGCTAGACAGTCAAGCAATCAAACACAAAGTCAATTCTTACCATCATTTCAGTCCCTCTGTGCTCCTCTTCAGAACACCCTGCCCTCTTCTTGCCATACTCCTGTTCATTTCAAGTCACTTTAATTGAACCTTTTCCAGTAGATAACTACCAGAAATTGAGTTTTCAGTTCGTAGTATAGTGTAGACACACATATATACGATGCAGTGCATTGACAGAGAGTGGACCTTCACCTGCCTGTGTTTAATGTGAAAATGTTAAGCATCGGTTTGCGATAAGTGTGTGTGTGTTTCATGTTAAAGCTGATGGGCAGAGACTTCAAAATGCCACAGTACTTAAAAAAAAAAAAAAAAAAGGTGCACACACCAAAACTTGAAGCCGGGGAGTGAATTCATCTAAATCCAGTCACCATAAACTCTTCTCCACAAAGACAACATCAACAAATCATAGATTTAAATCATACTGTTCACGGTGAGGTCTGTAGATAATCCAGAATAGCAGCAACACAGATTCTGCTTTTGAATTATTTCAGTTTATTGGAGAAATCTATTCAATACTGTGAGACCCTCAAAGAGAATTGCATTCAATCCAGCTGGATTGGGGAAGAGGGAGAAATGTCAGAGACAGACACCAGAAACCACAGAAACACTAAAAATGAAGAAATCTGCAGAGGTATGTAACAAATTCAGCAGCCTTTAATGCAGCCCAATCTTAGCTTCCACCTGCTTCATCATAATGTGAAGATTTTTTTCCTCAAACAGTTCTTTAGGCTCTCTGTGAAACTTAGAACAGAGACATACACATTAGACAAGTCTCTCTCTCTGAGATCGCTCTACTTCTTCCTTCTCTGAGCTGCTCTCATGGGGAGGTCAGCGGGGTAACAGAAAAGCAGCCCTGTGTGTTTACACAGAAGAATCTCTGTTCATTTTGGTGTCTGACCCACATCAGCTGCTGGCTCAACTACTAACTGTGTGACTCTGTGACACTTTGCCACACTTCTTCCTGAGAAAATACAGTTAAAGCCAAACACCTGTTCCTTTTTTTGTCTTGATACGGTTCTCTGCTAACCTTGTTTGTGTTTGTGTGTCTTCGTTATTTGCAGTGGAGCGATGCATGAGTGTTATGCAGTCAGGGACACAGATGGTAAAGCTGAAGGCTGGATCCAAAGGGTTGGTAAGGCTCTTCTACCTGGATGAACATCGTTCCTGCATCCGCTGGAAGCCCTCACGCAAGAGTGAGAAGGCCAAGAGTGAGTATGCGTGCATGCACACACACTCCTCTGCATCGATACACAGATTCAAAATAATATACACAAACTATTTTTGCATCTGTCCTTCTGTCCGGCTTTCTATCAAATTATGGTATAATTTCTAAACATCGTGGATACATTTAATGGAGAAAATCTTCTTTATTACAACTTTTTTTCATAGTTTGTCTAAGTTGAAGTAGCACTGTACAAGCCTTCAACCTAAGTGACCATATGGGTGATCTGCCTTGAGTCTGTGCATGCGATTTCAGAGTAAACATCTGTGAGGCTCAGGCACAAAAACAAATAAAACAGAGGACCTTAAAAGACTCCTTCAGACAGATTTTTTTTTGGGCCTCATTTCCACTATGGTCCAAAGATTTGTACTGGATCTTAAATGTCAAGCACACTAATCCCCTGACATATCAAAAAATTGGGTGTTTTTTTAAATGTAGTTTTTACAGGCAACCATGCTATGCTTTAACCTAGTCTATTGGTCAAATGGTTGCTTTTGTAACTCAAGAGTGCAAAATAGTGACTGAAAACAAATGCTGAGAGGAGTTGACCAACCAGAGAAGTTCTGGGAAAGGTTTCTTTGTTGAAAAAAGCTCTTTTGTTACAGTGAGAAATACTCACGATTGAAAGTAGTGTATATTTTTGATTAAAAATCAGAAATGAGCAGAAGTATTTTGTGTTAAATCAAGTGATTTGTGGACCCATCCATCAACCCCAACTCTGTTTGTAGTTTGCCATATGACCAAAGTAGAGTGCAGACATTTTACAGTTGCAGCATGAGATATATCTATTAATAAAAATCAGATAATTTCTCTGTTTCATGTTCTGATTTTTCCCATTAGTTGCTCAAGTCCACCTCAAATTGCTGGCCTGCCCCTTTAGTTGCTGAGGTGATTGTCCTTCTTAATTTTCTATATATGAGGAAAATGTGGACTTTAAAACATTCTTCATTTTACATTATATGACTTTTCAGCTGGTGGAATAAATATGTGGTACTGCTGCATTTTGCGGCAATAGTTTTACAGCTTGTTTTGCAAATTACCACATTTTGTGCAACATCCTCCTTGTTATATCCAAACGACAGCGAGTCGCATTCCCTTGCTCGTCTGAAATTGACGCTGTTGCCATATTTTTCCTTATCTGGTAGTATATAAATACGCATGGTGAACGCAGTGGTTGGGAGGGGTGGATTAATGATGCATTCGCAGTGTGTGGGAGAAAAAAATAAACTCAGTCAATCACATGCAGACAGCTTTATATTGCCTGTGCAATTTATGTTCGGTGGTTACAATAAAGCCATTTTAACCATTGTACGTGGAAAAACTTGTGATACATAGAGTATATTGCTCACCGCTAGCTCCAACAAGACTGTGCTATAAAGTGCTACTATTAAAGTACTGTGTCATACATTACTGTAATATTCTAAGATCGCTGCATCTTACTATAACACACAAATGTTTTTATCTCAGTGAAGTTCTCTTAAAAAATCAGTAGCTGACCAAAATTTGCACAAAGGTACATATTAGGCCCCTCAATGTTCCTATGTATATTATGGATGCAGATATTATGATATCAAAATATTGCCTAGCTACTGCATACCAACAGGCTAAATTGACCTGTTTGTTTTTATACATCTTTAGCACCCTAGGAAAGCATTGTGTCATTTTTATTTCACAACAGTAACATCATGTTTACATACCCAAAACTTGAATTGGCTGTGATATATCATGACATCATTATGCTGCATAGCTGCCTCCTAAAATGGCCTAAAGAGGACCAAAAAATATTGCAGCATTCATTAGATTATTAATATGAATTGCTGAATTTGGAAAAAACAAAAAACAAATCCTAAAATAATGGCATTGGTATTATATATTGTTATTTACACCTGTGTAACTTGTTGGAAAGATTGTGATTTGGTTTAATACAGAAAAAAATAATCTGCTATGGGTTGAAACAAGGCGCTTTTGTTGTTTAGATCTAAACAAATGAGAGTGAGATTACAAACCCCACTCTGCTCTTTACATGCCTAATTGTCTGATCACGCAGATGTTGCACTATTAGACATTGTACTGTTTCTAGTACAATACTCAACAGTTAAAGCTATAAAAAGCTATCAACATAAGATTATTTCTACTTACATAATAATAGCACTAATAATACTTTTATTTATTTATTTATTCTTAGCACATATCATGTTTCAAAGTGCTTGACAGATTGTGCAGCAGTAAACCTTTTTCCTGGAATGTCTGTTGAAGTTTAATAATCTGAGTTTGCCACATTGCTCTGGCTCTGAGAGGATTATCGTTATATGTTTCACGGCCCCCTCAAAGCATCGTTAGCACTTTTTTATTTTATATCAACCCACTGAGGCATACATCTGTCTATGGACCTGTCCTTAAATGTGTACATGGCAGTGTGTGTGTTTGTGTGTGTCTGTGAGTAGACTGTCAACATTAGATAAGCCTCTTAGATACTCTCCATTGACATGATTAAGAGAAACACACAACAGCTGCATGAATATTTCTTTGAAAGTGTGTGTGTGTGTTTCTAAGCAGTATCAAAACAAGGCGGCCATATTGTTACTTTCTGTCATACTGTAGCAGGATTTCAGAGATGAGATAATGTAACAGGAAGTGACATGGTAAGAGTGTGATGGTGGATAATTTTGGAATGGATCATAACAAAATTGATTTTAGGATGAGTAGAGAGGCAATTAATTTAATGAAAAACTCATCAATTCTTTAATTAGTCATTTAAATATTATGCTAAAACAAAAACGTTTACTCTTCTGAGTAAGGGGCTTTGTGCGTTGATGAGAGTCATTAACAAAACATTTTATAGACATAAGGAAAAAAGCAGCAACTTGAAGTGATGCATTGAGTGGATTTTAGATTCAGCAAAGGTCATAGTTTACTGCAGGCACTCTCTCTTTCCTCACAAAGGCACAGACTCATAGTTAGCTGGGTTTATACTGAAATCTCATTAGGCTGTGATATTCTGCAGCATATAGGAGCAGCTTATGTTCTTTCTCTGCCTTTATGTATTTCACATAAAAGCAGTGTGTGAAGGAACTGGCATCTTTTTAATCATGGTGATTTTTCAAAAAGCTTTTCATGTTCTTTTCATGTTATCCCTTGTTTTATGTTCTGCTGGCTTTGTGTTTTTGTCATTATGCTTCTGTAGGTTCTTCTGTTTCTTGAAGTTAAAGACAATTAATTTTGTTAATCCATTTTTTTTCAATTTGTCAGCAAATAATGAACTTTAAATTTTCCATCCTGTCTCTTCCAGCCCTCAAGCCCATTCAACCTTATTTAAGAATTCGTCTTTAAAAACTATTCTCTCCTTATTTCTCTTCTCAGCCCCCACCTGATTTTATCATCTTAAAGGGGAGTTCTCCTGTCCTATAGTCACCAAGTGTTTGCTAACTTGAAATAGTGTGATTGTTGGGGTTTTCTCTTTAATAATTTAGGGTCTTTACCTTGGAATAGAAATTGCCTTGAGACAACTGGCTCCATATAAATAAATTTAAACTGAACCAAATGCATATAATTTTTTATTGATTTTTTTTTAAAAAAGTGTTTGGGTGCTGCTTTTGTCATTTTTTCTTTAGATTAAACATCAATATTTTATAGTACACTTTAATTTAGAGCAAATGTGCATTCACGGGATAAATGTCTGTGTCTTAAATGTAAACAGATGGCATAACTCTATCACTTTTCAATATATCTATATCTATATCTATAGATATAGATATAGATATAGATATATATCTATATCTATATCTATATATATATATAGATATTTTTTTTTTTACCAACAATGTTATACCAAAGCTTTAGTTTTTATTACTATAATACCTATTATACCAACTAACTAGCTACTTTTTTTCAAAAGTTTCATATCAGCAGCCTTTCATTTGAGTTGTTATTCAGTATTAACTAGAGAGACAATTATTAATGATACCTAAAAGCTGCCTTTTTAATTTATTATTTTTTTCCTTTCTTTCCATCTTTTCTTTTCACTATCAGTCACCATCGATTCACTGTATAAGGTGACAGAGGGCGGCCAGTCGGACATCTTCCATCGGCATGCGGATGGCACCTTCGACCCTGCCTGCTGTTTCACTGTTTATCATGGAAACCACATGGAGTCCCTTGACCTGGTGACATCAAATGCAGAGGAAGCCAGAACCTGGATAACTGGTCTTCGCTACCTGATGGCCGGAATCAGTGATGAGGACTCTTTGGCTAAACGCCAGCGTACACACGATCAATATCCTTTAAACAAATAGCTACAGAGAAATCATGAACATCGGTTTTCTAGGAAGGAAAAGAGTTTTGTATTCATATTTTTTTAAGTTCAGAAGGAAACATTTAATCCTTTAAAATAAAATTCTTCACCACAATGCAAAGTATAATTGTTTTCCTTAAGAAAATAACTTTGCATTCATGCACGTCGTCAAAAAAATTATTTCTACTATTAAAGCTGGCAATCAGCATATTTTTGCCTAAACTTTTTTCATCCATGTTTGTCAGTGTTTCCTATTAAACAAGTGGAAATGCAAAAAATGATCCTGACAATTTTTATAAACATAGAAACATAAAACCTACGTCTTTTTCCTTAATGTGTTTGTGTCTCACATGGATGAAGCAGACATTTGAAGAGGCCGATAAGAACGGAGATGGCCTGCTAAACATTGACGAAATCTACCAACTTCTTCATAAGCTGAATGTCAATCTGCCACGCAGGAAGGTCAAGCAAATGTTTCAGGTTAGAATATGAAACCATTCCAAATGAATTTATATATTTTTTCTGTGTATAAATATTTAGGTCAACATAAAGGTTTTCCATTTTAGCACATTAGAGGAGCTCAGCTGTTGTAATTATTATGCCTGTGTGTAATTCAAATATATATGTTAGAGATATTTAGTAGTATTTTAGCCCTTATGCATGAGATAATTTTATAGGAAAAGAACATTTTAATGTAAGAACAGTAGTGATAGTGAGGAATGTACCGGCTGCAGACACCAGGAGTGTCAGTCTCATTTTTCTTCATGGGGCAAATACAGCCCAGTTTCATTCTGTCTAAATAAGTTTAAGTACACATTCAACCCAAGAGATGCCCTGAGAAAAATTATTGCAATTTCAACACACCATTTTCAACTTGGTTTTAGTTTCTCTACACTATAAAGCAATGCAGCTGGAGAAAATCGAGGAAACTAATTAGTTGTTCACTGGAATTGCAGAGGCAGAAATAAAGCAATAAATTATATGTGAATTCACAGATAATTTCTATTATTTTTTATTATTATTTACCTTTAATGGACCAGTAATTTTTATATCTTTATAAAAAAGAGACTGTAAATACAGTTAAACATTCACATTGTATGCCCTCCTCATCTGAAATTTCCACATTTTTCAAAGCCATTCTGTGGGCAGGATTGGACCCTCTTGTAGCCCCCCTGCCACAGACTGTATATACCGCAGGCTTTTCTAATGTTAATTATTGTGTACTTTAGGAACGTACAGCATTAAAAATAAAGCTCTTACTTTTAAGTACCACAAAAACAAACATAAATGACACATGGTACTCCCTCCCCAACAAATGTATCCAGCCACAAAGACATCAGAAGTAATTACAACAATCTGACAATTTGTTAATTAACTGGGCCGATTAATTAATTCTTGCATCCCATCATCAAAAAAATAAAACTCAACTGCTTGATTGCCTGTGTAGGTGTCCTGGCACAATAGGCAACTAGGGCCACAACTGTCAAGTTGCTCAGGTATGACTACATCAGAGAAGTGTTGTTGTTCTCTCAATTTAACAAAAACAAAAACTCAGCTAAACCATACTTAATGAAATCATTGGTGGGCCTATTGCTCAGATGTAGAGGCTGAGAAATGGTTTCAGTGCCTTTAAGCTTTTAAATCGCTCTTCATGAGAACATGTTGTGTGGTAAATCCCTATTTAAGCCAAGAATTACATCATTTTTTAAAATAAATCTAATTTGCTGATATGAAAAATCTGAACAGTATTAACCCCTTTAAGCCTCCTCTTCTCCAGTCTTTCATTAGTTCACAGATGATACAGTGAATCTCAGAATGTTTCATCCTCTCACAATGGAATAAATTGAAAGTGTTCAGTCTCTGCATTTAGATTAGAAAGAAAATTTCCTCAATATATCTTTTTCCAGTGACGCACCAGGAGACATCATCACCTGAACAGCTTTTGGTGCTTAAAATATCCAGAGTCTGTCTGTTTTCTGTCCATGTATTCCAAGTCAATCACAGTGATTTCTCCTTTTCGTTGTGTGTAGATTCTGTCTATGATCGAGTTCCCAATGCTCACAGTGAACTCATTATGGGATTGCGATGGAGGCATTAGCTAGTATTATTAGATTTAGTGTCGAATGGGCCTCCGTGAGATCCAGGTAATATGAGATGTTGGATCCCACCGAGCCGGTGGAGCGTGGTGGCAGGATAGAATGAGGAGCGAGCCCAGCTGTGTATGTCCCCTGGAAACATCTAGTGAGATATGAGTTTCAGAAGAAAAAAAAAGAGAAAGTGGTAATGTGTTTATATATAGAAAAAATGCTGGTCCATGGTGTCTGCTTGGTGCTAGTGTGAACCTGTGCTGTATGAGTGTAAAAGGATGAGACAGTATGCAGCTACCGTGTGCACACCTGCACAGTTTAAGACTATTTGCACGTTGGTAGGATAATAGCTTTTCAGTTATAGGACATGGAATATGCAACTTCTTGCATTATGATCATTTGGATCAAATATCAAGGAACATATAAATTAACAGGTGGGAAGAACTCATGGCACTTTTCATACTGCAGACAAAATGTCACATTGAACTGCAGCTTCACTGGGAAGAACAAGCGCCAACGGTAGATTTATTCAGAACTGAAGAAGATTAACTTAACATGACACAGAGTACAACAACGTTCAATTGTAATAGTTTTAATTGTGAAACAATGAGCAGAATTTCTGTCTCAGCGAAGCCTTGTGCTGATAATCACACTGCAGAGCTTGAGTGTGCATGAAAATAATAGGCTTTCCAAGCTATCGTCATATCGCCAATGACATATCACTCTGTCATCATCACAGGAAGCAGACACAGATGATCAACAGGGCACTCTCACATACGAGGAGTTCTCTGTCTTCTACAAGATGATGTCTCTGAGACGGGACCTGTATCTGCTGATGATGGCATACAGCGATAGGAAGGACCACCTGACAGCTGAAGAACTGGTCAACTTCCTGCACAACGAGCAAAAGGTGCGCCAATCGAATTCTCAGCAAAGGATGTTAAAATCCATCACAGTTTTATAATGAGAAGTCCAGAGTCTCAAAAATCAGCTCTCTTAATTTTAATTTGGCCTCAGAAAAGAGATTCATTATATTCCTATTCACGCTCTCCTTGTTGCTCCAGTGTCTAACTCCCTTTGCCTAAGCTGTCTGCCCAGAGGAATCTGCTCCACTAAGCCAATGTATTGCATCTAAAATTGGTTTGTGTCATGGGAGCACTTGGCTTGTTTTATATGACTATTCTATGCTCTTTTTCTTTCTTCTCAAGGTTTTCTTTTTTCTTACAGAGTTTTTACTTCTTACATTTCAGTGGTGTAATTTTTCATCACGCCCCATTTTTTGTTCCCACCCTAATATACTCAGGTTAATATGTTTCTAAAATTGAGCTGCTGAATTTAGTACAAAAATGGGAAGTAACACTGACTACTTTGACCTTCTAGACTTAAATGAAACTGTGTATTTACTGCCTTTCAAATGCTGCAAATATAGGTCTTTTCACATTTTCTGTTACTTTTTTTCTGTATAGATGACCAATGTGACTCCAGAGTATGTTGCAGAAATCATTGACAAGTTTGAAGTGTCAGAAGAAAATAAACAACAATGCGTTATGGGGATTGAAGGTAACTTTAACTTCTTTATCCTCCCTTTCAGAGTTTTCTATTTGCATTTCTAAATCTTGGACGTTGTCAGCCTCTCTCTTTCCTTCCCTGTGTTTGTCATGGCACATCATCACTTTGCAACACCAATGCTTATACTTTTATTTGCAATTAGTTTTCATACTCTTAAGATCAAGACCAGCTATTGATAGAGTTGATGCCATTTTGGTTATTTGGAGGTAACAAAGGGGCCAGTTAAAAAAAAAAAATTAATTATGAAACATTATATTACCCTTTGTATGTCTCCAGGTTAAAATTCATAAAAATATTTGACATTCATAAACAACTTTTCTTAATATTAGCTGTAAATTCCAATCCTCATAATGGAAATTCTATAAACTGCTAGCAAGAAATGATGGGAACTATAAAAGGAGGACCGTGAATGGTTCTGATTTTATCTCTGAGTGTCATTTTAAGTATCATCCCATGTACTCAAAGGGTGACCTTAAAGGAGGAGAAGGCGTGAGGATGGATGAGGACAGCCAAAGTGTGAAAATTGGCAAATCAGAATGTGGGTGGTGGAAAAGAGAAAAGTCAGTGAGGCCAGAGTAGATGAGGGGTGGGAGGACAAGGGGGTAAGGCTAATCTTGTCGTCTGAGGCATGAAGTCCGCCATTGTCTGTATGTCTGGCCAACCAGATCGGTATTACCGTGTTGCAGCTCTGAATCATAGGTGTCCAAACAGAAGTCACAGGATGTACATGTTTTTCTATGGCATGAAGAAAAAGATGTGCTGTACAGTTTTTGGTCTCTTAACAACTGTGTTTCCAACAGATGTTAATATTCATGCCTCCAAGTGTGTTGTTACAATCTAAACTTAATCTCAATATCCCATGGTCAGGCACATGTGATCAATCACCAAATTTATGCTACATTTTTTTAATCTCTTTCTTATTTTAATTCCCCTCCTCAGTCTGCTTCCCCACATTAACTCTCTGCTTCTCCTTTCTTCCTTCCTTTCTTTTCCTTATTTTCGCTTGCTCTTGGTATTCCTGTCTCATTTCTTTGCATTCTCGCTGGATGAAAGGAAACTTTCTTCCTTCTTACTCCCCTTCATGCTGGACCACCCCCCCAAAAGTTAACAATGTGAAGTATATCTAACAGTGTGGCTTGAAACCACATCGCTGTGGTTTTTAGAGTTATTTGTGATCCATTTGTAGTTTTGTAGAGACTGACTTGGTGATCAAGAGATGTGGGTAGAAGTTCTGAAATAATCCCATGGATTGTTATTCAAAAAAAGAAAAAAACATTTTACTAGTTTAGGAAAAAGAAAGATATATATAAAAAGGGGGGTTAGTCTATTTCACACAAAAGCTGTAAAACATAACTGAAACTAAGGTTTCAGTATGGATGTTTATTTTTCCCCTGTAATTTCTTTTGTTAATTAAAATTCATATTTTTCTTTCAGGTTTCACAAATTTCATGCGCTGTCCAACGTGTGACATTTTCAACCCATTGCACCATGAGGTAAATCAAGACATGGACCAGCCTCTGTGTAACTACTTCATCGCCTCCTCTCATAACACCTACTTGACTGGAGATCAGCTCCTCTCCCACTCCAAGACTGACATGTATGCCTGGGTGCTGCAGTCTGGTTGCCGCTGTGTAGAAGGTAAAGATATAGCTCTATTTAAATGTGTGATCTGACCCATTGCACGGAAGACATTAAGCATGTAGGAAAAAGTGAAAAAAAGGAAGGTAAAAATGTTCAAATGGATGATAGATGACTTCCATTACACTACATCACTGGGTCTACTGCTTAATGGTTCATGCTGTAGAACAGTACCCTCATTAATGTAACTAGTAACACCTGAGCCTTTCATATTGTAACTAATCAGTATGTCTGCAGTGAAAATGTAGTACCGTAATTAGACAAAAATGTTTGGTGGCTCATAATAGTAAAAAATGATCTTGATTTCAGCATGTACTAAATTATGTTGTTTGTGTGTGTTTTTTCTCACTGCATGGATCCTTTTGGGGACAAAAGAGCTTCACCTCAACATAAAACACAATCTTACAACCTGTAATATCCCAACTGGTCATAACATTTAAAAACATGCAAAAGAGCTGTGAAATCAAAGGTTATTCAAATACATTTTCTGTTTCCCATATGGAAAGTTGAACAGTGATAACAGACTAAAAACTCACAGCAGTAGCATTGTGTTGCTGTATTTTCTTCCGAGGAGAGAACTGTATATAAATAGTTTCAGTATTTATGAATCATTGCTCCTTCTTCTCCTACAGTGGACTGTTGGGATGGTCCCGAAGGAGAGCCGATGGTCCAGCATGGCTACACTCTGACCTCAAAGATCCCATTCAAGTCTGTCATAGAGACCATCAATAAATATGCCTTCATAAATAACCAGTGAGTCAAAACTTCTCTGTGTTTATGTGTGTGTGTTTTTTAATGTGTGTGTCTGGAGGAGAGAGACAGAGTGTTTGTGAATGTTTAATGGATACTAGACACTTCCATTATCCTATTATTAGTGATGGGATTTCCGGCTCTTTTTAGAGAACCGGCTCTTTTGATTCGGCTCACTAAAAAGAGCCGACTCCTTCGGCTCCGAACCGGCTCTTCAGGTTGTTTTGTTGCTTTCACTAATTTATTATTAACAATAATATAAAATTATGCACAAAAGGAATTAGTAATGTAAAAAAAGTGGTTTTATTTATATATGTTTATATATAAATATATGCAGTGGCCCCTAGAGACAAAGCACGTACAAACTCCAAAACACATTTCTAGCATGAACTGAACTTCCAAAACAGAGCTACTAGATCACTTAAATTACACAATTGAAAGCATATGTGTACGTTTGTGTATTTATACACAAGCACTCCTATATATTCAAATAATTTAAAAAAAAAGTTCATTTACCTGTTACTACCACACACCAAATCCGGTCGTTGGTACTTGCTGGCTTGTGTAGCCACTAGGTAACAAAAGCTCAACACTGCGCCCAGCATCCTGGAGCACTTCTGTTGTCTTTTGTACGTGTTTTGAGTTTTTATGTGCTTCAGAGTTTGTACGTGTTTTGGAGTTTGTACGTGCTTTGTCTCTAGGGGCCACCGTAAATATACTTTTATTTATTCACGCCACATAAAATGTAATAAATAAATCATATAATACAAAAACCAACTATTCACATTTCAACTTTTAACTATTTAAAATTTTCAGCTTTTTCCTTTTACAAACTTAAAGTGAAACAACACAAAACACTGCAAACCACAACACAATTAAATATAAATTAAAATATGAAAACAAAAAGAACATGTATATTCTCTGTCATATAGGCCTGCACGAATAAACTTTCTGAATCCTTTATCATCCGCAACTGAAAATAGTTGTGGATGATCACTATACCTTTCTAATGTGACGTTGTTGTCCCTGGCTCTTTCGCTCTCTTTCCCTCCTGCTCTGTTCCTGTGCTACTGAGTGTAACTACCGCCCCTCCCCCCTCCCCCCAGCGTAAAGCACAAGGCTCGCATGCTGACTGAAGCAGAAACAAAGTGCGAGAGAGGGTGAGAGAAAGAAAAAAAAACCCCACGGCTCGCGATAAGGAGCCGGCTCGCGTTGTTCACGTCAAAGATCCGGCTCTAAGAGCCGTTTTGTTCGTGACCGACACATCACTACCTATTATCCCATTATTTTAGTGGGGGAGAAAACAGCTTTGAATACTAAATGGAAATTATGTTTGGCTTATTTATCCTTCAGTTTACTCACTAACATGATATAAACATAATTTCTGTTTTTCACACTGTTATAACGAAATATTGGTGATTACAATGAAGGTTTCCCCAGAAATGTTTAAATACGAAGTTGCAGAAAGTAGATAATTAGAGAACACTGTGATTCCTGGCACTGAATAGCACCTATTACCCAGCCATCTGTTTAGCAGCACTTCCTCTAGCTCCCCGAGGAGCCACGGTTTGTCTCTGTCAGGTCCAACATTACCCAAACAAAGTGTTGAATGATGCAGCTTCCTGCTGCCACATTGGCTCAATTTGACATCCAGTATTGCAGCTTCTTGTGATGGCAGCGATTGTGTTATAAAACCATTTATCTGTTTCTAATAAAGACGATATTGGAGTACCCTCAGTTTCTGTAAGTAAACAAAAAGTGTGACTACATTTGGCAGCATGTTGAAATGTTTGGTAAAGTTAATTAAAAGTTGTATGCCTGTTCTTTAACTTATTTTCAACTTAACTTTGTTCATTTTTGAGACATTGTTGGCAGAAATATACAGCTATTTTAAGTTTAAAGGGAACAGATTGACGGCATGTCCTATTCAGAGTTTGCCTGTAACTGTCTACTTTAAACCTTTAAAATTCATGATACATGTTCTATAGACCTGTTTAACTACTATGCTACCTAGCTGGATCAAATATTTGTAATAATGGGTCATTATCCGTTTGCATTGTTAAACACCGTCTGATCAGTTTTGCAGCATTTTGCGTACTCTGAGCAAAGAGTATAGCCCCTACACATCAGAACATGTCTGCCCGCCTGAGGTAGATGTATCATTTATTCAATTAGATGTTGGGATGTTGTTTTTCTTAACGATGGAAATAATACCATGATTATCCACTTACGTTTTTTCTGTGGTTTTTCTTATGGTTCTGAGCTGGTCAGTCCATTCGTTTTTCATGAATGTACTAGATTGTTTATTTGGCCACTCCTGAAGTTTTTGCTGCCCTTTGCACTTTGCATTGCATTTTTTTAACCTCTTGCACTACCATCTCTTTAGGCCCCATATTTGAAAATCCCCCCCCCCCCCCAAAAAATAATGTACATAAATGAATTATCTCCAGGATTTTCCTCTAACTGTTAAAACCACCCTGAAATTGTTTAATTTTGTTTTAGTTACTTTTTGAGCTTCTGTAAGTAATTCTTAAACAGGTAATGCCATGGCACTGGGTGATCCAGTGTTTATGTAATTGGACCTGTTTAATTCCGATTCATTTAATATTCTAAGGTTTAGTTTCTGTTTGTTGTTGTATTTTTGCTATGTTTAGTATTTTTTTTTCTCAATTCAGGGGCTGCATCCTTCTGAGGCCGCATTTGAAGGCCAATTACGTCATAGCGACGCAACGAAGGCTGTCCCAATTTGAAGGCTGCTCCAAATGTGGCCGACAGTTATTGTTCGGCTTTTTTTCAGTGTTTTATTTGTTCCTGAGTAAATCCGTTTGGCTGAGATTAAAATCATAGTTTTCACACAGCTAAATAAACATCAAACAGAAGACTGATTAAACAGAAGTGTGAGATGGTCAAGAATTTACTCCAATATCCTGTTATAGTTTACATAGCAAGGAGCAGACGGTTGAGTTTATTAAACTCCACCGAGACAGCGGTGACGCAAATCTGAAGGCTAGACCGTCCCATTTCACAGCCTCGCACTTCCGGCCTTCTTGGTCTTCAGAAGACCAGGCCCACATAGACCGCGAAGGTCAGGTCCTCGGAAGGATGCAGCCCCTGAATTGAGACACAGCTATTGTTTACATGTCCCTCTCTTCTCTCCCCATGCGGGTAGTGGTTCTTTCCATCTGTTTGTCATCCTGTCAGTGGATCAGATTATTTTATGTTTGTGACCATTTACTTGGGTACTTTGCCTTTTGTTCCTGTTAATTGTTTTCTTCTGAGTTTGGTTCTGTGTTGGTGAGTCCTTTTGGGTCCACAACTCTGCCTCTGACACACCTACAACTGCAGTTATGAAAGATAATGGATTTTTATTCATTGTTTGATTCCACTGTGGTGTACAGCAGCAAAACTGAAATAAATAAATGAATAAATAAAAGTGCCTTTATCCAGCAAGCTATGGACCTGTACTGAGTACAAATCAATAGTTTAAGCCATTAATGACCCAAGAAATAAAACAAAGATTTCATGATGATGCGCTCTAGTATAAAATAAATGTTTAGTATTGTCATGTGAAACGTGCCAATTATGAAAAAATTACTGATCCTAATTAACTTAAGTGTTTATAATAATAATGACAGCAAGAACAGACTAATAAAATCAATGTCATGTGCTTTATTGCTCTCTTTTCTCTCCTGTTGCCATTTTCACTTTCTATATTCAGTAAATTTTTTATCATCAGTGCCACCTGTTAATGAGATTAATGGGCCCGAGGCTATAATGAAAGAGAGTGAGTCTCTGCTCTCCCGCATCACATGCGCGCACACACAAACAGGCACAAGCACACATTACGCAGTTCATTGGGCTGCCTCGGTGTTTCACCTGGGAGGAGCTGCTAGATGTTTGAAATGAAATGACTCTCTCTCTGTTGTCTCTTTTTGTCTTTAGCTCTTTGGCAGAGAACTAGTGCCTGCGTCTGTGTCTGTGTGTGCGTGTGCGCGCGTGCTCATGTCCCTGTGTGTGTTGTTCATGCAAGTGTGTGTTTCAAGGATCAGAGGTGGGAGTGAAAGCGAGGCTGTGTCCCCTGAGGGAGAGCTGTCAGTCTGACAAACCTGACATTTGAGCTGTACTGCTGTGTGGCCACAAGTCATTTCACCTTTTCTAAATGAAAACACACACACACACAGCCCACTGACTCGCATACACCATGCCATGCCACAGAGGTGCAGCTGTATTTTTATGATTTACCTCCTCTTTGCTCTGTTGAATTGAGGTGAGAAATGGGAGCACAGTTTGAAATGTGATTTATGATCATGTCAGCAGATCCATCTCACTTCAGTCCATTGATTTCGTTTAAGGCACATTTTGAGAGTGTGGACAGCGTTTATGTAACTTAAAGAAAGCTGAGTATGTGTCTTGTTCTTTTTTTTAAAGGTATCCAGTGATTCTCTCCATAGAGAACCACTGTAGCATCCAGCAGCAAAAGAAGATTGCACAGTACCTGCGAGAAATCTTTGCAGACAAACTGGACATAGGAGATGTACTGAGTGGAGACTGCAAAACATTACCCAGTCCTCACAGCCTGCAAGGCAAGATACTCATCAAAGTAAGAATAAGTCTAAAGTGGTTAGACGAATGGAAGATGGACTGACAGTGCATGCTTTAAATGAATGAATGTCTTACTGAATTCAAATATGACGTGTCAGTTAGTACACTTGTGAATAAATGCAACTGCATCAGCTCTCCTCTCACTTCAGTGAACAAAGTAGTGTGCTGAGCATATGCCAATTTTACTTCATGTGCACGAGTTCAGAAGGTACTGCAAGGCCACTAACTATTTCCAATAAACAGATGAAGTGAAGGAAGAGGAGCAGGGAGTGGGAAAGGGTGTGGAAGTGGTGCAAAACTAGGTCAATGTATTAATCATAGGCAAGAAAGAGAGAAGAACGAGACGCTAGTATAAGATGAGTGAGGCTTTAAGTTTTGTTATCTGCAAACACAAAAGTCTGCAGAACTGCTGAGCTCCAGTTTAATGATTAAATTATTTTAGTTTTCGAGGCAAAATTGATTCAGAGGATCAAATCTTCTTCAGGGTGCTGGATCAAAATATAGCCTTAAAACTTTTGAAGAGAATAAATTATTTAATTGCAGCCCAACCTTGTGCCGTCTTTATGCTTTTTCTGAGATGTTGGTACAATTTTGCCTTGCACTTTATTTTTTTTGTGCTTGGATGTGTGAATATTTTTTAAAATAACCATGACAACTAATTGTAACTAGCAATGTTGAATTGAAAAATATTTTATAATACAACCTACCACATACAACGTCACAACAAATCTTTGAAATATCAAAGTTTATCATCCTTATTTATTTATTTGTATTTAGCAAATTGAAAACAAAGAAAGCCCAGTTTCTTGTAATTATTCAAGAAACTCAATATATTGCAATTTTCCTCAAATGACAGATCATAATATAAAATTTTTAATTTTTAATACATTTTTTCATGAACTTAAAATTAAGTTATCTGAGGCTTGTGACATTGCACTTTGTCCTGCTGTAAGCAGCCTGTCAGCAGATAGTAAACTGGGGTCATAAAGGGATGGACATGGCCACCAACAATAGTCGGGTAGGCTGGGTGTTGGTACTTAGGGGCCCAAAGTGTGCCAAGAAAATGTTCCTCACACCATTCTATCACCAGCAGCCTGAACCATTGATACAATGCAGCATTAATCCATGCTTTTATGATATTTACACCGATTTACATTTCTGATCCTGCCATGTGAATACTCCAAGAGAAATCTAGACCTGTCGGACTATATTATTATTATTATTTTTTTAGTCCAGTTAGGTGAGCCTGTGTAATGTTTCCTGTTCTCAGCTGACAGGAGTGTCATCTGGTGTGATTTTCTGCTGCTGTAGCCCATCTGTTTCAAGTTTGACATATCATGCATTCATCCAAAAAAGTTGTTATATGAGTTACTGGTGACTTCTTTTCCACTCATATCAATCTGGTCAGTCCCTCTGACTTAAGACATCCACAAGGCTTTTTTTTAAACCAGAAAACTGCATATTTTCTGTGTTTCAGACCATACTCTGTAAACTCTAGAAATAATTTTATTGGAAATTCCAGACCAGCCCATTTGGCACCAACCAGCAGGTCAAAGTGCACCTTTCTTCCACATTGCAATGCTTGGTTTTAGCTTTAGCAGATGTGCAAATGCCATGTGCATATACTTAAATCTATCCATGCATTACTATTGGCTGGTGAGATATTTGAAGTTGACAGATGTACATAAAAGAGTGCCTGGTTAGTGTACACAAATGTTTCCTTTAGGGTAATTTTAATAGTTTTTAATTTGGCATGTGACTGTTGTAGTTTGCATCTTAACAGCAGCCAAAGTAGGCTTCTTACCATAGTATGCTTCATGATAATTTTGTATTATGTCATTTAAACATGATTGTTTTGAAGTTTCTTTTAAGCTTGTTCACAGTACACCTCAATGTGAACAAGCAATAACAAAATATACTTACCAAATTTTTTTGAACACACAAAATCTTTTGTGTATTACTAAACTGGTGTACTTCCACAGCAATCAGATATATTCTTCAGTCGATGTAATCATATAGATAAAAGCAACAATTTAGAGTGACCTTACAATGGATGTTGCACTTGCAAGTTTATCTAAGAACATTACCATGTCTATCCTCACAAGCTTATCTGTTTAGAGCAATAGCCTCTCCCAAGATGCAGGAAAAGTGTCCAGCAAAAATGATCTAAAAATTGTGGTTGATCTAAAAAGACCTGAGACCCAAGATCCTTATCCACCAGTGCAGTAGGAGTTGCCCAGAGACCCCAAGAGAGAGTACAACAAAAGCTTTCACCATTTGTTGGATTTTTTTAAATATATATAAGAATGAGATATAGTGCAGCTTATCTGTAATGTTGAAGAAGGTCTGCATTGTTCTCTGTGAAAAGAAAACCTGGATCTGTCTTATATGGTCAGATGTCTGCAAAGTTAAAGAGCATTATTGATTTTCTATAAAGGCCCTTTGCTCCCCCATCTTTTTTGTCCCTCTGTTTGAGAGGCTTTCACCTTTCTCAATAAACCAGAGGAGCAAGAGCAGAAGAGGCCAGACAGTCACAAGACAATGAAGAAAACTGGCGTAAAGATTTTTGACAGTCACAGATAGATAGAAGGAAAGGGGATGTATTACTTGCTGAAGTGAGGGCGGTGATGTACTGCAGTAAGCATAGAGTATGCCATTGATAGTAGAAGAAGACGCTTAGAAAATTTTAACTCCCACTCACACCTCCAGAGTGGCTTACTAATGGGCTTCCACTGTGTGCTGAAAGGAGTGCTCGGAAAGCTTCTCAGAGACTCTGCAGATGACTGTTTAGAATGTATGTGATTGCACATATGTGTGTCTTTTGTTGTTTTCTGTGCTTATATCCTTTAATTTTTTCCTGCTGAATCTAGTAAAGCATCTTCAAAAATTAGGAGGATGCTCATTATCTGCCTGTATATATTCTGGAGTCAGAGATATTGAATTGTGCTGTGTTATTCTTGGACTATCTTAGAAGTCCAAGCAGAGTGGGTGTTCATGTGTATAAAAGGGATGAGCGATGCATTTAAGACATATGCATGGGTCAAATGTCTATCCTCTCATGTCTTGGTCTGTGTTTTTTTTCCCATGCAGGGAAAACGCCTGCCTGCCTATCTGTCTGCGGATGCTGAAGAAGGGGAGGTGTCCGATGATGACAGCGCTGATGAAATTGAGGACGACTTCAAGCTCAAGAGCAGTAATGTAAGAGAGAGGAATAAATCTATGAATGATGATGTGCACACACCGAAGCATGAACCCTCAAATTATCATGTCCAAATAGACAAGTTTTTTTGCATTACTTGAAACCTTCTTGCTTGTTTTCAGTTAGATCCTGTCATAATTTCTTGACTTTTTTTGTATCTATGCACTTAATATATACATCATTATGTTGGTAACAGTATTATAATATGATGATAATATGATTATGAGACTGTTATAATATGATGCAAACTGCATATTTCAGTTCCACATTAATAAGAAAAATTAAATAATGTAATATTACTCAGGTAAAACCACTGTCGATACAAGATATTACTTGGATTTCAGTTGAATTTTACTTTGGTAATTAACTTGTCATTTCCATGTTATTGCAGTCTCATTTCTACGTTGTTATCACACTGTTACCATATTATTACTGAGCTGCGTGTAGGAAATGTCTCCAGATAAGTTTCTAAGCCACACTTGTTTGTACCATGAAAATCAAATAACCAGGTCAAGTAACATTGATTAATTAGCGATGAACTTAAATTATGTCAAAACATGATGTTGATAAATTATTTATCTTAATTCAAAATGAATAACAAAAAATAATAACAAAAACAACAGCCTGTCAAAAAGCAAACAGGCAAGCAAACAAAAAACAAACAAACAGTTTGCAGTGAATTAATCCCAACCGCCACGTACAGGCACCATAAACAGAGGTTAGATAATGAGATCTAAATGGTATTGTTGTTCTAGAGGTAATGACTTCAATAATTTTTGCTTGCAAAGTTTTAATGATCGTCATTGTTGTAATGTTTTGGAATAACCGGTGCTTAATCAAGCAGGCGTAGATTCAAGTCAAAAGTAAACAGAAAAAAAAAATACTTTAAATGCACTTAGTACTCAGCCTGCTAGAAAATATGTCCAAGAATGCCATTAATGCCAGCTTATGATAACTGCTCTTTAGTTTTCCCTGAGCTATTTTCATAGCTATTCTTAATCATCATCATATTGTGATACAATAGTGCCATGGTCCTCCTTACAATGCTTAAAAGAGGACAAGACTCTTCCAGATGGTATAGTTGTGTAACCAAATATGGCATCATTATTCCACATTTAGCTGAGAGGCACGAGGCTGCAGATGCCACTTCAGATGATCATTGCCAATTTAAAACGGGAGATGGCAGGTTTCCACTGATGGGAGGTTTTGTATTGAGCTCATAAAACCAGTTTGCTTTCACAGCAGTCACAGCTGAACATTACAATAATAGTGTGGTGTAAGTTTTGTACAGTAATGATGCATCGGATTTGTAAAAAGGTGACTTGCATGGTCTTGATTACTCAGACTGTTTGTAAATATTTATTTTTATTGTCATTTTGAATGGAATGATGCACATACTGAGCTCCAGATATAATTCACTGAGAAAATTACTCATTCACATTCAGCCATTCATTCAGCAGGTGTACAGTTTTATACAAGATGGAGATGTTTATTCATTATCATTATCGCTTATACACTTCTGACCTGTGGAAAGGAAATCGATACTCCTCAGATATACACAAGATTATATGTGATTATATGCAGTTATCATCTTCTACTTCTATTTCTTGCAAATATATGGCACTCTGTATACAGGTTTGATTTATAGCAGTTTGGTGTTGCAATTTCAGGTGCTTTGCATTAGCGATAAGGTGTGCTCCTGCTTCAAAAAGGCATTACTCTACACCACACTGAAAGCGTTTTCCTTTTGTCTCTTCTTTCACCTAGGGCAATAGTCACCACCAGGTGGTGGAGTCTCACATCAGAAAGAAACTGGACTCTCTTTTAAAGGAGTCTCGGATCGGAGACAAGGAAGACACTGACAGCTTCAGCATCAGAGCTTTGCTCCGAGCCACACACCAGGGTCTTCAGAAGAATCTGCGGCAGGTAAAGTTCAAGGCGATGTGTGGGGATGAGTATGGAGGAGAGTTATACTTGTTAACAGATGAAGAGAAGAAATCAAGGGGATACAACTAGGCCATGGGATTAGTCATGGAGGGGGATGGAGAAAATAAAGAGGCAGACTAGTTACTGCACCAAACACACTAACCAAATACATGAAAACACAGAGACACACACATCTGTCTGAAGGATCTTATGTTTCCACCCACGTAATCCAAATTCATCCAAAGGCTGTCAAAACAGACTGAAAGTGATGAGAAACTAAATGTCTGCAGTGTTACTTAATATTTAATTTCCCTGCTTGCCTCTCGTGCTATTTTTAGAAGCTTCAGTTTCCTGACAGTCATTTTAATGTAGTGGGTGTTGTGCATCGGGGTTTCCTATTCATTTTATTCTACTCATGGTTGGCTGGTGATACCCTTCACCTCATTTTGTCACCACACATTTTTACTTATTTATTTCTAGGTGTTACTTACTGTACTTTTTTTTTCTTTTTTCCCACCCACTTATCAGTTGTATTGTGCTGTACTGGCTAATGCCTTTTATATGCATCTCTTGAGATTTAGGGTTTAAGTGACTCACTTGGGTGCTAATGTGACTGTTATAAGATTCACACCAAATGATTCTCATGCACAAATCTAAAAAAGTGCACGTGAACAGAAATATGAAAGCCTCTGAATGCATTTTTTTTTAAAATATATATTTTAGAGCTCCAGAGGGGTTCTGAAGAAATCCCAAAGCAGATCGTTCATCACGACACTCAAACAGAAGGTAAGAAGCATAGAAAAGGAGGTGGCTTTATGTGCTTGTTTCTTATTCTGTTTATCTGGGGTCCCAAAATGTAATTCATCTTTGTTCAGCTTCAGGTTAGGTTGTAATCAGTTATTTTACTTCTTAGAATATTAAACCACTTTCGAATGATCTTTTTTGGGAGGGGAAACTAATATTCAGCAGGATGAGATTTTGTTTTATTTGAATGGCAGACCAAACTTGCCCCAAGAAATCAATGCTGTCTTTGTGCATGAAGGAAAAATGTGCAAGCCTGCACTAAACGGCTGAAATCAATGAGTCTCTTGTCAGAACAGCCAGCCTGACTGAATTCACCCAGGGTGGTGATTTAACATGCTCCATCAGCTCAACAGCAGAGCTGCAGTTTGTTGTATTTATACTGTGTTTTTGAACCCTCAAATTATCATGTCCAAATAGACATGTTCTTTTGCATTACTTGAAACCTTCTTGCTTGTTTTCAGTTAGATCCTGTCATAATTTCTTGACTTTTTTTTGTATCTATGCACTTAATATATACATTAAACAATCTGTATCACAAATAGAAATATTGGAGTTGTCTTTCAATGAGTAAAATGAAAGGTGTTCTTGGTTGACTGATTACACTTCCAGTGTGCTTGATCATCTTATTTTCATGTTATTGTCTTTCCCTGTCACTGATGGTTTGCACTTTTTTAACAGCATGCATAATAACACAACATGCTCTTATACGATCCATAATAATGACTATTATTAACACGTTCAGACAATGTTTTGACTGACACAAATATAAAGAAAACAAAATTGTAAAGCTAAAATTGGCTGCTTTTAAGAATAGCTTTTTTTTACAATTGTTTTTCCATCAAAACACTAGTGACAATATTTAGAAATGTAAATAAATGGCATCTACTCTAACTTCCTTGAAAAATATAAAATTCAAAAAATGCATTTACTTATATTCTCAATGGAAATAATTGGAAGTCGTAGCATTTTCTTAAAAAATAACAGCTGTGGAATAATAATGGTGGTTAATAGGGTGGAAACAAGAAGGTAATAAGATGAAAATAGCAAGTTATTATCACTTGATTACCAAAATAATTTCATATTATTAAATAGGTATTATCTTGTACCAACAATATTTGCACCACCGTAATATTACCCATAATATGGAAACCAATATATGCTTATAGGCAAAACCAGTTAGCAACAGAATATCATTATGTTGGTAACAGTATTATAGCTTCAGTTTCCTGACAGTCATTTTAATGTAGTGGGTGTTGTGCATCGGGGTTTCCTATTCATTTTATTCTACTCATGGTTGGCTGGTGATACCCTTCACCTCATTTTGTCACCACACTTTTTTACTTATTTATTTCTAGGTGTTACTTACTGTACTTTTTTTTTCTTTTTTCCCACCCACTTATCAGTTGTATTGTGCTGTACTGGCTAATGTCTTTTATATGCATCTCTTGAGATTTAGGGTTTAAGTGACTCACTTGGGTGCTAATGTGACTGTTATAAGATTCACACCAAATGATTCTCATGCACAAATCTAAAAAAGTGCACGTGAGCAGAAATATGAAAGCCTCTGAATGCATTTTTTGCACGAAACAAACTAGATATAGAATGTTAACTAGTCAGATTTTACTGTAGATATTGTAACTGTCATGTATGGCTGGAGCAGTCAGGAAATGGACCCAAATGCAGACACTTGTGCACGGAAAATAAACTTAGAACGACAGCTTTTCTTCTTGCTAGAGGAACATCCTTCATAACATAAATTTACAGAAAAACAAACCAAAACCCTGAGAATAAAACTAAGAACAAAACACAGGGCAACTAAAAACATGGAGAGACTCACAGTACGTGAGGAAGTATGACATGCCAAACGGCAAAGGAAAACACAGGGCTTAAATACATGCGGGAGTAACGAGGGAATAGGAAACGGGAGGGAAACACAGCTGGGACTAAATAGATATAAAAAGACAAGGACACAGGACAAGGACTATCAAAATAAAACAGGAAACACAGGACAGTTGAGGACAGTGCAGACTTCACAAGGGGACATGGTTGACAGGGAAGACAGATCTAAACATAGATACAGAACTAAACCTAAGAACCAGGAATCCAAAAGACACAGACTTGATACTGAGGAGACACAGGGAACATGGAACACGGAGCACAGAACAGTAACCAAGAGACTAGAACCTAAGTAGCAATGAAATCAAAGACTATATAATAATACAAAATATAAAACACTGGGTCACCGACTGTGTGGATCTTCTTATATTCTCTGTGCTACGCCAAGCCTGACTGTGTTATTGCTGCGTTGTATTCACTGTATATAAGAAAAAGACCAGCTCTTCTTCTAGGCAAGAGCTAGTGTTACACAACCTTAACACTAAATTTATACCAGCTCATCAAATAATTACAATATTGCAATGCATTTTAGGAACAACCCTGAAAATGAACATAATTGTTTATGAACACTTCTTTAAAATAGTTTGGAAAAAAAGCCACACAACTTTAAAGCCTTCTTGAAGGTAGTGCTTACCTCAAAGCTGTTATGTTAGACTACATATGTTTTTATTAAGCAGAGCTTTAATTTGGTGCAACCTTGCCACACTGTTTGCTCTATTTCATCATCAGAGACAGCTCTCTAACTGATAAGCATCACTTACAAGAAGTGAAACAGAAGCAACTGCTGCTTTCTTTTAGTTGAAAGCTCCTTTTGAAGTCATTTATAGCAAATGCTAATGTAAATGACACTTTATGACACATTAAAAAAAACAAACCCCAGAATTTTTAACTCTGGCACTAGAGGAATGGTTAAGCTTAGTTTCTGACATGTTAAATTCTACATAAAGAGAACGGTCCCTGCACACACCATAAACTAGTGATGCAAAGTTTTATGAGTAATCACCTTTATCCTTCGATTAAAGATTTCCATCTTGATGAGAGTAGTCTCATCCATTGAGCACAAGAGGTCATTGAATATTTTAATGAGTATGGAAATTATGTGAATCTAAGTTACGGCCTTTAAACTCGTCATCTCCTTGAACAGTGCTTTTTACCACCATCATCGAAACATTAAATCAACAAGTATGCTTTGGAAAAAAACGGTACTTCCAGCTAACGGTAGCTTAGGAAACTCATAGAATCCATGTTTTTGTGATGGTCTATGCCACTATGTTAGTTTTTTCTTTGTCACATACCTTTGAATTATAATTGTAGATATAAAGCATACTAATATGCATATACAAATTTTAATTTTCTTTATGGTAAATTTCTCCTATAGAGTGTGGCCGACTGTAAAAAAAATCTAGTGAAACTGATTACAATGCTTCTCAGTTCTTCAGCATGATTTCAATTTACCATGCATTTAACGCAAGTTTGTGTCAGTTTTAAGAGGGTGGTGGTTTTTGAAAAGATTCCCTAAACATTTCCACATTCCTCAGTTTGGTTATTTCTCTCTTTGAATTTCTCTCTCTCTAGCCATTCGCTTCCTTTTACCTTCCTCATTTTCCTCTACTGCCCACACACATCTACTCTTCATTCTTTTATGCCTCCCTCTTTGCATTTTGTGCACCCTCCCACGTGTGTGTATATATCTGTTCACACATGGGTGCAAGTAATCTGCTGGTAGGCAGCCTTAACCCTGTAATTACTCTTAGAACAGACTAGCTAAACGCACATCAAAACTAAGAAAACAGAAAACAATTTATTCAAAAAAAGTCTCGCAGTGATTGAGTATGCTATGTATGACACATCCACTGGCATGCACAATCACACACTCAAACATACTGCAACAGCCACAGTGAAACGGACTTGCTGAAAAAACACTAGTGACAACTCGTAGGCATAAAGAACGTGTGCTGTGAGAATGTAGGTGGCTTTATGGATATTAGATATGTTTTTGTTTATACTTTTTATTTAGAGGGCAAACCTTTACAGTAGTGTAATTGTGTGTTTGTTTACATATCTCTGTCTCTTCACTATCCAGAGGCACTCCAAATCCAGGCTGACATGCCAAAGCATGGACAAGGAAGAAGATGGTCAGGAGAGGTCTGGGAGGGAGGCTGGAGGACAGTTCAACAGGTGACCTTTGAACCACTTCATCACAATACTGACAATCTCTGACAGCTGAGAGGTTGGATACTTGCTGACTGCTGGGAGCATGAAACAATCCAGGTCACTGGTAGTGCCATGCAAACACTGAAGCTTCTCCAAACAAATATTGTATGTTTGCTGGAGAAGACTTTGTTTTTGTGGAGAAAAGATTATGTAGAAAGTTTAAGGAGTCAAATCTGGAGCTACCACCAGCATCAAAGATTTTTTGGGTGACTGTATTTAACAGTCACCCTTTTCCACTTTTCTCAAATTTATCTGTAATGTTGAGCCTGCATTTTACTGACTTCCTACAAAAGCCCAATAATACCAAAGGTCTAGGATGCATGAAACTGGCGCCATAACAGAATGCATCACATAATAATAATAATAATAATAATAATAAACCATCCCACAGCTCATATGCTTATTAACTTGTAGTCAAAGATGTATATTTTATTCAAAACCATAATTATAAACTTTGATCATTTATTTAGCAAAATTGTTGATGCCACATTATTTGTCAGAAGTAAAACTCAAAATATTCAAAATACTTTTCCTGACCTTTCTCTAATTCCAGTATTGCTAGGTTTTTTGCCTTCACTTATATCATATCAATATTTTGCATATTTTTCACACCATGTTACCTGTCACTAATGAGTGGTCTTACAATTCTTGTTTTCATCTGCAGTAATAAGTGGTAATTATTACTGCTATATCATTATTGAGAAATAAATGATGCAGGATTCTAATGTTTTACTTTCATTTCTGCAGTCCCCCATCTATCCTCTCAACTCATTATGTACTAAAAATAACAGAGGAAGGGGTGTTAAAATGACATAATTCAGTGTTATTGTTGCCACTAATTTGGTCTGTATTTTATTTAGAA
The DNA here is from genome assembly GCF_964374335.1 of Astatotilapia calliptera. Taxonomy (NCBI): domain Eukaryota; kingdom Metazoa; phylum Chordata; class Actinopteri; order Cichliformes; family Cichlidae; genus Astatotilapia; species Astatotilapia calliptera. Next base: position 13,877,650 of record NC_137435.1, read on the forward strand.
TCTGAAAGGAATCATACCAAAGTAAATTGTAGTATTTCCATTTTCATCCTCAGTTTGAATATAGTCCACTTCTTTTTCAGTTTTATGTCCATGTTGGTCTTGTTTCCCCCCCATTTCTATTTGAGTCAACACTGGCAAAAAAAATGTGGAAATCCAGCTTTGTTTTCCTTGTTCAGCGGCTGTCTGCAACTAAGACCTTTGTCTCTCTTTGTTCTTCCAGTCTCTGTTGCATATTCATATAGGCATGTCCCAGGGAACTGTCACAATACAGATTCCCGCAAGCATGTGTCTGAGTGGCTGACTTTTTTTTAAGACTGCGGGTGCATGACAGTGTAGTTGTTTGTATGTGGGAATCTGAGTGAGTCTTCTGCACTGCATATCCTCTGGTCCCTATTAAGTTTTTTGCATTTGATGCTCTTTTCCTGTGGTTTCCAAGTTGCCTCCAGTGGACAATCTTCTATCCTGCAATGCTTTTCTCATATAAATACTTTAATGGATGGATGAATGTTCAAGTCTTAACTATCCTTTTTATTCCATCTGCCTCGATGATCTCACTTTGTCATCTCTGTCCTCTTTTTAAAATCGTTCATCTGACTGTTTCAGGTGTTTAAGAAAGAGGAAGACGATGAAACTGAGCAGAGATCTGTCAAATCTTGTGGTGTTCACCAACTCTGTTGCCTCACAGGAGTGTCTTAATGAAGGTGAAACACCAGAGCTATGACATATGCACACACAAGCAAAATGCAAGCTTCATATTAAGGGCAACTTCTTATAACAACTCCTCGTTTTTCTTCAGGTACTGCAGGTGACGTTCTGTCTTTCAGTGAGACCAGAGCACAGTCTCTGGTGAATCACAGAACAGAAGAGTTTCTGGCTTTTAACCAGAGGCAGCTGTCTCGAATTTATCCCTCGGCATATCGCATCGACTCTTCCAATTTCAACCCTCAGTTCTACTGGAATGTGGGTTGTCAGTTGGGTAAGATGACAAATTAGAGATCTTATTAGGTTCTAGAAAACTCTGAGAGCTTTAGAAAACACAGCTGTTTAAAAAATGCCATACTCCTAGTTCAACATACTGACTGGAAGGGTGTTTTGTTGATTCTTGGCTGTTTTAATCTAGAACCTAAGTATCCTTGGGCAAGACATTGGGCAAGACCAAGTTGCTCTCTGATGCATGCATTGGAGTGTGAATGTTAGATAAAAGCACTTAGGAAGAAAAAGTATAGACAAAAAGGACACATGGGTGAATCATACATGTTGTATAGAGTGCTTCGAGTACTCAAGTAAAGAAAGAAAGCAAGAAATAGTCTATTTATCTGTCATACATTAACACTGCTTAAAAAATGCATGAACACATACAAATCAGCTTATCGGTGGCCTTCGCTTGATATAATTTGAAATGTAGTTATTTGTGAAGAGATAGGAATCTTTCTTGATCTAAAACAGTTAATTTCTTTTAAGCAAAACAAAAACAGTTCCATCTAAAGAACTGTTCCTGTAATTATTTTAAATTTCTATAGTATCATATACTACCATAGAAGACAGAATTCCAATATACTCTGCAATTTCGCTTTTTTAAAGGTGTTTTTCTTAAACTGTTAAACTATTTGTCTATGCAGGCTTTCAGAACCCCATCTTTGCTTTTGAAACACTCACCATCTCTGGAACACTCTCTTTATGTGTTGTTATGTTGCTATTTCAACTGTTTTGAGTTGAAATAGCAACTCAAAACAGTTTATTATTTATTTATTTATTATATTTTATTTTATTTTATTTTATTTTAAACAGCGTAGTCAGTCATTTGTGACCCTGGCCATACATCTTTGAAACATCTTCATCAACCTTTGAAGTCATATATATATATATATATATATAGATAGATAGATAGATAGATAGATAGATAGATAGATAGATAGATAGATAGATAGATAGAGAGATAGAGAGATAGATAGATAGATATCTTTCTATCTATATGTAGATCGATATATATATTTGATGTGTTATTTTTGTACTAAATATAACTAAATATAAGGCTAGACTTACTGTACTGGGAAATTATTGCAGTTTATCTGGATTCATGTTTTGACATTATTAGTGCATAATGTGGACTTAAAAATGCAGACTTGCAGATCGGGTTAGTGAGCAAAAGGCAACATTCATTAGGGGAAGCCAACAGAGCAAATGGCATATGAAAACAGAATCCCAAAATCCAACCAGGGAAACTACTCAGGCGGATAAACAGGACAAACAGACATGTCAAAGACCTAAGGCAAACTGAGGCTTCAATACACACATGAGGTAATCAAGGAGGGTGACTGAAACATATCCATGATAGCAAGAGAGGGAATGTAAAACTAAATACTAGGCACACAAGACCAGAGATGGGCAGTAACACGTTACAAATAACGCGTTACTGTAATCTGATTACTTTTTTCAAGTAACGAGTAAAGTAAGGGATTACTATTGCAAAAACGGTAATTCGATTACCGTTACTTTCCCATAGGAACGCTGCGTTACTGCGTTACTAAAACTGTGATTTTTTAGCCAGAATGTCTCATGACAGTGACGTAAGCGAGTGCGCCGTTTGTGACAACAGCTGTGTGCAGATCAACAATGGATAATATCGAGTGCAGGAGAGAGTATGAGCGTGCAGCGTTTAAAGCGTGGAAGTACTGACCTTATTTTGAGTTTGATTCCATAAAAAGTGACAAAAACATTAGTGTCCGTTGTGCGTGGGAAGAAAACTTCTTTTTACAGTAAAAAAAACCCCTAAACAAGCACCGAGTGTGCAACGATGCAATGGGAAATTCACTCGCGGATTCTTCCACTGACTGCTGCGCACACCTGCACCAGAGCACACCTCCGCCTACCCCACTCCTGCTTTACAGGTGAAAATAGAGCAAAAGGACCGCTAGTCTTTGACTTTATTTATTTTCTGCTGTGTTTTACTTGCATCTAGTTGAAAGACTGGGTGTAAACACAAAAAATATTTTATTTTATGTGCTGGAATGTGCAGAAAATAGGTTTAAATGTTAAACTAATTTATTCAAGTCAGAGAATGGTGCATATAATTTTATTTTTGCTTGATGCATAAAGTTAAAAGATTAAAACTGATAAAACAAGTAAAAAAAAAGAGACTTTTCCATTCGATTACATTTTGTATGATGGATTATGCAGAAAAAGTAGAATTGGGCTGAAAGATCTATCGCTTTATCACCTATTCAGGTTGTAAATTGTGCTTGTAAAAAGTAACTAAGTAACTAAGTAATTAATTACTTTTGAAAATAAGTAATCAGTAAAGTAACAGGATTACTTTTTCGGGGAAGTAATCAGTAATTAGTTGCTGATTACTTTTTCAAGTAACTTGACCAACACTGCACAAGACCAAGGCTACCAAAATAAAGCAAGAAATACCCCCCCCCCCCCCAAAAAAAAAAAAAAAAAAAACAGTGACAGTGACACAGAAGGGAAGGCCAAACATAAAAAAGCCTACACAAAATTAATCCCCACTGAAACCAAGAATTCATATTACAGATAATGATCAAGAATTAACTAACTAACTAACTAACTAAGAACCCACTGGAGCATTAAATAATAATAAAAAAATGTTAAAGATGAAAATCAATTAACATGATATGTTTATTAGATTAATAATAATAATAATAATAACTATTATTATTATTATTATTTCTTTTAGTTGCACTCAACTATCAGACAGAGGGGAGGATGATGCAGCTGAACAGAGCCAAGTTTATGGTGAATGGAGGTATTGGATATGTCCTCAAGCCTCCTCCAATGTGTAAAGGTACAGCAACAAACTCACTGCAAACTCACAAATAGGTCAGCGTTTATAAAAGATTATTTGTGAATAGCATTAACTGATAATTAAATCAGTACCTATTTGTTTTTCCCAGGATTATAGTACATTATACATTACATTGTACATTATAGTTGGAATGGAAACATGCTGGAACATGTTAAGTCAGTGTTCATTGAAGAAAGCATAATAAGAATTTAACTGTAAGAGATATTAACTAAAATTATAGTTTCAGTGCATGTTTTGCTAGAGCAATCAGAGGAAGAACTTTCTGATCATGTTACATAATTCAGCATAATGTTTGGGAACTCTGCTGTGTTTTTAACATGCTGTAAGTTTGAGATATCCTTCTCTTCACCCACCTCAGTTCATTAGAGAGATTTCATTTTACAGTACAGCGTTGTTTGCTTTATAATTATCTATCCAACTGGGATGCATGACACGAGAGAGGCACTGATGAATTTTTTAGCAGGCTTGCTTCAGATGTAGTTTGCAGTTCTAGTCTGTACAATTTCTTTACGGTTTACTAAATGTGTGCAGCATGAAAGCAAGTCATGGATGTTTTTTTTGTATTTACTGCTGGAATTAATCAAAGTTGGTGCGCTGCTGTCTGTTATTCCCTCTAGGCACCTTCAACCCATTCTGTGATGATCCCCTTCCAGCTTATCCCAAGAAGCAGCTCATTCTCAAGATCATTAGCGGACAGCAGTTGCCCAAACCGCCAGATTCCATGCTGGGGGACCGTGGAGAGGTAAAAACATACCAAAACACATCCCCTGTTTCCACATTCTCCATCTGTCATCTCTTCTCTCCCTCTCTGTCTCTCTCTTGTTCTTACACGCTATTGCACACATTTGGACAATTATTTGACTGTTTAGATCTTCCAGTTGCTCTCTTTCTTAATATAGCCAGGGTCATAAAATGAAATACAATTCATTTCATTGCTTTTTCTCCTCCATCAGATTATTGATCCTTTTGTTGAAGTGGAAATAATCGGTTTGCCAGTTGACTGCTGCAAGGAACAGACCCGAGTTGTTGATGATAATGGTTAGACACACACACAGACCAAAAATTGCACATTTCTACACTGACCTAACCTGAACTATATACAACGAGTATAAATTATGTAATATAATATTTTCTCATAACTGTTTTACATGCTTTTGTGTAAAAAGGATGAATGTGGAATATTTGTGTATGTGTGAGTTTTGTTTGCTTATATTTTGTGTTTTACAGTGTTCATACTATAGAATAAAATGCAAGTATGGCATGCAAAAAAAGCAGATAAAGTCACAGGTCTTTTCACCTCTATCATATTCTGGTAATGGCATTGTTGTAAAAAACAGAGCAAACCAATGAAACAATGCCACAGATATTGCATTTTACTCTGGGCTGTGAAGCACAGCCTGGATAAAAAATCAGATTAATTAATTAATGAAACAATGGAAGCAAAAAGGCGTGATCTTCGGGTGTCACCCCAAACGTGACTCCACAGATGAGAGCACTCTGCATGGGCAGGGAGAATGCCTCCTCTGGGAAAGGTTATGAAGCCCGGGAGCTCAACAGTATTATATGATCAGTGTGAGATCCTACCTTTTATCGACGGAAGTCTTGCAGTGTGTGGGTGTGTGCTTTAACGGCATACTAATGAAATGGATAATAATAATTAAATTAAGCTTACTGTATATATATATATATATATACACACACACACACACACACACACACACACACACACACACACACACACACACACACACACATATATATATATACACGTATATATGTATATATGTATATATATATATGTTCTTTCTTCAGGTTTTAACCCAGTATGGGAGGAGACTCTGACCTTTACACTTCACATGGCTGAGGTGGCATTGGTGCGTTTCCTTGTCTGGGACCATGACCCGATTGGAAGGGACTTTATTGGTCAACGGACTGTTGCTTTCACCAGCCTGATGCCTGGTTTGTGAAGACTCTGTTTTACATATTGTACTTACTGTGCATGAATGACATAAACATAAGTGAGGACAAGGTTGTTACTTATGGCTAGAATCAATATAGTACTAGGATAATTTTCCCTTTGTGGATTAGATGGTGCTATTGCTAAGGGATATATCATCTCCTGGTTGTATTAGGTAAACCATGATTTCATGTAACTATATAGTGAAAAAAAAGTTATTTGTCAGGTTATCTTTTTACTCTTTTCTTTTCTTTTTTATCTTTCCTTTCCTTTTCTTTTCTTTTCTAAATTTGGATCCATTTGAATTTCTTTTGAAATCCTGAAGATCACCCTGCATCATTTGATAACATCTGTTATCTGTGTTAAACACACTGTTTAGCTCACATGCTTTCTCTCTTCATCTCTAACCACAGGTTACAGACACGTTTACTTGGAAGGGCTAACTGAAGCTTCCATTTTTGTGCACGTGTCAGTGCATGATGTCTATGGGAAGGTAAGTGCCCTATACGCCTGGGGAATCCCCTTGTTAGCCTTTTTCATCAAGTGACACATTTTTTTAACAGGTAAACAGAAAATTGCTTTTTTCTCAACACACCAGTCCATTTAAGCTATGCTCAATACTTTGTCTTTCTAGTGGAGCCCTCTAGTGCTGAACCCCAGCTTTACCATAATGCACTTTCTAGGATCTAATAAGGTATACCCGTTTACTAGGGTCTGTGTGCTGCTGCATGAAAAAGCAATGCATGATGCAAATGTGCAGTCTGGCTTATCTTCAGTGACTTTTTGTGTGTGACATTTCAATTGACTGAGTCATGCAGTTTACTTACAAATTAAGCTTTCATTCAGATTTTTTTTTTTTTTTACCTGTTGTTGTCTTATTATGAGAGTACATGTAATTATTTTTAATGTCAGCATGTGTGCACAACCAAACAACAGCTTTTTGCATTTTGTTTGCTGTGGTGACTAAGGAGTAAGGGTGCCATCTATAGACAATGTTCATGAAAGCAGGTAGTTGTTAACTGGTCATATCCAGTACATGCCAAACCTCTCATCGTTTATATAAAATTCCACATCAACATTTTAACTTCAAACTGAAATGTTGTAATGAATTTAGATTATTTTAGATCGACACACTGGTTGGTCAGGCATTACTTATACATTTTTCTTCTTGTTTGGCTCTTGTCCTCAGAGTAATCAGCTACGAGGTATCCGAGGTTTCTTTAACCGTTCTTCCAAGTCCTCCGTTGACACAAATTCCAGTGGTCCTCGAAAACGCTCCATCAGTGATCACCTCCTGCGACGCACGGCAAGTGCCCCGGCAAAGGGACGGAAGAAGACAAAGATGATGCTGTCAGAGTCAGTGGCTTCAATATCAGACCATAAGAATGGCACAGGTGCAGCTGCTGCAGGAGGAGAGGGTGTGTCTGGGAAGGAAGGAGGGATGGAGAGACGTCTCCAGCCTCGAGCCCCACTTATTCACAGGCCGATCTCCATGCCCTTAGACAGACTTCTGCAAGGGCAGCTTTCCATCTGCTCCCCAGACAAAGAACAGCATGACATAGGTGCAGACACTATTATTGGTGGGTATTTTCCATTCATCCTGCAGTCAAAGATGGAAATAAATACAGAAATTATATAAATTACTGAGAAAATTGAACCATTCTAGTTTAAATACCATCATATGACTGTTTTTGTGACTTGGCACTATTTAATTAAAATTTAACTGAATTAAATATATTTGTAAGATTCATGATCTAATATCGGACACTAACACATATCAGGCCACAGCAATCTGTGGCAAAAACAACAGAGTCAAAATGTGAAACATTTAATTTTTTAATGCCTTGTTTTTAAACTACAGCATATTTTTAAACTGTTATATTTTTTTGAATGTTACATGGAGTTGCCTTGATTTGCTTTGCAGATTAATAAATGTAAAATATTTTCTGATTTCTCTCCCTTGCTTTACTTCATGCTACAAAACTCATGTACAGTAACCATGTGAACTGACAGACTACAGCCTATTCTTCATAATACCTTAACGTGCCTTTTCTGTCCCATCTTCATTTGTGTGTTTCCTTATAGTAGAGAACTGACTAGGATATGCCTACAGGTAATCTAAAATACCTATTGTCTGAAGGTTGCATCGTTCAAAAACATACCAGTATTGCGTCCACCCAGTGTATTTTGTTGGAAAGTGGCCTGAGAAATATATTACTGTGCCATGTTATCCCATTTGACCATCTCCGTCCTGATCTGATCTTTGCAAACATGGATTCTTTCTTTATTTAAAACCTCCACCATCTTCTCCTTTCACAGTTGTACTTGGTGATCCATTTGTCTGTGTTTTGCTGTTGCCTTGTTTTGGCTGGATTGTTATTTGTTGTCAGTGTTGGTCTGCTTGGTATTCAAAATCAGTTATTGTATATAAGCATCTCTTTATTAATCCCGTATTTCATTTATCTGTGTCCACAGGATCCTGCCTTTTTGACAGGCCAAGGTCTTCATCTGTTGACCTACTCATCGAATCATCACTTGCCACAGAATCAAACACCCCTTCTCCCTCTAAGACATACAGAAACAAAGAATTTCACCAGTCAGAGACTTCTTATCTGGTTGTTGGTGTTGGAGAAGTGAGGAAGGAAGAAGACTATGCGAATTACCAACCAGAAGTCAACAAATCCAAGATCATCTCCACAAGAACAGAGAAAAACTCTCTTGTACTGCCTGCAATGAATAGCCAAATGCAACTGGATAAACCAGAAACATCATTAAGCAGCACAACATTCACAGTTGCACCTTCAGTGTCTTCATCCTCCTCCCCTGTCCCCTCATCTGTGGCCCCCCTTCCCCCTGTCAACAGGTACTGTGATTTAAAGAGCCCCAGCTCTATGCATGACAGCACAATTTCCAGAATTATTGATGCTGTATCCTTAAGCAATGAGGAAGACACATGTGGCTCTGTTTCAGCTCTTATTGGTCAATTTGAAAGCACTGTTGACCAAAACAGTTTCACATCTCATGATATGATCCCATCCCATCATTCAAACTTGAGGCCTACTACCCCTAAAACACTAGAAGAGTTCAGATCTCCTCTGAAAACCAGCGCAGATTCCCCCTACAAGAAAAATCCCACAAGTCCCCAGAAGGCAGTTCAAAAAGCAAATAATGTAAATCAGGAAATCTGTTCACCTCACAAAAGTATCCAACGTGCACCAGCCCCCATCTCCAGCCCAGAAACCACTGAGCTTGAGGAGGTCTATACCATTCTAGATGAGGAGGTTTTGTCGCCAGTATCAGTGTACAACCTGAAGAAACAGACAGTCCATGTTCAGGCAGACACTTTAAAGAGCACACCCTCAAGCAGTTTGGGGTCATCTCCAGCAAAGGTGGTTCAGGGACTGAGGAACAGTCATAATATAGGCTGGGATTGTGTGGAAAGAAAAAGAGATGATGAGATAGAGGAGAGGGTGTATGAAGAGGTGACTGATCCCCCAGGACCAATGAGTGAAACAGAACAAAATACTTCTAAAAGGTACATAGGCTCTTCTGTAAACGGTCACAGTTTCCAGATTCCCTGCGATTCATCTGGAAAAGTTTTTACAGAAGTGGAGTTAAATGTTGATGAGGATCCACTGGAGACGATGCTGACTTCCCCAAGACATTATGAGTTTGGGCTTATGAGTCCTATCAAACGCCAGGCTATATATGAAAACCATGAGTCCACTCCCAGCTGCTTCCTACAAAAACAGCCTTCTTCATATTATGATTCCCAACAGCAGTACTCATCACGTTCCTCTCACGTTGCATTTTCACAACATCATTCCCTCATGAATCAACCTTCTTATCAGCAGTTCAGTCACGATGAACATCATGACAGCTCCCAGACTTCCCTCCACTATAGACTTTTTAACTCTAGACCCTCTAAACCCAGTCCACTGCGTCAAAACAGCTACCCCATACCTCAGAGAAATTCCGAGGCCCTTAACTACACCAGAGACTTCAGCACTTCCTACCAGCAGAGGAGCTACAGTGGGAATCGTATCCTAAACATGTCTCATCAAGACAAGCTGGGGTATGAACAGCTGGAGAGGGAGCAAGCAGGATGTTACCAAAATGGTATTTCCTCTTCAGAAAGCCTCCATGATCAATCTGCTACATCTGTAAACAGCTGTAGAGACAGAGGCCTTTATTCCCCCTCTTCAGACTGTGAAGCAGTATACAGCCATCTGGACTATGACTGCATTATGTCCTCTAAGGCGCCACAGAACAGTCAGCTACACAACCAAAGTCAAACACAATCATTTGACCAACAGCAGTCATGGAACCACGAGGTTTCTCAGATTAATTATAGGCACCAGCCACAGGCTGAAACCAGAACTACACGACAGTCTAGTTTAAAGCCTTTATCACCTCTTTCTCAGTCTGATACTATAGACTCCACAGCCCCCAACCCATGCAAATCCAAATCCCTGGGAGACTTAACCTCTGAAGACATATCATGCAACTTTCAGAGCAAATACCACATTATTAGTCGCAGTTTCATCACGCCCCATATGAGGAAGCAAAAGAAGTCGGGCACCATAGAGGGAGTAACTTTCCAGTCACAGTCGTGTGATCCTCTTACCGAACAGCTACGTAAGCTGGTCAGTTTGGAGGGGGATGACAGTGACATCGATAGGCCCCAGTCTCCTCAGTTGCAAGAAAAATCCCCACTGTCACAGCCACAGGCACCAAGTTTAGCTCCTGTTGTGTCCAGGGATATAGATGATTCCCCTCCACCCCTAACACGTCGCCTATCCTCCCGTAGTCAAAGCCGTGTACGTCACATCAATAGCCGGGCTCGCGAAAGACAGCAAGAAGCTCTAAAACCTCGCTCAGGGGTGGTCATCAATAGCACTGGTGGCATTGGTGGGGTGGTATTAAGGAATAAACCAGCCTCACAGAATCCTCCAACGAACAGACACTCTACTGGTTCTTACATAGCAGGTTATCTTGGTCAGCTGGAAGACAGGGGACTTCCCGAAGGAGCTTGCACATCGTTACGTTACGGAAATGGTGACCATTATGGAGATCGATACTATACTGATGACTCTCTTCCACCTGCAAACACAAGCCACTCAGTGTCTGAGCCCGAGGTCTACTTTCTGCTCAGACTCTAATTCTGATAACTTTACATGAAATTAAGAATCTGCCAGTGATTCTTGATTAACTTCTGTTATACCAAAAGTCTGGGGATCAATGAAATAAGCACTTGCTTGTTCTCATGTTTGTTAACCCCAAGTTGAATAAATGTTTATTCTGGGCTGTTTTTAGAAAAGATAAAAGTAAAGCATCTCATATAATCCATGGTTGGATCTGACAGCATGAATTGCCTGTATGAAATGTCCACTATTTCAATAGTGAATGGTCTTTCTAATCGGCTATATATTGTCTGTATTATGCTTAATGTGTAAATGTACTTGGGAACTTTGAGTCCCTCCAAACGGCTTCCTAGACTGATTGTACAGATACTTGTTATCTTTGTCCCAGTGATGTACTGTCCAAAATATGTACACTGACTATGAAGCAAAAAAAAAAAAAAGAAGTATTGGCTGTTAAGCAGAGAGGGAATGTCTTTCTGTGTATCATTTGAATGTGTAGTAGTATCAAACAGCTAGTTTGAATTGATGGATTTCATCTTCATATCAAATGTAAGTCTTCCTTCTCTTTCCGGTGGTATTTCTTTATTTGTGTTGTGTGTAAATATTCCTGACATGATTTTTCATCTCAGATGAGTTTTAGTTGAGAATCAGTTCTAACTGTACATTTATGTTTGTGCATGTTACTTGTGAACATGTCAAGCATGACTATGCACCAGTTTATACAATAGGTGTTGCATTGACCAACCTTATTTGCACAGAACAAACAGTTGTATTGGATACAACAGAGGGCATAGGCTGGTTTGTATTGGGTGCAATACAGTACATAGACTTCTTTGCTTGGACTTGTTGCTCTTTTTGATTTGTAGAATTTGAAAATGTGATTGCAAATTAAGAAAAAAATGAGTTTAAAGGTTTTTATTTTTATAATTGCTTTGATACAGACTGCAAAAACGATCTTTTAGTTCTGTTCATTTTTATTTTGTATACGTAATGGACTGAAAAGGCAGAGTGACAACTACACTGGGCCAAGCAGAGGAGAGGAGCGTAGTAAGACTGCAGTTTTGGTGGGTTTTTTCTTTTTTGTTTCAGTGTTGCACCATCTTTTTTCTTTGTATGGCTGCTCACTGAAGAACTATGAGCATTTTCTTATCAATGCAATAAAATTATGAGATATTTGGTTTCAGCAAATGACATGTTTTTTTTCTGTGTAGTAACAGATAATCAATCAAGAATGCGGCTGAAGCTCAAAATTGATTCATTGTAAGACATAAACAGCCTCTTCTTTCCCCATATGCCACCTAAAACGTAACGGGATGTAATTGCTCATGAAATGTAATAGTGTAATAGAAAGTGTAATACAGCTGACAAATGATACACCTGTTGCTCTGGATACACAACTCCCACAGTACAAACGTTCAGGGAAATATGAGAGAAAAGAGGCATACAGCTACATAGTTTGAATGTTTATTTTTTTTTGATTTATTCAACTTTAGGCTCATTAAGACGAGATCTGAGCCAAGACTTTGCTTTTCTACCCTAATGCTCAGTATCTCAGTCGCCTTAGTTCATCCACACAATACCAAACATCACAACATCTATAACAGTGGCTGTAAGCTTTGCTTTCCAAATTAAATATTAAACTTACAAGCCACCTAAAAGCAAGAGACAGTGAAAATTGCCTTAATTATAAAGCTAATTTAATGGATTTTAGAAAGGCTATGAGATGTTGTTATTTTTCTTATGTCAGCATAATACACACAATCTACTTTTTAGGTACACCTTGCTAGCACCAAGTTGGACAGCCTCAGAGGATGGATACACTGTCATAAAAGGATGGACATGGTTAGCAATAAAAGGTAAACTGTGGCGTTTAAATGATGCTTAGTTGGTGCTAAGGGACCAAAGGTGTGCTAGGACAATATTCTCCACACCATTAAACCACCAGCAGCAGCCTGAACACCTGACAGAAGGCACAATGAAGCCATGCTTTCATGTCATTTATGCCAAGTTGTTATTCCTGCAGCTGAAATCGAGTCATCAGAACAACATTATTTACATATTGTAATTACATTTTTCCCAAAGGAACTGCTGCTTGCTGGATCGTTTCTCTTTTTCAGATCATTCTTTGTAAACCCTAGAGATGACTGTGTGCAGATTCTAGTAGATCAGCAGTTTCTGAAATACTCACACCATCCTGTCCAATGCTAACAACCATGGCAAGTTTCTTAAATCACTTTTTGAACTTCAGATGTGATTGGCTAGTTGGATATTTTTATTAGCAAGTAGTTGAGCAGCCATACCTAAGAAAGTGGCTGGTGAGTGTATATGTACATAGTCTACAGACTTCTGGTCAGTAACTGGTTTTGCCAGCTACAAACATCAAACAGTAAAGAAAAAGTAAAAAGAATCAAGACTCAATTAGAAAAATCACCGGAAGAAAGATTTGAAGGGCAGCTGGGAACTCGATCCAAAGAAAGATAAATAGTTTTCTAGATATTTTTTGGGCTAACTCCTGCGCTACAATGACCACAGATTATATAAAAAAATATTCACCCATCTTATTTTACACTTTACTGTAATTTCACTTGAGTTCGAATCATCTATATAAATGTAATGTTGAGAATTTTAGAACACATTAAAAAAACAATTAAACAAGTTAAGGTGTAGCACTGGAATTCCAGAAATAACTGGAAATCTTTCAGAGAAAAAAGGTTTTCACAAGAATTTGCAGATGTTCATTCCTTGTATTTAAGAGCTCTTTTTATTATTATTATTATTATTATTATTATTATTATTATTATTATTATTATTGTATTATTATAGTATTTTGTATTCTGCAAACACAACTATTTTTGAGCCATCTGATACTGCAGATAAAAAAGATAAAATTAATTAGATCAGATGTGATGTAGAACAAGTCTTGTACACTAAATACATTTCTATTCCTGTAAGCAAAAATGATAGAGCATCCATCCATCCATCAATCCATCCATCCATCCATCCATCCATCCATCCTCATCCGCTTTATCCGAGGCCGGTTGGCGGGGGCAGCAGCTTATAAGCAGAGAGGCCCAGACCTCCCTCTCCCCAGCCACCTCCTCCAGCTTATCCGGGGGAACACCAAGGCGTTCCCAGGCCAGCCGAGAGCCCAGGGTCTGCCCTGGGGCCTCCTCCCGGTGGGACATGCCTGGAACACCTCACCCAGGAGGCGCCCAGGGGGCATCCTTGTCAGATGCCCGAACCACCTCAGCTAGCTCCTTTCGATGTGGAGCAGCAGCTGCTCTACTCTGAGCCCCTCCCGGATGGCCGAACCTCTCACCCTATCTCTAAGGGAGAGGCCAGCCACCCTTCGGAGGAAGCTCATTTCTGCCGCTTGTATCCGCGATCTCGTTCTTTCGGTCACTACCCACAGCTCGTGGCCATAGGTGAGGGTAGGGACGTAGATCGACCGGTAAATTGAGAGCTTTGCTTTTACACTCAGCTCCCTCTTCACCACGACGGACCGGTGCAGCGTCCGCATTACTGCAGCTGCAGCCCCAATCCGTCTGTCGATCTCCGGCTCCCTTCTCCCATCACTCGCGAACAAGACCCCGAGATACTTGAACTCCTCCACTTGGGGCAGGAACTCATCCCCGACCTGGAGTGGGCACTCCACCCTTTTCCGGCTGAGAACCATGGCCTCAAATTTGGAGGTGCTGATCCTCATTCCCGCTGCTTCACACTCGGCTGCGAACCGTTCCAGTGCGAGCTGGAGGCCCTCACCCGATGAAGCCAACAGAACCACATCATCCGCAAAAATCAGAGATGAGATTCTGAGGCCACCAAAGCGAAAGCCCTCCGCCACTTGGCTGTGCCTAGAAATCCTGTCCATAAAAATTATGAACAGAACCGGAGACAAAGTGCAGCCCTGGCGGAGCCCATCACCCACCAGGAACGAGTCCAACTTATTGCCGGCAAATGATAGAGCATTTCTAAAATATTGTTTTGAACCTGCAAATAGCAGGGGAATAGTATTTTAATAGTAATTGTAGTAATAGTAGCAATCTTGAAAAAATTGGGCTTCCACAAGTGCCTCTGTGTGCAGTCAGAGCGCCTTATTTCTTTTTTTTTTTTTAATCTATTGAATTAATGTAAGTATTTGTTGTGCTCATTCACTACACCAACACTTCACAATTACCTCATTTTATATAAAATACTCCCCCCGGGGGTACAGGATACAGGGTACAGCAACCATACTGTACTCTCATACACACACCCACCACTGCCAACTGCATGCATGCTAATTACTTGTTAGCATTCAAGTGTTTTTCCACTATTACTCTGGAGAGGAGTCATTTTATTTTATCTGCTGCTTGAGTCATCAGTTTTACTTCCTTTCAAAATGCTTCCCACCTGTTATAAATAGCCACATCAACACCTCACATGTGCAGAGAGGGAGGCAGATATGTGTTGGTCGAGATAGTTTGGACTTTGTAACCAGGTGAAATCATGTTTTTGTTTAAAATGCCCTTTCTTCTTGAAGAACTCATATGAAGCTCTATAGGATTTAATTAAATGTTTTATTTAGTAAAAGTGTATTTGACTTATTTTACAGGTTTGATGAAGCTGTTTTGGGGTGAATTGTGTTTTACATTTACTAGATTTACTGTAATTACGATTCATGAATTTTCTGACATTCATGTGTGCCATATACAGAATGGCTGCTTCCACATTTTGGCTCCCCTTGCAACCCACTAAGTGGCTCTCCTCAGCCCTCTCCCTGCTGCTTGTCAGCATAATGGGTAAACCAGTGGGACTGCAGGGGGTGCAGGCGACGGTGTGCTCCCAGTTGGGTGCGCCAAGCAACAGGGGTGTCTTTCAGGATGGAGATGTGATTATCGGCGGACTCTTTAGTTTGCATTACATACCTTCAGCTGTAGAACAGGACTACACCAGACTGCCACATTATGAACCTTGTAGCGGGTAAAACTTACTCAAAACATGTTTGTTTGTTTGCTGCAATATGTATTATTTTATATTATAAAATCATATCCTGTAACCTTGCCTTTCACAGGTTGTTTAATTCACTATGATTTTTTTCCTCCTGTGGTCACAGTTTAGATTTACAAGCACTAAAATATATGTATGCTATGGCATTTGCCGTGGAGGAAATAAATCAAAACAGCGCTCTGCTACCAGGAATAAAACTAGGTTATCATATACTTGATAGCTGCGGCCGATACCCATGGGCTCTGCAAAGTGCTCTCTCACTGGTTGGAGGAGACAGACACAGCTGCAATTTAACAGCCTCTACACTTTATTCTGAAGCTTATGAACAACCCGGAGAGACAGCAGGTTTGATTTCAAATTTCATGAAGTTAAAATTTGAAAAGTTCATGTCAAACAACAAATAATATGATCCTATGACTGTGTAAAGATGCTGCTTTTATTTATTTATTTATTTATCCAATCATCAGGTGTTCAGCCTGTTCCTTTACTCATTGGAGGTCACGCATCTACAACAGGAGTGATACTCTCTAGGATCCTAGGGCCTCTCTCTGTACCAGTTGTAAGTTTTTATAATGGGAACAATGACTGATGATAATATTGTATAGTCATCTTTGAAGAGCTAATATATTTTGTAAGTTGTAAAAAACTGATATTTGTGTGGCTCACAGATCAGCTACTTGGCTAGCTGCCCCTGTCTTAGTGACAGGTCCAACTTTCCTAACTTCTTCAGAACAATCCCCAGTGATATCTACCAAGCTCGGACCATGGCACAAATGGCCATACGCCTCAACTGGACTTGGATTGGAGCTGTGCTTGCGAACAATGATTATGGTCAAAAGGCAATACAGGTGCATGTTTTCCTATTATGCTGTAAATTGCTGAATAAATCTTTGTGTCCGTCTTATATAATAAAAGGTAACATAGTGGTTGTTTATACCTCCATATTTCAGGTATTTCAGGAAGAGATTAAGGGGAAAAGGGTGTGTTTAGAATTCATTGAGACTGTTCACAGAGAAACTATTGTGAGTGATGCCAGACGGGTGGCGCTTACGATCCAGTCTTCAACTGCAACTGTGATTCTGATCTTTTGCTGGTATACAGATGTACAGAAAATATTTGTGGAACTTGCCAAGAGAAATGTGAGTAAAATATATTGACACTAGTAGCATAGGAGTTCATTAGTAAACACAAACTTGTGTTCTGAAAAATAAAAGCACTGCTGGTTTTATTGCAAACTTTCTTTATTTTGATATTTCCTTAGGTGACTGGCAGACAGTTTCTGGCCAGTGAGGCCTGGAGTACCAGTGACGATCTTCTTCAAGATATTACAATCTCTAAGGTTGCAAGTGGAGTTGTTGGTGTTGCCATTCGGAGTTCAACAATACCTGGATTTGAAAATTATCTAAAAAAGTTGAGCCCATCTCATCGTCCTGATGATGAATTTCTGAGAGAATTTTGGGAAAAGGAGTTTGGATGCAGTATTGTGAATGCCTCACACAATACTTCTACCTCATCCCATGTGAAAAAAGCTTCTATACCACCCTGCAGTGGGACAGAGTCCATAAATGAAGTGCAGCATTTCTTTAGCGACATCACCCAGCTAAGAGTGGTGTATAATGTCTACCTTGCTGTTTATGCTGCAGCCCACGCCCTTCACAGCCTACTCTCCTGCCCCAGTGGAAAAATCCCTCCTCAAAACAACATCTCTTCTTGTTCCTCTCCAAAACACATCAGAACTGTAGAGGTGATCATAATTATCACTGTGTGAGCTATTAAACACAAGTGCTGGACTTTAAGATTTCAATAAGTTGAATACTATAAAGCACTTTATATTCTCAATACTGTACTTTCAGCTATTGCAACACTTAAACACAGTGAATCTCACAACACCACAAGGAGAAGTGTTTTATTTCCAAGGAGGTGACCCCCCAGCAAAGTATGACCTTGTGAACTGGCAGAACACACCCAAGGGGACGCTAAAACTTGTTGTGGTCGGTCATGTAGATGGTTTTGACCTCCACCTTAATGAGTCAGCTATTCAGTGGAGCACAGGATCAAATCAGGTAGTCAGATTAACAAACTGCCTAAAGGTTACTGATTAATTTGCTGCAGAAAGTAGTGTTCTTGTCAATTTTTATAAGATTATGCCATGTGTCTTGTGGTTTTTATTTAGGTGCCTGATTCAGTGTGCAGTAAAAGCTGTCGCCCAGGTACACGGATGACAGATAGGAAAGGGGAACCTGTCTGCTGTTTTGACTGTATCCCATGTGCTGAAGGGGAGATTAGCAATAAAACTGGTAAGGAAATGTAAGCAGAGTTCTGGGGTAGTGTTTTCCTTGACCCTTGTCTACTTTAAGTTCATCTGCACTTTTTATTTTCCTATTTTCAATCTGCTTTTCCTCACTTCTTTACCAGATTCACTTCAGTGTGAGCAGTGTCCGTCTGAGTTCTGGTCTAATGTTGAAAGAATTGCCTGCATCCCTCGCCAGCTGGACTTTCTTTCTTTTAATGAAACTTTGGGCATTACTCTCACAACAGCAGCTGTGTCTGGTGTCAGTGTGACAACCACTGTCTTTGTCGTGTTTCTATTCTACCGTCAAACACCTATGGTGAGGTCTTTGACAAAATGTGAAATAGAGTTTAAAGTATTGATTCATTGTTTCATATTTATTTTTTCTCATATCCAGGTACGAGCCAACAATTCAGAGCTGAGCTTCCTCCTTCTTCTGTCACTCAAGCTCTGCTTCCTGTGCTCGCTTGTGTTCATTGGCCGCCCGTCAGTCTGGTCCTGCCGGTTCCAGCAGGCTGCATTTGGGATCAGCTTTGTGCTTTGTGTTTCTTGCCTCCTGGTAAAAACCATTGTGGTTCTGGCTGTTTTCCGCTCAGCTCGGCCTGGTGCTGAAACTTTAATGAAGTGGTTTGGCCCAGGCCAACAGAGAGGAAGTGTCTGCTTCTTTACCTGTATACAGGTGCACATATTCCTGTATTGATGACATAATGAGAATGTTTGCCAATAGTGTCCTTTCTCTATAGTAGATCACAATCTTTTTCATTAGCTGTCTCATCTACAAATAAAGTAAATTAATGTACAAATAAAGTACATTAATGTACAAATGAGGTAAATTAAAAAATGTGGGCAACAACAGTGGAGTAAGAACATTTAAATATTACTTTTGGGCATGATTTTTACAGTAAAATTTCACTGGAAATCCCATGCTTCATTATAATAATAATTTTTTAAATAATAATAACTTTGAGGTTTGTTTGTTCTCCATACAGGTTATCATCTGCGTTATATGGCTCTCTCTCAATCCCCCCAGGCCTCAAAGTGATTTTGGTTTTCAAGGGTCAAAGGTCACCTTGGAGTGCACCATGGAGTCTGTCGTAGGCTTCTCCCTCGTCCTAGGCTACATTGGCCTGCTGGCCTGTACCTGCCTCCTCTTGGCGTTTCTTGCTCGTAAACTTCCAGACAACTTCAATGAGGCCAAACTGATCACCTTCAGCATGCTGATTTTCTGCACTGTTTGGGTGTCCTTTGTGCCTGCTTACATTAGCTCTCCGGGGAAGTATGTTGTTGCTGTGGAAGTTTTTGCAATACTTGCCTCTAGCTATGGTTTACTGCTTTGCATTTTTGCCCCCAAATGTTTCATTATTCTTTTGAGGCCTGAGAAGAACACAAAGAAACATCTTATGGCTCGATAGTTATTCAAATGTGAGTGTAGAATTCTTTTTACATTTGTCTTTTATTAATAACTGAATTGAATTAGAAAAAGTAGTTGTGTTCTACTGTTAGTAAATAATAGAGGATAGAATCAAATATAATGCAATTATGTGTTCTATATCAATGTTTTTAGTGGGTTTTTTCCCCCTGAGTTTTGATTACAACCTGCACCAAAACCCAGTAAAATGCTTCACTTTGTTTGTTCTAGGCCAGTTTTTTTTTTTTTTCATTATGCCATCCACATAAACTGATTTAAATTTAGTGATTGCTTTTCTAACTTACTGATATGTTTTGTTGATAATAAATTGAGAGTTCAGGACAACTTATCACAACCATTACACACCAGTTTAAAGACAACAGGCCAACCCAAAACACTTATAGATATCAAATACTCAAAGATGTGCTGAGGCGACTTATGATATCATTTGGTAGTAAATAAATAAAACGGCATTGGACTTTGATAATGGAAGATACACACTCCATACAGAGAGGACTAATCTGTCAGGCAGATCACATTAATATCTTATATATTCTAAATATATACAACAATCAAAGTTCATGATAAATAGGTAGATGTCACATACACAAATAACTTTAAAGATGATATGTAGATTTTGCTGAAACTGCATGTACCAAGTCATGGCCAGCAGATGGTAGTGTCATACCATTTATTGATACTCTGTTCCTTCCCCTGGCTGCTTTGAAATTAATGTACATACAGCACTCTTATGCCATTGCAAACAGTCTTTTCTTTGACCCAAAGAAATTTGTCTCAGTCCAAATACAATTTGCAATAACAATACAATAAAGTTCATGGATTGCACTGTTAGTCCATGTTTTATTTTCAAAGGTAATTTTGGGGTTAACTGTGTTTCTACTCACATCTCTCTCTCACCACCGTATGTCACTTTAGACTGTGTATTTCAGTCACTGATATCTGCCACTTCCTGTAAACCATTTTGAATAGACAGTATGTTTTATGTGTGGCACAGAAAAAGGATTTGAGGTTGGTACATCAACCACCCTACAACTATTCACAGCGGTGTTTTAGACGAGAGCCTACGCCGTTCATGTATATTGGCGTAAGGGCACTCTCTGCAGGCTATTTTCAGATAATTTCCTCTCTGAGTGGATTCTTTATAGTGCCATTTCTGAGACAGGGGCAATCTGAAGGGGCTTTTTCATGAACAGGTTCCTTCCCAATCAACAATTTTTCATTTGCATGTAAAGCTGAAAAGCTGGATGTAATTTCCATTTGAATTTGTTGCCATGACCCTGTACGTGTTATATGAAACTACTCTATGCTTTTATACTTACAGAAAAGAAAACAAGTCTGTTTAATAATAATAAGGAATTCTGAATACCACTTTGTCCATTTATAATAATAATAAATAAGCAAATAAATAAGCAAATATTTTAATCTATTGTTACTGCATCCATTTACATTAATCATTCAGAGGCCAAATAGAAGTAGAGGTCATGTCATTTCTTGCCATGTTTAAGCCATGTTCCATTTTCTTTTTTTAAATTGTGAAATTCCTATACACACTGCAGGCTGTTTACACCTTAGTGTAGATGATTACCAACAGTGGTAAACCCTGGCAACTTAATGAAAGGGTCATAGTGACCTGAAGTACAAATTGTTTGGAGCTTCTCTTCCTTTTTCCACTAATGTATAAATATCTCAAATCACTCCTATATGAGTGACCAAAATGCTCTTTGAAAGGCTAAATTTTCAGCCAAACTATTCTATTTTTTTTACCTCCTAGGACCTGGCGTCCACATATGTTGACATCACATTTTGGGTTATTTAGACCAAAATACTCAATTTTGCTCTACAAGTGCCCGATATCCACTTACGAGGACATTATACTGTTACTGTTATATCAAAATTTTAAACAAATATCCTCATATGTGGCTCTCATTTTCGTTAGAAACAAAAATTAGGCAAAAAAAAATCTGATAATTCTTTGTTTTTACATTCATCAGGACCCAATCAGCCCAAATATCACAGAGAAATTAAAAATGCATGCCGTGGAAGAGTTCGGGTCTTAGGAGGTTAAAGTGTCCTAAATGATTTTTTTCAATTAATTTCTACTTCTACTCAACTTCTGTTTGAAGACACTTTATATTATGAGGTGAAAAAGCTACAATAAGAAAAAAAGAAGAAGAAAATCTCAATGATCAGATGACCCTTTTGAACAACCATTTGTCAACAGTGGGAAGAAAAAAAAAACTCCTTTGAACAGGAAGAAACCTCTGGCAGAACCAGGCTCAGGGAGGGGCAGCCATCTGCCACTACTAGCTGGGGGTGAGGAGAGGGGGACAGGACAAAAGACAAGAGGAAGAGAGCCAGATAATAATTATGATTAAGCGCAAAGTAGGCATAAACAGAGAGAATGAAAAGACTTGACTGAAGAAGAAATGTTTATTACAGGAAATCCCTATCATAGACCTGTTGCAGCACAAGAGAATTAAGGGTCACCTGATCTACACCTATTATAAAGCAAAGTTTTAAGCCTAATCTTAAAAGTGCAGGGGGTATCTGTTTACCTGAAGCAAAACCTAGAGGTGGCTTCAAAGAGGGGCCTGAAACCTAAAGGCTCTGCTTACCATTTTACTTTTAAATACCCTAGGAATGACAAATAAATCAGCAGTCTGAGGGCAAAGAAGTATAAGATTGGCCCTGATTATTCATGACCCTGTATATGAATAATGTGCCATGTTTTCTGAAAAACCATAAAACACAGCACAATGCAATAAAAATTACCTCACAGTTTCCTTGGCACTCTGTACCATGACCCTTTTAATAGGACTTAACTCCATGGGAAATAACACTCAAAACATGGTTTGCTGGTGCAATCTGTCAGTAAAAAAAAGAAAAGGATGAAAGCTTCAAATATAGATCAGATTCAAACAATTTCATCAAATGTTTTTCCTTTGTGAATCCTTTTTGTTTTGCATTGTATAATTCTTTTCAAATAAGAAGTGCAAGCTCATTTGGATTATGATAATCATATGTGTGGTACATGTGAACAAGCACCTATATAACTGAATAAAATGGACTGACAACTATATAACACTTTTCTAGTCATACTGACAACTCACACTGCTATGATACAACCTGCACTGTTTGCACACTTGCCTGCATGTAGATATAAAAGTGTCAAAAAAAAAAAAAGACAAATCATTGGTGGTTCACACTTGTTTATGTTGATTGAAATTTAATTTAAAACAGCCGAAACCCAATTTAACGCAGTAGATCTCCCAGGGTAAATACGGGGATGTTTTTTTACACATACTTGTCACTGAGCATGACCAATGTTTTATTGCTCCTGGTGGTACAGCTTATTGCCTTTTTGTATTACTACTGTTTCCTATTTTGGAGTCAAATCACATGTTAACTTATCTAATCATAACTGACTAGATTTATGTGAACAGTTCACATCTTTACACAGTCAGGAATAGTCACTGAATAGACATCCCTGTCTTTGTCACTGTTGTGTGAACTCATGGATGCAAAACTCACCAGAGCTGCAGCAGTCTTGCGACAGATGTAGCTGCAAATCTCACCGTCAGCTGGTAGCAATTAAGTGTCAACACTATGGCCTCCTTTCATAATACTAGATACCAGATCTGGCTCTCTCAGCTTCAGGTGTAGGGGAAGACCTGAACTTATTGCTTGGTTATTTATTAACGTCTGTCAGGTTTGCGGCCTAGTGCAAATTTGATATTTTAGCAGGTCAAACATGCTGTTTGTTATTCCCCGGAGACGTGGGGGTGCCTCTGCAAACCATTGGGCATCCCGGGTTAATGCCAAATGTTGAGTTAGAGTCAACATTCAACCTAAATAATACAGTGAAATAGCTCCATTTCTATTTCAAAACATTTCTATTATAAAAACAGCCATTTGAATGGGTGTATTCTGTGTGGTTTTTTTCCATTGTTATTGAGTTCAAATTAAATCTTCTAAACCTGGTCAACAAAATGTTTCCAAGGAAAATCTATTGGTCCATGTAGTCACCGCCCTCCAGGTAAATACTCCAATTTCTGCAGCACACACCAGTCACCCTCAGTGATGTTTTGCTCATCTTGTTTACTGCTTCAAATATCAGCCTTACAGCTCTTATAAATACCTAGAACAACATCTTTGTTTTGCAGAGCAAGAGACGGGTATGTCAGTTCAGATATCTTGCCAGCTTTTAGTGGAAACTATCTTTGTTGTCATATTGTCTTGAAATGTTCTCCTTCAGTGGTAAACATCCAGGAACAAGTATTTTTCTTACTTTATAAAGAAAAATATAATACAATTAGGCATTTCGGGAACTGTTAAACCTTAGCAATACAGATTTTTTTTTTTTGCAAATTTTATAAATGTATGATACACCATTGAGAAGTTGTTTTAATATGATATGCATATTTGAAATATCCAGAACAGCTCTGTCCATGTCCTGGGCCAAATGGATCTTCATTCTTTGGTCCAGCACTGCTCCATCCCTGCTCCTTGTAGGGCTTGTGGGCAGACAGCTGGGGCTCCAGGTGGGGGTGCAGGTAGTTCAGACGGTGACCTGTTCTCGGTGGGGTACACCTGGAGACCAGGGTTTATTTGAAGATGGAGATGTAATCATTGGTGGGCTCTTTAATCTTCATTACAATCCTCCAGCTATAAACTATGACTTCACTCAGCAGCCCTACAACAATACTTGTACTGGGTAAATCTATATGCATTTTTTTACTCTTATAACTGTACAATTTCACTGCATTTTGGAAAAACAGGAAAAAACAGAAGATAACTCTATTATTTTTATTTCTGTCTTTTCTATTCCAAATGCAGTCAATTATTTTCTTTCCATTCTTGTTAATAATGTCATGATATATGAATATGAGCTAGTAATTGTTGTGCTTTTTTCTTTTATCCTGGGTGCCCAGGGTGCAAAATCTTCCATTGCAGTACATCTATGCTATGGTGTTTGCAGTGGAGGAAATAAATCATAGTACAAACTTGTTACCAGGTATAAAACTGGGCTACCACATCCGTGATAACTGTGGCCTCCCACAGTGGGCTTTGCAGGCAGCACTGTTGCTGGTTGGTGGAGACAGCACTAACTGTAACACAAGAGCCCTGCAGTCTGGTTATGGACAAGAAAGAGGTAATAAATCTAGTTTTGGAATTTTGGCCCTCATTTAAAAATGAGCAATTAAAATAAACCAGTAAATTAAGTATTATTAGTTTTCTTTAAACTATAACTTTATCTCACTGTATTTTCCATTGTCATCAGGTGATAAGCCCATTCCTTTGATCATTGGTTGCTCCTCATCTGCAACAACTCAGACAGTCGCCAAAATCCTGGAGCCTCTCTCTGTACCTTTAGTGAGTTGTACTATCTATCTATCTATCTATACATATATATGTGTCTGTATGTATATGTCCCCCCCACAAATCTATACATGAATTTGATACAACTTACTTACTCTTACTCTGACTGATCATAGTGCACACAAGTAATGCATTATTTTAATCTTGCTGAAAAAACAAAACTACAAAGACTCTAGCAACACAGCTATATAGTAGAACCCTGTGTTAAATGTACTATATATTTCAGTATATTTATATGTATATGTATTTATGAGTATGACTTTTTTTTTCAGATTAGTTATACAGCTAGCTGTCCCTGTCTGAGTGATAGACATCAATATCCTAATTTCTTCAGGACCATGGCCAGTGATATTTACCAAGCCAGGGCTTTTGCCCAACTTGCCATACATTTCAATTGGACCTGGATTGGAGCAGTGATAACAGATAATGATTATGGGCATGTTGCATTAAAGGTGGTTTATTTGTTGCAATTTTATCTTTGCAAGAAATCTTCACAACTGTTTGACACGAATCTAAAGGTTCTCTGCTTTAATGTAAATTTCAGATATTTGAGGAAGCGATTCAGGGAGCTGAGGTTTGTCTGGCATTTGTAGAGACTCTTCAAAGGGAAAATATTGTGCGTGATGCCAGACGAGCAGCACTCACAATTCAGGCCTCAGCTGCAAGGGTGATTTTGATCTTCACATGGTATACAGATGTGTTGGAATTATTCCTTCAGCTTGACAAGTTAAATGTGAGAAACTATAATAAAATTCATAATGCAAGACAGAACTGAGGTTTGTAACAGAATATTTTTTTCATTTTTTTCTTACTTTGTCCTTTTGCTTACTAGGTTACTAACAGGCAGTTTCTGGCCAGTGAGGCTTGGAGCACCAGTGGAGATCTGCTCCAAAATCCAGTTACAAGCAAAGTGGCAGCTGGTGTTTTTGGTGTGGCCATTCGAAGTTTAACTATACCTGGATTTGGAAATTATATCAGAAGTTTGAATCCATCTCATCGTCCTCATGATGAGTTCTTAAGAGAATTTTGGGAAAAGGAGTTTAAATGTAGTCCTGGTCTTACATCTGTCTCTTCATATGCTTCTAAACCCTGCAGTGGTACAGAAACCCTGGAAGAAGTGCAGAATCACTTTACTGACACCTCCAAGCTAAGAGTGACATATAATGTCTACCTTGCAGTTTATGTTGCAGCACATGCCCTTCACAGCTTACTCTCCTGCCCATACACAGACAGCATTTCTGAAAATGAAAACTCCACTTGCTCCTTTCCAACAGATATTAAACCCATAGAGGTTAGCAACATTGCTTTCACTCCCAAATTTCCATGTATACCGTTTTTCAAAAGCTACATTTGCAGTAGGGACATTAAGAATTTACAATTCCCCTTAAAATTAGACTAGTACTTTGTACTAAAACACTGAATAGTTACTGAATATTAACTGTTTCAACATTTCCAGGTCTTGCAGCATGTGGCCAAAATAAACTTCACCACACCACAGGGTGAACAGCTTTATTTCCAAGGTGCTGACATCCATGCAAAGTATGACCTTCTCAACTGGCAGAACACGGGTGAGGGCCCAGCAAAATTTGTTTTGATTGGTCGTGTGGATGGGTTTGACCTCCACCTTAATGAGTCAGCGATTCAGTGGACCACAGGATCCAATCAGGTAGCTAAAATAGGAGAATTAAAAAAATTTTTGTGGGTCATAATACGTTGTATACATGAGAATAGGATTTTTCTTTTTTTTCTGTTGTTTAGGTCCCTGTTTCAGTGTGCAGTGAAAGATGCCCCCCAGGTACACGGATGGCACCCAGAAAAGGTCAACCTGTTTGCTGTTTTGACTGTATTTCATGTGCTGATGGGGAGATTAGCAATAAAACTGGTGAGGAAGATATAATAGCCTCACAAGCATTTAATCTATTCAGTACTCCAATATTCATTCATCAATCTTTTATTATACCATAATCCTGGCTTTAATAGTTTCAGCACATCTACGTTTTGCTGTATGTATTTTCTTCTCCCAGGTTCCCCTCACTGTGACCGATGTCCATCTGAGTTCTGGTCTAATGCTAAAAGAACAACCTGCATTCCTCGCCAGCTGGATTTTCTTTCCTTCAATGAAACCTTAGGAATTACCCTGACTGCAGTAGCTGTTTCTGGTGTCACTGTGACAACAGCTGTGTTTGTGGTATTCCTTCACTATCGTCAAACACCTATGGTGAGAATGCATATCTGTGTAACAGAGACACTGTACATTTTGGGAAAAAAGTTTCCAAAACATTAAGCATATAGGAATCGTTTGAAAGAATTCACAGAAACTGATTATAATGATATTCCTATTCTCATGTTAAGGTCCGGGCCAACAATTCAGAGTTGAGCTTTCTGCTCCTTGTGTCAATCAAGCTCTGCTTCCTGTGCTCGCTCGTGTTCATTGGCCGTCCATCAGACTGGTCTTGTCGTTTCCAGCAGGCCGCTTTCGGGATCAGCTTTGTGCTTTGCATCTCCTGCCTCAAAGTCAAGACCATTGTGGTTCTGGCAGCATTTCGCTCAGCTCGGCCTGGTGCTGAAGCCTTGATGAAGTGGTTTGGTCCAGGCCAACAGAGAGGAAGCGTCTTCTTCTTCACCTGTGTGCAGGTGCGACATGCACTTTTTGAAACCATAAACTATTACTGTTAATGTGATTACAGAAATTAACTTGACTTTGTACAATGCTTCTCCATAAAGGTTATCATCTGCATTATTTGGCTATCAATCAGCCCCCCTGTTCCCAAATCTGACCTGGATGTCCCAGGGCTAAAAGTTACTCTGAAGTGTGCCACTGGCTCTGTGGTGGGTTTCTCTCTGGTATTGGGCTACATTGGACTACTGGGCTGCACCAGTTTCCTCTTGGCTTTTCTTGCCAGAAAACTTCCAGACAACTTTAACGAGGCCAAACTGATCACCTTCAGCATGCTGATTTTCTGTGCTGTTTGGGTGGCTTTTGTTCCTGCCTATGTCAGTTCTCCTGGAAAATATGCTGTTGCTGTTGAGATTTTTGCCATCCTTGCCTCTAGCTATGGTTTGCTGTTCTGCATATTTGCTCCAAAGTGCTTCATCATTCTTTTGAGGCCTGAGAAAAACACTAAAAAACATTTGATGGGTAGATAGGAAAGCAAATGTAACCATTGCCACTGTAATTCACCTTTTTAAAAATGTTAACAACTGGAATAGAGTCATTGTATTTATCTGGTCATATATCATTTAAAAATATGATGGTTTATTGTCTTATTAAATTGTGACATATCCTAAAACTTTATGACGGAGCTGCATTTGCATCACTATCTGCTAGCTATTGTCAGTGTTTACTAAGCTATATGAAATCAGAAATATTCACTCAGACATGAATTGACAAAATATGTCAGGCTGTCAAAGAAAAAAAATTGACAAATTTCTTATCTTTTTTTAAATTTTACTCTTTTGAAAAAAATCTGCACTGCACCTATTTTACAAAAATTGCTTAGGTAACAAACACATTCATAAAATAAAAACACCATTATAAAAGAAGTCCAATGTTGTGTTGTTTTTACTTTGTAGTGGTACAAATGTTTCATTAATGTTGAAAAATAAGAATTTTAAATGCCTTTAGTCTATTGAGATGTGCAGTTTGCAGTATGCACTGCAGTATGCAGTTAAAAAGTAAATTGTTATACAGAAAAGATTAATACGATCAGAGTACAGATGGGATTTCAGTGTTCCATACTGTTTTATGAAATTTCTGTCTAGTAAATAAATAATTGACTAAAGTGGACGCAAACCAGTAAACAAATTAAAACAAATAAGTACTGCTGAGAAACTAGAATACAAAAATTACAATAAAATTATCAACAACAGAAATAGCTGGTGAATATATAATATGTAATATAATAAAATATAATATGTAAACAACTTAACAACCCCCTAAAGTGTCAAGTCACATCACGTGACAGCGCAACATAAATCAAATCAAACAAATCAAACATCCTGTGTCAGCTCTGCGCTGACACAGGAGCATCGAGTCCAGTGACCTGGCTGTTTCATCTTTGTCGAAAGCCCAGCATTGCAAACAACAGCGGAACTTAAAGAATCGATCTCACCGGGCTAGTATTGATCCAATACCGATGCCGACTTGGTATCGATAGAATCGATATTTGGATCGATCTGCTCACCACTACCTCCCAGGCTTCTAGACTTCTGATTGGCCAACATTATGTTTTTAGCGTTTACATGTGGACGAAGATATTTTTTCAAAACTGTAAGTGTGGATGGGATTTTTTTAAAAGCTCAAACGGTAAATCTCGGTTATCAAAAATACCCGTGGACGTGTGAATGTAGCCTGAGTGCAGAGTTGAAAGCTGGGGTGGGGCTTTGTGTTGGGGTCTGACAGACACAGGCCGTCCAGTTGGTTCTATGCAGCAGACAGTCCCACAGTGGTGCTTGAGGGATCGAGAAAGAAACACTTCTCTAACAGACTGAAACTTTGCAATCAGGGAATGAGAAACAGGAGGAGACACAGCTGGGGAAAATTGGAGCTGAGGAGACTAAGAGAAGTAAAACAGAATACAATAACCCGAGACACTGACCTTCAAATTAAAACAGGAACTCACACATACAAAGAAACACAGACTTTATACAGAGGGAACACACAGGCAGGGATGACTAACACTAAACTGAGGAAGAACCGAACCGAACGAGCTAGAAACCACAATAAACAATAATAGAAAACACAAAACGCTGGGTCAGATAACCCAGGACCATGACAATGTTAGTGTGTGTACAAAAAAGTGTATCAAAAGTCCTCTAGCTATCAATGTTATGGATATCTCCATTTTGTAAAGAACAAATACATAAATAACAAAAATAAAAAAACAAAATACAGAATGAACAGCCTTTTTGTATCCATTATCTGCATTATTTGTAATTCAAAGTTAAATTGATCTTCACCTTGGCTAATATTTTGTCAATTCACTAGTCTTGTCCCTGATTTGTCATCATTTAACCAATATGTGGCAATCAGTAAGGTTGGTAAATATCCACATAACTTTGCGTTGATCACAGATTACAATAAATGATAAAGGAGCATACTAAGTTAAATGAGGTTGTTAAAGGTGGTTGGACCTCTACATTCACAATGTAAGGGTTTTAGCTGGAACAGTTTTTCAAAGCCATAAAGTTAAATTAACATTCTTATATATTTATGGAATAAAGTTGTGACTCTTAATGACTTAAACATCCTTAAGCGTTTGATTATTTTGCATGAAATGTGCATTTGTACTCATATATTTTATCTCTTGATACCTCCATTAAAGTAATTGGGAACTATAGTATTTCAGGGGAAGCTTTTCAGTCCAAATATGAAAATAATACATGACCACTACAGAAGTAATAAAGAGATAATTTTAAAAGATGACCAAATACTATATGAGGCACACCTACATACACAACCTAACTCCACATCTTCTATCTGCAAGGCATAATGATCACTCGTACTATCGTGTCACGTCTTGAGAGGACTGATTTGGGAGTATATGTGTCGTCATGTTCACCTGCTCACCAAAAGGCCCTGCCTCTATATAAAGTGCCCTCATCTGCAGTTCATCTACTCCAAGGAGGAGGATGGATGTCAGCAGCCAACTGATGTTATAGCTGGTGTATGAAAATACACATTTTTAAATTGTACAGTTTGTTATATTTGGGGTTTTAGTGTAATCTGATATTTTCATTCTAGGAACTGTTTATGGACACTGATTGAACTCATGCGAATAAACCAAATTGAATGTACTGTACATTTCTAAATGTGTAGAACAGCTGCATCTATGTCTTGGTTTTCCTGGCTCTTCATTGTGTGGTCCAGGTCATCCCAATCTTTGCTGCTTGTGTGGCTTGTGGGAAGAGAACTGGGAATCCGGGATGGACTTCTGTGTGATCAGATGTTGACATGTTCTCGTTGGGGTACACCAAGTAGCCAGGGTCTGTTTCAAGATGGAGATGTAATTATTGGTGGTCTTTTTCCTCTTCATTATCAGCCTCCAGCTATAGACCATGACTTCACTCAGCTGCCACACTACAATCCATGTACTGGGTAAAACTCAGTTACAGAGAATATTTTGATTACTGTAGAATAAGAGCATATATAGATATAACATAGGAGTAATTACTGTGTCTTGCTGGTTGATTTGTACTTGCAGTTTTACAAAAATTATTCAAACAAAATTCACTAATTTATATTTTATCATTTTATCTCCCCTCTCTCAGTTTAGAATATGTTCCACTGCAGTACATATATGCTATGGTGTTTGCACTGGAGGAAATTAATCATAGTACAATGCTCCTACCAGGAATCAAGCTGGGCTATCATATTTTTGACAGCTGTGGGCGCCCACCATGGGCTCTCCAGTCAGGACTGTCACTCGTTGGTGGAGACAACACCAGCTGCAACTCCACAAACCCTCCAGATTATTCTAGTGGGCATGGAGAAGAAATTAAAGACAGGAGGGGTAACTCATTCATTGATCAGAAAACATACAAAAAATCTGTCAGCAATTTTGCTTTCTACTTTTTCTACTCCTGCTACAAGATGTTGTTTAATTAAATCAATCATTTCTGTTTTCAGGTGGTCAATCTGTCCCCATGATTATTGGTGGTGCTTCATCCATAACAAGCCAGATACTCTCCACAGTGCTGGGGCCACTCTCCATACCTTTTGTGAGTTTTGTTTTGAATGCACCATAAAAACTGTATATGAGCTTTTTTGTTTGTTTTTAGATAAGTGGAGCCATCTTTTGGTTGAATTTATATCTTTTACTCAAAGAAATATTCATGCTTTTTTATGACAGTGGAGAAACTGATTTTTTTAAACAGAAACAAAACCTTTATAAGATGCAGGTTTTTGTGTTTGTGTGTGTGTGTGTATGTGTCTTTCAGATCAGCTATCTATCCACCTGTCCTTGTCTCAGTGACAGGCTCCAGTATCCAAATTTCTTCAGAACAATCCCCAGTGATATTTACCAAGCACGTGCTGTTGCCCAGGTTGTTATACGCTTCAACTGGACTTGGGTTGGAGCAGTTGTAGCAAACAATAACTATGGCTACATGGCAGTAAAGGTATTTGCATCTTTTATTTCAGTCATTTAGACTACTCAGCTATATCTCTAAAATATACAGTAATAAGTGCATTATATAACTACATTTACAGTGTGATAATGTAATAGGCTTCTTTCACCTGTATATGTCAGGTATTTCAGGAGGAGATTCAGGGAGCAGGTGTCTGCCTGGCATTTGTAGAGACTCTCCAAAGGGAAAATATCATTAGTGATGCCAGACGAGCAGCCCTCACAATTCAAGCCTCAACTGCAAGGGTGATTTTGATCTTCACCTGGTATACAGATGTGAGGGAATTGTTCCTGCAACTTGTGAAACTGAATGTGAGAAGCTGTAATGCCTATCGCATATAATGCATGCTGAAAAAAAGTTCGAGATTATATTTAAAAACAAAATAAACTTTAAAATAATTTTTCTTTTGCTTATTAGGTGACTGATAGACAGTTTTTGGCCAGTGAGGCTTGGAGCACTAGTGGGGATCTGGTCCAAAATTCAGTTACAAGCAAAGTGGCAAACGGTGTTCTTGGTGTTGCTACTAGAAGTTCAGCTATACCTGGATTTGAAAGTTATCTCCGACGTTTACACCCAATTCACCATCCAGATGATGAGTTCTTAAGAGAATTCTGGGAAGTGGAGTTTGGGTGTAGTCTTCATTTATCTTCCTCCTCAATGCTCAGTTCTCCTATCTCCACACTGAAGTCTAACCATAAATCAAATATTTTAACTTCAAATCCTCCTGTTATGTCTGATCAGAAAGCTTCACTATCACATTGCAATGGGTCGGAGTCTCTGAAAAAAGTACAGAATCTCTTTACAGATGCATCCCAGCTAAGGGTGACATATAATGTCTACCTTGCTGTTTATGCTGCAGCTCATGCCCTCCACAGCCTTCTCTGTCCCATTAAAGACAGCTCTTCTGAAAACAACATCTCCACCTGCTCCTCTCCAAAACAAATCAAGGCCACAGAGGTAAAGTAATCATGAATATCATCCTTTCCCTAAAAAATCTAATAAAAATCCATGTTGCATTCTTTAGACACTGAACAGGGTTTTGGTCCGACCCATGAGTACCCACAATGCTGTAATTACACCATTTCCATATGTTTCAGTATTGCACTTATCATTGAACTCTAATAACTCTAGTTTCACGATTGTTATAATTTTACAGCTTTTGCAGCACTTGCAAGAAGTGAACTTCACCACACCACAAGATGAAACATTTTACTTTCAAGGAGCCGATATTCCAGCAAAGTATGACCTTGTTAACTGGCAGAAAATGCCTGATGGGACACTAAAAATTGCTTTGATTGGTCAAGTGGATGGGTTTGCTCTCCATCTTAATGAATCAGCTATGCAGTGGATCACAGGATCCAATCGGGTATTTTATATGAAAATAATGTAAACTGTACATTTGTAAATTTGTGAATTTCTTGCTCTTAACTGGAATACACATATTGTGCTTAAAAATAAGAGTTGGCTTATTATTTAGGTGCCTATTTCGGTGTGCAGTGAGATCTGCCCCCCAGGGACCAGAAAGGTCAGCAGGAAAGGAAAACCTCTCTGCTGCTTTGACTGTATTCCATGTGCTGCAGGAGAGATAAGCAATAAAACTGGTGATGGAATTGCAATCTAAACCCCTCCTTGTAAATCCATTTGATTTAAAGTCATGTACTTCTGCTGTTCTTGTTTGATTTTCCTTTCTCCTCTTCTTTCCTTCTCCACTCTTTTTACTGTTAGGTTCCCTTGACTGTGAGCGTTGTCCCCTAGAGCTCTGGTCTAATGCTAAACGTACTGCCTGCATCCCTCGCCAGCTTGACTTTCTTGCCTTTAATGAGACTTTGGGAATTACTCTTACTACAGCAGCTGTGACCGGTGTCACTGTGACAACAGTTGTCTTTGTGGTTTTCCTTCACTACCGTCACACACCTGTGGTGAGAAAGAAATGTTCACAACATTATAATGTACATTTTAAAGAAAACATCGTGTGCAGTTGGCAAGTGCAGTTTTTTTGTTGTTAGGTTTTATTTGACATCTCATGTCAGTTTTTTCTTCAAGATTAAATAATTGACAAAATATTAAAACAACATAATTATTCCACATGTGGCTGATATTATCTGTGTCACTACTTTTATAAAGCTGCACTTTCTTAATTTTAGGTGAGGGCTAACAATTCAGAGCTGAGTTTCCTGCTTCTTGTGTCAATCAAGCTCTGCTTCCTGTGCTCACTCGTGTTCATTGGTCGTCCATCAGTCTGGTCTTGTCGGTTCCAGCAGGCAGCTTTTGGGATCAGCTTTGTGCTTTGTGTGTCCTGCCTGAAAGTCAAGACCATTGTGGTTCTGGCAGCATTTCGCTCAGCTCGGCCTGGTGCTGAAGCCTTGATGAAGTGGTTTGGTCCAGGCCAACAGAGAGGAAGTATCTGTCTTCTTACATGCATACAGGTCATACAGATGTTCTGTTTTGAATTTTTAACTCTTTGTATTTTTACATCTGTCTAAAAACATTTTATTTTTCATATAGATTATCATCTGTACCATATGGCTATCCCTCATCCCCCCCGTGCCTCGACAAGATCTGGGTTTTCAAGGTTCAAAGGTCACTCTGGAGTGTGCCATGGTTTCTGTGGTGGGATTTTGTCTGATTTTGGGCTACATTGGCCTGCTGGCCTGCACCAGTCTCATATTAGCCTTTTTTGCTAGGAAACTTCCTGATAATTTCAATGAGGCCAAACTTATCACTTTCAGTATGCTGATTTTCTGTGCTGTTTGGGTGGCTTTTGTGCCTGCTTACCTTAGCTCTCCTGGTAAATACACTGTTGCTGTGGAAGTTTTTGCCATCCTGGCTTCTAGCTATGGTTTACTTTTCTGTATTTTTGCTCCGAAGTGTTTCATCATTCTTTTGAGGCCTGAGAGAAACACCAAGAAATATATGATGGCCAGGTAGCAAAAGTAAATTAACAAAATATGACAAATAATTATTATTTATCTATTTATCTATATCAGCACTTCATCTTTATGTATTTATCTTTGTTTGTTGTTAAATTAATAGAAAAACCTTGATTCACTTTATCCAGAATTAAGAATGATCATGCAAAGTTTTAATATATTATTGCAAATGTATATACAATACGACTGTAGTTTTATAGACAAACCTTCGATGAAAACAAAACACCACCCATATTAACTTATCGTGTCAATGTGGGTTTTTTTTTTCTTTCTCTCACCCTCTCTCTCTCTCTCTCGCACTTTTTTTCGCTTCACTCAGCATGCGAGCCTTGTGCTTTACGCTGGGAAGAGGGGGGAGGGGCGGTAGTAGTAGTAGGCGGCACTCAGTAGCACAGGAACAGAGCTCAATTTTTTTTTAGGTTTGCTCAGAATCCGGTTGTTCAGTGATGACGCGACGAATCCTACTTCCGGGTCTAAAGTAGTCTGCGTTTAATATGGCTTTTGTGTTGTTAACATGTTTAATGTTATGTATTTTCTTCTATTTGATCTCAAAAAGCTCCTAAAACAGTCAGTGATCACTGCTGACCTCCCTCGTCTTTTATTACCGCTAATCATTTATTTAAGCTCAGTTTTTAAAACCTTAGGATGTAGCTACAGCCCAGCCCATGCAGCAGTATATGAATGACTAACCTCGTATTGTGGATGGATTATCTCAGTTGTTCTCCTGGCTGAAGTTTGGTCCTTTTACAGCATCCTGCCATGCGATTACATTTGTTCCTGACCACCGAGAACACTCACGGTAACTTTTATCGAGTGGAAAAAAGGTTAGCTTGTTTATATTAAGCTAACATAGCTGTGTCGCTAGCGGTCACGTAGCACATCATTATATACCAGCTAGCCCAACTTCAGTAACCCTACAAACGTCACTGCTGTTTAGTTTTCTGTCTTCATTTATGCTGGAAGTGATAACAGAGCTGTACGTTTTAATTTGTTTCCAAAACCCCGCAGTCAGGACATGCTATATTGTATTTAGATAGAAGCTAGCGAGCTAACTCCCTGCTAACTTCTAACTCCGTTAAATGTCATAAATTCCGTTTTCATGGATACCTGGATGTTAAACTCAATTGTTACACCTGGTAGAGCAGAACGCTGATCATTTTATTAAAGATGAAAGACTTTAGACAGTTTTTCAACTCTCAGTAATGCCATAGTGATCGTTTGATATATGGACCTGCAGCGGAGTTTAGACCCAGACACGGCTAGTGACGTCAGACTGAACAACCGGATAGTGGCACAAAAATAACGCCATACAGAGCGGGAGGGAGAGAGAGAAAGAGAGCCAGGGACAACAACGTCACATTAGAAAGGTACAATCATCCACAACTATTTCCAGTTGCAGATGATAAAGGATTCAGAAAGTTTATTCATACAGGTCCATATGACAGAATATGCATCTTCTTTTTGTTTTCATATTATAATTTATATTTAATTGTATTGTGGTTTGCAGTGTTTTGTGTTGTGTCACTTAAAATTTGTAAAAGGAAAAAGCTGAAAATTCAAATAGTTAAAAGTTGAAATGTGAATAGTTGGTTTTTGTATTATATGATTTATTTATTACATTTTATGTGGAGTGAATAAATAAAAGTATACTTACGGTGGCCCCTACAGACAAACCCTGAAGCATGTACAAACTCCAAAACACGCAAAAACTCCAAAACACGTAAAAACACGTACAAACCCCGAAGCACGTACAAACTCCAAAACACGTAAAATCTCAGAAGCACGTAAAAACTCAAAACACGTACAAAAGACAACAGAAGTGCTCCAGGATGCTGGGGGCAGTGTTGAACTTTTGTTACCTAGTGGCTACACAAGCCAGCAAGTACCAACGACCATATTTGGTGTGTGGTAATAACAGGTAAATGAACATTTTTTATTTATTTTTTTTATTTGACTATATATGAATTCTTGTGTATAAATACACAAACAATACACATATGCTTTCATGCTTTCAATTGTGTAATTTAAGTGATCTAGGTAGCTCTGTTTTGGAAGAGTTTGTACGTGTTTTGTCTGTAGGGGCCACCGCATATATTTATATATAAACATTTATAGATAAAACCATTTTTTTTTACATTAGTAATTCCTTTTGTGCATAATTTTATATTATTGTTAATAACAAATTAATTAAAGCAACAAAACAACCTGAAGAGCCGGTTCGGAGCCGAAAGAGTCGGCTCATTTTAGTGAGCTGAACCGAAAGAGCCGGTTCTCTAAAAAGAGCCGGAAATCCCATCAGTATTGCACAATGCTTCATGTGT
This sequence comes from Astatotilapia calliptera, assembly GCF_964374335.1. Classification (NCBI taxonomy): domain Eukaryota; kingdom Metazoa; phylum Chordata; class Actinopteri; order Cichliformes; family Cichlidae; genus Astatotilapia; species Astatotilapia calliptera. The sequence continues at coordinate 13,915,043 of NC_137435.1, forward strand.
TACTGTGTTTTACATCATATACCACAAAAATGGCTGAAGCACAAAATAAAAAGCTTAGTTTAGTAAAAGAATTATAATTACATTTAACTTACATAATAGATACATTTTGACAATGAAGTGTAACACAGTCAGTCAGTTATATTTGAAAAGATTTATTTAAAAGAAAGAAAAGAGGAAAAAGAGTAAATAACTATTATTTAGATTTCTCAAGAGGTTTTAATATTTACATTTATTATTTTTATTAATATATTTTATTTTCTGATTTACTGCACAGAAAATGAAGATGTTTTTAACATAAATGAAAACATTTTATGACACAATCCCACGGCCCATAACAGCTTTCTTTGTGTTCATCTCTGGTCTCAACAGGATTATGTAACATTTGGGTCCAAACAGTGTGATCAAGAGTCCAAAACTTGAAGCAAGAATGGCAAACACCTCCACTGCATCTGCAAGATTTCCTGGTGAGCTGATATAAGCAGGAACAAAGGCCACCCACACAGCACAGAAGATCAGCATGCTGAATGTGATGAGCTTGGCCTCATTAAAACTATCAGGGAGATTCCTCACCAGGAATGCAATTAGAAAACTGAGGAAAGCCAGTATGCCAATATAGCCCAATAACACTGCAAAACCAACAGTGGACCCAACTGAACACTCATACACTATCTTGTCATTGTGGTATTGGGTGTTTTTATGTGGAGTTGGAGAGGAAGAGACAAGCCAGGTAGTGCAGATGGCTGCCTGAATAGATGTCAGAAATAGAACTGTTCCTCTCTGCTGCATTGCACCAAACCACTTCAGACTGGCTCCCCCTCCTGGCTTGGAGGCTTTGAACACAGCCAGAACAACCATGGTTTTTACCAGGATGCATGAGACACACAGCACAAAGCTGATCCCAAATGCTGCATGCCTCATTTGGCATGTCCACATCCTGGGTCGTCCGATGAACAAAAGTGAACACAGGAAACACAACTTAAGTGACATTAATAGCTGGAAACTAAGTTCTGAATTGTTGGCACGTACTATAGGTGTTCTGCGATGGCAGATAAAGATCCCCAGAACAACAGCACATATAAATGTTCCCAGTAAGGAGATTGCTGTCAAACAAATACCCAAAGGGTCATGATAAGAGAGAAACTCTGTTTTCCTAAGAACACAGTGGTCACGCTGCGGGTTTGACCAAAAATCCTCTGGACAACTGGTGCACCCCAAGGAGTCTGACAAAGAAGTGTTGATGTTGAAATGCATACTATATTTCACAGAAATTAAATCAAATATGTCATACAGAAAGACAAAGACCTACTGCTCTTGTTAGTGATCTTTCCCTCAGAACAAGGGATGCAGTCAAAACAGCATTCAGGCTCTCTCTTCCTTCTCACCATGTGGGTACCAGGAGGACAACTCTCACTGCATACTGATCGAGGTGGCTATTGGACATAAAAAATAAATATTTATTGCCTGCTACAATTCTATATACTGTAAATGTCATAAAAGGTACTTGTCAAATAAAAACATATCTAACCTGTTTGGATTCAAAGTTCCAGAAGATTTTGCCTTCATCAAGTATGAGTTCTTCACCTTTTAAAGCTGTCCTTTTAACCTCACCCACTTTCTGAATTTTAGTGCTTCCATCAGGGAGCCACAACGCATTAATAACATCATAAATTGGTACCACATCACCATTCTCGTCAAATGACACTTGATCGCCAAATGGAGTGGTGAAGTTCACTCTTTCCATGTAATAAACAAGCTGTTTAAAAGGAATGTATAATAAGTAAATTATTTTTTGCTCCAAAACTAATTATAGAACCAATGATTTATTCATAGATGGAGTGTAAAATGATATCACATCTGCCATGGCTCCAGTAACTTTACAGTGCAAATAGTGGCAATTTTTCAGTTCAGTAATCAAATATAATATTATATCTATGGTACCTACATATATAAAGTCATTTATATCTAAGTCTCAATCAACCAAGGCACATTACTAATAATCCTGTATAAAAGTTAATGACCTGAAGTTAATGAAATTCTGAAAGCATGCAAAAACAATTTATCCAAAGGTGGAGTGTAAAATGATAACACACCTGCCAAGGCTCCAGTGACTGCAAAGAGGCACAGCTTTTCCCACTGAAAGGCCCTCTTCCTGGCTTGCACCGCAGCATATCATCAAGGGAATATGCCAGTGCATAAACAGCTTTGTACACATTATACTCAGGCCGCAGGTTGGAAATGTCCAAGTACTCATTGTCCACATTTCCTAGATCTTCCTGTCCAGTGCATAGTGCACCTCCACCTTCCAGCCAGCCTGCTGGAGCTGGAGCAAATCTGCACTGAAATGTAAATTCCCAAAACTGATTCACCTGAAATATTTTGAAAAATGTTTATTACACATTATGAAAATATACACACACAGAGTAAAAGTGTCCAAGTCTCACCAAGCTATTTCCGTAGCTACTGTTGTGATGTAGATCAGGACATATTTGCAACAGGAATTCCCTGAGCCCTGGTATTTCTCCTCGGCGAATGGTGATACCCAGTGTGCCACCCAGGTATGGCATAAAGTGAGGTGTTTGGAGCACAGCAGATTCTGTCCAGGCTTCGCTGGCTATCCACTGTAGACCTGTCACATTTTGCCTTACTACCTGTGTATTAAATTAGACCAAATCTATGAAGTAATACTGAGCCTCCAACTTCTTTACTGAAACAGTTTTTGATCTTTAAAATTAATTCTGAATGATTATTTTTCTGTATCCATTTCTGTACTCACAATGATACGTAATATGTGTTTTACACAATTATGAACTATAATTATGAAGACCTGTGTAACTAGTAACTATTAAAGTGTTTTAAAGCGAAACCTCATCCATAAGGTGCATCATGCGACTAGGATCTTCAAAGACAATGACAACTCGAGCTGTAGAGGTTTTCATCACATCAACAATCCTCCGGAGTTCATCTGTGTCTTTGTCCCAGGGTAAAACCTCAGTGTAGGCCAGGCAACCTTCACCAGACACACTCAGCTCAGACTGAAAGGATCTGGCTGCATGAAGCCCATAATCATTATTACTGACAAGCAGACCTGCCCAAGTCCAGCCAAAATGCTTTAGAATCTGGATCATTGCACGTACCTAAGTGAATATAGATTAAAGTGTAAGTGTATTGAAAAGAAGAAACAAAACAAAATTTCTGTGCATAATCTGTCTGTCAGTGTCCACAGAACAGCATTTAAATACAATTGCAATTTAGCTTTATTCTCTGAGACAATAGAGAAAAGAAATAGAGCATAATTCTCAAAACTAATTATTATTATTATTTCTAATATTTTCATATCTGTCTGTGTTCTTCTTTTACACAGATATTGAAACAGACTTTTGTTTTTCCATTTTAATTTTGATGACAAATTTTCACCTGGAAAGCATCACTTGGGATCGTTCTAAAGAAGGATGGATACTTTTGACGGTCACTCAGGCAGGAACATGTGGCATAATAACTCACCTGTGAAAGATATAGACTGCATATGTATATTGTGGAGCTATCCATGTAGAGATATCTTAATTTTGTCATCATGACTGCATTATTTTTTATTTCATAAAATGGTTTTACATTTTCAATGAAATCAACGCAATCCAAGAAAACTGTTACATGGTCAAGCAGAAAACTTACCATAGGTACTCTGTACAAACCTAAGACGTTGGAGATGGCAATAGAAATTGTAGAGGACGGATCACCCACAATCCCTACAACTGGAGGATTTCCAACACATGTATCATCTACTACAATTTGATCCTCTTGACCACTGGCTAATGACAATGCTCCACGGAATCCAATTCCAAGTTCAAAGCAGTTATCATACAGAGTGTATCCCAGAGTCACATTTGGTAGCAGGTTTGAGTTTCTGTTGATCTCATCAATAGCAAATGCCATGGTTTGTGCGAGCTTAAATCCTAGAACATACATACTAAGACGAGAAAAGTTTAATTACTAAAAAGTATAATACAATACAGATTTTTAAAATATAGGAAAATGAGCACAGTGAAAATGTTGCAAAAGGAATAATATTATAAACAATCAAGGAAAGTGAATAACAATTAAAGACATATATTAATGAAAATAAATTTTAAAAGAGAAGATGTTTTGTCTAGTTATTTCAGATATAAAATACATATTCATATTAGGATTAGGTTTGGTGGTTTTCTTTTTCTGTTTTTTTCATTCTGTTTCCCTGTCATAGTTACCCATGGCAAGTAGGCTGTTGTGGCTGCGAGGTAAAAGACAGATCAGGAACACTTGAAAAGAAATGGACTTGAAACAGTCCACCCAGAACCACATCTCCAGTTTTGTGCATCTCATTTAGATGAAACTGTCCCTGCAGCTGACAGGACAAAGAAAACTGAGGAGTGGGTAGAGGAGAAGAAACACAGGAATACAGCAAAACAACCACGACTAAATTGTTTTGCAAAGATAAGCACATGACAGCTTTCTGAATATTTGAGACCAGTCATTAGGTTTTATTGTTTGCCATTCCCTTTTATTGACTTGCTGTGTTGTTTAATCTTGCACACCACCCATCAGGGAAGAAGGAGGTGTATACTTTTCATTTGAGATTGCTTTGTATCCAGGCAAACTCAGGGAACACTCTGTGAGTAAATTAGTCATCAGTAATAACTCACTGAAGAATTGTCAGAGTAGTTGTTCAGTATTCAGTAGTTGTTTCCGTGTGCATATCAAGTGACATAAAAGACAAATAGCAAAAATAACATCATAATTCATGTACATCAAAGTTCATGTGTAATGTCTCAACAACATCATATTAAAAACTTCAGTCCATATTTGAGTTGAAAGAGAAAACAAAATTTTTGAGGGGACGATAAAAAACATAACAAAAACAAATCCGCATGAGCATGGGCGGGACGGGACATAAAGCTGCATAGGGCAAAAGGAAACTAGAAAACTTAGTGGATGGGGAAGATTGTCCTGAGTATAATTGAAGAACAGCCCAAGGGGACGGCCCAAATGAGAAACTAGACAGTGAAATTTTTCAGGGCTAATGCATGAATGCAAAACACGGGACAAGCAGATCTTCTGTATTCGAAGTGAAAGCCCACCATCTGAGTCCCGATGACCAAGCTATTTACCCTATCTCTAAGGGAGACCCAGGCACCCTTTGAAGGAAACTCATTTCCACAGCTTATATCCACAACCCTTATTTGATCACTACCCAGACTTCATGGCCATAGGTAAGGGATGTAATGTAAAATGACCTGTAAATTAAAAACTTGCTCAGCTCTTTCTTTACCGCAACAGACTGGTACAGTGTCTGTTCATTTTCCCCAAATCTGTGAATAAATCTCAGGCTCCACTTTCCCCAAACTTGTGAACAAAACTGTTGAGGGGACAACAAATTACTTATTTGATCACTACCAGAGTTCGTGGCCACAGTTGAATAGTTGTAATCTAAATTGACCTGTAAATTAAAAACTTAGCTCAGACTGTACAGTGTCTGTATCATTGCACATGTTTCCCAAATCCATCAGTGAATCTCATGCTCCACTTTCCCCAAACTCGTGAACAAGACCCTAAGATATTTAAAGTAAAGATGAAATCTTGAGGCCATCATAGTGGAGAACATCCACGAGCCTGGACAGACCAAGATATTATGTCCACACTTGCTCACTTTCTCAAACATCCTTGAGAGGATAAAGAGCTTGTCCAGTTTCACAGCCTGGATGAAAACCTCATTGTTCCTCCTGAATCAGAGGTTCAACTAAGAGATAAACCCTGCAGTGTCCTTCACAGTGTCATGATCCCTCAGCTCAGCTCCATTCAAATGTGAAGAAAAAGGCCTAAAATCCAGCCTTTGTGGTAATGTAAGATAGTCCTGTCACAGAGTTTAATGCATGTGCTTTTGGTGATAGTTATTCCTTCTTTAATCAAATAAGGGATCTAATCAAAATATAATCAAGAAGAAATCCACACTCTATCCAGCTGTTTTTGTCTGAGTGTCAGGCTTGAGCATCCAAATTTTTTCAGAATACTCCCTGATTATATTTACAAAGCATCTGCTGTTGCTCAGCTTACTATGTGCTTCAACTGGACTTGTGTTGGATTAGTTCTAGCAAGATTGTTGTCTGGGGGCTTTTTGCCCCCTGGTAGTGTCTGCCATGGCAAATTGGTCCTGGGTGAGGGACCAGACAAAGAGCGATTCAGAAGACGACTATGAGAAGACCATCGAGGGGACTGTTCACCCTACTCGAGATAGGGTTACCGGGTGCAGCCCGGGGAGGGTGCCCTAGGGTGAGCGTCTGGTGGTCGGGCCTTAGTCCATGCGGTCTGGCTGGGTGTGGGAGTAGTTCGGAGAGGCTATGGAAAAAGACTTTTGGACTGCCTCAAAGAGATTCTGGCAAACCGTCAGGAGACTCAGGATACACATACAAGGTCCTAAATTATCAGGCCGCATTTTATCTTAATGACCTTATAGTACCGAATCACTCCATTAGGGCACTTTGCTCTCGCACTGGAGGCTTACTTGTTGTTCCTAGAGTATTTAAAAATAGAATGAGAGGCAGAGCCTTCAGTTTTCAGGCCCCTCTTCTGTGGAACCAGCTTCCAGTTTGGATTTGGGAGATAGACACTATCTCTACTTTTAAGATTAGGCTTAAAACTTACCTTTTTAAAAAAAATCATATACAGTGGGGCAAAAATGTATTTAGTCAGCCACCGATTGTGCAAGTTGCCCCACCTAAAATGATGACAGAGGTCAGTAATTTGCACCAGAGGTACACTTCAACTGTGAGAGACAGAATGTGAAAAAAAAATCCATGAATCCGCATGGTAGGATTTGTAAAGAATTTATTCGTAAATCAGGGTGGAAAATAAGTATTTGGTCAATAACAAAAATACAACTCAATACTTTGTAACATAACCTTTGTTGGCAATAACAGAGGTCAAACGTTTACTATAGGTCTTTACCAGGTTTGCACACACAGTAGCTGGTATTTTTGGCCCATTCCTCCATGCAGATCTTCTAGGCCACTCCAGGACTTTCAAATGCTTCTTACGGAGCCACTCCTTTGTTGCCCGGGCGGTGTGTTTTGGATCATTGTCATGTTGGAAGACCCAGCCTCGTTTCATCTTCAAAGTTCTCACTGATGGAAGGAGGTTTTGGCTCAAAATCTCACGATACATGGCCCCATTCATTCTCTCCTTAACACGGATCAGTCGTCCTGTCCCCTTGGCAGAAAAACAGCCCCATAGCATGATGTTTCCACCCCCATGCTTCACAGCAGGTATGGTGTTCTTGGGATGCAACTCAGTATTCTTCCTCCTCCAAACACGACGAGTTGAGTTTATACCAAAAAGTTCTACTTTGGTTTCATCTGACCACATGACATTCTCCCAATCCTCTGCTGTATCATCCATGTGCTCTCTGGCAAACTTCAGACGGGCCTGGACATGCACTGGCTTCAGCAGCGGAACATGTCTGGCACTGCGGGATTTGATTCCCTGCCGTTGTAGTGTGTTACTGATGGTGACCTTTGTTACTTTGGTCCCAGCTCTCTGCAGGTCATTCACCAGGTCCCCCCGCGTGGTTCTGAGATCTTTGCTCACCGTTCTCATGATCATTTTGACCCCACGGGATGAGATCTTGCGTGGAGCCCCAGATCGAGGGAGATTATCAGTGGTCTTGTATGTCTTCCATTTTCTGATGATTGCTCCCACAGTTGATTTTTTCACACCAAGCTGCTTGCCTATTGTAGATTCACTCTTCCCAGTCTGGTGCAGGTCTACAATACTTTTCCTGGTGTCCTTCGAAAGCTCTTTGGTCTTGGCCATGGCGGAGTTTGGAGTCTGACTGTTTGAGGCTGTGGACAGGTGTCTTTTATACAGATGATGAGTTCAAACAGGTGCCATTCATACAGGTAACGAGTGGGGGACAGAAAAGCTTCTTACAGAAGACGTTACAGGTCTGTGAGAGCAAGAGATTTTCCTTGTTTGAGGTGACCAAATACTTATTTTCCACCCTGATTTACGAATAAATTCTTTACAAATCCTACCATGTGAATTCATGGATTTTTTTTTTTCACATTCTGTCTCTCACAGTTGAAGTGTACCTCTGGTGCAAATTACTGACCTCTGTCATCATTTTAAGTGGGGGAACTTGCACAATCGGTGGCTGACTAAATACTTTTTTGCCCCACTGTAGTTAAGGCTGGATCAGGTGACCCTGAATCCTCCCTTAGTTATGCTGCAATAGGTGTAGACTGCTGGGGGGTTTCCATGATGCATTTAGTACTTACTTTTCAGTCACTTTTCTCAATCAGCATGTATTAATAGACCTCTCTACTGATTCAGTAAGAGTACTAGATGCTACAGTTCCTGATAATGCTTTGCTTTAAATGGGGAGAATCTTGAAGGATGGCTGTTATGAGGAAAAGCAACCCAGAAACTTTGTCAGCAGCACACATCGTTGTGTGCCTCAACTGTCGGTCTTTTACCCAAGCTAATCTGCCATTTTTTTCTTCTTAGGTTGGGTTTATGGATTAAAGATCTGATCTAAATTATCATATTAAAAATTGGGACACTTAGTCAGTGGTGGACCTTGGATTCATTGGGTGTTTTGGTCATTATCCCTACACCCTCATCCAAGGAGCCCTGCCAGGGTTGGTCAGGCCCGGAGTGTGTCACTGGTTTATGTTAAATTGTTATCGCTCTTTTTCTTTCTACTGTTTATTTTCTTCTTTTAATTCACTGCAACTGAGAAATAATACTTACCTCTTTAGCATTTACGGAGCCACCATACATACTATGACCATAGCTACTGAACGACACAGGAAGTCATTCCTGCCCATGGCCATCTCCCTGTACAACTCCTCCATCTAATACACTGTAAACACTGCAATAGTTACACCCTTTTTGTGGATGCTCTTTTCTACTCCGTAATATTCATTTCAGTATTCTTGATATTTATTTATAAGCACCTCTGTAAATTCTTGATATTCATATTTGATTGATTTGTATATATTAGTGCTATTTCTTAACCCTTTAAGACCTACCATAGAACCAAGTCTGCCAAAGCTTATCTTTATATTTTTACATGCTGTAGTGCCATTTTTGGGAACATTTGCTATACATCAATACAACCATTATAGCCCAAACTTTAATAATATGTATTCATTAAGTGCATAATAACTACACAAATTGCAAAAAAGTGCAATAAACTACAAAAAAATTGAAAATCGTTTTTGTTTTGTTTTTTACATATATTTCTAGTTAGAAAAATTTAAGAGGTTTATCCCTCAAAACTGTAAGTACAAAAAAGTTGCACAAAATAGTTTGCAACAACAGGAAATTTATTTTGAGTTTCTTCACAGTTTTACTTTTGAGATACACCAATTTTTATATACTGCAGGAAAAACGAAAATAAATACAACAATGCAAATTTGCAAAACAAACAAACAAACAAAAAAACAGCATGTGCATTTCCAGCAGTGCAACTTGAGTTCTAAGCATCCCAGAAACTATACAGAAAAGCATAAAGTCAAACATGACTTTTAAAAACACCAGTATAGGATTATAAGACCCTGAAGGTAAAAAACTAAATTTTGCACAAAAATGACATCACTTCCAGTTTCGGGCAGGTAATGGCGGACATGCGATAGTTCGCGCTGACGTATATTCCAACGTAGGAAGTGTTATGAACAGCTGGTCAGATTAGCAAAGCATGTTTCTGAAATATTATGTTTTTGTTGCTGTGCTTTTTATGCAATTTTTGCAAAGCTATATGTGGAAGGAAACTGTGACCTAGGACAAGCTGATGACATAAGATGTAAGTACAACTCCTCTGGTTTCATATGCAAAAAAAATTATTGCGCTAGCTCACGTGGTTGCAGTTCTACAGGGATTTAAAAATAGTTGCGCAAAACGGAGTGTGCCCGCTCTGACTGGTTTTAAAGGGTTAAATTTGTAAAATCTGTAACATATTGTATTGTTTAAATAGTTTAGTCTGTTACTGTTATTGTCTTGGAGCAATTGCATCGGACATAATTACCTTAGGAATTAATAAAATATTCTGATTCTTAGACCTAGACTTAGAGCATTTATTGTCATTGTGCAGTTTCTTGCGCAGTGAAATTGGGTAGCTGGACCACAAAGGTGCAAAAGTAAAGAAAACAATATACAACAAGGGTGAAAAAAGCAATATATATGTATACATTTATGTGAGTAAACTATATACATGGTGTATGTGTAGAAACATTGAAACAGAAACATTGTGGGGCCATATACAAGGGCTGTTATATAATATAATATAATATAATATAATATAATAAATAAATAAATAAGGGTGGAGGGGCTAAGGTCATTTAGGGTGGGGATGGTAATTCCACCGAGACCAAAAATATTGCACATGGGCCAAAAATATTGCACAGAACAATGAAAGACTGAGATACTGAACATGGGATGGCAGCAACATAGTTGATCAATAGCAGAATGGTTGTATGGGAGAAGTCTGTTCACATTCTTAGTTTGCATTACGAGTTCTGACAGCCCACGGGAAGAAGCTGAAGATGATGTTGCAGGGGTGCATGGGGGTGCAGTCATTAGTGTAGATGGTGTGTAGGAGTGGACTCAGCACACATCCCTGTAGTGAGCCAGTGCTGAGTGACAGGGTGGATGATCTCTGGTTGCCAACCATGACTGATTGTGAACAGTCTGTGGGAAAGTTCCATACACATATGGGGGGGGGAGAGTCCAAGTTTACCAGCTTGGCTATAAGAATGTCTGGGATGATGGTATTGAAGGCCGAGCTGAAGTCAATGAAGAGCATCCTTACTGATGTCTCAGGATTCTCCAGGTGATGGAGAGCGGAGTGGAGGGCAGGGACAGTGGCATGTGACAGGGAGAGGTTGAATAGTCTGGTGAACTGAGGAGGCAGCTGGACAGCGCAGGCTTTGAGCACTCTACCAGGTATTCCGTCAGGGCCAGCAGCTTTCCTTTGATTAACTGCGCTGAACACATTGCGAACCTGGTGTTCTTGGAGGCTAAATGTGTGAGGGCTGTGCTCAGAGGAGGCTGTGGGCAGGGTGGTGTGCATGGTGGGGGTGACTGCAGCTTTCTCGAAGCAGGCAAAGGAGTGGTTAAGTTCCTCTGCTAATGAGATGTCCATGTTATCTGTGTTTTTCCCATTGCACTTGTAATTGGTGATGTGTTTCAGGCCCTCTCATACCTTTCTGGAGTTGTTATCAGAGAGGTGATCTGATAGCTTGTTTGAGAAGTCCAGTTTTGCTGCTCTGATGCCTTTTTTAAGGTCTGCTCTTGCTCTGCTGTACATGTCCTGGCCCCCAGATTTGTATGGCGAGCTGCGTGCCTTTAACAATGCCTGAACCGTACTTGTCATCCAGAGTTTACGGTTGGGGTAGACCTTTTCCGTGGTGACAGTGTCCATGCAGTGCGTGATGTAACCCAGATGTGTGAGTCTCTAGGCCATCATGTTCAAAGACACTCCACTCTGTGAGGGCAAAAGAGTCCTGCAATTGAGCACGAGCTTCCTCAGAAAAGGTGCTAATGGTTCTGATGGTGGGCTTTGTTCTTTTCCTGAGTGGTGTGTATGCCAGGACGATGAGCAGAGAGAGGTGGTCGGACATACTCAGGTGGGGGAGGGGAAAAGATCTGAAGGCTTGCTTAATATTTGAGTAAAGTCCAAGGTGTTATTCCCTCTCGTAGGGCATTTCACATGTCGAACAAATTTAGGCACAGTTCTTAAGCATGCTTTGTTGAAATCCCCTGCAATGATACTCCCTCTGGATATTCCCATTTCTTTTTGGAGATTGTGTCGTGCAGGTAGGCAAGGGCTGAGCTAGCTTTAGCGTCTGGTGGTAAGTGGACTGCTGTTATTAGGACTGCAGGCAGTTCTCTGGGCAAGTAGAAGGGTCTGCACATGACAGACATTGCCTCTATGCCTGGGGAGCAGACTGTGGTGATGATCTTAGTGTTTGTGCACCAGTTGTTATGTGTGTAAATGCACAATCCTCCTCCTTGGCTTTTCCCCGCTGTAGTCTTTCTGTCACTGCGGTGCATTGTGTGACCTGATAGCTGCATCGAGGCGTCGGGGATTCCCTATCGTAGCCATGTCTCTGTGACAACCAGGACACAACAATTGCGTAGAAGTTGCTGTGCTGTGAGAAGTAGGTTCAGTTCGTCTATTTTTTTGATGACCAACCGTGCGTTGGTCAGGAAGATGCTCGGGAGCTGTAGTTTGAAAGGCTGCTTCTTTATCGTAGCTAGCAGTCCCGTCCGGCACTCCTGCTTTTGTTTGCGTTCCTTCCGCCACATGCATTTCTTGGCAGACCCAATAAGAATCCACAGAGCACCGAATTTTCTCACTATCTCCAGGAGTATGTTGTGCATCCTCTGATAATCACTGGTAATGGGGATCTGGCTGTTGCATCGAATGTTGCATAATTCCAGATGGCGGTAGGTAAATTTGGCTTTACAGTAAGAAAAACAAAAGAAAAAGAAATGTGGAAAAAAGAAAAAGAAAAGCACCTAAGTGGAGAGCATAGAGCTGCTGCATCTGTGCGCGCCGCCATCTTGCACTACTCCCAGTTCTCAATGGGAGATAAACTCTGGATGACACGCTTCTTACAGTCTGTTTGGAGAGACCTTCTAGGTAACTGTTGGAGAGCCTTGTGTCTCTGGGAGCCTGGAATTGTCACTATAGTTAAGTATTGATTGTAGCACATTTTGAAATGGAAACCTGTATTTGTCATGATCCTGGGTCCTTTTGACCCAGCGTTTTGGGTTTTCTCTTCGTGATTTTGGTTCTGTTCTTCCTCTGGTTAGTGTTTACTCTGTTCTGTGCCCGTATGTTCCTGTATCTAGTCCGCGTTTCTTAGTTTGTGTCCTTTCATGTGTAAGTTCCTGTTTTATTGTGAAGGTCTGTGTCTTATGTGAGTGTTTTCATTTTGCCTCCCTAGTCTCGTCATGTTAATCACTCCCAGCTGTGTTCCCACCTGTATGTAATCTCCCTGTGTTCTCTGAGTGTATTTAAGTTGTGTCTTCTGTCATAGTAATTGCTGGTTCGTCTGTGTTGTTTCCCCTCGGTCTCCCTGCGTCTCTCCGTATGTATTTCCCCGGACCTCCCTGCATCTTCGTTTCTGGTTTGTCTTATTAGTTTACCCAGTTTAGGTTTCTAGTTTCATGTTTTGCCACCCTTGCTGTTCGTATTGACCCACTATTATAAATAAACACTCACCTGCACCAGAACTGCCGCCCTTTTGCCCCGCAAACCGTGACAGTATTAGTTGTTTTCTTGAAATGATCAGCATGGTTTTGATCATGATCAGTTCAAGACAGACCAAATATGCAAAAATATATATTAGAACTGCTAAATGAATTCAAGTTGAAAGCGTAGTTTATTAAAAGAGTTTCAATTATATTTAATTTCCGTAATAGGTAAATTTTACAGTGCAGTGTAACAAAGTCAATGCTTCTCTTTGAAAAGTCTGGTTGTTTTGTATGTAAACTGCATTTTAAAAGAACAACAACAAAAAAACCGACTAAATAACTGTCTTTAATATTTAACATTTGTTCATTTTAATTGTTTATTTAATTTTCGGTCAATAGAGTGCAAATAATTTTTTTTTTTTGACTTGAACTGAAAATTTTATGACACAATCCCACGGCCCATAACAGCTTTCTTTGTGTTCATCTCTGGTCTCAACAGGATTATGTAACATTTGGGTCCAAACAGTGTGATCAAGAGTCCAAAACTTGAAGCAAGAATGGCAAACACCTCCACTGCATCTGCAAGATTTCCTGGTGAGCTGATATAAGCAGGAACAAAGGCCACCCACACAGCACAGAAGATCAGCATGCTGAATGTGATGAGCTTGGCCTCATTAAAACTATCAGGGAGATTCCTCACCAGGAATGCAATTAGAAAACTGAGGAAAGCCAGTATGCCAATATAGCCCAATAACACTGCAAAACCAACAGTGGACCCAACTGAACACTCATACACTATCTTGTCATTGTGGTATTGGGTGTTTTTATGTGGAGTTGGAGAGGAAGAGACAAGCCAGGTAGTGCAGATGGCTGCCTGAATAGATGTAAGAAACAGAACTGTTCCTCTCTGCTGCATAGCACCAAACCACTTCAGACTGGCTCCCCCTCCTGGCTTGGAGGCTTTGAACACAGCCAGAACAACCATGGTTTTTACCAGGATACATGAGACACACAGCACAAAGCTGATCCCAAATGCTGCATGCCTGAGTTGGCATGTCCACATCCTGGGTCGTCCAATGAACAAAAGTGAACACAGGAAACACAACTTAAGTGACATTAATAGCTGGAAACTAAGTTCTGAATTGTTGGCACGTACTATAGGTGTTCTGCGATGGCAGATAAAGATCCCCAGAACAACAGCACATATAAATGTTCCCAGTAAGGAGATTGCTGTCAAACAAATACCCAAAGGGTCATGATAAGAGAGAAACTCTGTTTTCCTAAGAACACAGTGGTCACGCTGTGGGTTTGACCAAAAATCCTCTGGACAACTGGTGCACTCCAAGGAGTCTGACAAAGAAGGGTTGATGGTGAAATGCATACTATATTTCACAGAAATTAAATCAAATATGTCATACAGAAAGACAAAGACCTACTGCTCTTGTTAGTGATCTTTCCCTCAGAACAGGGGATGCAGTCAAAACAGCATTCGGGCTCTCTCTTCCTTCTCACCATGTGGGTACCAGGAGGACAACTCTCACTGCATACTGATCGAGGTGGCTATTGGACATAAAAAAATAAAGATTTATTGCCTGCTACAATTCTATATACTGTAAATGTCATAAAAGGTAGTTGTGAAATAAAAACATATCTAACCTTTTTGGATTCAAAGTTCCAGAAGATTTTGCCTTCATCAAGTGTGAGTTCTTCACCTTTTAAAGCTGTCCTTTTAACCTCACCCACTTTCTGAATTTTAGTGCTTCCATCAGGGAGCCACAACGCATTAATAACATCATAAATTGGTACCACATCACCATTCTCGTCAAATGATACTTGATCGCCAAATGGAGTGGTGAAGTTCACTCTTTCCATGTAATAAACAAGCTGTTTAAAAGGAATGTATAATAAGTAAATTACTTTTTGCTCAAAAAATAATTATAGAACCAATGATTTATTCATAGATGGAGTGTAAAATGATATCACATCTGCCATGGCTCCAGTAACTTTACAGTGCAAATAGTGGCAATTTTTCAGTTCAGTAATCAAATATAATATTATATCTATGGTACCTACATATATAAAGTCATTTATATCTAAGTCTCAATCAACCAAGGCACATTACTAATAATCCTGTATAAAAGTTAATGACCTCCATGACTTAAATGACTACTTTTGCTCACAAGTATGGCAAATCCCTTTTCAGAAATTCTGAAAGCATGCAAAAACAATGTGTTCAAAGGTGGAGTGTACAATGATAACACACCTGCCATGGCTCCAGTGACTGCAAAGAGGCACAGCTGTTCCCACTGAAAGGCCCTCTTCCTGGCTTGCACCGCAGCATGTCATCAAGGGAATATGCCAGTGCATAAACAGCTTTGTACACATTATACTCAGTTCGTAGGTTGGAAATGTCCAAGTACTCATTGTCCACATTTCCTAGATCTTCCTGTCCAGTGCATAGTGCACCTCCACCTTCCAGCCAGCCTGCTGGAGCTGGAGCAAATCTGCACTGAAATGTAAATTCCCAAAACTGATTCACCTGAAATATTTTGAAAAATGTTTATTACACATTATGAAAATATATAATTGTTGTGACACACAGTAAAAATGTTCAAGTCTCACCAAGCTATTTCCGTAGCTACTGTTGTGATGTAGATCAGGATGTATTTGCAACAGAAAATCCCTGAGCCCTGGTATCTCTCCTTGACGAATGGTGATACCAAGTATACCACCCAGGTATGGCATAAAGTGAGGTGTTTGGAGCACAACAGATTCTGTCAAGGCCACGCTGGCTATCCACTGTAGACCTGTCACATTTTGCCTTACTACCTGTGAATTAAATTAGACCAAATCTATGAAGTAATACTGAGCCTCCAACTTCTTTACTGAAACAGTTTCTGAATTATTACATTTTTGTACTCATTTCTGTACTGACAATGATACGTAATACGTGTTTTACACAATATAATTATGAAGACCTCTGTAACTACTAATCATTAAAGTGTTTTAAAGTGAAACCTCATCTATAAGGTGTATTATGCGACTAGGATGTTCAAAGACAATGACAACTCGAGCTGTAGAGGTCTTCATCACATCAACAATCCTCCGGAGTTCATCTGTGTCTTTGTCCCAGGGCAAAACCTCAGTGTAGGCCAGGCAACCTTCACCAGACACACTCAGCTCAGACTGAAAGGATCTGGCTGCATGAAGCCCATAATCATCATCAGTGACGAGCAGACCTGCCCAAGTCCAGCCAAAATGCTTTAGAATCTGGATCATTGCACGTACCTAAGTGAATACAGATTAAAGTGTAAGTGCATTGAAAAGAAAAGAAAAACTTTAAATATAATTGCAATTTAGCTTTATTCTTTGACACAATACAGAAACAAAATAGAGCACAATTCTCAAAACTAAGTATATCATTATTTCTAATATTTTCATATCTTTCTTTGTTCTTCTTTTACACAGATATTGAAACATACTTTTGCGTTTCCATTTTAATTTTGATGACAAATTTTCACCTGGAAAGCATCACTTGGGATCGTTCTAAAGAAGGATGGATACTTTTGACGGTCACTCAGGCAGGAACATGTGGCATAATAACTCACCTGTGAAAGACACAGACTGTATATTCAGGAGCTATCCATGTAGAGATATCTTAACTTTGTCATCATGACTGCATTATTAGTATTAGTTTTGTTTTCATAAAATGGTTTTACATTTTTAATTAAATCAAATTAATCCAAGAAAACTGTTACATGGTCAAGCAGAAAACTTACCATAGGTACTCTGTACAAGCCTAAGACGTTGGAGATTGCAATAGAATTTGTAGAGGTCGAATCACCCACAACCCCTATGACTGGAGGATTTCCAACACATGTATCATCTACTACAATTTGATCCTCTTGACCACTGGCTAATGACAATGCTCCACGGAATCCAATTCCAAGTTCAAGGCAGTTATCATAAAGAGTGTATCCCAGAGTCACATTTGGTAGCAGGTTTGAGTTTCTATTGATCTCATCAATAGCAAATGCCATGGTCTGTGCGGACTTAAATCCTAGGACATACACACTAAGACAAGAAAATTTTAATTACTAATATATATAATACAACACAGGTTTTAAATTACAAGTAAATGAGTGCCTTTTGAAAAAGTTGCAAAAGTAGAAATATTATAAACAATTAAGGATACTGAATAACAATTAAAGACATATATTAAGAAAAAAATGAAAAAGAAGACGCATTGTTTAGTTATTTCAGATACAAAATACATATTTATACTGGCACTAAGTTTGACAGTTTTTTTATTCTATTTTTTTCCTGCTTTTTCACTGTCCTTGTTACCCATGGCAAGTAGGCTGTTGTGGCAGCGAGGTAAAAGACAGATCAGGAACACTTGAAAAGAAATGGACTTGAAACAGTCCACCCAGAACCACATCTCCAGTTTTGTGCATCTCATTTAGATGAAACTGTCCCTGCAGCTGACAGGACAAAGAAAACTGAGGAGTGGATCGAGTCGAAAAAACATAGGAACACAGCAAAACAACCACGACTAAATTGTTTCGCAAAGATGAGCACATGACAGCTTTCTGAATTGTTGAGATCAGTTATTAGGTTTGATTCTTTGCCATTCTCTTTTATTGACTTACTGTGTTGTTTAATCTTGCATCAGGGAAGAAGGCGGAGTATACTTTTCATTTGAGATTGCTTTGTATCCAGGCAAACTCAGGAAACACTCTGGGAGTAAATTAGTCATCAGTAATAACTCACTGAAGAATTGTCAGAGTAACAGGTGTTTCTGTGTGGGGCGACTGTGGCTCAGGGGGTTGGGAAGCGCATCTGTAACCGGAAGGTCGCTGGTTCAATCCCTGGGCTCTCTGTCCTGGTCGTTGTGTCCTTGAGCAAGACACTTTACCCTACCGCCTACTGGTGTTGGCCAGAGGGGCCGATGGCGCGATACGGCAGCCTCGTTTCTGTCAGTCTGCCCCAGGGCAGCTGTAGCTACAAATGTAGCTTGCCTCCACCAGTGTGTAAATGTGAGAGTGAATGAATAGTGGTATTGTAAAGCGCTTTGGGTGCCTTGAAAAGCGTTATATAAATCCAATCCATTATTATATCAAGTGTCACAAAAGAAAAATAGCAAAAATAACATAACATTATTCATGTACAGTAAAGTTAACGTGGAATGTACAACAGCATCATATTAAAAACTCCAGTCCATATTTGATTTAAAAGAGAGGGACAAAAAATTACTTATTTGATCACTACCCAGAGTTCGTGGCCACAGTTGAATAGTTGTAATCTAAATTGACCTGTAAATTAAAAACCTAGCTCAGACTGTACAGTGCCTGTATCATTGCTCATGTTTCCCAAATCCGTCAGTGAATCTCATGCTCCACTTTCCCCAAACTCGTGAACAAGACCCTAAGACATTTAAATCCCTTCAATTGGGTTAGTAATTTGTCTCAGATGGAGTTGGCATTCCGCCTTTTCCGGCTGAGAACTATGGTCTCTGACTTGGGGGTGCTGATTTTCACACTTGGCTGCAAACCACTCCAATGCAAGTTGGAAGTCACCACCTGATTAAGCAAACAATTTCTCTCACCAGCCATGGCAGGTGCGCCATCCGTAATAATAATATTATTAATATTAATAATAATAGTGACTTTATTCCATGGTAGTTTTATGTCATCTACAGCGGAACAAACAGCAGCAAATGTTCCTCTTTTTTGGTCCTTAAGGCTCTGGAGTTCAAGTAGCTCTTCACTCATCTTCATTTTATTGTCCACTCTTCCAAAAACAATCAGTAATTGAGCGTTGTCAGATGCATCTGTGCTTTTGTCGCAAGCTATCGAAAAAAAGTCAAAGTCCACTCCTTTTGCATCCAACTGTTAACTCTTAATATTAGATGAAACTTCTTCAGTTCTTTGTACCACAGTGTTACGAGCAGTGTTGGGCAAGTTACTTTGAAAAAGTAATTAATTATAGTTACTAGTTACTTCTTCAAAAAAGTAAGTGAGTTAGTAACTGAGTTAAAAGATTCTAAAAGTAATTAATTACTTGAAAAGTAACTCTTGCATTACTTTAAAAAAAATGTTTAACCCTCTGGGTTCCAGGGTATAATTGGCCATTTTAGACTACTTTTGGTGGTTCCTCTACATTTCACCTTTAAATACTATTTACTTTGCCTTTGTAACCCCTATAGACATGGTTACTAGTATTTTCTTGTTTTTACCTGGTATTATTATTTCCGACACCCCTTGAACACACTTTGATTTTCCGTAGTTCAGTGAATGCAACAAAAGCACGTTGCTGCATTAAGCTAGGCAAAACGGAGCAAGACACCGAGAGCAAATAACAAGCTACACAGTGAGTCTTTTGGTATAAAATAAGTGTTATAAAGTATTTTCAACAGTCTCTAACTTAAAGTTATGTACTTTTCAGAGGCCTTTATGTGTTTTACTCTCGACCAAAACCAGGCAGAGCGTGTATTTGTTTCTTGGGAATTCCGGTGAGTTACTAGAGATGATAAGTTAGCAGGAAAACTTATGCTAATTTTACATGTGGTAAACACTGCAACAGTGCGAATTCCGTATTGTCTAAAAAAAGCTAAAACCAGTCGGAGTACTTGAATCGTGTGTGAAATGGAATGTCGTATTTTATTTTATTGTCTATTTGATTGGGCATCTTCACAAATGTGCAAAACTAATGCAGGATGCACTTCTCTTTTAGCCATAAATGTTGTCCAGTGCCTTTTCTGCACTTTGTCATTTCAGTTATAGGTTAATACATGTAAATAAGTTATTTAAAACTAGTTACGTTACAAACATTTCATGATGTGATTACATATGCCTTAAAAAGGGGTATTTAAATACAATTGATTGTAATGCTGTAAAGCAATACAAATGGAATTCATAGAGACAGAACAATGTTAAAACGACAGTGTACTTGATTTTGAAAACTTTATGAGATCTCATTTTATTTAGAAAAACTGTTAAGAACTATTTTGTTTATTGCTCTGTACTGTATGTGCAGACTGGTTTTTTGTGATCCTGGATCTGAAGTGGTTCTGGATATGGATGGCGAGCCAGACCCTGTGAAAACTCTTGGCGAATCCAAAAGCAGTGTGGCCAGCTGTTCTGGATGCAGGAGTAGAGCTACAGTCTGAATTACTTCGAATCGCAGGATTTCAGATAAGCAAGAGCAAAAACTGCTTACTTCATACGGATTGTTTCTCTGGGAAACTATTGAACTCCCAATATCCTGCTCATCAGGAGTCAGGTCTAAAGAGACTACTTATTTTATTTTATTTTGTTGTTATTTTCAAAAGAGCGCTCTTCTCTGTTGATCTTCTGTTAATTTTCTATGCTGTTTACATTGGATTATTGCACCACTGTAACATTGTAATAAATCTGCCGGCTGTTCAACACTCAGTTCTCTCAAATTTATTTTACTCCTCTCGAATCTAGTCTATAAGTTTAACCCTACTATACTAAGCAGGTGTTACACCTTGTTTGGTATCATCCTTTTCAGCACAACCTCACATTTCTGAATTTACAGTTATGTTTTGATTTTGACATACTGTATTAACACAATTAATCTAAAATCAAAGAAAACACATAAAGTCTGAGTAGAAAAAGTTTTATTTTTTACTGTAACAACTACAAACATGTTTATTGAATCATATTTCATATCTTTAAATGCAAATATAAATTGTCAATTTTAAAACCATATGCACAAGTTTTGCAAAGAACTCCTCCTCCTCGCGCTAACGCCCTGGCTTCGAGCATGGGGAGCGCGAGCGCTTTGCCCAGTCGCTCGAGGAAGAGCCGTCGTTTGTTGAGCTTGCCCGCCATCCAGTCAGGGTGAATTTCCCTCCAAAACACGAACGCGTTGTAGGCCGCGACATCGACCACCTGCAGGTCTTTCTCCTGTAGCTGTACGTGCTCACGACCTTGTCCAGGTTGTCGACGCCTCCCTTGGTGCGGTTGTAATGCAGCACCAAGGGCGGTTTTGCACTGCCGCCGCTGCTTCTGCTGCTGTTGCTGCTGCTGCTGCTGATGCGGCGGCTAGGCTGGGGCCGGAGTGGTGGTGGTGTTGGTAGCGAGTAGCTGTGGTGAGGAGCAGCACGTTCTTGTTCTTCTTGGCCACGTAGGAGAGGATGATCGTGTCGGGCCCTCTTCCTCCTCCTCCTCGTCCCACGGAGCCACCAAGTACTACAGATTCGACGGAGCCCATGGCCCTGCCCTTGACGCAGCGCAGCTCTCTGGGGATCTCGGGTCTGTTTGATCGCAGAGTGCCCAGCACGCGGTGTGGCCTCTTTCGCGATGGAGCCTGTCGGCAAGCTCGCGCGAGGTGAAAAAGTTGTCGCATGTGACGTTGCGTCCCGGCGTCAATCCCTCGGTGAGGTCCACGACCACTCAAGTGGACAGGTGCTTTTCGGGAGGGCCGCGCTTGTCTGGCTTGCCGGTGTAGACTTGCATCTTCCACGTGTAGCTGGAACACGCATCGCATGCCACCCATATCTTGATCCCGTACCTGGCTGGTTTGCTGGGCATGTACTGTCTGAACAGACACCTTCCTGATGGCGAGGGAGAGAGAGACGTGAGTTTGAAAGAGAACACACTTGCAAGCATGGAAGATAAAGTCACGTAAAAGCACAAACGCAGAATCCAACAATGACAATACCAGACGAGAGGGCGAGGGAGAGTGGGAGAGAGAGGGAGAGAGACGTGAGTTTGAGAGAGAACACACGTGCAAGCGTGGAAGATAAGGTCACGTAAAAGCACAAATGCAGAACCCGACAACGACAATAGCAGAAAGCTAGTGTTGTCGTCGTTCCTGCTCCTCTTCCTCCTCTCATCCGCACGCAACACACACACACCACGTACCTCTGAACGGCACCAGTCTCTCGTCGACGGTGACCTCCAGTCCCGGGCGGTACATGGCGGGCAACCTCGCGCACCTCCTCTTCCTCCTCTCATCCGCTCGCAACACACGCACCACATACACAAACGCAGAACCAAACAACGACAATACCAGACGAGAGGGAGAGAGGGAGAGAGACGTGAGTTTGACAGAGAATACACGTGCAAGCGTAGAAGATAAGTAGGGTTGCCAACTCCCTGAAAAATAAATAAGGGACACCTCGTGGCCAGGGCCGGGCAACCCAGTTGTCTTCACCCTTCTCAGTGTGCTAGCTCTTTTTTTGTGTGTGAAATTATTTTTTTAACCATTTGACTTGAAGTTGATTTAAGCAGATGCATATTCTTTGTGATATGAACACATGGGAAACAAATGATCATTTAGCCATTTATTTTTAGCTCAAAATGAAAACATTAACACAGTAAAACAGGTCTCTTTCTTAACCCTTTACAGCCGATCGGAGCGGGCACGCTCCATTTTGCGTAACTATTTTTAAATCCCGGTAGCTCTGCAACCACGTAAGCTAGCGCAATAATTTTTTTTGCATATGAAACCGGAGGAGTTGTACTTACATCTTATGCCATCAGCTTGTCCTAGGTCACAGTTTCCTTCCACATATAGCTTTGCAAAAACTGCATAAAAATCACTTGCAGGAACAAAAACATGATATTCCAGAAACACGCTTCGCCGATCCGATCAGCTGTTTGTAACACTTCCTACGTCCATCAGCGCGAACTATCACATGACCGCATGACCTGCCCGAAACCGGAAGTGACGTCATTTTGCGGAAATTTAGTTTTTTTACGATCGGGGCCTTATGAGCCTATACTTGTGTTTTAAAAAGTTATGTTTGAATTTATGACTTTCTGTGTCGTTTCTGGGATGCTTAGGACTCATATTGCACTGCTGGAAATAGTTTATTTTGATGCATATGCTGTTATTTTGCAAATTTGCACTATAATATTTATTTTCGTTTTTCCTGCAGTGTATAAAAATTGGTGTATTTCAAAAATAAAACTATGAAGACACTCAAAATAAATTTCCTGTGGTGGGAAACTAGTTTGTGCAACTTTTTTGTATTTACAGTTTTGAGGGATGAGCCTCTTAAATTTCTCTAACTAGAAATATATGTTAAAAAAAACAAAAACGATTTTCAATTTTTTTTTGTAGTTTATTGCACTTTTTTGCAATTTATGTAATTACTATGCACCTAATGCAGACATATTATTAAAGTTTGGGCTATAATGGTTGTATTGATGTATAGCAACTTGAAATGCTCCCAAAAATGGCTCCACAGCATGTAAAAATATAATATAAGCTCTGGCGGACTTGGTTCTATGGTAGGTCTTAAAGGGTTAAACAGAAGCCTGTCATGCTTAACTTTTGAGAATATAAGTAAATCTTTCTTTAAAAGAACTCTGTCCTGCTTAACTTAAAATTATATAAATTAATAGAAAACAATAGAAAGAAAAATATTCTTGTAACTGTGCACATATAGTGCATTTAGTACAATTGGCTTCAGTTGAGGTATTATTTCAGCTTTTCTAATGCTAATCAGCTGCTCCTGTTTGTAAACCCGCTTGTTCCCATGATTACGCATCTTAACTCATCATCATTATTCATCTATGTATTACTTTTATGTATTAGTCATCTATTTGTTGTAATCATCTATCCTTTGCAGTTGTTTATTACACAAAATAAGTTATATTATCACACTTCTGGCCACATAGCGCTGATATTCACTGCACATGCCCATATTAACTTTTTCCAGCCAGGTGTTTTCCTTTTCCCATTCCTCCCTGTGCTTTTGCAGCCTATTTTTCTTTCTCTGAGCGAACAAACGTTGCTGCTCTAATGCTGGGCTCACACTGTGCGATTTTTGGCCCATTTTGAGACGATTTCTGAGTCGTGCGACCGATTTGGTGATCAGACCGATTTTGGCCTTCATCGTGCATCGTGTAGTATACGTGGGGTAACGAGAAGCGATTAACACCTCACGACCAGCTCCCGATCATCAATCGCTCATGAGGGTGTCACCGCAGCCACTCACACTGCGCATGCGCAGAACGTAAACGTCGGTGAAAAAGACGGAGCAGCACGGCTGTGCAGCGTGTGATCTGGACACAAGCCATGGAGGCACAACGTGTAGAACTTTGGAAAGCTCATCCGAGCCTTTTCGATGTGGCATCACAAAATTATCACGACCACAACAACCGTGAAAACAGTTGGATTTACACTGCTGCTCAATCACAGCTGCCTGATCAATGTTTTTCATTAGCAATTTAGCAAAGTTGATGGTGGTGGTGTGTCTGTGTGAGTGAAAGACAGAGAGGGAGAGAGTGACAGATTTTCTGTTATAACCTTCATTTTATGGACGCACAGTGTGAGCTCTCAGGTCGCATCAGAGCATCGGGCGGTATAGTGTGAGACCCTGCATCGTGACCTACCAACTTCTAACCCCTGCGAGTCAATCGTGCAGTTTGAAAATCGCACAGTGTCTGCCCAGCTTTAGGTGTACTGTCATCCGAGACTTGCACCGCAGTGTCGGCGTTTGTTTCCCTGTTGGCCATGCTTCTTGTTGTGGTCATCTGTTGTCTTCCGGTATTTTCTCTGTAAGCGACCTTTCCTCGACCAATGAGATAATCTGAATTGTCATACTCGAATTGTCATAAGTGTGCTGTCAGCTCATTGGTCACAAAGCAGGAGAGGGGCTGGGAATTATGTTTTCAAACAAAGCGTTAATTCCATTAACATTTATAGACTACTTTTGATTCTCACTGTATTACGGGACAAAGTGCGTCCCTTATTAGCTCAATACGGGACGTGTACTTTTGTTTCGAAATACGGGATGATTCCGTATTTTAAGGGACGGTTGGCAACCCTAAAGATAAGGTCACGTAAAAGCACAAATGCAGAACCCGACAACGACAATAGCAGAAAGCTAGTGTTGTCGTCGTTCCTGCTCCTCTTCCTCCTCTCATCCGCACGCAATACACACACACCACGTACCTCTGAACGGCACCAGTCTCTCGTCGACGGTGACCTCCGGTCCCGGGCGGTACATGGCGGGCAACCTCGCGCACCACTCGTCCCACATGGCTTTGATGGGGGCCAGTTTGTCGTAGCTATCGCCGCCGCCGCCGCCTAACCTGGCTCGTCTGGTCGGCATCGTGGCTCTGAACACAGACCTGCTGCTCTCGGCGTCCCACAGGCTCTCGCAGGCCTCTGCCCGGGACCTGTACACGCCGGCGAGCACGAGCAGCCCAACGTAGGCTCGGAACTCGACGTGGCCCATGGGTTTCAAGTAGGCCATGAACGAGGAGGCCTCGTCTCGCGCCGCAGCCACGGCTTCTTCGGTGGGGCATCGTCCTCGCAGGTCGAGGTCATTGTTGTCGTCGCCGTTGTCGTCGTCGTTGTCGTCGTCGCCGTTGTCGTCGTCGCCGTTGTCGTCTTCTTCCTCCTCTTTGTCGTCTTCTTCGTCGTCTTCTTCTTCTTCATAGTCTTTGTCTTCATAGTCTTTGTCTTCTTCTTCATTGTCATCATCGTCATAATCGTCGGCTACATCTGTGTCGCGAGTTTCACCGACATCGCCATGCCCGCGATCGCGCCCAAGATCATCAACGCCACCTGAAGCACGGCCGGCGTCCTCTCGCCAAAGCTCCGAAACCCCCCGCCCGCAGTTGACGTCTTCTTCGTCTTCCTTGTCTTCTTTGTCTGCTGCTTCTTCTTCTTCTGTGTCTTCGTCTTCTTCTCTGCCTTTTGGCTCGCCTTGTGAGCCATCAGCCTGGCATAATTGCAACCGAATTTCTTGGCCGTGCTCGCGTAGGCCGCGCACACCGCCCGGGAACCCATGGTCCGCTACCTCGTCGTTTTCGCTCTCCTGCTCCTCCGAGCAGCGCTCCTCCTCTGCGAGCGTTCGGGCTGTCGAGTCGTTATCCTCCTCGGCCTCTTCCTCTTCTTCCTCCTCTTCCTCCGAGTTCTCCTGTTGTTGTTGCTGCTGTTGCTGCTGCTGCTGCTCTTGGTCTTCTTCGACCCCTAGCCCTCAATAGCGAAACGTGGCCGGTCGCAACAACGGAGCGACCGTAGCCCACCCCGCGTACGCCAAATGCGCTGGTGATGGTGAGTGGGAGGAGGACGACGACGATGACACCGCCGGCGAAAGCGGTCCACCTGTACCGACCTTAGTGCTCTTTGGCTCCCACGGTCTAGTGCGTGACATTGTCTTCTTTGTCTTCTTCTTTCTCGTGGCACCTTGTTGTTGTTGTTGTACAGCACGCACCCGGACACCGCCTCTGTAACCAAACCCCAACACGCTTAGTACCCGCCATCCACGCTCTTATCATCTCACCGCGCAACACGCTGTGCTTTCGCCGGGGTGTTTCTCAACCCCCCCCCCTTCTCTCCCTCCTATCCCCTCGGGGGATTTCGCGACCCCTGCCTTTCCCTACTCCCTCTCTCTCTCTCTCTCTCTCTCTCTCCCTTCCATCCCCTCGGGGGATCTCGCAACCCCAACCTCCTCCCTCCCTCCGTGGGGGACCCGCATCCCCCGACCCCACCGCTCTCCCCCTGGCGGGATAGGTGATATGATAGGTTTTTGTCCTGGAGAAGAATAGTCCCACACACTTCGCAGGCTTCTCCAAGCATCTTGTACCCTTTCAGGCGAGAGCCCGCTCGGGGTTCTCCTAATGAATCTTCTGCGTGTTCTCATCTGGCATCCATGAGGATTAAGCTCCCGGAGTATTTTCATCACATCATCCCTCTTCACTTTAAGATGATGCTTTTGTTTAAGTACCTGCCACATTGTTCGATACCCAAACAATCGCCCAGGTCCTTGAAGCTCCGCTCTGATTGCGTTAATGATCGTTGTTCTGGAGAAAATGTTTTCTTCGGTAAAGTCCAGCATTATTGAGTTTACTTTTAAGACTCCTTAAACTCATCTTTACACCATGCAAACTTAACATCATGTCCACGATTACACTATATGAGTGACCTTCGTTGAAATATTTAATGCAGTACTGTAGGTTGTCTGACCCTTCTGCCTGGTCTGTGTCCCGCAAAAGCTCCAGAGACCGTCCACAGGAAGCACAAAAAGGGGTGAAGAGGCTGAAGCTAACGCCACAAAACGGGCAAAACATTTTCCGGTTCTCTATGTAGTGCAGCGAGCACTGTCAGGGTAATACGGAAGCGCTGTGAAGGGTGAGTTTCTCGACGTTTGTTGACATCCCGAATCCCTATTTCAAACAATCCTTTTCCGTCAAAGATTTTTAATTTGTTGCATTTTTTAAATTTGTTGTGGATTTTTAATTTGTTGCGGATTTTTAATTTGTTGCGGATTTTTAATTTGTTGTGGATTTTTAATTTGTTGCGTTTTTTAAATTTGTTGTGGATTTTTAATTTGTTGCGGATTTTTAATTTGTTGCGTTTTTTTTAGTTGTTGCAGTTTTTTAATTTGCTGTGGATTTTTAATTTGTGTTTTTTTTAATTTGTTGTGGCTTTTTAATTTGTTGCGTTTTTTTTATTTGTTGTGGATTTTTAATTTGTTGCGTTTTTTAAATTTGTTGCCGTTTTTTAATTTGTTGCAGATTTTTAATTTCTTGTGCTTTGCACTTCCCAGCCACCGTACTATCAGCCCAAATAGCAAAGAGAAATTAAAAATGCATGCCGTAAAAGAGTTTGGGTCTTAGGAGGTTAATAGCTTAATTTTAAAGGGGAGTGTCAAAAAGTCAATGCTTCCCTGGCGGGTCGCGGAGTGTGGGAGTGCCTACTGGGGTCAGCGGGGGAGCTGGCCCCAGGGAGGGGTTACCTGCCCCTCCCTTCCTTCCCTCCCCATCTCCAGCTGACTCCCTCTTCCCGCTCCACCACAACCACCCACACATGCAGGGCCTTGGAGTAGGGCTGCCTCTGCCTCAATTTTATCCCACAACTTAGACATTCACATTATTCACACTCTCATTACACATACATATAGGATCTTGGGGGTGGGCACAATCACGGAGTCCAAATTACCATCAGGCTGTACACCTCACCCCTGGTGTCATTGCCCACCTCTCAATTTTAAATACACTTAGACATTGAGGGCTATCAGGAGGGACTATGCGCTTACATGCTGCTCCTTGGCAGGTAGCTCCATGCCCTCCTGGGTTTTAATTGCACCTTAGAACACACATGCATCAACACTACAATGAGTGGGTGGGGGGAGGTTTGGAGTCTTCTCCCACCCCCATTCTCTGCGGCCTGCTGGAGCGGGAGGGCTAGGTGGAGTTGGCCGTCCGACTGCGGTCTGGAGTGTGGGGCCTCCCTGCTGCTACGGAGTCGGGGTGGTCTGCCTCTCCCCACCGCAGGGAAAAGGGTAACACCACCTGGGTCTGGGTGCAGTTCCCCCCTCCAGGGGCAAGGGTACCTAGACCCGGTTTGTAGAGTATGCTTGGGGAGTGTGATCGTGTGTACAGCGTCTCTTTATGTCTGTCTCCACGTTGGTTGAGTGTGGAGTGAGTGCATATGAGAGCATGAGGGTGGGAATGGATGTTTGTGTCTGTGTGTGCCTGTATGTCTGTGTCTATATGTCAGGCTGGGTATCAGACGCCACCTCTCTGGGGACACCTCAGGCCCTCCAAGGTTTGGAGGCCTATCTCCACCTACCACCACTTCCCCTGCCGGTGGCGGACTCCCTCAGGTGTCGGTGCGTTGGTGGTTCTTTGTGTCTGGGGGTGGGCGTCCAGGTACACACCGGCTCACTCCTTGGCGGCCGCTTATCGGGGCCTGGAGCCTGGGGCTCGCTCGGGCCCCTTCGGGGGTGGGGTGCCCCCGGCCTCTCGGCCTGGGGCTCGGTCACTCAGGCACAGCTGGCGGCCGGCGGAGCTCACGGGCGCGTCACTGCAACTCCCCCTGGCTTCTGCTCCGCGGCTGCTGAGTGAACCCTCATCTGGGACTCTCCTCAGCTCTTACTGGAACAGTGGCGCGGCTGCCCCTCTGTTGGTCTTCCTTGGTCTCTTGTGTTCTGGGGGCCTCTGGATGTCTGGAGTTTTGATCTCCTCCATACCTGCTTCACACCCTGGAGGACGGGGCTGTGGCCCCCCCACAATCCCTAGTAGATCGTTACATGGAGAAACCTTTGGAATACAAGCGCGCTGATCCACACAGGTATGCACACGGGTGTTCACTGCTCGTAGACCCAAATTACACCTTTCTTGGCTGCTACTTCGAAGCACATCTGTCCTGCGTGCTGCACAACAACATTGAATATTTAGTATTTACTGCTGTTTACACTTAGCTAGATTAATGCGATGGTGTTGTGTTTAGTATGTTGCTTTGTTTTTTTTTTGTCTTTTTTTGCTTGTTTTCTATTCTTCTCCCAACAGGTGATCCAGGAGATTTTTATTTTTTTTCTCCCCCCCTTTCTCACTGTCCCTCTCCCCTTCTGTTTTTCCTTTCCTTCCTCTTTCTTTCTCCCTTTCCTATCTCTCACTCATGTCTGTCCCTTCTGTAACATCTGAAAATAAAATATAATAAATAATAAAAACAAAGATCGACCAAATGGACCAATACGGCAATGCCACGATGATCCATTTGGCAAAGTAAATCCATTGGGTATCCTTGTTGGTCTTCAGACAACAATTCTGATGGCTAAAGAACCAAATGGGACAAAAAAGTCAATGCTTCTCTTTGAAAAGTGTGGTTGTTTTGTATGTAAACTGCATTTTAAAAGAACAGCAACCAAAAGACGACTAAATAACTGTCTTTAATATTTAGCATTTGTTAATTGTATTTTTTTTATTTAATTTTTGGCCTAAACTGTGCAAAAAAAAAAAATCCGTTTGACATAAACTGACAATTTTATGACACAATCCCACGACCCATAACAGCTTTCTTTGTGTTCATCTCTGGTCTCAACAGGATTATGTAACATTTGGGTCCAAACAGTGTGATCAAGAGTCCAAAACTTGAAGCAAGAATGGCAAACACCTCCACTGCATCTGCAAGATTTCCTGGTGAGCTGATATAAGCAGGAACAAAGGCCACCCACACAGCACAGAAGATCAGCATGCTGAATGTGATGAGCTTGGCCTCATTAAAACTATCAGGGAGATTCCTCACCAGGAATGCAATTAAAAAACTGAGGAAAGCCAGCACACCAATATAGCCCAATAACACAGCAAAACCAACAGTTGACCCAACTGTACACTCATATACTATCTTGTCATTGTGGTATTGGGTGTTTTTATGTGGAGTTGGAGAGGAAGAGACAAGCCAGGTAGTGCAGATGGCTGCCTGAATAGATGTCAGAAACAGAACTGTTCCTCTCTGCTGCATTGCACCAAACCACTTCAAACTGGCTCCCCCTCCTGGCTTGGAGGCTTTGAACACAGCCAGAACAACCATGGTTTTTACCAGGATGCATGAGACACACAGCACAAAACTGATGCCAAATGCTGCATGCCTGAGTTGACACGTCCACATCGTGGGTCGTCCAATGAACAAAAGTGAACACAGGAAACACAACTTAAGTGACAACAATAGCTGGAAACTAAGTTCTGAATTGTTGGCACGTACTATAGGTGTTGTGCGATGGTAGATAAAGATCCCCAGAACAACAACACATATAAATGTTCCCAGTAAGGAGGTTGTTGTCAAACAAATACCCAAAGGGTCATGATAGGAGAGAAACTCTGTCTTCTTAGGAACACAGTAATCACGCTGTGGGTTTGACCAAAAATCCTCTGGACAACTGGTGCACTCCAAGGAGTCTGACAAAGAGGGGTTGATGGTGAAATGCATCCTATATTTCACAGAAATTAAATCAATTATGTCATACAGAAAAACAAAGACCTACTGCTCTTGTTAGTGATTTTTCCCTCAGAACAAGGGATGCAGTCAAAACAGCATTCAGGCTCTCTCTTCCTTCTCACCATGTGGGTACCAGGAGGACAACTCTCACTGCATACTGATCGAGGTGGCTATTGGACATAAAAAATAAATATTTATTGCCTACTACAATTCTATATACTGTAAATGTCATAAAAGGTACTTGTCAAATAAAAACATATCTAACCTGTTTGGATTCAAAGTTCCAGAAGATTTTGCCTCCATCAAGTATGAGTTCTTCACCTTTTAAAGCTGTCCTTTTAACCTCACCCACTTTCTGAATTTTAGTGCTTCCATCAGGGAGCCACAACGCATTAATAACATCATAAATTGGTACCACATCACCATTCTCGTCAAATGATACTTGATCGCCAAATGGAGTGGTGAAGTTCACTCTTTCCATGTAATAAACAAGCTGTTTAAAAGGAATGTATAATAAGTAAATTACTTTTTGCTCAAAAAATAATTATAGAACCAATGATTTATTCATAGATGGAGTGTAAAATGATATCACATCTGCCATGGCTCCAGTAACTTTACAGTGCAAACAGTGGCAATTTTTCAGTTCAGTAATCAAATATAATATTATATCTATGGTACCTACATATATAAAGTCATTTATATCTAAGTCTCAATCAACCAAGGCACATTACTAATAATCCTGTATAGAAGTTAATGACCTCCATGACTTAAATAACTTAACTACTTTTGCTCACAAGTATGGCAAATCCCTTTTCAGAAATTCTGAAAGCATGCAAAAACAATGCGTTCAAAGGTGGAGTGTACAATGATAACACACCTGCCAAGGCTCCAGTGACTGCAAAGAGGCACAGCTGTTCCCACTGAAAGGCCCTCTTCCTGGCTCGCACCGCAGCATGTCATCAAGGGAATATGCCAGTGCATAAACAGCTTTGTACACATTATACTCAGGCCTCAGGTTGGAAATGTCCAAGTACTCATTGTCCACATTTCCTAGATCTTCCTGTCCAGTGCATAGTGCACCTCCACCTTCCAGCCAGCCTGCTGGAGCTGGAGCAAATCTGCACTGAAATGTGAATTCCCAAAACTGATTCACCTGAAATATTTTGGAAAATATTTGTTACACATTATAAAAATATATAATTGTTGTGACACACACAGAGTAAAAGTGTTTAAGTCTCACCAAGCTATTTCCGTAGCTACTGTTGTGATGTAGATCAGGACATATTTGCAACAGGAATTCCCTGAGCCCTGGTATTTCTCCTTGACGAATAGTGATACCAAGTGTACCACCCAGGTATGGCATAAAGTGAGGTGTTTGGAGCACAGCAGATTCTGTCCAGGCCTCGCTGGCTATCCACTGTAGACCTGTCACATTTTGCCTTACTACCTGTGAATTAAATTAGACCAAATCTATGAAGTAATATTGAACCTCCAACTTCTTTACTGAAACAGTTTTTGATCTTTAAAATTAATTCTGAATTATTACATTTTTGTACTCATTTCTGTACTGACAATGATACGTAATACGTGTTTTACACAATATAATTATGAAGACCTCTGTAACTACTAATCATTAAAGTGTTTTAAAGCGAAACCTCATCCATAAGGTGCATCATGCGACTAGGATGTTCAAAGACAATGACAACTCGAGCTGTAGAGGTCTTCATCACATCAACAATCCTCCGGAGTTCTTCTGTGTCTTTGTCCCAGGGCAAAACCTCAGTGTAGGCCAGGCAACCTTCACCAGACACACTCAGCTCAGACTGAAAGGATCTGGCTGCATGAAGCCCATAATCATCATCAGTGACGAGCAGACCTGCCCAAGTCCAGCCAAAATGCTTTAGAATCTGGATCATTGCACGTACCTAAGTAAATACAGATTAAAATGCAAGTGCATTAAAAAGAAGAAATTTTTTTAAATATAATTGCAATTTAGCTTTATTCTTTGACACAATACAGAAACGAAATAGAGCATAATTCTCAAAACTAAGTATATCATTATTTCTAATATTTTCATATCTTTCTTTGTTCTTCTTTTACACAGATATTGAAACATACTTTTGTGTTTCCATTTTAATTTTGATGACACATTTTCACCTGGAAAGCATCACTTGGGATCGTTCTAAAGAACGATGGATACTTTTGACGGTCACTCAGGCAGGAACATGTGGCATAATAACTCACCTGTGAAAGACACAGACTGTATATTCGGGAGCTATCCATGTAGAGATATCTTAACTTTGTCATCATGACTGCATTATTTTTTATTTCATAAAATGGTTTTACATTTTCAATGAAATCAACGCAATCCAAGAAAACTGTTACATGGTCAAGCAGAAAACTTACCATAGGTATTCTGTACAAGCCTAAGACGTTGGAGATTGCAATAGAATTTGTAGAGGACGGATCACCCACAACCCCTATGACTGGAGGATTTCCAACACATGTATCATCTACTACAATTTGATCCTCTTGACCACTGGCTAATGACAATGCTCCACGGAATCCAATTCCAAGTTCAAGGCAGCTATCATACAGAGTGTATCCCAGAGTCACATTTGGTAGCAGGTTTGAGTTTCTGTTGATCTCATCAATAGCAAACGCCATGGTCTGTGCGGACTTAAAACCTAGGACATACATACTAAGGCAAGAAAAATGTAATTACTAACATATATATAATACAACACAGGTTTTAAATTATAAGTAAACGAGTGCCTTTTGAAAATGTTGCAAAAGTAGACATATTATACGCAATCAGGGAAACTGAATAACAATTAAAGACATATGTCAAAGGAAAAAAAATGAAAAAGAAGACGCATTGAGTAGTTATTTCAGATACAAAATACATATTTATACTGGCACTAAGTTTGACAGTTTTCTTATTCTATTTTTTTCCTGCTTTTTCCCTGTCTTTGTTACCCATGGCAAGTAGGCTGTTGTGGCTGCGAGGTAAAAGACAGATCAGGAACACTTGAAAAGAAATGGACTTGAAACAGTCCACCCAGAACCACATCTCCAGTTTTGTGCATCTCATTTAGATGAAACTGTCCCTGCAGCTGACAGGACAAAGAAAACTGAGGAGTGGATAGAATAGAAAAAACATAGGAACACAGCAAAACAACCACGACTAAATTGTTTCGCAAAGATGAGCACATGACAGCTTTCTGAATTGTTGAGATCAGTCATTAGGTTTTATTGTTTGCCATTCCCTTTTATTGACTTGCTGTGTTGTTTAATCTTGCACACCACCCATCAGGGAAGAAGGCGGAGTATACTTTTCATTTGAGATTGCTTTGTATCCAGGCAAACTCAGGGAACACTCTGTGAGTAAATTAGTCATCAGTAATAACTCACTGAAGAATTGTCAGAGTAGCAGGTGTTTCTGTGTGCATATCAAGTGACACAAAAGAAGAATAGCAAAAATGACATAACATTATTCATGTACAGTAAAGTTAATGTGGAATGTACAACAACATCAAATTAAAGAGTTTCAGTCCATATTTGATTTGAAAGAGAGGGACAACAAATTACTTATTTGATCACTACCCAGAGTTCGTGGCCACAGTTGAATAGTTGTAATCTAAATTGACCTGTAAATTAAAAACTTAGCTCAGACTGTACAGTGCCTGTATCATTGCACATGTTTCCCAAATCCGTCAGTGAATCTCATTCTCCACTTTCCCCAAACTCGTGAACAAGACCCTAAGACATTTAAATCCCTTCGATTGGGGTAGTAATTTGTCCCAGATGGTGTTGGCATTCCACCTTTTCCGGCTGAGAACTATGGTCTCTGACTTGGGGGTGCTGATTTTCACACTTGGCTGCAAACCACTCCAATGCAAGTTGGAAGTCACCACCTGATTAAGCAAACAGTAACACATCATCTGCAAAAAGTAAAGATGAAATCCTGAGGCCATCATAGTGGAGAACATCCACCAGCCTGGACAGACCAAGATATTCTGTCAACGCTTGCCCACTTTCTCAAACATCCTTGAGATAAAGACTTATCCAGTTCGACAGCCTGGATGAAAACCTCATTGCTCCTCCTGAATCAGAGGTTCAGCTAACAGATAGACCCTCCAGTATGCTGGTACAGACTTTCCCAGTGTCATGATCCCTCAGCTTAGTTTCATCCACACATGAAGCAAAAGGCCTATAATCCAGCCTTTGTGGGTGTAATTTAACACAGTCCCATGACAGAGTTTAATGCAGGGGTGTCCAAACTTTTTGCAAAGAGGGCCAGATTTGGGAAGGTGAGAATGTGTGGGGGCCAACCATTCAGCCTGAAATATTTTGAATCATTAACATTAAATGCAAATGAATGACCTTATATTTCTTTCCTTTTTTCACACACAAATTTTATTATAATTTTATTATGAATTATTTATTATTAAATGTTTTTACCAAAATAATGTATTCGAAAAACACAAAATGAAGAAAAATTAAACATCTAAATTCAAAACATGTGAACAGGAAAAAAACATTAAGAGTTAACTTTTTCAAAAGTGCAAAACATTGTGGGCCATATAAATCTGTACATCACTCGTTCTTTAGTTGTCTTGTTTTGTTTTATTGACCATCATTTTGACCACTTTTTTTTACCATCACGGGTTTTTTTTTTTTTACTTTGTTACAGACTAGGGTTGTTAATCCATTTCTCTCACCAGCCTATGGCAGGTGCGCCATCCGTAATAATGCCAGTGACTTTATTCCATGGTAGTTTCATGTCATCTACAGCGGAACAAACAGCAGCAAATAAATCTGTTCCTCTTTTTTGGTCCTTAAGGCTCTGAAGGTCAAGTAGCCTCATTGTTCCGACACACAACACAAAACTATCCACAATACTACACACTAACTACACAAGACAACACATTAACTACACACTCCAAAGATGCTAAATGTCACAAATCTCTCACATCTCAAAACTCGCTCTCTTTTTTTCTGCTGTCTCTCTCTCTCTCTTGCCGTCACTCCTAAAACTTCCCCCTCTTCCTAAACGACCAAATGTCATGTTGCCATATCATTTTTTGATTGGTCGACATGGTGCGTTTTTCCACCAATACGAACAGGCTGTTTTTTGTTTTATTTTTTACATTTTTTGGTCATAAGCAGAGCGTGCTTGCCAGCACTGTCCTTAGACATTAAACGTGGCGAAACTATTCAGGAAAAAACTCCGCATATGTATTGTTTATCATGACTGTGATTTTATGTGGCCTATCAGCACAATTTAAAAGCTGGTATATATTACCTAGTTGTTTTTTAATCTTAAAGTGGTCATGTGATTGGCTTACCATGACTACTTTATTCTTCCTCAGTCAAACAACAACACTCATGCGATTGTTTTGCCCCCTTAGCTCCAGATGTTGTGCCAAAAAGTGATCATCTGCTAGAAAATGATTGCTGTCCACAGCTACATCTGTGCAACTGATGGTGCAGTAAGCTGAAGACAGCTTCAACCGACTGTTTGTTGAAAAATAGTAACGTGACTGCACCGCGTTTTCTTGTTAGTAAC
Source organism: Astatotilapia calliptera (assembly GCF_964374335.1). Classification (NCBI taxonomy): domain Eukaryota; kingdom Metazoa; phylum Chordata; class Actinopteri; order Cichliformes; family Cichlidae; genus Astatotilapia; species Astatotilapia calliptera. The sequence goes on from NC_137435.1 coordinate 13,951,557, forward strand.
GGCAACGGTGTTGTAATAATAGGAATAGTAATTAGTTAGATTACTCGTTACTGAAAAAAGTAACGCCGTTACTTGTTACGCCGTTATTCCCATCACCGGTTACGAGCCAGGCAAACATTGGCAAACTCTTGCTTCTTCTCAGGACAAATGTTCTCCACCATTTTCATCACACAGTCTTTAATGAATTCACTATCAGAAAAAGGTTTGCAGTGCTTGGCAATCAGCTTGCCTTTGCGCCATTTTCATGTAACTCATGGGCACTTGTAGAAAAAGTGCTGTGTTAAAACAGCTTCGAGTTGCTTCAATTTTTTACCATGTTCTTTCCCAGTTAGCTTGTCGTAGATAGCGTATTTCGTCTGGTAGTGCCTCTTAATATTGAATTCCCTGAAAACAGCCACAGTATCTTGGCAGATTTTTTAACTTTGCTCTGCTCATTGCTGACATGCAGGACTGGAACTTGGAGGAAGTCTTGGGACGTTTCTACCTCCTCAAAAGGATTTCATCCTGTATGGCTAGAAGAATTCATCTACAGCTGATGTGTTCCCTCTATCCTCGACTATAACCTCATCAAAACTGGAAGTAGCATTAGCAAAAGGTTTTTAGAATTTTTACTTTTTTCAAAATGTTTAATTTTAAAATAATTTGATTATACAGTTGCTATTACCTGATTGAGCTTTTTGCTTGTCCCTGATAAATTGAATATAATTGAGTATTAAAATACAGTTATTTGAGGTTCTTATCTGCTATTCTACCCTTTAACCCTTTAAGACCTACCATAGAACCAAGAACCAGAGCTTACTTTATACTTTTACATGCTGTAGTTCCATTTTTGGGAGCATTTCAAGTTGCTATACATCAATACAACTGTTATAGCCCATATTTTAATAATATGTATGCATTAAGTCCATAGTAACTACAAAAATTGCAAAAAACTGCAGTAAACTAAAAAAAAAATTTGAAAATCGTTTTTGTTTGTTTTTTTTTTTATATATATTTCTACCTGGAGAAATTTAAGAGGTTTATTCCTCAAAACTGTAAATACAAAAAAGTTGCACAAAATAGTTTACAACAACAGGAAATTTATTTTAAGTGTCTTCATAGTTTTATTTTTGAAATACACCAATTTTTATATATTGCAGGAAAAACGAAAATAAATATTATAATGCAAATTTGCAAAAAAAAACAAGCATATGCATCAAAATAAACTATTTCCAGCAGTGCAATATGAGTCCTAAGCATCCCAGAAACAACACAGAAAGTCATAAAGTCAAACATAACTTTTAACTCATTCACTGCCATTGACGTCTATAGCCGTCAATTGCAGTGAATGAGTCAATGGGTTTAACTCATTCACTGCCAATGGCTGGCAGTGAATGAGTTAAAAACACCAGTATAGGCTCATAAGGCCTTGATGGTAAAAAACCAAATTTCCGCAAAATGACGTCACTTCCGGTTTTGGGCAAGACATGGCGGACATGCGATAGTTCGCGCTGATGGACGTAGGAAGTGTTACAAACGGCTGATCAGATCGGCAAAGCGTGTTTCTGGAATATTATGTTTTTATTGCTGCAAGTGCTTTTTATGCAGTTTTTACAAAGCTATATGTGGAAGGAAACCGTGACCTAGGACAAGCTGATGGCATAAGATGTAAGTACAACTCCTCTGGTTTCATATGCAAAACAAAATTATTGCGCTAGCTTACGTGGTTGCAGTGCTACCGGGATTTAAAAATAGTTACACAAAACAGAGCGTGCCCGCTCCGACCGGCTTTAAAGGGTTAATGTTGAATTCTCTCACAGCTGCTTTATTCCCATATTGTTGCAGTATATTAATGACTAAAGTGGATTATTTCAGTTGTTCTCCTGACTGAAGTTTGGTCCATTTACAGCATCCTGCCATGCGATTGCATTTGTTCTCCCAATAATTTTTATAGAGTGGAAAAAAGTTAGCGTTCATCCTCCAGCTTCACTGTTTATGTTATGCTAACATAGTTGTGTTGCTATCAATCACGTAGCACATCCTTATATACCAGCTAACCCAACTTCAGTAACCCTAAAAAAGTCACTGCTGTTTAGTTTTCTGTATTCATTTATGTTGGAAGTGATAGCAGAGTTGTACGTTTTAATTTTTTCAGAAATCTCTCAGTCAGAACATGGCATATCATGTTTAGGTGGAAACTAGCGAGGTAACTTCCTGCTAACTTCTAACTCTGTTAAATTAAAAAAATTCTGTTTTCATGAATGCCTGGATGTTAAACTTTATTGTTATACCTGGTAAAGCAGCAACGCTGACCATTTTATTAAAGATTAAAGAATTTAGACAGTTTTTAACTCTCAATGATGCTGCAGTGTTTGTTTGACTTTGGGACCTGAAGCGGACAGAGTTTTGGACCCAGATTAGGCTCCTGACTATGGTAGCCGTAATGCTCAGACAATCCATCAAGCGGTGCAACTTTGTAGTTTACCAAAGTCATACTAAGACATTTTTTGACAGTGTTTTGAATGGTGTGTACCACATAAAATTGGTTCGAGGTCAGTAAGCACAACCAGAATTCATACATAAGGCACGCCAGATTATACGACACACTGTCGACTTTTGAGAAAATTAAAGGATTTTGACTGCACCTTATTCTGCAGAAAATACGGTACACAGAAGAAAATAATATATCACAATATGGATTTTAGGCCATATTGCCCCCAGCCCTAGTAGTGTCTGAGAGGTGGCTGTTTTCCAAGGTAAAGAAAATGCTGGATGATACCCCCCACCCACTCCATGACATGCTGGCTAGTCACAGGAGCACATTGAGTGAGAAACTGAGATTGCCAAAGAGCACCACTGAACAATGCAGGAAATCATTCCTGCCCGTGGCCATCTCCCTGTACAACTCCTCCACCTAATATACTGTAAACACTGCAATAGTTACACCCTTTTTGTGCATGCTCTTTTCTACTCTGTAATATCCTTGTAAATATTCTCGATATTTATTTAAAATCACCTCTGTTAACTCTTGATATTTATAATTGAGTGATTTGTATATATTAGTCCTATTTCTTAAATTTGTAAAAATCTGTAATATATTATATTGTTTAAATTGTTTAAACTGTTGCTGTTACTGTCTTGGGGAAACTGTAACCCACATAATTTCCTTAGGGATTAATAAAGTATGCTAGAATTCTGAATCTGGTTTGGAGATAAACTCTCTGGATGAGAATCTTTTTAGAGTATCTTTGGAGAGACCTTCTAAGAAAACTGTTGGAGAGCTTTGTGTGTCTGGGAGCCTGGCATTGTCACTACTCTTAAGTTCTGATTGTCGCACATTTTAAACTGAAAATAATCTGCACTGAAGTTTGAAAGTTGAGACCTGTATTTGAGTCCTGCCTGAGTTGTTTTCATGAAATGATCAGCATGGTTTTGATCACCATCAGTTCAAGACAGACCAAATACAAGAATATAGAGTAAAACTGCTAAATGAATCCAACTTGAAAGCTTAGTTTATTAAAATAATTTCAATTACATTTAACTTCCTTAACCTCCTAGGACCTAGCGTCCACATATGTGGACATCACATTTTGGGTTGGCTAGACCAAAATAATAGGCAGCACGGTGGCACGGTGGTTAGCGCTGTTGCCGCACAGCAAGAAGGTCCTGAGTTCAATTCCAACACCAGGCCGGGGTCTTTCTGTGTGGAGTTTGTATGTTCTCCCCGTGTTTGCGTGGGTTCCCTCCGGGTACTCCGGCTTCCTCCCACCGTCCAAAGACATGCAGCTTGTGGGGATAGGTTAATTGGAAAATCCAAATTGTCACTAGGTGTGAATGTGCGAATGAATGTGAGTGCGAATGGTTGTCTGTCCCTGTGTGTGACTGGCGACCTGTCCAGGGTGTACCCTGCCTCTCGCCCTATGACAGCTGGGATAGGCTCCAGCGCCCCCCGCGACCCTGAAAAGGATAAGCGGAAGCGAATGGATGGATGGATAGACCAAAATACTAAATTTTGCTCTACAAGGGCCTGATTTCCACATGTAAGGACGTTATACTTCCACTGTTCTATTGAAATTTAAAACAAATGTCCTCATATGTGGATCTCATTTTTCTCAGACACAAACATCAAGTCAAAAAAATATATCTGGCAATTCTTTGGTTCTTTGGTTTTTCATTCATCAGGTCCCAATCAGCCCAAATAGCAAAGATAAATTAAAAATGCATGCCGTGAAAGAGTTTGGGTCTTAGGAGGTAAATAGGTTAATTTTACAGTGGAGTGTCAAAAAGTCAATGCTTCTCTTTGAAAAGTCTGGTTGTTTTGTATTTAAACTGCATTTTAAAAGAACAGCAACCAAAAGACGACTAAATAACTGTCTTTAATATTTAATATTTGTTAATTGTATTTGTTTATTTAATTTTTGGCCTAAACTGTGCAAAAAAAAAAATCCTTTTGACATAAACTGAAAATTTTATGACACAATGCCACGACCCATAACAGCTTTCTTTGTGTTCATCTCTGGTCTCAACAGGATTATGTAACATTTGGGTCCAAACAGTGTGATCAAGAGTCCAAAACTTGAAGCAAGAATGGCAAACACCTCCACTGCATCTGCAAGATTTCCTGGTGAGCTGATATAAGCAGGAACAAAGGCCACCCACACAGCACAGAAGATCAGCATGCTGAATGTGATGAGCTTGGCCTCATTAAAACTATCAGGGAGATTCCTCACCAGGAATGCAATTAAAAAACTGAGGACAGCCAGCACACCAATATAGCCCAATAACACTGCAAAACCAACAGTTGACCCAACTGCACACTCATACACTATCTTGTCATTGTGGTATTGGGTGTTTTTATGTGGAGTTGGAGAGGAAGAGACAAGCCAGGTAGTGCAGATGGCTGCCTGAATAGATGTAAGAAACAGAACTGTTCCTCTCTGCTGCATTGCACCAAACCACTTCAGACTGGCTCCCCCTCCTGGCTTGGAGGCTTTGAACACAGCCAGAACAACCATGGTTTTTACCAGGATGCATGAGACACAAAGCACAAAGCTGATGCCAAATGCTGCATGCCTGAGTTGGCATGTCCACATCCTGGGCCGTCCAATGAACAAAAGTGAACACAGGAAACACAACTTAAGTGACAACAATAGCTGGAAACTAAGTTCTGAATTGTTGGCACGTACTATAGGTGTTGTGCGATGGTAGATAAAGATCCCCAGAACAACAACACATATAAATGTTCCCAGTAAGGAGGTTGCTGTTAAACAAATACCCAAAGGGTCATGATAGGAGAGAAACTCTGTCTTCTTAGGAATGCATAGATCACGCTGTGGGTTTGACCAAAAATCCTCTGGACAACTGGTGCACTCCAATGAGCCTAACAAAGAGGGGTTGATGGTGAAATGCATCCTATATTTCACAGAAATTAAATCAAATATGTCATACAGAAAGATAAACACCCACTGCTTGTGTTAGTGATCTTTCCCTCAGAACAAGGGATGCAGTCAAAACAGCATTCAGGCTCCGCCTTCCTTCTCACCATGTGGGTACCAGGAGGACAACTCTCACTGCATACTGATTGAGGTGGCTATTGGATATAAAAAATAAATATTTATTGCCTGCTACAATTCTATATAACTGTAAATGTCATAAAAGGTACTTGTCAAATAAAAACATATCTAACCATTTTGGATTCAAAGTTCCAGAAGATTTTGCCTTCATCAAGTATGAGTTCTTCACCTTTGAAAGCTGTCCTTTTAACATCACCCACATTCTGAACTTTAGTGCTTCCATCAGGGAGCCACAACCAGTTAATAACATCATAAATTGGTACTACATCACCATTCTCGTCAAATGACACTTGATCGCCAAATGGAGTGGTGAAGTTCACTCTTTCCATGTAATAAACAAGCTGTTTGAAAGGAATGTATAATAAATTAATTCGTTTTTACTCTGAAACCAATTATAGAAAGAATGTTTTTTTCATAGATGGACTGTAAAATGATATCACATCTGCCATGGCTCCAGTAACTTTACAGTGAAATCAGTGGCAATTTTTCAGTTTAGTAATCAGATATAATATTATATCTATGGTGCCTACATATATAAAGTCATTTATATCTAAGTCACAATCAACCAAGGCACATTACTAAAGGTCCTGCATAGAAGTTAATGACCTTCATGACTTAAATACATTAACTACTTTTACTCACAAGTATGGCAAATCCCCTTTCAGAAATTCTGTGGGATCAAGGCCCCAGACATCCAGTGGCCCCCAGAACACGAGAGCCCAAGAAGCCCAATGTGCATTTAAAACAATGGAGGGCATGCCCCTCCCATGTTTCAAATGCACTTTAGAACAGCACACAGCAACACCACATATCAGTCGGCAGAGGCAGGCATGGGGTCTTCACACCCCTATTCTCTGGTTACCATCGGGGTGGGGGCTGGGAGGAGGTACCATCACCCCTCTGGGGGTGGTGGTACCTGGACCTGGGGTATAGAGTATTTTTGGGGAGTGTAAGTGTGTGTATAGTGTCCATTTATGTCTGTTTCCACGTTGGGCGAGTGATAGTACATGTGTGTATAAGGGTGGGAAAGTTTGTGTCTGTGTGTGCCTATTCATCTGTGTCAATATGTCAGGTCGAGTCTTAGACTCGACCTCTCTGTGACCATCTCAGGCCCTCCCAGTTGTGGGAGCCAACCCCCCCCCCCCACACACACACACACACACACACACCACACTCCCTGCCGGTGAGTGATGCCCACAGACGTCGGTAAGTTGGTGGTTCTGGGTTTCCGGGGCTGGGCGCTCAGATGTGTGCCGGCTCACTCCTGGTGGCTGCTTGGTGGGGCCTGACACGGTGGCCCTTCTGATAGTCCTCCTTGGGCTCTCATGCTCTGGGGGCCTCTGAATGTCTGGGGCCTGGATCTCCTCCATGCCTGCTTTATGCCCTGGGGGACGAGACTATGGCTCCCCACACCCTCTATTTCAATTCAATTTTATTTATACAGCGCCAAATCACAACAACAGTCGCCTCAAGGTAGACCCTACAATAATAAATACAGAGAAAAACCCAGCAATCAAATGATTCCCTATGAGCAAGCACTTTAGCAACAGTGGGAAAGAAAATCTCCCTTTTAACAGGAAGAAACCTCTGGCAGAACCAGGCTCAGGGAGAGGCGGCCATCTGCTAACTAGATTATTACATGAAGAAACCTTTTGAATACAAGCGTGCTCACGCATACACGGGTGCTCACAGACATAAACTATATCTTTCTTGGCTGCTGCTACCTCAAAGCACATTGTGCTTCGTATTAGTATTTAGTGATAGTTACAGTTATCTAGGTTATTGCTGTGGTGTAATGTTTATTGTGTTGCTCTCCTTTTCATTGTTTTCTTTTTCATTTTGTTCTCACTCAACAGGTGATCCAGTGGTTTTTTATTTTTATTTTTTAATTGTCTTCTCTCACTGTCCCTTGTCGGGATGAAATATTATTTTATAATCTATGTTACTATTCATAATCCTTATTTATTACTGTTGCATCATTTATGATTTATCATTATTGTTGTTTCATTGACACATTTGTTGAAGCTGGTCTCTATTTCAGGTGTTAGCATAAGCACATAATAATCTTTCATTGCAGGTGCAACTGTAATCATGTTGTGTGCATATTGCATAATTGAAGGGTTGAGGCTCGGTCAAGTTAATTAATGGTTTGAAGCTACGGGCAGCGCGATGTCTGGCTGATCAATGGAGCAAAGTTCAGCTATTGAAAGGTTGCCTACATGTTTACAGTATAATTTGCTACATATTGTCTGTGTGCATTCAGCAGCCTCCTGCATTGGAGGTGGAGGTGGAGTACTGGTTTGGGCTGGTATCATCAAAGATGAGCTTGTGGGGCCTTTTCGGGTTGAGGATGGAGTCAAGCTCAACTCCCAGTCCTACTGCCAGTTTCTGGAAGACACCTTCTTCAAGCAGTGGTACAGGAAGAAGTCTGCATCCTTCAAGAAAAACATGATTTTCATGCAGGACAATGCTCCATCACACGCGTCCAAGTACTCCACAGCGTGGCTGGCAAGAAAGGGTATAAAAGAAGAAAAACTAATGACATGGCCTCCTTGTTCACCTGATCTGAACTCCATTGAGAACCTGTGGTCCATCATCAAATGTGAGATTTACAAGGAGGGAGAACAGTACACCTCTCTGAACAGTGTCTGGGAGGCTGTGGTTGCTGCTGCACGCAATGTTGATGGTGAACAGATCAAAACACTGACAGAATCCATGGATGGCAGGCTTTTGAGTGTCCTTGCAAAGAAAGGTGGCTATATTGGTCGCTGATTTGTTTTTGTTTTGTTTTTGAATGTCAGAAATGTATATTTGTGAATGTGGAGATGTTATATTGGTTTCACTGGTAAAAATAAATAATTGAAATGGGTATATATTTGTTTTTTGTTAAGTTGCCTAATAATTATGCACAGTAATAGTCACCTGCACACACAGATATCCCCCTAAAATAGCTAAAACTAAAAACAAACTAAAAACTACTTCCAAAAACATTCAGCTTTGATATTAATGAGTTTTTTGGGTTCATTGAGAACATGGTTGTTGTTCAATAATAAAATTATTCCTCAAAAACACAACTTGCCTAATAATTCTGCACTCCCTGTATGTGTCTTAATAAAATCATTTGTGTTGACCCACTATGGACTTTCAGTCGTGTGTCTCTTCCTCAAAAATTCGAACCGCAACACTCTCTTCCCCTGTGTTTTTCTTTTCGTCCCTTTCTTTCTCACTTCCTTTCCTATCCCAAAGTCATGTCTGTCCCATCTGCAAAAACTTAAAATAAAATAAAATAAAATAAATAATAATAACAAAGGGCAATCAAATGGACCAAAACGGCAAGGTTGTGACGATCCACTTGATAAAGTAAATCTGTCCCTCAGACAATAATTCTGATGGCTAAAGAACCAAACGGAACAGGAGAAGAAATCACCCCCCCCCCCCCCCCCCCCCGAAAAAAAAACAACAACAAAAAAACAAAAAACAAAACAAAACAAAGCAAGACAAAAAAAAAACACGATGTGTTCAGAGATGGAGTGTAAAATTATACCACACCTGCCAAGGCTCCAGTGACTGTAAGGTGGCACATTTGTTCCCACTGAAGGGCCCTCTTCCTGGCTTGCACCGTAGCATATCATCAAGGGAATGTGCCAGTGCATATACAGCTTTGTACACATTATACTCAGGCCTCAGGTTGGAAATGTCCAAGTACTCAGTGTCAACATTTCCTAGATCTTCCTGTCCAGTGCATAGTGCACCTCCACCTTCCAGCCAGCCTGCTGGAGCTGGAGCAAATCTGCACTGAAATGTGAATTCCCAAAACTGATTCACCTGAAATATTTTGGAAAATCTTTGTTACACATTATGAAAATATATAATTGTTGTGACTACCACAGTAAAAGTGTTTAAGTCTCACCAAGCTATTTCCGTAGCTAGTGTTGTGATGTAGATCAGGACGTATTTGCAACAGGAATTTCCTGAGCCCTGGTATTTCTCCTCGACGAATGGTAATACCCAGTGTACCACCCAGGTATGGCATAAAGTGAGGTGTTTGAAGCACAGCAGATTCTGTCCAGGCCTCGCTGGCTATCCACTGTAGGCCTGTCACATTTTGCCTTACTACCTGTGAATTAGATCAGACCAAATCTATGAAATAATATTGTAATTCCAACTTCTTTACTGAAACAAATTCAAATTTTATTTGTCACATACACAACCATACACAGTATGACACGAGGTGAAATGCCTGTAGCTGTGCAATGCCCGACCATTAAATGACAGTGGTTTTACAGTATTTACAATTTACAGGTTATTACAAAATTTACAGATTTAACTTAGAAATTTACAGTAAAACTGTGAAAATAGCAGAAAGAGATTATAAATTATAGGAAGTGTGCATGACGAAAAACCAGAGTGCGTGTGGTGATGTGATGTGTGTGAGAGTGTAGTCTTATAGTGATGTGATCTGTGTGGGAGAGTCCAGTCCTACACCTGGTTCAGGGCCCGAATAGCCTGGGGGAAGAAGCTCCTCCTCGTCATTCTCTCTGTTTTGGCCTTAAGGGAGCGGAAGCGCTTCCCAGACCTTAACAGTGAGAAGAGTCCATTGTTGGGATGGGAGAGGTCCGTCATAATCTTCCTAGCTTTGGTCTTGCACCGCTTGGTGTAGATGGACAGCAGGTCATGGAGCTCTGATTGAATGATGCGTTCGGCCGAGCGCACCACTCTTTGCAGAGTCTGTCCTGCTTGGTGCTGTTCCCAATCCAGGTGCAGATGTTTCCCGTCAGGACACTCTCGATGGTGCAAGAGTAAAAGTTCTTGAGCACCTTCAGTGGCAGATGGAAGTCTCTAAATCTTCTGAGGAAGAAGAGACGCTGACGGGCTTTCTTAACCAGGGTGTTGATGTGACAGGACCATGACAGGTCCTGAGTGATGTGGACACCCAGGTATCGGAAACTGTCCACTCTCTCCACTGGCGTGCCACTGATGATGTGGGGCTTGTAATTCCTCGCCTGCTTTGTAGTGAAGTCCACGATCAGCTCCTTAGTCTTGCTGACGTTTAGGAGGAGGTTATTCTCCTGGCACCAGGTCTCCAGGTTCCTAATCTCCTTCAGGTAGGCCGTCTCGATGTTGTCGGAGATCAGGCCCACACAACCCGTTCTCACTCCCAAAGCGTAACATTTTACGCTAGGTGACAAATCGTCACCATATTACGTTTTCGGCTACCCACCACGTTCCGAAATGACGACCTCGGAAAAAGAGGAAATATGAGAACCGTCTGGACTGAACCTACACATGTTCGCTCTTTTTCTTCAAATCGCTTAGAAACACGCTATTTAACATCATTAAAGTCCTGGTTAAGGTCAGGAATAAGGTTATGGTCAGGGCTAGGGATAAGGTTAGGTTTAGGGCTGGAATACAGGGCTGGCACGTCTACTACCGCGGGAGCGTCATTGCACTGGATTCAAGCCATAACCCGCCGCGTACCATAAGAACGCCGAAGGTCTCCTTTCGCGTTCCTCAGGAACGCCGCGGGACGTGACAAAACGTCGACATGTTACGCCTCGGGAGTGAGAACGCTCTGGCCCACAACAACAGTGTCGTCAGCAAACTTGACAATGGAGGTGGTGTCTGATGTGGCTACACAGTCATAAGTGTACAGTGAGTACAGCAGGGGGCTTAAAACACAGCCCTGAGGCACTCCAGTGCTGAGTGAGATGGAGGGGGAGACTTGTTTTCCCACCCTCACTCATTGGGGTCTGTCTGTGAGGAAGTTGAGGATCCACTGACACAGTAATGAGCTGAGTCCTAGATCCATCAACTTGGTGAAAAGCTTGGAGGGAATTATTGTGTTGAATGCTGAACTGTAGTCCACGAACAGCATCCTCTGCCAGTGTCCAGGTGACTCAGGGATGTGTGAAGCAGGTGAGATATGGCATCGGTTTATGAACATAAACATAAACAGTTTATGATCTTTAAAATGAATTCTGAATTATTAAATTTCTGTACTCATTTCTGCACTCACAATGATATGTAATACGTGTTTTAAACAATATAATTATGAAGACCTCTGTAACTAGTAATTATTTAAAGTATTTTAAAGTGAAACCTCATCCATAAGGTGCATCATGCGACTAGGATGTTCAAAGACAATGACAACTCGAGCTGTAGAGGTTTTCATCAAATCAACAATCCTCCGGAGTTCATCTGTGTCTTTGTCCCAGGGTAAAACCTCAGTGTAGGCCAGGCAACCTTCACCAGACACACTCAGCTCAGATTGAAAGGATCTGGCTGCATGAAGTCCATAATCATCATCACTGACGAGCAGACCTGCCCAAGTCCAGCCGAAATGTTTTAGAATCTGGATCATTGCACGTACCTAAGTGAATACAGATTAACGTGTAAGTGCACCGAAAAGAAAAGGAAAACTTTCGGCGTGTTATATTTTTTTTCATCATCCACAATACAGCATTTAAATATAATTGCAATTTAGCCTTAATCTCTGAGATAATACAGATATTAAATAGAGTGTAATTCTCAAAACTAATTATATTATTATTTCTAATATTTTCACATCCTTGTGTTTTCTTCTTTTACACAGATATTGAAACAGACTTTTGCGTTTCCATTTTAATTGTGATGACAAATTTTCACCTGGAAAGCATCACTTGGGATCGTTCTAAAGAAGGATGGATACTTTTGACGGTCACTCAGGCAGGAACATGTGGCAAAATAACTCACCTGTGAAAGATACAGACTGTATATTGGGGAGCTATCCACGTAGAGATATCTTAACTTTGTCATCATGACTGCATTATTTTTTTCATAAAATGATTTTACATTTTCAATTAAATCAAATTAATCCATGAAAACTGTTACATGGTCAAGCAGAAAACTTACCATAGGTACTCTGTACAAGCCTAAGACGTTGGAGATTGCAATAGAATTTGTAGAAGATGAATCACCCACAACCCCTATGACTGGAGGATTTCCAACACATGTATCATCTACTACAATTTGATCCTCTTGACCACTGGCTAATGACAATGCTCCACGGAATCCAATTCCAAGTTCAAGGCAGTTATCATACAGAGTGTATCCCAGAGTCACATTAGGTAGCAGGTTTGAGTTTCTGTTGATCTCATCAATAGCAAAGGCCATGGTCTGTGCAAGCTTAAATCCTAGGACATACATACTAAGGCAAGAAAATTTTAATTACTAATATATATATAATACAACACAGGTTTTAAATTACAAGTAAACGAGTGCCTTTTGAAAATGTTAAAAAAGTAGAAATATTATAAACAATTAATGATACTGAATAAATAAAGACACAATATATATGCAATAAAATATCTGACAATAAAATATATGTACAATGCAGATTTTTGAAAAATAAGAAAATGAGTGCAGTTTGAAAATGTTGCAAAAGTAATGACATTTTAATCAATTAAGGAAACTGAATCACAATTAAATATTATTGAAAAAAAATGAAGATCCATTGTGTAGTTATTTTAGATATAAAATACATATTTATACTGGAAATAAGTTTAACAGTTTTCTTATTCCATTTTTTTCATTCTGTTTCCCTGTCATAGTTACCCATGGCAAGTAGGCTGTTGTGGCTGCGAGGTAAAAGACAGATCAGGAACACTTGAAAAGAAATGGACTTGAAACAGTCCACCCAGAACCACATCTCCAGTTTTTTGCATCTCATTTAGATGAAACTGTCCCTGCAGCTGACAGGACAAAGAAAACTGAGGAGTGGATTGAGTCGAAGAAACACAGGAATACAGCAAAACAACCACAACTAAATTGTTATGCAAAGATGAGCACATGACAGCTTTCTGAATTGTTGAGACCAGTCATTAGGTTTTATTGTTTGCCATTCCCTTTTATTGACTTGCTGTGTTGTTTAATCTTGCACACCACCCATCAGGGAAGAAGGAGGTGTATACTTTTCATTTGAGATTGCTTTGTATCCAGGCAAACTCAGGGAACACTGTGAGTAAATTAGTCATCAGTAATAACTCACTGAAGAATTGTCAGAGCAACAGGTGTTTCTGTGTGCATATCAAGTGACACAAAAGAAGAATAGCAGAAATAACAGCTCATAATTCATGTACAGCAAAGTTCATGTGGAATGTCTCAACAACATCATATTAAAGAGCTTCAGTCCATATTTGATTTGAAAAAGAATAGAAAACAAAATTGTTGAGGGGACGACAACAAAACAAAACAAAAACAAAGGGGCATGAGCATGGGCAGGACACCAAGCTACAAAGGGCAAGAGGCGACTCGAAAATGTAATGGATGTGGAAGATTGTCCTGAGAAGTAGCGTTTTTTTATATGGGGGAAATGGGCGGTTGCCCAGAGCGGCATTGTGGTGGGGGCGGCATCATGGCAATGGCATTTTGGGCATTGCATTGGCACCAATTGGTTTTCTCTTGCCCATTTTTGCCCATTTTTGCCCATGTTTGCGAGGTGCTCCTGCTGCTTGTCACACAGGGAGGAGAGGGGCAGGATGGCTGGGTGGAGCGACATCTAATAAGCAGCTCACAAAATAAAACAAAATAAGAACAAACCAACAAACTAGGGCGTTCAATGTAAATGCTGTCATCATGTTTAACGTGATTAAAAGTTTTAACTCAATTAATCTATTTGGAGTGCAGAATGACTCAAAATCCTTGAAATGTCTCTGTCAATACATTTCGTGCAGTTTTTCCAAAGTTTGTCCATTCTGTGCTCTAGATGGGTTAATTGCATTAAAAATATTAATCACGTTAATCGTGATGAGGCAGTTAACTCATTAACGTTGACAGCCCTACAACAAACACAAAAACTGAAGACATTATGATATAGACTTATAATTTGCACCGACATATTTTCTAAATTCTATCACACAAATATACGCGAAAAGTGAGCACGAGGGCCCTCAGTGCCTGCTTGCTGCTTGCTGATGCTGTGCTGAAGTCTCACACACAACTTGTCAAAAGGGGACGGGGCGGGCTGCTTCCAAATAGTGCACATTTCATTCATAATATTGTCAATCCAAGCCCATTATGTAGTAGGTATTTTTCCTGGGTTGTGTGAAATCCCAGAAAAAAAGCCCTATACAAGGTGTTGGTCTATTAGTTTATGTTGTGGGGTTGGGTGATTATACTGCAGTGCAAAATTACTGATGGAAGATGGACAAGAGGAGGAGAATGTGCAAATGTGCTGATGTGCCAAGACACATCTGCTTACCTGCAAAAGATACAGGTAAGCAGATGTGTTTTTGCATAATGGCAGGTATTATGTATCCTGAAACAAGGTAACATTCATTAGTAAGGATTGGGAAAACTTCTGTTTACGTTTGTTAGCCACTTTGCTATGATAGTAAACAGTAGACCGACAGTAGACACTGAGGCGGCTTATTGAATCTTTTGGACTGTGTTCAGCATAATATTAATTAGCCATTAATTGGAAGAGGTGTATTGTTGATTTGTCTAGTATTCACAATGTATGATGAATTATAATGACTGTTTGTTAGCAATTTGCATACTCTCTCTCTCTCCCTATATAAAATATTTATTTGGTTAAATTCAGTATGGTTCCGAGAACAGTTTTCACAATAACAGATGTTAACGGACAATCCTTAATCCATGTTGTGTGTCTGTTTTGGTGTGTGTGTGTGTGTGGGGGGGGGGGGGGGGGGGGGGCACCAAATTAGCCAGGACCCCCACTATATGTACCAGTCTGTGGTACAGCGTGGGCGACCGTGGCTCAGGGGATTGGGAATCGCATCTGTAACCGGAAGGTTGCCGGTTCGATCCCTGGGCTCTCTGTCCCGGTCGTTGTGTCCTTGGGCAAGACACTTTACCCTACTTGTCTACTGGTGTTGGCCAGAGGGGCCGATGGTGCGATATGGCAGCCTCGCTTCTGTCAGTCTGCCCCAGGGCAGCTGTGGCTACAACTGTAGCTTGCCTCCACCAGTGTATGAATGTGAGAGTGAATGAATAGTGGTATTGTAAAGCGCTTTGGGTGCCTAGAAAAGCACTATATAAATCCAATCCATTATTATTATTATTATATGTTGCCCAAATCCATCAGTCAATCTCATGTTCCATTTTCCCCAGACTCGTGAACAACACCCCGAGAATTAAATTAAATTCTTTCACTTGGGGTAGTAATTTGTCCCAGATGGAGTCAGCATTCCACCCTTTCCGGCTGAGAACTATGGTCTCTGACTTGGGGGTGCTGATTCTCACACCACTCCAGTGCAAGCTGGAGGTCACCCCCCGATTAAGCAAACAGTGCCACATCATCTGCAAAAAGTAAAGAAATTTTGAGCTGATTTTATATTCAGTTCAAAATTTCAATTTTTTAGTGCAATCTTCACATACTTTAACCAAAGCACACTCTTTGTGAAATCACCTGCTAATTATATTCACAGTATTCATTCACTGTGTCTTTAGGGATTCACTACATTAGCTTAGTTTACCTTGTGGCTGACTTGCTAGGAGCAGGACTGTGATGGTATCAGCCACACAGGGGTAAATTAGTCCATTTTTTACTTTATTAGTTTGCTTTGCAGTTTTCTTCATTAATCATTTGGTTAAACCTAACACTGGTATTATGAGGTGCACACATAGTAACATTGTGTGGTTTTTCTAAAATGTTTTGTTATATAAATTATGTTTCTCTTTCTTTGAGTTACCTGGGTTTGGGCGGTGGCTGTTTCCTGTCTGGGCAAAAGGCGTGGCTGAGGACTCTGGGAACAAAATGCCTGCTCAGCAGGACCAACCATGGGCTTACCAGGAGCCCCCTGCTCCTGGTAAGCCCATGGTAAGCCAGTGGTCAAGAGGATCAAATTGTAGTAGATGATACATGTGTTGGAAATCCTCCAGTCATAGGGGTTGTGGGTGAGCCGTCCTCTACAAATTCTATTGCAATCTCCAACGTCTTAGGCTTGTACAGAGTACCTATGGTAAGTTTTCTGCTTGACCATGTAACAGTTTTCATGGATTAATTTGATTTAATTGAAAATGTAAAATCATTTTATGAAAAAAATAATGCAGTCATGATGACAAAGTTAAGATATCTCTACGTGGATAGCTCCCCAATATACAGTCTGTATCTTTCACAGGTGAGTTATTTTGCCACATGTTCCTGCCTGAGTGACCGTCAAAAGTATCCATCCTTCTTTAGAACGATCCCAAGTGATGCTTTCCAGGTGAAAATTTGTCATCACAATTAAAATGGAAACGCAAAAGTCTGTTTCAATATCTGTGTAAAAGAAGAAAACACAAGGATGTGAAAATATTAGAAATAATAATATAATTAGTTTTGAGAATTACACTCTATTTAATATCTGTATTATCTCAGAGATTAAGGCTAAATTGCAATTATATTTAAATGCTGTATTGTGGATGATGAAAAAAAATATAACACGCCGAAAGTTTTCCTTTTCTTTTCGGTGCACTTACACGTTAATCTGTATTCACTTAGGTACGTGCAATGATCCAGATTCTAAAACATTTCGGCTGGACTTGGGCAGGTCTGCTCATCAGTGATGATGATTATGGACTTCAGCCAGATCCTTTCAGTCTTTCAGTCTCGGTCGTTGTGTCCTTGGGCAAGACACTTCGCCTGTTGCCTACTGGTGGTGGTCAGAGGGCCCGGTGGCGCCAGTGTCCGGCAGCCTCGCCTCTGTCAGTGCGCCCCAGGGTGGCTGTGGCTACAATGTAGCTTGCCATCAGCAATGTGTGAATGGGTGGATGGCTGGATGTGTAAAGCGCTTTGGGGTCCTTAGGGACTAGTAAAGCGCTATACAAATAGAGGCCATTTACCATTTTATTTTCTCTTATTGGGAAAAATGAATTGTGATACTGGAGATTGGAGTTGCTCACCATCAAGATGGTGCTGGAAGAATTACAATTGGCTGAGTGGAGACTGGCTTGAGGACACGGATTGGACGGACCAAACTCCCGAGAGGATGAATGCATGACAAGCCTTGTGGGCCCTTTTCTTTCTTTGCTTCATCTTCTCCATTATCTACAGACTTGGATCATTAAACCAGATGCTTTGTCCAGACCGTTCTCCTCCATGGATAACAAACCCGAAGATGAAACCATCCTACCTCCATCTTGTATCACTGGCTCTCTAACACTGGAAATCATGTCTTTAGAGGATGCTTAGAGGAAGGAACCGGATCCAAGCGGTGGACACCCCAACCAGCTCCACGTGCCCTGCATCCTCTTGAAAAATATTCATTGGGTACTTACAGCAAGATTTTTGTGTCTTTCATACCAAATCTTTTCTTCACAATCTGTTCTGGTGACCCGCTTTAATGACAGAAATCTGAGAATATGTCCTTGCCTGTTCACAGAATAAACCTTCCAAAACCCTGCAAGAAGGTTTGTTGAGGCCTCTTCCCACTTCAAGCTAACCTTGGTCTCATGTAGCCTGAAACATGAGTTATACTTACCACCATTAACCGGTTTTCCAAAGCAGCCCATTTTGTTGCTCTCCTGAAGCTTTTGTCCATCATCAAAACAGCCCAGCTCCTCATTAAACATGTCTTCTGACTTCATGGCATTCCCAGTGATGTCGTGTCTAATATTGACCCTAAAGGTACATCTCCAGTATGGAAGGAGTTCTGTTCAGGGCATGAGCTCAGGTTAGTTTATCCTCTGGTTTCCATCCACAGAGAAACACAGCGTATAAAACAGGAGCTAGAATTCGTACTCTGCTGCATTGCCTGTAGAATACAATCCACCTGGAGGGGAATAAGGTGGAATATGGCCATAACACGATGACATCCTCAGCCACGGGTCTGTCACTGTTTGAGGCATCCTTTGGCTACCAAACTACTCTCTTCCCCTCTGCTTGAGGGTGAACTAATGGTGCCCTCAGCACAGTATCATTTCCACAGGTGTTGCTATCTATGGAAAGCAACCTAATCTGAACTCCTGAGAACCGGAGATCAAAATAAACGTGTAGTCGATCATAATCGAACTCCTGCACCAGCCTATCAACCAGGTCAAAAGGTTTGTTTTTCCACAGAGAACATTCCCCTCCACATGCAATCAAAGAAACCCAATTTCACCAAACATCTTGAAGTTGTTTCTGGCTCTCTGCCTCATCTCTCTCCTTATCTCTTTGTCTGCGTGCGTGCGTGTGTGTGTGTGTGTCTGTGTGTGTGTGTGTGTGTGTGTGTGTGTGTGTGCGAGTGTGTATTCCGTGTACTTTGAGTACTTTGAGTTTTGTGCATTGTCTGGACTTTTCATAGGTTCCTGCCTTTTGGTTTCTACATAACACTGGATGTACACTCATCTGTCACTGATGACTTTGTTAGTGCCTCTTCTTAATTGGCTGGTCACAGGAGCACGTTAAGTTTGGGAAGACACTCTAGAAAAGTGTTGGAGAGCTATGTGTGTCTGGGAGCCTGGCATTGTCACTACTCTTAAGTTCTGATTGTCGCACATTTTGAACTGAGAACAAACTGCACTGAAGTTTGAAAGTTGAGACCTGTATTTGAGTCCTGCCCGAGTTGTTTTCATGAAATGATCAGCATGGTTTTGATCACCATCAGTTCAAGACAGACCAAATATACAAGAATATAGAGTAAAACTGCTAAATGAATCCAACTTGAAAGCTTAGTTTATTAAAATAATTTCAATTACATTTATCTTCCTTAATAGGTTAGTTTTAGAGTGGAGGGTAACAAAGTTAATGCCTATCTTTGAAAAGTCTGGTTGCTTTGTATGTAAACTGCATTGTAAAAGAACAACAGCAAAAAAGACTGAATAACTTTCTTTAACATTTAACATTTTTCAATTACTTCTTTATTTAATATTTGGTCTATACTGTGCAATATATACAACACACACACACACACACACACACACACACACACACACACACACACACACACACACACATATTGACATAAACTGAAAATTTTATGACACAATCCCACGGCCCATAACAGCTTTCTTTGTGTTCATCTCTGGTCTCAACAGGATTATGTAACATTTGGGTCCAAACAGTGTGATCAAGAGTCCAAAACTTGAAGCAAGAATGGCAAACACCTCCACTGCATCTGCAAGATTTCCTGGCGAGCTGATATAAGCAGGAACAAAGGCCACCCACACAGCACAGAAGATCAGCATGCTGAATGTGATGAGCTTGGCCTCATTAAAACTATCAGGGAGATTCCTCACCAGGAATGCAATTAGACAACTGAGGAAAGCCAGCACACCAATATAACCCAATAACACTGCAAAACCAACAGTGGACCCAACTGCACACTCATACACTATCTTATCATTGTGGTATTGGGTATTTTTATGTGGAGCTGGAGAGGAAGAGACAAGCCAGGTAGTGCAGATGGCTGCCTGAATAGATGTAAGAAACAGAACTGTTCCTCTCTGCTGCATTGCACCAAACCACTTCAGACTGGTTCCCCCTCCTGGCTTGGAGGCTTTGAACACAGCCAGAACAACCATGGTTTTTACCAGGATGCATGAGACACAAAGCACAAAGCTGATCCCAAATGCTGCGTGTCTGAGTTGGCATGTCCACATCCTGGGTCGTCCAATGAACAAAAGTGAACACAGGAAACACAACTTAAGTGACAACAATAGCTGGAAACTAAGTTCTGAATTGTTGGCACGTACTATAGGTGTTGTGCGATGGTAGATAAAGATCCCCAGAACAACAGCACATATAAATGTTCCCAGTAAAGAGGTTGCTGTCAAACAAATACCCAAAGGGTCATGATAGGAGAGAAACTCTGTCTTCTTAGGAACACAGTAATCACGCTGTGGGTTTGACCAAAAATCCTCTGGACAACTGGTGCACTCCAAGGAGCCTGACAAAGAGGGGTTGATGGTTAAATGCATCCTATATTTCACAGAAATTAAATCAATTATGTCATACAGAAAGATAAACACCCACTGCTCTTGTTAGTGATTTTTCCCTCAGAACAAGGGATGCAGTCAAAACAGCATTCGGGCTCTCTCTTCCTTCTCACCATGTGGGTACCAGGAGGACAACTCTCACTGCATACTGATCGAGGTGGCTATTGGACATAAAAAATAAATATTTATTGCCTGCTACAATTCTATATACTGTAAATGTCAAATAAAAACATATCTAACCTTTTTGGATTCAAAGTTCCAGAAGATTTTGCCTTCATCAAGTATGAGTTCTTCACCTTTGAAAGCTGACCTTTTGACCTCACCTACATTTTGAACTTTAGTGCTTCCATCAGGGAGCCACAACCAGTTAATAACATCATAAATTGGTACCACATCACCATTCTCATCAAATGACACTTGATCGCCAGATGGAGTGGTGAAGTTTACCTTTTCCATGTAATAAACAAGCTGTTTAAAAAGGACATAGAATAATTAAATTACTTTTTGCACCAAAAGTAATTATAAAGCAAATGATTTATTCAAAGGTGGTGTGTAAAATTATATCACACCTGCCAAGGCTCCAGTGACTGTAAAGTGGCACAGCTGTCCCCACTAAAAGGCCCTCTTCCTGGCTTGCACCGCAGCATATCATCAAGGGAATGTGCAAGAGCATAAACGGCTTTGTACACATTATACTCAGGCCTCAAGTTGGAAATGTCCAAGTACTCAGTGTCAACATTTCCTAGATCTTCCTGTCCAGTGCATATTGCACCCCCACCTTCCAGCCAGCCTGCTGGAGCTGGAGCAAATCTGCACTGAAATGTAAATTCCCAAAACTGATTCACCTGAAATATATTGAAAATTATTTGCTACACGTGATGAAAATATATATTTGTTGTGACTATCACTATCACTATGAGCTGTTCGCACTTAAGTAAAAAGCACAATCACTTCATGCGGATACCCTTTCGGAGCCAGCTGCGGTCGCAAGGCTGGAGCCGAACAAAAACACCCTGATAACGACTGCGTTTAGTCTGTTCCTTCCTATTCCATGTAAGGCCACCTGGGTTGGCTGGAAGACTGTTTACTTAGCCTAGCAGGGTGAAGGACACTTTCTCAGCTGAACTCTGGACACGCACACACATACATATACACTGATATGCACACACTCATCCCCCCCCCCTTTCCAAACGCCTTCAATGCTTGTTGCCTCTTGGGAACACGGCGGTTCTGAGCCCGCGCTGGAATGGTAGCGCTGGGCAGGATGGCTGCTGTGGTTGCTTCGGATTACTCCTCACCCCCCACCCGACCCTGTGGCTTGTCACGTGTTCCATAATGTTGTGTCGTGGACATTTATGTGCTTTTTTGTGCAGAGGAGTTTTTTTGTTTCCTGTTCTCATACTGTCCTCCCAGGAGCCCAGTATGAGTAGAGGTCTCTCTTGTACTTTCCCATTTCAGTGTTTTTTTTTCTTTAAGGCTGCTGATCTCTGAGCTTTATCCCCATGTGATGTCTGTGTTATGTGTGTAAGGTAAGGGGGGGGGGGGTCCTATTTCACTGCAGGGCAAACTGCACGTGACGAATAAAGCCTTGATTGATTGATTGATTTGATTGATTGAAAGGGTTCAACTCTCACCATGCTATTTCCGTAGCTACTGTTGTGATGTAGATCAGGACGTATTTGTAACAGGAATTCCCTGAGCCCTGGTATTTCTCCTCGACGAATGGTGATACCCAGTGTACCACCCAGGTATGGCATAAAGTGAGGTGTTTGGAGCACAGCAGATTCTGCCCAGGCTTCACTGGCTATCCATTGTAGGCCAGTCACATTTTGCCTTACTACCTGTGAATTAAATTAGACCAAATCTATGAAATGATACTATAAGTAGAACTTCTTTAGTGGCATTATTATGCCAATGAGGCAGCTATTCATCTTGTAAATAAAATTTATGTAATTATTTTCTGTACCAATTCAAATAATGATGTAATACGTGTTTTACATGATATGGTGATTCAGACTTTTGTAACTAGTAATAATTAAAGTGTTTTAAAGCCAAACCTCTTCCATCAGGCTTATCATACGACTAGGAATTTCAAAGACAATGACAACTCGAGCTGTGGATTTTTTCATCACATCAACAATCCTCCTGAGTTCATCTGTGTCTTTGTCCCAGGGTAAAACCTCAGTGTAGGCCAGGCAACCTTCACCAGACACACTCAGCTCAGACTGAAAGGATCTGGCTGCATGAAGCCCATAATCATCATCAATCACAAGCAGACCTGCCCAAGTCCAGCCGAAGTGCTTTAGAATCTGAATCATTGCACGTACCTAAGTGAATACAAATGAAAGGGTAAGGGCATTAAAAAGATTTAAAATAAAACTTTTCAGTGTATTATGTGTTTATCAGCCTTCACAGAACCGCATATATATATACGTATATAACTGCAATTTAGCTTTTTCTCTGAGATAATACAGAAATGGAGTGTAGTTGTTAAAAATAATCATATTATCATTTCAAACATTTTGATATCCTTTTGTGTTCTCCCCCTTTACACAAATATTGTCTTCTTCAAAAATACTTTTGTGTTTCCATTGTTATTTTGGTGACAAATGTTTACCTGGAAAGCATCACTTGGGATCGTTCTAAAGAAGGATGGATACTTTTGACGGTCACTCAGGCAGGAACATGTGGCAAAATAACTCACCTGTGAAAGATACAGACTGTATATTGGAGAGCTATCCACGTAGAAATATCGTAACTTTGTCATCATGACTGCATTATTTTTTTATTCATAAAATGGTTTTACATTTTCAATTATATCAAACTAATCCATGAAAACAGTCACATGGTCAAGTAGAAAACTTACCATAGGTACTCTGTACAAACCTAAGACGTTGGAGATTGCAATAGAATTTGTAGAAGATGAATCACCCACAATCCCTACAACTGGAGGATTTCCAACACATGTATCATCTACTACAATTTGATCCTCTTGACCACTGGCTAATGACAGTGCTCCCCGGAATCCAATTCCAAGTTCAAGGCAGTTATCATAAAGAGTGTATCCCAGAGTCACATTTGGTAGCAGGTTTGTGTTTCTGTTGATCTCATCAATAGCAAACGCCATGGTTTGTGCGAGCTTAAATCCTAGGACATACACACTAAGACAAGAAAAAGTTATTATTGAATAAACAACAAGATTTTTAAAATGTAACATATGTTGCAAAATTACTAATATTATAAACAATTAAGAAAATTCAACAATAACAATTAAATGTATTGTTTAACATTAATAAAAGCAGCTGCATTTTTCAAGATACATGCATTTATTTCCGAATGGCATAGTTATTTTAGATACAAAATATTTTCTTTGAATTAAGTTTGATAGTTTTTCTTTTTCTTTTTCTTTTTTTTTTGTAGTTTTTTTCCGTCATTGTTACCCATGGCAAGTAGGCTGTTGTGGCTGTGAGGTAAAAGACAGATCAGAAACACTTGAAAAGTGGACTTGAAACAGTCCCCCCAGAACCACATCTCCAGTCTTGTGCATCTCATTTAGATGAAACTGTCCCTGTAGCTGACAGGAAAAAGAAAACTGAGGAGATGATACACTAGTAGTAACACAGGAATACAGTAAAACAAGCATGACTAAATTGTTATGCAAAGATGAGCACATGGCAGCTTTCTGCATTTTTTACACCAGTCATTAAGTTTTATTGTTTGCCATTCTCTTTTATTGACATGCTGTGTTGTTTAGTTTTGCACACCACCCATCAGAGAAGAAGGCGGAGCATACTTTTCATTTGAGATTGCTTCAAGCAACCTTACCAATCAAGGGACTTAAAAGAAGAATACCAAGAATTCATGCTTAATGTCTCAACAAGGCCATATTAAAAACTTCTATCCATATTTGAATTGAAACAGAAAACACAATAGTTGAGTGGGCAACAAAAATATATGAAAGCGAAGGAGGGTAAAGGGACCACTCTTGGTTTTGATAAGTTTATGTTCCTTCTAATCATAACCCATATCCACTGTCATTCTTTATGGGAGTGCCGAAGTCTAGAGTTCTAAGATGGGGACACAGTCCAGCTCCTCCCTAGGGCACCTCCTGCAACAGACGAGCCCACAAGAGGGCAGACCCATTTTTATCTCTTCAAGCTGCACCTGACCAGTCTCTGTTGATTAAGGTCCAGCCATTAGGCACACTCCCGTAAACCCCTTAGCATTATTTGGTATTGAGATAAAACATGTATTGCATTTTTAGGTCTATGTATGTGACTCACAAAAGGAGTTGACTTGGAAGTGAACAACTGGGACTTTTATTGCCTCAGTACAACTCATAAACACATACAATCACAATCAACCAAGTTTGTACACTAATAGTGCTTTTTTGGGTGAATAGATGTAAAAAAAAGAAAGAAAAGTTTGTCTTGGACTTTGCTGAAGCTCTCTTAAATGAATAAAACAAATTAAAGTCTTCCCATCCTAAAGTTAGAAGTTTCCAATCTGAATTGTCCTTTAAAGTTTGTTGAAATCCATACTGTTAGGGACGTGTCAATGTCCAGACCCTATTGTCTACTACCTGGGTAGGACTAATAGTGCATAAGGCATATCTGAAATCCAAGTTATTGCTTGAATCAGTTCTTCTGAGAATTCCCATATTCTGATTGCATGGCTGGCTACACCATTTCACAATCATCCATTTTTTAAAATCTATTTTTATTATAGTTTACAACATTGCAACTTGTACTTGTCAATGTTCACAAGTAGGACAGTTACAGGAACCGCAATGCAGAAATGTAGATTAAAATAAGAACTGCAATTACGAAGCACAAAACAAAACTAGGAAGCAAAACAAAACCCAAGCAAGCAAACAAACAGACAACAACAAACAAAAACAAAACAAAACAAAAACAAAAGCTTTATGTAATATTAAATAACATGTGACAAACTTAGTGTTAGGAGGTGGTGGGTAGGTGTATTGTTGTTGTTTTGGGTTTTGTTTTCCTTTTTGGTTATAGGTAGGCGAGGCGGGGCTTGATGGCATTCCAACACACCTGCGACGCATCGGACGTCATCTGTGAGCGCTTTTAGGGAGCAGAGTCACGGACGTCTGGTGCCGGAGTATTGTCGCTGTCACAAGTGGTAACGAGTTAGCACAGGCTGCATCTGTTGATTTTACGCTATGGAGCTGTATGTTTTAAAGGATCCACGTTTCGCCTACTTTTCTTTGTCTTAGCCTGTTCCATCGCCTGCCCACCTACCTAGGATTTTGTGTTGACTATTGTGGATCCGCGACGGAGTGCTACGTACCATCAGGCGGCGATCACCGCAGCGACTGTGGTTTGGGTGGTCAAGTAAGCTCTCCAACTCTCTCCGTCCACTTGTGTTTAACGTTCGGCTATCAACGGTATGTCATAAGCCCTGTTTTGTTCCCTGTTGTCAGGTAGCTCCGGTGCGTCTGCTGCCTACCTGCATGCTTCGACTCCGTCTCATCGCCTCGGTGTTTATCTCCTGGCACATTTTTAGTTATCACTGTACATAGCCCCTTCCCTTGTAAATATTCCCCTTACTCGTGTATATAAAAACTTGCATCACAAACTATTCTGCGTCCGTGTGTGTTTCTGCCACGTAATCCATCTGTGTAATCCAGCACACCTAACACTTAGCCATAAATGAACAAAACGAGACAGACCTATGCTAAATTATTGAAACAGTAAAGCATGTATGGGTCGCCAACGCTCAATAAACAATTCTCTCTGAATCCGCAGAGCATATGTTATTTCCTCCATCTGGTAAATTTCTCTTACTTTATCAATCCACATATTATATGAAGGTGGGTCAGGATTCAGCCATTTAATAGTGATACACTTTAGTGCTGCTGTAAGCAAGATTCTTAAGAGATACTTTTTATTGTTTCCCGCAAAACAATTTGGCAATACTCCTAAAATGGCTAGCTGTTGGTCTTTTGTTAATGGTTGTTGGAAAACTGTATTGAGAACTTTAAATATGTCATTCCAAAGTGAACAGATTTTTGGGCATGACCAGAATATACCGTATTTTCACGACCATAAGGCGCACTTAAAAGTCTTAGATTTTCTTCAAAAAGTACGGCGCACCCTATAGCGCAGTGCGCCCTGTGTGTTGTAATGAGGACGTAGTAGAGAACACCATGAGAACGCTAAAGGGTGAAGTGTGGCCGAGTTGGAGGAAAGACTCGAGCGGTGGATCATCGAGCAAAGAACGAGCGGGAGAAGCGTTTCGACGGTCACCATTCGGCTAAAAGCAGTTTCACTTTCACTTTTTATGAAACGGTGCCATTTTTCCATCAGGACCAGAACTACGGTAGCGCAGCAACTTCCAGCGGATTATAAGGAAAAGCTGGCCATCTTCCGCTCCTACTGCAGCAAACACATCGGCGACAAAAACATCCAGCCCAGCCACATCACTAACATGGACGAGGTCCCGCTCACTTTTGACATCCCGGTGAGTCATACTGTGGAGAAGAAGGGGACCAGCACGGTAGCGATACGCACAACGGGGTATGAAAAGTCTTCTTTTACTGTTGTGCTTGGCTGCCATGCTAATGGACAGAAACTGCCACCTATGGTGATATTTAATCGAAAGACTTTGCCTAAAGAGAAGTTTCCAGCAGGAATCATCATTAAGGCAAATGAAAAGGGCTGGATGGATGAGGAAATGATGAAAGAGTGGCTGAGGGAGGTGTATGTAAGGAGACCAGGTGGTTTTTTCCACGCATCACCATCGCTCTTAATCTGTGACTCTATGCGTGCCCATCTCACAGCCGATGTGAAAAAACTAGTGAAACAAATGAACTGTGAGCTTGCTGTCATTCCGGGAGGCCTGACAAAGGAACTCCAACCCTGGACATCGGTGTGAACCGCCTGTTCAAAGTAAGGCTGCGAGCGGCCTGGGAGCGATGGATGACCGATGGAGACCACAGTTTCACCAAGAGTGGAAGGCAGCGCCGGGCGAGTTACGCCACAATTTGCCAATGGATTGTACATGCTTAGGCTAACATGTCTGCTGGCACTGTTGTTCGAGCTTTCGCAAAAGCCGGCATCATTTCCGAGGAGCCGCACGGCACGGAAAGTGACTCTGACGGTGAAGGAAGTGAACCTGGCATGTTTGATGGAGATTTAGCGCAGCTGTTCAATTCAGACACAGAGGATGAGGACTTCCATGGGTTTGATGATAAAAATGTGAGTACCAAACTTTGTTTTGCTCCTGCTTTATTTTTAAATATGCACACTTGTATGCTTGTGTGTTGTTGATGATGATGATTACCGGTAATAGAAATGTGAGTAAGGTACCAAACTAAGGTTTGCTCCCGCTTTATTTTTAAATACGCATACGGTACTTGTATGCGCCCTATAATCCAGTGCGCCTTATGTGTGTGTTAAATACAGTAATGGCACACATAACTGAGACTGCGCCTTTTTTTTTTTTTTTTTTTTTTCTTCGCCTGTCCCGTTTGGCTCTTTTTCCATCAGAATTATTGTCTAAAGGCAAAGAAAGATGCCCAACGGATTTACTTTACCAAATTGACCATCCCAGCCTTGCCGTAATGGTCCATTTGATTCACCATTTATTGTTTACTTTATTTTCACTTACTGAATACGGGACAGACTTGACTGGGGGAAAGAAAGAGGGTAAGAGAAACAGCTGAGAAGAGGGACGGGGGAGAAGGGCAAAAAACAAAAACCAACAGAATGAGCAGAAAAAAAAAAAGAAATAAAAAATGCATATATCAATCACCTGGATCACCAAGAGGATCCCAGGTGTCGTCTGAGATTTGAGTGCCAGTCTCAGCTTCCCACCTTGCCTTAATATTCAAAGTTGCATTTGTATTGAAACTCATAAATGCGTTATAAAAATTACTGATTAATTTTGGGGAGGAATTACTTTGAAATATTTTTAGAAATAGTTCCTCAATGGATGAGGGTTCCAAAACTTGCCTCCATTGTTTATGTTTTGTTAAAAAGCTTCTTAGCTGCAGAAATCTAAAAAAGTCAGAAGAAGGAAGCCGAAACTGACCTCTCAACTGTTTAAAGGAGCTCAGGTGCCCATTCCTCACAACAACATTTTCTGTTCTTAACAAGAGATCATTAGCTTCTTTTCCTAGTCAATGACTCATACCACATCACGAGAGAGCTACAGAATCTGTGAGATGTCGTCTTTCAGACCAGAGGGCGTGTCTGTTTACGTGCTGTCAGGTGAGACGAGCTAAAGAGCTTTATCTGCTCTCATTTGCTGTTTTAGCTGTTTGGTGGTTGTTGAAATAGTTGTGAGCTTTAACCTGAGATTCTGGGGTTTCTGGGAAAATACATTTATATTTAAAATTCAGTTCAGGATATAATTAATCAATATTGCAAAAATATCAAGCTAAAATCACTTTGAATCAGGAAATCCATCCTAAATAATCACTGTTTACAATGAAAAGTGCCATTTTCATCCTTACATCTTAACAACTAAATGTACCTTAATATACAGTGCAAATACTTAAAAAAAAAAAAACAACCCTAGCCTGGCTTTTTAAGAATGAACCTTTTTAATATAAACGGTGAAAGTACCTATATTTAATTACCTCCCCCTACTGTGATATGGCTAGGGGGCATTCTCATAGCTGAGGTTTCTGAGCTTAATCGGCTAGTAAAATACATTATCTAAGCTTAGATCTCACGGGAAGGGACAGACAATGCTTCCTGTGCACAAGACGCAAGGTCATAAACGCAAGACAGCCTGACAGCACTCCCGTGTGATAATAATAAGCAATAGCTTTAAATGACGAAAAGGGGTTTGTAGCCTTGTATTTCACATGGGTTACACTCATCAATGGTGATGACATAGTACCTGATGCTCTTTATTTGATGCTGCTAATGTGTCAATAAACAGAGTATTACACTGCTCAAAAAATTAAATAAACAATAATTTGAAAACAGATCAGATCTCACTGGGGGAAATTTAGGGGGAAACTTAGAAGTTGAGGCTGTCTCCCCACTGACCTTAACATTAGTCTATTGAAAGATCGAATGAGCAACACCAGAGACTTCAGTTGATAGAACAGGTGGAAACACAAAACAGTCACTAAGAGGAGCATCATGGTTAGCAGTCTCTGAACTAGGAACAACTAGGAGCACGGGGTCTAGTGGCACAGCAACAAAACAATCAGTCTCTGACCCTGTTAGCTTAGCAGTGGTTGGTCCAAAATCAAAATGCTCAGGCTGAGCATGAGAAAAACAGTCACTTTCACTCACCAACAGGGTTTTCTCAGCATGATGGTGGTGTGAACGCCACTTCCTCCAGGAAGAAGGAGGAGGCGTATTGGGCCACAAATCCTCCGGAGGGTTGTGCTCCGAATCCTCCGGTGGGCCAGGCTGAAAATCCTCTGGCACGCCGTGCTGCGGCTGCTGCTCTGGGCGAATGTGCATGACCTACAGACCCTTGCGGCAGGTTAAACCTACACGCGTTTATTTCAAATCCTTGCGGCGGATTAGACCAAAACAGTGTTTTCTCACCAGCAGAGAAGGCAGATCTAGTGGGGTGACCCCAGTGAGGAAGACCTGGTGACCTGGTGAATGGGAATCACCCTGATGGCAAGGATCGAAAGTGAACTCAGTAGTTCTATAGCCCAGCTTCAAACCCGGAAGTGTCACAGAACTGGGTCTGGGACCCAGTGTGTTTTGATTAGTTATATATTTGGATTTGTTGGTTTTCATGGTTTTGATTCTCATTATTGTTTTCTGCTTATGTTATATTCTTAGTTTCTAGTCCTTAGGTTTCTGTTACCTCGCTTTCACTGTGTTCCACGTTTCATGTTCCATGTTCCCATTCCCTCGCCACTCCCTGGTGTATTTAAGCCCTGTGTTTTCAACTGTCCATTGTCGCGTCATTACCCTTTCTGTGCTGTGTGTTTCCTCTGAGCTCCTAGTTTCCGTTGTTACTCGACAACTCCTCTACTCTCTACTACTTCTCGTTCCTAGTTTTCTAATTTCCAGTCATGTTTTCTTTCGTGTATTTTGTATTCAAGTTTTTTATAGGGTAATAAAAGCT
This sequence comes from Astatotilapia calliptera, assembly GCF_964374335.1. Classification (NCBI taxonomy): domain Eukaryota; kingdom Metazoa; phylum Chordata; class Actinopteri; order Cichliformes; family Cichlidae; genus Astatotilapia; species Astatotilapia calliptera. The sequence goes on from NC_137435.1 coordinate 13,982,081, forward strand.
GCCTCCTTTAGTTCATCCCTACGTGTCGTAAGTCCTGCCCTGCATTTGGGTCCTACATCCTGCCTGCCATAAAGCCAAAAAGCTGGAGGGTCAGGTGAAACTAGATCTTCAACTTTAAGCCACAAGCCACCCAGCACAAGAGGAACAGAAGATAAGGGAGTCATTCTGTGGGTATGAGGTAGCATATTTGATTTCAGGTAAGGGGAGATAATTAAACTGAAGGTATGTAGTTGTCCCTTTACATAGAGCACCATCCAACCAACCATCCAATGTTTGTCAGAAGCCAGCATGGTGCGCAACAGTCAGCATAGAAAACAAGACCTTCCTCTCCCCAGTCACTTGCTTAAGTTCATCCATGGGGATTCTGAACCATTCACTGGCAAACACTGGTGAGTTTGCCAATGGAGACCTAAATTATTCAGAAAAGGCTTGGGGAAAAGAGTTGTCTTAATATGAAACCAAAATTGAGTTCTTTGGTATCAACTTGAACCGCTTTGAGAAGAGAAATGCTGAGTATGACCCAAAGGACACCACCCCCACATTCAAGCATGGCTCTGAAAACATATTTTGGGCTGTTTTTCTGCTCAGAAAGATATGATGCATGGGTGCATCTGGTTACTCTAGAGGGTTAAGATCATGAAATGTCTTAGCCACTCTTCAGACCTAAGTAACATAGAAAATCTGTGGAGGGCTCTGAAAACTTTGAACCTAAAGGATTTAGAGAATTCCTGTAAAGAGAAGTAGGGCAAAATCCCTCATGACATGTGTGCAAACCTGGTGACTGACTACAATAAACATTGTACTACAGTGATTGCCAACAAATGTTTTTCCATCAAGCCCTCGTTCATGGGGATCAAATAGTCCTTTTTGTCCTTTTACTTAGTGTCATAGGGCAGCACGGTGGCACGGTAGTTAGCACTGTTGCCGCACAGCAAGAAAGTCCTGAGTTCAATTCCACCATCAGGCCAGGGTCTTTCTGTGTGGAGTTTGCATGTTCTCCCCGTGTTTGCGTGGGTTCTCTCCGGGTACTCCGGCTTCCTCCCACCGTCCAAAGACATGCAGCTTGTGGGGATAGGTTAATTGGATAATCCAAATTGCCACTAGGTGTGAATGTGAGTGTGAATGGTTGTCTGTCCTTGTGTGTTAGCCCTGCGACAGACTGGCGACCTGTCCAGGGTGTACCCCGCCTCTCGCCCTATGACAGCTGGGATAGGCTCCAGCGCCCCCCGCAACCTTGAAAAGGAGAAGCGAATGGATGGATGGATGGACTTAATGTCATGCAAATCAATAAATAAAATCTAAAAAAAAAATACAAATTAAAACATCCTAAAATGAAGCTCTCTGTCCCTTGAATCCTAAACAGCACTATCATAAAGCAGCTGTCTCTGCTCGCCTTTCTGTAAAAGTCCCTGCACACCACTTCTACACAACAATGTAACGTTGACAATATAAGAGAACAGTAAAGTATATGAAGTGATTTATGATTTAAATAATTTAACAAATGCTTCTTGACCATTTTGATTGTACATATTTTATTTGACGTTTCCAGTTGATTTTATAGTCTACAAAAAAATCTGGTATACTCTCTATCTCTGTTTATCATCACATTTACTTCCATGCCTGTCCTAGAATTTCCAATTATCATAAATTTTGTTTTGCTTAAAATCAGTGATAATTTCTTTTATCTAACAATCATTCTAGTTGAGTCAAATTTTGTGAGGATCTCCAAAAAGTGCTGTTTATGCTCTCCATGACATAAAACGTGTCATCCAAAAATAAATTGAACTGTAATATATCTAATGCTCTACATCATTTTATACAACATCATGAGTTTTGGGCCCAATATTTACCCATGTGCACCTTCCCAACCAATGCCTTGAGGGAACCTTTTTGTGATTTGGTGCTATATAAATAAAATTGAATTGAATCAAATTGAATTGAAGTTGATAAAAGCTCTGGCTGTGTACTTTCTTTGATCAATACAATGTTTTGTGTTTATGTGTGTAGCCAGTCTCTATTATGTGAACGACGATGTCATTTTATACAAAATCGTAAGTTTTGGGCCCAATATTTACCCAAGTGGCCTTCACAACCAATGCTCAAACATTTTGATGAATGTTTACCCATCTTCATAATTTGTTGCTTGTTGTTTAAATAACTATTCACCTCTCTAATGGCATTTCCAATTTATTAAATAATATCTGGTCAATTGCATCAAAAGCTTTTTTCAAGTTTCAAGTTTCAATGTATTATTGTAGGGTCTGCCTTACAATATAAAGGCCTTGAGGCAACCTTTTTGTGATTTGGCGCTATATAAATAAAATTGAATTGAATCAAATTGAATTGAAGTTGATAAAAGCTCTGGCTGTGTACTTTCTTTGATCGATACAATGTTTTGTGTTTATGTGTGTAGCCAGTCTCTATTATGTGAACGACGATGTCCACTGTATGCAGGATGGTGAAGGTGGAACATCCCCCTCTGATGTATTTTTAATAAATTAAGTCAAAGCTTATGAGAATATAGAAATTTCTTGGAAGATGCAATAAACACAAGTCAGTATATGTTTATAGGAACAATATTTAATTTCAATTTGTTCTATTTTTCAACTGTATCATGAAAAACAATTAAGGTAGAATGAATCAAGATATCTGCACATTTGCAGTCATTTAACACCAGCACAGACATTTAAAAGGAATATTAACTTTGATAACTATGATAACTAACTTGATAACTATTAACTATGATTTTTATTATTTTTTTCTGTCTGTACTACAAAGAGATAATGTGCTTTTCTTTCTTTTGAAATTAGTTGACTTTTTATGAACCAATGCCACGGGCCATAACAGCTTTCTTTGTGTTCATCTCTGGTCTCAACAGGATTATGTAACATTTGGGTCCAAACAGTGTGATCAAGAGTCCAAAACTGGAAGCAAGAATGGCAAACACCTCCACTGCATCTGCAAGTTTTCCTGGTGAGCTGATATAAGCAGGAACAAAGGCCACCCACACAGCACAGAAGATCAGCATGCTGAATGTGATGAGCTTGGCCTCATTAAAACTATCAGGGAGATTCCTCACCAGGAATGCAATTAGAAAACTGAGGAAAGCCAGCATGCCAATATAGCCCAATAACACTGCAAAACCAACAGTGGACCCAACTGCACACTCATACACTATCTTGTCATTGTGGTATTGGGTGTTTTTATGTGGAGTTGGAGAGGAAGAGACAAGCCAGGTAGTGCAGATGGCTGCCTGAATAGATGTCAGAAATAGAACTGTTCCTCTCTGCTGCATAGCACCAAACCACTTCAGACTGGCTCCCCCTCCTGGCTTGGAGGCTTTGAACACAGCCAGAACAACCATGGTTTTTACCAGGATACATGAGACACACAGCACAAAGCTGATCCCAAATGCTGCATGTCTCAGTTGGCATGTCCACAGCCTGGGTCGTCCGATAAACAGCAATGAACAAAGGAAACACAACTTAAGTGACACTAATAGCTGGAAACTAAATTCTGAATTGTTGGCACGTACTATAGGTGTTGTGCGATGGCAGATAAAGATCCCCAGAACAACAGCACATATAAATGTTCCCAGTAAGGAGGTTGTTGTCAAACAAATACCCAGAGGGTCAAAATAGGAGAGGAACTCTGTCTTCTTAGGAATACAGTGGTCACGCTGGGGGTTTGACCAAAAATCCTCTGGACAACTGGTGCACTCCAAGGAGTCTGATACAAAAGGGAACATTGGTGAAATGCACATTATTCTTCATAATATTGAAATTAAATATGTCATGCAAAAACAAAAATACGTACTGGTCTTATTAGTAATTTTCCCTTCAGAACAAGGGATGCAGTCAAAACAGCACTGGGGTTTCCCCTTCTCTCTCACCATGTGGGTACCAGGAGGACAGCTCTCACTGCATACTGATTGAGGTGGCTATAGGATGAAATCAAATATTAGCCTTTACACTGATATATACTAGACATGTGGCAAAAGTTAAATCTAAAAAAACATATCTAACCTTTTTGGATTCAAGGTTCCAGAAGATTTTGTCTTCATCAAGTATGAGTTCTTCACCTTTGAAAGCGGACCTTTTAACCTCACCCACATTCTGAACTTTAGTGCTTCCATCAGGGAGCCACAACCAGTTCATCACATCATAAATTGGCAATGCATCACCATTCTCATCAAATGACACTTGATCTCCAAACGGAGTGGTGAAGTTTACCCATCTTAAGTAATAAACCAGCTGTTAAAAAGGGATGCATAACAAGTAAATTACTTACTCAGCTGTAACTTTCCAGCTGCCAGCCACACATACACAACAACGACAACAACTTCAGTCAGGACCCAGTACAGACTTAAATGCAATGGAGGCGTGATGAGCTGCTGCAACTCTGGTGTGTCAGCCTCCCTGCAGTGGCGCCACAAATCATGCCCCGCCACATACCCCCATGGCTTGACTGAGGCTGGGGAGCCATCCAGCTGACCCCTCCTACCACACACACATACTCGCACGAGTAGGTGAGGAAATCAATCACAACCGGTGGCGTCCCCAGCCCATGCCCCAGCGACATGGATGTTTGAATCTGTGGGCTCACTGTGGGGCATGCGGTGTGGCGCAGCAGGTGTGGACCAGACTCACCCTGGGGACCAGCATGCTGCCAGAACAGATCAGACACCAGCCACTCACATGCGGTCGAGGGACGTCAGTAAGGGCAGTGGTGGTAGTGGTAAGGACCCGATCTAAGCTGCCAGACTCTCTATCAACTGCATCCGGCAGTGGGATCTGTCCTACAGCTGTTTCAACTGCCGGTGAAACATCGCTACCTGCTCCCTCTGTGTAGCCGGGAGCTTGGCCACCACAACCTGGCTGGCCCGGTCGCGGTTCCACCATGCCCCAATACTGGGTTTTGATACCACTGTAAACGATGCATAGCTGACCCGACCACATTGTCACACTTTTATTTCTAGTTTCTGTTTTTATAATACTCAGCTGCAGCTTTTCCAGCTGCCGGCTGCCACAATGACAATAACTTCTGTCAGGACCCAGTACAGACTTAAATGCAGAGGAGGCGTGATGAGCTGATGTCAGCCTTCTGGCAGCAGCGCCACATACCATGCCCCGCCCCCATCCCCCCGCCCCCACCCCCACCCATTATTAAATAAAGAAATCTATATTACATCGCTAGTAATGCTTTATAAATACAAGCTTCTGATCTAAATATATTAACTGCTAATTTTTTGTGGGTGTCAGCATACCAAACTAACTCAATTGACTCAGACCCGAAGTTCTTCAAATGAAAAGTCAAAACTTTATTTACAATCACCATGTAAAATATATCCAAAGTGTGGGGGTTGGGATATCCAGGGATCCATGGATAGGAGGGGGAAAAGGTCCATACAGAGCGTCTTAATCACACACGCCATGCACCTTTCCAGTGTCACTAGATTAAATGTCACTCCACAACTCCACAACTCCGAAACTGGGAGTGTGTAAAATCCATTTAAGTCACACCAGCTTTTGGATAGTCAACATTATCACATATTATTTAGTTCTATGTGGTAAATTCTATCCTGAAAGTAATTATAAAGCAAAGAATTTATAAACAGAATGTAAAATGATATCACACCTGCCAAGGCTCCAATGACTGCAAAGTGGCACAGCTGTTCCCACTGAAAGGCCCTCTTCCTGGCTTGCACTGCAGCATGTCATCAAGGGAATATGCCAGTGCATAAACAGCTTTGTACACATTATACTCAGGCCGCAGGTCGGAAACGTCCAAGAATTCATTGTCCACATTTTCTAGATCTTCCTGTCCGGTACATATTGCACCTTCACCTTCCAGCAAGCTTGCTGGAGCTGGTGCAAATCTACACTGAAATGTGAATTCCCAAAACTGGTTCACCTGAAATAATTTTTTATTGTTTTTTACAAGCGATGGAAATTGTTCCAACTAGTACATTAAAAGCTTAAACTCTCACCATACTATTTCCATAGCTGTTATTGTGATGTAAATCAGGACGTATTTGTAACAGGAATTCCCTGAGTCCTGGTATCTCGCCTCGACGAATAGCGATACCCAGTGTACCACGCAGGTATGGCATAAGCTGAGGTGTTTGGAGCACAACAGCTGCTGTCCAGGCTTCACTGGCCATCCATTGTAGGCCAGTTACATTTTGCCTCACTACCTGTGAATTAGATTACACCATATTCTATGAAAAGATATTGTAACTATAACTTGATTAGTGACATTATCATGCTATTTAAGCTATTATTCACCTTTAAATGAATTCTGAATGTACAGTTTTCTGTAATCATTCAAATAATGATGTAATAAATGTTTTACACAATACAATGATGCAGACCTTTGCAATTAATAATAATTGGATTGTTTTAAAGCCAAACCTCTTCCATAAGGTTTATCATGCGACTGTAATGTTCAAAGACAATAACAACTCGAGCTGTGGATTTTTTCATCACATCAACAATCCTCCTGAGTTCATCTGTGTCTTTGTCCCAGGGCAAAACCTCAGTGTAGGCCAGGCAACTTTCACTTAATAGACTCAGCTCAGATTGAAATGATCTTGCTGCGTGAAGTCCATAATCATCGTCACTGACAAGCAGACCAACCCAAGTCCAACTGAAATGCTTCAGAATCTGAATCATAGCACGTACCTAAGTGTAAGTGCATAGACAAGAACAATTTTCCACATGATTATTACACCTTTATGGTGGCAAATTAGCTTTGTTCATAACCAAAACATCTTTGTCGACAACAAAAACAATTGTTGACAGATTTTCACCTGGAAAGCATCACTTGGGATCGTCCTAAAGAATGATGGGTATTTTTGATGGTTACTCAGGCAGGAACATGTGGCAAAATAACTCACCTGAAAGATACAGACTACAGATTGTACCGATATTGATGTAGAGATGTCTTAACTTTGTCATGTTACTTCAAGTGTCTTTAAATTTGCAATTAAATTAAAATAATCCAAGAAAACTGTTACATGGTTGAGCAGAAAACTTACCATAGGTACTCTGTACAAACCTAAGACGTTGGAAATGGCAATAGAATTTGTAGAAGATGAATCACCCACAATCCCTATGACAGGAGGATTTCCAACACATGTACTATTTAATATAATTTTCTCTTCTTGACCACTGGCCATTGACAATGCTGCACGAAATCCAATTCCAAGCTCAAGGCAGTCATCATACAGAGTGTACCCCAGAGTCACATTAGGTAGCAGGTTTGAGTTTCTATTGATCTCATCAATAGCAAAGGCCATGGTTTGTGCGAGCTTAAATCCTAGGGCATAAACACTAAGAGAAGAAAAATTTAACTGAAAAATATATTTTCATCAAGATACTTTACTGCAACATGTGGCAAAATTACTTATTATTAAAAAACATTATAAAACAATTAAGGAAACTGAATAACAACGATTAACAAGCTATTTTCATGACAAACAATATAGATGCACCAAGATACATGCATTTATCCTGAATGATAATAAATCAGAAAGTACAGTTACTACTATTACAATCTCATATTTCCTTTGCACTAATTTCCATTTCCCTTTTTCCCACCAGCCTTACTTACCCATTGCAAGTAGGTTGTTGTGGTTTTGAAGTAAAAGACTGAATAGCAACACTTGAAAAGAAGTGGATTTGAAACAGTCCTCCTAGAACCACATCACCAGCCTTGTACATCCCATTTAGATCAAACTGTCCCTGTAACTGACATGAGAGAGAAAACTGAGAAGAGGATATAACCAAAGAAAAGTAAGAAGATAGCAAAACAAGCAAGAGCAAACTGGTTTGTAAAGAAGAGGCCATAACAGCTCTCTGATTTTCTGAGCTCAGTCATTAGGTTTTATTTCAATGCCTTTGTCTTTCATTGACTTTTTGTGTTGTTTAGTCTTGCACACCACCCGAGAAGGAGAAGTGTGGGCGGGGCCTAAAAGAGTTGAAATTGTTTTTGTATTTTGTATCCATATGAAGTTAAGTACTACTGTGAGTCAATTAGATATCACCCCCCCCCCCCCCCCCCCCCCCGGCCTACACACACACACACACACACACACACACACACACACACACACACACACACACACTTAAGGATTGACATCATAAAATTTTTATTTGTGTTTTATTATTTACTTATTTTTATTCATTATTTCATTTATCGAGTGACATAAAGCAAGAATGAAGACCACAACATTTACAGTCTTATTTCATACATAGCAAGGTTCATGCTCAAAAACTCCATATTAAAAACTTCAAGTCCAAATATGAATTGAAACAGAAAATAAAACCATTTAGAGTGTCGAAAAAATTTAGTTGCTTTTTAAGAAGCTGAGTGTAAAGGGCAAGAGGAGACTGGAAAAGTTTGTGGATGGGGAAGACTATCCTGATGGATGTCAAAGGGATGGTTGATTTCAGAAGGACAACCTTCTAGGTAGAACAGGGGAGAGGAATCTCTTTGAAAGTTGAGCAGATGTTCAGTAGTAGTGATGAAAAGCCATTTGAAGCTAAACCAGATGCACTCAGGCAGCCAAGGTGCTGAGTGCGACAGAGACCGTCAATGGCAAGGCAGGGCACATGGCTACAGATAAAGTGGTCTAGCAGAGGACCAGCAATGAGGATGAACCCTTCTGGTGGCTGATTTTTAAGCTCTGGAGGCAACACTTGTGGCCAGTGGAGAGAGCGGTGTTTCAGGTGGTCAAGTAGTAGAAAGGCTCACAGCAAAATAGAGTAGGTAAGTGGCCTGATGTGAAGGCAGAGTTACATATAGGTGATGGATGGGTCCATTCACGTGGTTAAACTTGTGGCAAGCAGAGAAGGCATATGTTCTCATGGGGGTAACCCCAGTGAGATCAACCTGGTGGCCAACAGTAAATTGGAATCACTCTAGTGGCCAGGATGGAAAGTGAAGCCAATTGTTCTGTAGCCCAGCTTCAAACCTGGAAGATTAAACAAGGCTGAGAAGTGGCCAGACCGCTGAGGTCAAATACAAAGTACAAAGATTTTTCCAGGCAGCTCAGGTTCTAATGTTGGAAAGGATGTCAGGATATAAGACTGCGGGAACACAACCTGAGCCTGAAATATTATTCGAGATTATCTTGGGGCCAGCTCAGGCATAGAAACTTAGGCTATAAGGACAACCTCAAACAAAGAAGGCCCAAATTTAGCCAGTACACAAAAGACACAAGACATAGTTTCAATGAATTGGTACCAGGGAAACTGCCACAGGGAAGACAGCAGAAAGGGGGGATTCGCACAGGAGTAAGCTAATCATCACACAGTAAAACAGTTGTCTGTGGAAGACTGGGGACTCCCATCGTTTTAAAGCATATTTCTATTATGAGTTAAAAGTGCAATAGAAATACATTTGACTTATGAAACATGAAACTCTGACAGAGTTCCTGGAGTAGCCAGCACAGGATCGGGACACCCAGTCACAGGAGAGGGTAGCTTGTGTACCAGAAAAAAAAACTCAGGATACACAATCTCAGGCCTAGCTAGCTTAAACGTATATTAAACGTACATTCTCAGTTTTGGGTACCTGCCACAGAGAAAACATGGAGCAGCTCAGCAATGTGTCAAAAAAGGACAGCAATGCTTCCACTAAATGCCACCACGAAATTCTACCACCCCCCACATTCAACCATAGCTGTGGAAACATCATAAATTGGGGGTGTTTTTCTGATAAGAAGATATGGTGTGTAGACACATTGGTTGAGTCTAGAGGGTTAAGGTCATGAAGTGTCTTAGCCACTCTCCAGAATAAGTTCTAGAGAAAATGTGGAGAAAGCTGAAACCTCTGAACCTAGATGAGTGAGGCAAAATCCCTCATGACATGTGTGCAAACCTGGTGACTGACTACATTGTACTACTGTGATTGGCAACAAGGGTTTTTTCCACCAAGACCTAAGCCATGGGGATCAAATACTTTTTTCACTCAGTGACATCAGAATCAGAAATCAGAATCAGAAAGGGGTTTTATTGCCAAATGTTGAGCAGGTTTACAACATTAGGAAATTGCTGCGGTGCTTCAGTGCAAACATAGTGTCATAAATAGCACTTAAATAGTGTCATAAATAGCACTTAAATAGACATGAAAAAATAAAAGTAGGGATAAGAATTAAAAGTGCTACGTAGAAAGATATGTGCATGAGCTATACATGAGATATATACATGAGAATAAGAATTAAGAGTGCTACGTAGAAAGATATATACATGAGTGCAGGTGGTGATCAGTGCCAAACATGGAATGATGCAGTGACACAGCGTAGGGTCATGATTTCAACAGTTAGTGGTGGGAACAGTCATATGGTTATTGTTCATGTGTCCAACAGCAGAGTGGAAGAAACTGTTCTTATGGCGAGAGGTTCTGGTGCGAATGGACCGAAGCCTCCTGCCTGAGGGGAGCAGGTCAAACAGACTGTGTCCAGGGTGAGAAGGGTCAGCTGAGATCCGAGCTGCACGCCGCAATGTCCTGGAGGTGTACAGGTCCTGCAAAGATGGGAGTCTGCAGCCAATCACCTTCTCAGCAGAGCGCACAACACGCTGCAGTCTCTGTTTGTCCCTGATAGTGGCTCCAGCGTACCACACGGTGATGGAGGAGGTGAGGATGGACTCGATGATTGCAGTGTAGAACTGCATCATCGTCCGTGTTGGCAGGTTGAATTTCTTCAGCTGCCTCAGGAAGTACATCCTCTGACATGCAAATCAATGTATGACTTTTAAGTAATGTGTTTTCTGGATTGTAAGTTTGCTCACTTTATTTGGAAGAGAGCAAACTTACAAATTCAGTAGTGATTCAAATAAGTATTTCCCCCAAAGTATATAAACTCTGTAGTATATCCTGAGTCTTCCCTGGGGCCTCTTTCTGAACATGCCTTTAACACCTCACCAAGGAGGCATCCTATTCAGATTCCTAAACCAATCAAACTGGCTCATTTCGATGTGGGTGAGAAGTAGCTCTAGGCTGAGTCCCTCTTGAATGACTATAATCCTCACCCAATCTCTAAAGGACAGCACAGCCCCCCTTTGGAGGAGACTCTTTTTCACCATTTGTATCTGCAGTCTCATTCTTTTGGTCAGGTAAGGGTCACAGCATAGATTGACTTGCAAAATCAACAGGTTTGCTGTCTTTCTCCACTCTCTTCATCACCAATGGAGTGTCACCATAGCTGCAGACATGACCCCAATCTGTCTATCACTAGTGATAGACAGGGTGAGTCCACACTCTTGAACAAGACCCCAAGATATTAACCCTTTAAGACCTACCATAGAACTAAGTCCGCCAGAGCTTATATTATATTTTTACATGCTGTAGTGCCATTGTTGGGAGCATTTCAAGTTGATATACATCAATACAACCATTATAGCCCAAATTTTAATAATATGTCTGCATTAGGTGCATAGTAATTACATAAATTGCAAAAAAAATGCAATAAACTACAAAAAAATTGAAAATTGTTTTGGTTTTTTTTAACATATATTTCTAGTTAGAGAAATTTAAGAGGCTTATCCCTCAAAACTTTAAATACAAAAATGTTGCACAAAATAGTTTCCCACCACAGGAAATTTATTTTGAGTGTCTTCATAGTTTTATTTTTGAAATACACCAATTTTCATATACTGCAGGAAAAACGAAAAAAAATATTAGAGTGCAAATTTGCAAAATAACAGCATATGCATCAAAATAAACTTTTTCCAGCAGTGCAATATGAGTCCTAAGCATCCCAGAAACGACACAGAAAGTCATAAAGTCAAAGATAACTTTTAAAAACACCAGTATAGGCTCATGAGGCCCTGATGGTAAAAAACTACATTTCTGCAAAATGACGTCACTTCCGGTTTCGGGCAGGTCATGGCGGACATGCGATAGTTCACGCTGATGGACGTAGGAAGTGTTATGAACAGCTGATCGGATCGGCAAAGCGTGTTTCTGGAATATTATGTTTTTGTTGCTGCAAGTGCTTTTTATTCAGTTTTTGCAAAGCTATATGTGGAAGGAAACTGTGACCTAGGACAAGCTGATGGCATAAGATGTAAGTACAACTCTTCTGGTTTCATATGCAAAAAAAATTATTGCGCTAGCTTACGTGGTTGCAGTGCTACCAGAATTTAAAAATAGTTACGCAAAATGGAGCGTGTCCGCTCCAACCGGCTTTAAAGAGTTAAACTCCTCCACTTTTGGCAGCAACTCGTCCCTTACTTAGATTGGGCACTTCAGGGTTTGTCAGCTGAAAACCATTGCCTGTAACTTGGAGTAGTTGATTCTCATTCCTTCCACTTCAAATTTTGTTGCAATGCTGACAACCACCCCAGTATGAGCTGAGACCACAACCTAATGAGGCCAACAGAACTACATCAACTGCAGAAAGTAGAAACAAAAGCCTGAAATGACCAAAGCAAGAACCTTCTTCGGGTGACAAAGGACCCGGCACACACAGCATTACAAGTTAAATGATGCAAATGTTTACAATATTCACGCAGATGGGACTCTGTGGGAAAACCATTGCTCAAAAATTTTGATAATTGAACATTGGTTTGATTCATAAGTTGTCACTTGTTTATTAAAAAACTCTTTACCCAGTCCAATGCCACATCTCTAAGCGCATACCTTTCCAGTTTATCAAAAACTATCTGTTCAAATGTGTCAAAAATTTTCTTCCTGTTAATTTTTTTGTGTTTATGTGTGTGCCCGCTCTCTCTTTATTTACATAAAATGCAATTAGGTGAAAAACGATATCCACTTTATTCAAGCTGGTGAAGGGGGAAGATCCATGTCCTATGTATTTTTAATGGATTCATTCAAAGTTCATGAGGATGCAAAAATTGTTAGGATGATGTAATTGAACACTAATCAATTAAGATTCATAGGAACAATTTTTTTTTAAATTAAATAAACAAAAAAATCTGTATGTTTAAATTCGGGTTAAATTTCACGAATAAACATCAACGAGTAGGTAATTACATATTAAGAGTAAGATTAGTGTGTACGTTAGCTGCATCTTAAAAAATAAATGAAAGTAGAATGAATCACAATATTTGTACATTTGCAATCATGTGACACCAGCGCCAAGATTTGAAAGAAATATAAAATTAATTTAAATACACATTTTTTTTTCTGTCTGGAGAAAAACTGAAAAGAGAAAAGTTTCTCTCTCCATTCTTTTGAAAATAGTGAACTGTTTATGACTCAACGCCACGACCCATAACAGCTTTCTTTGTGTTCAACTCTGGTCTCAACAGGATTATGTAACATTTGGGTCCAAACAGTGTGATCAAAAGTCCAAAACCTGAAGCCAGGATGGCAAACACCTCCACTGCATCTGCAAGATTTCCTGGTGAGCTGACATAAGCAGGAACAAAGGCCACCCACACAGCACAGAAGATCAGCATGCTGAATGTGATGAGCTTGGCCTCATTAAAACTATCAGGGAGATTCCTCACCAGGAATGCAATTAGAAAACTGAGGAAAGCCAGCATGCCAATATAGCCCAATAACACTGCAAAACCAACAGTGGACCCAACTGCACACTCATACACTATCTTATCATTGTGGTATTGGGTGTTTTTATGTGGAGTTGGAGAGGAAGAGACAAGCCACGTAGTGCAGATGGCTGCCTGAATAGATGTAAGAAACAGAACTGTTCCTCTCTGCTGCATAGCACCAAACCACTTCAAACTGGTTCCCCCTCCTGGCTTGGAGGCTTTGAACACAGCCAGAACAACCATGGTTTTTACTAAGATGCATGAGACACACAGCACAAAGCTGATCCCAAATGCTGCGTGTCTGAGTTGGCATGTCCATAGCCTGGGTCGTCCGATAAACAGCAATGAACAAAGAAAACATAACTTAAGTGACACTAATAGCTGGAAACTAAGTTCTGAATTGTTGGCACGAACTATAGGTGTTGTGCGATGGCAGATAAAGATCCCCAGAACAACAGCACATATAAATGTTCCCAGTAAGGAGGTTGCCATCAAACAAATGCCCAAAGGGTCATGATAGGATAGAAACTCTGTCTTCTTAGGAATACAGTGGTCACGCTGGGGGTTTGACCAAAAATCCTCTGGACAACTGGTGCACTCCAAGGAGTCTGATACAAAAGGGAACATTGGTGAAATGCATATTATTCTTCATAATAATGAAATTAAATATGTCATGCAAAAAGAAAAATACGTACTGCTCTTATTAGTGATTTTTCCTTCAGAACAAGGGATGCAGTCAAAACAGCATTGGGGTTTCCCCTTCTCTCTCACCATGTGGGTACCAGGAGGACAGTTCTCACTACACACTGATTGAGGTGGCTATAGGATGAAATTAAATAGCTTTGCTATGAGTTAATTAGCTTTTACACTGATATATACTGGACATATGCCAAAAGTTAACTTTTAAAACTCATATCTAACCTTTTTCGATTCAAAGTTCCAGAAGATTCTGTTTTCATCAAGTATGAGTTCTTCACCTTCACCTGACCCCTTAACTTCACCCACACTTTGAACTTTAGTGCTTCCATCAGGGAGCCACAACCAGTTCATCACATCATAAATTGGCTCCACATCACCATTCTCATCAAATGACACTTGATCACCAAATGGAGTGGTGAAGTTCACTCTTTCCAAGTAATAAATAAGCTGTTAAAAAGGAAAGTATAATAAATAAATTACTTTTCACACTGAGGTGAAAAGTTACCTAGTATGGCATCCAGTATTAAATAGTCAAATAGAATATTACATCACTAGTAATGATTCATGCATACATGCCTCTGATCTAAATATATCAACTGCTAATTTTTGGGGGGAGTGCGGAAAATCTGTTGAGCTCACTCCAGCTTTTTCATAGTTAATATTATCACATTGTATTTAATCCTACATGTTAAATTCTGTGGTAAATTCTATCCTGAAAGTAATTTTAAAGCAAAGAATTTATAAACAGAATGTAAAATGATATCACACCTGCCAAGGCTCCAGTGATTGCAAAGTGGCACAGCTGTTCCCACTGAAAGGCCCTCTTCCTGGCTTGCACCGCAGCATTTCATCAAGCGAATATGCCAGTGCATAAACAGCTTTGTACACATTATACTCAGGCCGCAGGTCGGAAACGTCCAAGAACTCATTGTCCACATTTTTCAGATCTTCCTGTCCGGTGCATATTGCACCTCCACCTTCCAGCCAGCCTGCTGGAGCTGGTGCAAATCTGCACTGAAAGGCAAATTCCCAAAACTGGTTCACCTGAAATATTTTAATATTGTTTTTTACACATCATGAAAATATATGATTCTTCCAACTAGTATATTAAAAAGTTAAACTCCCACCATGCTATTTCCATAGCTATTGTTGTGATGTCGATCAGGACGTATTTGTAACAGGAATTCCCTGAGCCCTGGTATTTCTCCTCGACGAATAGCGATGCCCAGTGTACCACCCAGGTATGGCATAAGTTGAGGTGTTTGGAGCACATCAGGCACTGCTACTGTCCAACTTTCACTGGCCATCCACTGTATGCCAGTTAGATTTTGCCTCACTACCTGTGAATTAGATTAAACCTAATAGCATACATACACCTACACCATCTATGAAGTGATATTGTAACTACAACTTCTTTAGTGACATTATCATGCAATTGAAGTCATTATTCATCTTCAACTGAATGATTGGTTTTCTGTACTCATTCAAATAGGATGTAATACATGTTTCACACAATATACTTTTGTGATTCAGACCTATGAAACTAGTAATAATTAAAGATTTGTAAAGCCAAACCTCTTCCATAAGATTTATCACGCGACTGTAATGTTCAAAGACAATGACAACTCGAGCTGTGGATTTTTTCATCACATCAACAATCCTCCTGAGTTCATCTGTGTCTTTGCTCCAGGGCAAAACCTCGGTGTAGGCCAGGCAAGATTCACCCGAAAGACTCAGCTCAGACTGAAAGGATCTGGCTGCATGAAGTCCATAATCGTCATCAGTGACAAGCAGACCTACCCAAGTCCAGCCAAAGTGTTTTAGAATCTGAATCATAGCACGTACCTAAGAGTAAATGAAGAAACAAGAACAATTTTCCACATGATTATTTTTGCATCAGTTTCCAATGCACACCACAGCTTTATGGTCACAATTTAGCTTTTTCTCATACAAAAAAACTGTAACTGAAAAGTATATTGTTGCAAAGCAGGTAATTTCTTTAACCAGAATTCATTAGCTTTTCCATTTTAACTTTGTTGACAGATTTTCACCTGGAAAGCATCACTTGGGATCGTTCTAAAGAAGGATGGATACTTTTGATGGTCACTCAGGCAGGAACATGTGGCAAAATAACTCACCTGTTAAAAATAGAGACTATATGCAGTGATATCCAACATTTTTTTTAACTTTGTCATGCATTGCTTTGTACAAGTGGTTCTACATTTGCTATTAAATGAAAACAATCAAAGAAAACTGTTACATGGTCAAGCAGAAAACTTACCATAGGTACTCTGTACAAACCTAAGACGCTGGAGATGGCAATAGAAGGTGTAGAGGATGGATCACCCACAATCCCTATGACTGGAGGATTTCCAGAACATGTATCATTTAATATAATTTTCTCTTCTTGACTATTGGCTAATGATAATGCTGCACGGAATCCAATTCCAAGTTCTTGGCAGCTATCATAGAGAGTATATCCCACAGTCACATTAGGTAGCAGGTTTGAGTTTCTGTTGATTTCATCAATAGCAAAGGCCATGGTTTGTGCGAGCTTAAATCCTAGGGCATAAACACTAAGACAAGAAAAGGTTAATTATTGAAAAAATACATTTTCCTCAACATAGATATTTATCTAAGATACTTAACATGTGGCAAAATTACTTATTTTCATAGGCAAATAAAGAAACTGAATAACAATTAACAGGATATTTTGATGAACAAATATAAATTTATAATTCAAGATACATGCATTTATCCTGAACGATTTTAAACTGAAAAGTACAGTTACCTTAGGCATGAATTAAAAACCCATATTTCCATAACAATAGTTTTCATTTCTTTTTTTTCTTTTTCTATGCTGTTTTCCTGTCATACTTACCCACTGCAAGTAGGCTGTTGTGGTTGTGAAGTAAAAGACTGAATAGCAACACTTGAAAAGAAGTGGATTTGAAACAGTCCCCCTAGAACCACATCTCCAGTCTTGTACATCCCATTTAGATCAAACTGTCCCTGTAACTGACATGAGAGAGAAAACTGAGAAAAAGATATGACCGAGGTAAAGTAGCAAGACAGCAAAACAAGCAAGAGCAAATTGGTTCTCATGACAGCTTTCTGAATCACTGATCCCAGTCATTAGGTTTTATTTCTATGTCATTCTCTTTTATTGACATTTTGTGTTGTTTAATCTTGCACACCAACCATTAAGGAAGAAGGATGAGTATGGGTGGGGCCTAAATGACTTGCCATTTGAGACATTTTGTTTTTCTATCCAGTAACTTAATTATTTACTACTGTGAGTTAATTAGTTATCAGCAAAAAAATCGCTGAAGAGTAACATTTTTGTGTTCTGTTTATTTATTTTTGTGTTTATAAGTGTCATAAAGGAAGAATGAAGCCCAAGTCACATAAAATCGTATTCAATTTATACCAAGGTTTATAACAACACTTATTGTGTTATAGCACCACTGGGGGGGGGGGGTTGTCCTGCTATTGTAGTAGCTGGGGGAGTCTCTTACTGGGTGTGTGAGTATTCTGTGGCAGCCATTACATGCTGCCATTTTAACAGGCCGGCACAGGCGCCTACCCATCCTACCAAATGTATGTACAGCTGGAGTAGAGCCATGGAGCCCTGGCTTGTATGTCCTTATGTTGCTGACATCAAACAAAGATCTGTTGTTCGATTTAACTGACTGGCCTCGAGTTATCCGGCTAACCTCTGCACCACATGCCCGCTGGACCTGCTAGCCGCTTCTTCCTCAGAAGACTGCTGTTACAAACTGGTGGCTGAAAAGGGACTGTTACAGGTTCATGTTCAAAAAGGCCATATTAAAATTATTCTTATTATTAAAATTGAGTTGAAACAGAAAATAAAACAATTGAGGTGTCAAAAAATCCAGTGTATGGGTAGGTAGCTGATTGCAAAGGGCAAGGGGAGACGCTAGTGGGGAAGAGTGTCCTGAGGGCAAAGCAGAATTGAGGGACAGTCCAAGGGATGGCCTAGTTCAGAGGTAGAACAGGGCAAACTTCCAAACTTTTATGGAAGTCGAGCAGTTGTTCACAATGTTCCCTCTAGTTTTTCATTTATCTGAGCGAACACACAAACTCCCTGAGCGGTCCCTTGAACCACTGTGAGCAACATTAGGCGTATGCACTGTGGTCACGCCAGCATCGAATCCATCCAAGTTACATGGTTTATTAAAATAATCAAATTACTGCATTTACATTTATGTTAGACTACTTTTAATGAACTTCTTTAGCCCACTTACAATGAAAATTTAAAAAAATCTTGTTCATAACCTGTGTAGTATGTTAACACTATTGGAAGTTAAAAATAACTTGAACTTAGCAATTAATTATATGGTTACTTCTTTAAAAAAGTAACTGAGTAATGCAAACAACAAAGTTTTTTGCAGCTGTTTACCTAAAAATGCAGCCAAGACGTTTTTAGGTATTTCAAACTATTGACAGAACAATCAGCTGTTCTGCATCAAATTTGATGCCACACAAATTATTTATGCCACTCCAAAAATTATTTCTGTCCACTATGAGATAAAGGAGAACATCACAAGCCTGATACCTGCAGGCCTGACAACAGGAGATCTATCACTCCTGTAACACCTGTAACATTCAGCAGTGGCCTCATTGTTCTGACGCACACAAGAAAACTATTGACTACACTACACACTAACTACGGTACACAAGATTTGCACTAAACATTGCAAATCTCTCACATCTCAGAACACCGCCGTCACTCCTAAAACTTCCCCCTTTCCTAAACAACTAAATGCCATTTTGCCATATCATTTTTGGATTTTTTGGTTTTGTTTTTGCTCACAGGCATAACGCCGTTTTTACCGTTTCTTCCCACAGTAAATATAAACAACAATAGTTCTCAGAAAGAAAACCAAACATTGCATATATTTTTATCATAACTCTGGTTTTACGTGGCCTATCAACACAATTTAAAAACTGGTATAAAGTCCACACTTTTTCCATCAATTGTTCCGTCTGTCATGCTCATATCTCCAGTAGTTGTACACGTTGTCATTAACTTCACTCCATATCAGTCACACCGCTTTGCTAGCTAAAACACCGGTGTTGGCACATAAGGACGCTGTCATAGCCTGTCAACGACATTGATTAGCTGTGTATATACGAATATGAATCACATTATTGGCTGGACTATGGGATAAGGTGGCATTGTTCTAATCCCATACGGGAGCAGCCAGTCACTTACTGACTAACACAGCAAAACAAAATTGTTAAAGTATTAATTTTAATTTCAATTCAAGTTAGATTTTTTTTTTCTGTGCACAACGCAGATTTTATGTGCGCAGAGACCAAATGCTTGCAATGCACAATTGCGCACGTAAAGGGATTGAGCCGGGGGGGCAGACCAGAGCCCAGCATTGACACGCTCCATTATCTCCTCATTGAATTTCAGGTGTGGGGAGGAGGGAGAAAGGGAGGGGGAGGAGGGTGATGACCTGTCACGGGTTTGGGCGACTGGGGAAGGTCGTGGTTCCTGGTCTAAATCAGCGGTCGCCAACCGTGACAATATTTTCACGGACTGGCCTTTAAGGTGTCGCGGATGAATACAACAAAATAAAATGACAAGGCAAAAACTGTGGTATGTTGTAAATATAATAATAAATCCGAATATGCTGTGTAATTGTGTAACTTTATTGGCAGCGAAATGCGGCAACAACATTGAGAGTAACATCCTCCTCTCTGCCCCTTAATGCTCTCTGGTCACTATGGTCAATATTTCTTGTGGTAGGCTGCCAGTATTTAACCTTCTCCCTCCACAAATACTCATTGTCTTATAAAATCTAAAAGAAAATACAAATTAAAACATCCTAAAATGAAGCTCTCTGTCCCTTAAATCCTAAACAGCACTATCATAAAGCAGCTGTCTCTGCTCGCCTTTCTGTAAAAGTCCCTGCACACCACTTCTACACAACAATGTAACGTTGACAATATAAGAGAACAGTAAAGTATATGAAGTGATTTATGATTTAAATAATTTAACAAATGCTTCTTGACCATTTTGATTGTACATATTTTATTTGACGTTTCCAGTTGATTTTATAGTCTACAAAAAAATCTGGTATACTCTCTATCTCTGTTTATCATCACATTTACATCCATGCCTGTCCTAGAATTTCCAATTATCATAAATTTTGTTTTGCTTAAAATCAGTGATAATTTCTTTTATCTAATAATCATTCTAGTTGAGTCAAATTTTGTGAGGATCTCCAAAAAGTGCTGTTTATGCTCTCCATGACATAAAACGTGTCATCCAAAAATAAATTGAACTGTAATATATCTAATGCTCTACATCATTTTATACAACATCATGAGTTTTGGGCCCAATATTTACCCATGTGCACCTTCCCAACCAATGCCTTGAGGCAACCTTTTTGTGATTTGGCGCTATATAAATAAAATTGAATTGAATCAAATTGAATTGAAGTTGATAAAAGCTCTGGCTGTGTACTTTCTTTGATCGATACCAATGTTTTGTGTTTATGTGTGTAGCCAGTCTCTATTATGTGAACGACGATGTCCACTGTATGCAGGATGGTGAAGGTGGAACATCCCCCTCTGATGTATTTTTAATAAATTAAGTCAAAGCTTATGAGAATATAGAAATTTCTTGGAAGATGCAATAAACACAAGTCAGTATATGTTTATAGGAGCAATATTTAATTTCATTTTCTTCTATTTTTCAACTGCATCATGAAAAACAAAGTAGAATAAATCAAGATATCTGCACATTTGCAGTCATTTAACACCAGCACAGACATTTAAAAGGAATATTAACTTCATTTAAATATAGGATTTTTATTATTTTTTTCTGTCTGTACTACAAAGAGATAATGTGCTTTTCTTTCTTTTGAAATTAGCTGACTTTTTATGATCCAATGCCACGGGCCATAACAGCTTTCTTTGTGTTCATCTCTGGTCTCAACAGGATTATGTAACATTTGGGTCCAAACAGTGTGATCAAAAGACCAAAACTTGAGGCAAGAATGGCAAACACCTCCACTGCATCTGCAAGTTTTCCTGGTGAGCTGATATAAGCAGGAACAAAGGCCACCCACACAGCACAGAAGATCAGCATGCTGAATGTGATGAGCTTGGCCTCATTAAAACTATCAGGGAGATTCCTCACCAGGAATGCAATTAGAAAACTGAGGAAAGCCAGCATGCCAATATAGCCCAATAACACTGCAAAACCAACAGTGGACCCAACTGCACACTCATACACTATCTTATCATTGTGGTATTGGGTGTTTTTATGTGGAGTTGGAGAGGAAGAGACAAGCCAGGTAGTGCAGATGGCTGCCTGAATAGATGTCAGAAATAGAACTGTTCCTCTCTGCTGCATTGCACCAAACCACTTCAAACTGGTTCCCCCTCCTGGCTTGGAGGCTTTGAACACAGCCAGAACAACCATGGTTTTTACTAAGATGCATGAGACACACAGCACAAAGCTGATCCCAAATGCTGCGTGTCTGAGTTGGCATGTCCACAGCCTAGGTCGCCCGATAAACAGCAATGAACACAGGAAACACAACTTAAGTGACACTAATAGCTGGAAACTAAGTTCTGAATTGTTGGCACGTACTATAGGTGTTCTGCGATAATAAATGAAGATCCCCAGAACAACAGCACATATAAATACTCCCAGCAGTGATGTTGTTGTCAAACAAATACCCAGAGGGTCAAGATAGGAGAGGAACTCTGTCTTCTTAGGAATACAGTGGTCACGCTGGGGGTTTGACCAAAAATCCTCTGGACAACTGGTGCACTCCAAGGAGTCTGATACAAAAGGGAACATTGGTGAAATGCATATTATTATTATTATTATTATTATTATTATTATTATTATTATTATTATTATTATTATTTTTCATAATAATGAAATTAAATATGTCATGCAGAAAGAAAAATACGTACTGCTCTTATTAGTAATTTTTCCTTCAGAACAAGGAACACAGTCAAAACAGCACTGGGGTTTCCCCTTCTCTCTCACCATGTGGGTACCAGGAGGACAGCTCTCACTACATACTGATTGAGGTGGCTATAGGATGAAATTAAATATTAGGCTTTACACTGATATATACTAGACATGTGGCAAAGTTAAATCTAAAAAAAACAAAACATCTAACCTTTTTGGATTCAAAGTTCCAGAAGATTTTGTCTTCAACAAGTATGAGTTCTTCACCTTTGAAAGTTGACCTTTTAACCTCACCCACATTCTGAACTTTAGTGCTTCCATCAGGGAGCCACAACCAGTTCATCACATCATAAATTGGCAATGCATCACCATTCTCATCAAATGACACTTGATCGCCAAATGGAGTGGTGAAGTTCACTCTTTCCAAGTAATAAACAAGCTTTTAAAAAAGGATGCATAACAAGTAAATTACTTTTCACAATGCAAACAGTGGCACCCTGTAAATTATGCATGGCAGACATATTGTCACTTATTTAAACACTTTTATTTCCAGTAGCTGTTTTTCAAACCTCAGCTCTAGCTTTCCATCTGCCAGCCACACATACACAACAACGATAACAACTTCAGTCAAGACCCAGTACAGACTTAAATGCAATGGAGGCGTGATGAGCTGCTGCAGCTCTGTTGTGTCAGCCTCCCTGCAGCGGCGCCACAAATCATGCCCCGCCACATACCCCCATGTCCACCGGGTCGGGTTGAGCAGGTAAGTGAGCAGGTGGTAAAAGTGGAATGGGTAAAGACATCTGCTGGGCACTAGCCGCTCCCACCAAAGGAGTGGGTACAGGTGCGGAGTTAGGGTGTGTCTTGCCGGGTCTCACCCTGAGGACCAGTATGGTGCCAGAACAGATTGGACACCAGCCACTCACATGCGGCGAGGGACGTCAGTAAGGGCAGCGGCAGCAGTGGTAAGGACCCGATCTGAGCTGCCAGACTCTCTATCAACTGCATCCGGCAGTGGGATCTGTCCTACAGCTGTTTCAACTGCCGGTGAAACATCGCTACCTGCTCCCTCTGCGTAGACGGGAGCTTGGCCACCACAACCTGGCTAGCCCGGTCGCGGTTCCACCATGCCCCAATACTGGGTTTTGATACCACTGTAAACGATGCATAGCTGACCCGACCACATTGTCACACTTTTATTTCTAGTTTCTGTTTTTATAATACTCAGCTGCAGCTTTTCCAGCTGCCGGCTGCCACAACGACAATAACTTCAGTCAGGACCCAGTACAGACTTAAATGCAGAGGAGGCGTGATGAGCTGATGCAGCTTCGGTATGTCAGCCTTCTGGCAGCAGCACCACATACCATGCCCCGTCCCCATCCCCACCTAACCCTATATTACATCGCTAGTAATGCTTTATAAATACAAGCTTCTGATCTAAATATATTAACTGCTAATTTTTTGTGGGTGTCAGCATACCAAACTAACTCAATTGACTCAGACCCGAAGTTCTTCAAATGAAAAGTCCATCCATCCATCCATCCATCTTCATCCGCTTTATCCGAGGCCGGGTCGCGGGGGCAGCAGCCTAAGCAAAGAGGCCCAGACCTCCCTCTCCCCAGCCACCTCCTCCAGCTTATCCGGGGGAACACCAAGGTGTTCCCAGGCCAGCCGAGAGATATAATCTCTCCAGCGTGTCCTGGGTCTGCCCCGGGGCCTCCTCCCGGTGGGACATGCCTGGAACACCTCACCCAGGAGGCGCCCAGGGGGCATCCTTGTCAGATGCCCGAACCACCTCAGCTGGCTCCTTTCGATGTGGAGCAGCAGCGGCTCTACTCCGAGCCCCTCCCGGATGGCCGAACTTCTCACCCTATCTCTAAGGGAGAGGCCAGCCACCCTTCGGAGGAAGCTCATTTCTGCCGCTTGTATCCGCGATCTCATTCTTTCGGTCACTACCCACAGCTCGTGGCCATAGGTAGTGACTGAAAGAACAAATGAAAAATTTATTTACAATCACCATGTAAGATATATATCCAAAGTGTGGGGGTTGGGATATCCAGGGATCCATGGATAGGAGGGGGAAAAGGTCCATACAGAGCGTCTTAATCACACACGCCATGCACTTTTCCAGTGTCACTAGATTAAATGTCACTCCACAACTCCACAACTCCAAAACTGGGAGTATGTAAAATCCATTTAGCTCACACCAGCTTTTTAATAGTCAATATTATCACATTGTATTTAGTTCTATGTGGTAAATTCTATCCTGAAAGTAATTATAAAGGAAAGAATTTATAAACAGAATGTAAAATGATATCACACCTGCCAAGGCTCCAGTGACTGCAAAGTGGCACAGCTGTTCCCACTGAAAGGCCCTCTTCCTGGCTTGCACCGCAGCATGTCATCAAGGGAATATGCCAGTGCATAAACAGCTTTGTACACATTATACTCAGGCCGCAGGTCGGAAACGTCCAAGAATTCATTGTCCACATTTTCTAGATCTTCCTGTCCGGTACATATTGCACCTTCACCTTCCAGCAAGCTTGCTGGAGCTGGTGCAAATCTACACTGAAATGTGAATTCCCAAAACTGGTTCACCTGAAATAATTTTTTATTGTTTTTTACAAGCGATGGAAATTGTTGCAACTAGTACATTAAAAGCTTAAACTCTCACCATACTATTTCCATAGCTGTTATTGTGATGTAAGTCAGGACGTATTTGTAACAGGAATTCCCTGAGTCCTGGTATCTCGCCTCGACGAATAGCGATACCCAGTGTACCACGCAGGTATGGCATAAGCTGAGGTGTTTGGAGCACAACAGCTGCTGTCCAGGCTTCACTGGCCATCCATTGTAGGCCAGTTACATTTTGCCTCACTACCTGTGAATTAGATTACACCATATTCTATGAAAAGATATTGTAACTATAACTTGATTAGTGACATTATCATGCTATTTAAGCTATTATTCACCTTTAAATGAATTCTGCATGAACAATTTTCTGTAATCATTCAAATAATGATGTATCAAATGTTTTACACAAAACAATGATGCAGACCTTTGCAATTAATAATAATTGGATTGTTTTAAAGCCAAACCTCTTCCATAAGGTTTATCATGCGACTGTAATGTTCAAAGACAATAACAACTCGAGCTGTGGATTTTTTCATCACATCAACAATCCTCCTGAGTTCATCTGTGTCTTTGTCCCAGGGCAAAACCTCAGTGTAGGCCAGGCAACTTTCACTTAACAGACTCAGCTCAGATTGAAATGATCTTGCTGCGTGAAGTCCATAATCATCGTCACTGACAAGCAGACCAACCCAAGTCCAACTGAAATGCTTCAGAATCTGAATCATAGCACGTACCTAAGTGTAAGTGCATAGACAAGAACAATTTTCCACATGATTATTACACCTTTATGGTGGCAAATTAGCTTTGTTCATAACAAAGTAAAACTGGAACTGAAAAAACATTTTAGTATCATTGTATGCATATTGTTGCAAAGTAGGCAATTTCTTTAACCAAAACATCTTTGTCGACAACAAAAACAATTGTTGACAGATTTTCACCTGGAAAGCATCACTTGGGATCGTCCTAAAGAATGATGGGTATTTTTGACGGTTACTCAGGCAGGAACATGTGGAAAAATAACTCACCTAAAAGATACAGACTACAGATTGTACCGATATTGATGTAGAGATGTCTTAACTTTGTCATGTTACTTCAAGTGTCTTTAAATTTGCAATTAAATTAAAATAATCCAAGAAAACTGTTACATGGTTGAGCAGAAAACTTACCATAGGTACTCTGTACAAACCTAATACGTTGGAAATGGCGATAGAATTTGTAGAAGATGAATCACCCACAATCCCTATGACAGGAGGATTTCCAACACATGTACTATTTAATATAATTTTCTCTTCTTGACCACTGGCCAGTGACAATGCTGCACGAAATCCAATTCCAAGTTCAAGACAGCTATCATACAGAGTGTACCCCAGAGTCACATTTGGTAGCAGGTTTGAGTTTCT
Organism: Astatotilapia calliptera; assembly: GCF_964374335.1. NCBI lineage: Eukaryota > Metazoa > Chordata > Actinopteri > Cichliformes > Cichlidae > Astatotilapia > Astatotilapia calliptera. Next base: position 14,008,306 of record NC_137435.1, read on the forward strand.
ATTGATCTCATCAATAGCAAAGGCCATGGTTTGTGCGAGCTTAAATCCTAGGGCATAAACACTAAGAGAAGAAAAATTTAACTGAAAAATATATTTTCATCAAGATACTTTACTGCAACATGTGGCAAAATTACTTATTATTAAAAAACATTATAAAACAATTAAGGAAACTGAATAACAACGATTAACAAGCTATTTTCATGACAAACAATATAGATGCACCAAGATACATGCATTTATCCTGAATGATAATAAATCAGAAAGTACAGTTACTACTATTACAATCTCATATTTCCTTTGCACTAATTTCCATTTCCCTTTTTCCCACCAGCCTTACTTACCCATTGCAAGTAGGTTGTTGTGGTTTTGAAGTAAAAGACTGAATAGCAACACTTGAAAAGAAGTGGATTTGAAACAGTCCTCCTAGAACCACATCACCAGCCTTGTACATCCCATTTAGATCAAACTGTCCCTGTAACTGACATGAGAGAGAAAACTGAGAAGAGGATATAACCAAAGAAAAGTAAGAAGATAGCAAAACAAGCAAGAGCAAACTGGTTTGTAAAGAAGAGGCCATAACAGCTTTCTGATTTTCTGAGCTCAGTCATTAGGTTTTATTTCAATGCCTTTCCTTTGTCTTTTATTGATATTTTGTGTTGTTTAATCTTGCACACCACCCATTAAGGAAGAAGGATAAGTGTGGGCGGGGCCTAAAAGACTTGAAATTGTTTTTGTATTTTTGTATCCATATGCAGTTAAGTACTACTAGGAGTCAATTAGCTATCACCCCCCCCCCCCCCCCCCCCGGCCTACACACACACACACACACACACACACACACACTTAAGGATTGACATCATAAAATTTTTCTTTGTGTTTTATTATTTACTTATTTTTATTCATTATTTCATTTATCGAGTGACATAAAGTAAGAATGAAGACCAAAACATTTACAGTCTTACAGCCTCTTTCTGAACATGCCTTTAACACCTCACCAAGGAGGCATCCTATTCAGATTCCTAAACCAATCAAACTGGCTCATTTCGATGTGGGTGAGAAGTAGCTCTAGGCTGAGTCCCTCTTGAATGACTATAATCCTCACCCAATCTCTAAAGGACAGCACAGCCCCCCTTTGGAGAAGACTTATTTTCACCATTTGTATCTGCAGTCTCATTCTTTTGGTCAGGTAAGGGTCACAGCATAGATTGACTTGCAAAATCAACAGGTTTGCTGTCTTTCTCCACTCTCTTCATCACCAATGGAGTGTCACCATAGCTGCAGACATGACCCCAATCTGTCTATCACTAGTGAGAGACAGGGTGAGTCCACAATCTTGAACAAGACCCCAAGATATTAAACTCCTCCACTTTTGGCAGCAACTTGTCCCTTACTTAGATTGGGCACTTCAGGGTTTGTCAGCTGAAAACCATTGCCTCTAACTTGGAGTAGTTGATTCTCATTCTTTCCACTTCAAATTTTGCTGCAATGCTGACAACCATCCCAGTATGAGCTGAGACCACAACCTAATGAGGCCAACAGAACCACACCATCTGCAGAAAGTAGAAACAAAAGCCTGAAATAACCAAAGCAAGAACCTTCTTCCTGGTCCATACAAATCTGTGTCCCTGGCAAAGTCCAAACCCTATTAAGAATGAGTCTGACTTGCTGACAATATCAAACAAGCTCTCAAAGCCCTTCACCTTTTTTTTCCACTCTCCACTATCGATGGATAGTGGACAGTTAGTTGGTACCTACCAACTAACTTGGAGCTACAGCTTAGTGAAGCAACTGCAATAATGGAAGCATGGAAGATTGTTGATCAAGATCAAGATTGTTGAAATTTTGCTGGAGGTAGGGATTAAAGATCTTGTAAAGTGCCATTACTGCCAGATGCTCCCAGCAGACCCTAACTATATGCTTGGGACAGGCTTGGGAGAAAACACAGCGACAAGACTGGACACAGAAGGGAGTTGGAAGTGTACAAATTTGTCTTTTATATGCACGGAATAGTTTTCTATAGGAGATTGCTGCAAAAAGTGCAGCCTTACCTAATGTCCACCCTACTGTTACTCATTTTATATTAAGATTTAAAAATCTAGTTGGTAAAGTAAGCCAAAGTATTCAGAATGCGTTACTCTCATTGAATAACGTAACGGAATACGTTACAAAATACATTTTGGGGCATGTATTCTGTAATCTGTAGTAGAATACATTTTAAAAGTAACCTTCCCAACACTGTCTTTGACAAATGACCCAGCACACACAGCATTACAAGTTAAATGATGCAAATGTTTATTCACAGTTGATTTTTAATTCAATTTTCAATTCAATTCTGTTCAACTCAGTTAAAATCTGTTTTATTTATACAGCACCAACAAACAGTCAACTCAAGGCACTTTATATTGCAAGGTTGTCATGGTTCTGGGACATTGTAACCCAGCTTTTTGAACTTCTGATGTTTGGTTGTCTTTTTGTATTCTGGTTTATTATTTAAGATTCATTTAGTAGTTTATTCTATTTTATTGTACATTTAGACTCTCCTTCTGCTGTTCCCATGTTTCCCTCCCTATGTGTCATGCCATGTTTCCCCTGAGTGTCATGTCTTCTGTGTCGCGTCGTTGTTGTGTTGTGCTTTCATGTGTACTCTCTTGTGTCCCCTTGGCTCCTGTGTCATGCAGTATATGAAGTGCTTTATGATTTAAATGATTTAACAAATACTTCTAGATACATCTGATTGCACATATTTTATTTTAAGTTTCCAGTTGATTTTGTAGTCTACAAAATAATAAAAAAATGTAATCTGGTATAGTCTCCATTTTGACGTTATTTATCATCACATTTACAAAAGATCATGAGATTTGGGCCCAATATTCACGCAGATGGAACTCTGTGGGAAAACCATTGCTCAAAAATTTTGATAATTGAACATTGGTTTGATTCAGAAGTTGTCACTTGTTTATTAAATAACTCTTTACCCAGTCAAATGCCACCTCTCTAAGCGCATACCTTTCCAGTTTATCAAAAAATATCTGTTCAAATGTGTCAAAAAAAAATTGTGTTTATGTGTGTGCCCACTCTCTCTTTATTTACATAAAATGCAATTAGGTGAAACACGATATCCACTTTATTCAAGCTGGTGAAGGGGGAAGATCCACCTCCTATGTATTTTTAATGGATTGATTCAAAGTTCATGAGGATGCAGAAATTGTTTGGATGATGTAATTGAACACTACTCAATGTAGATTCATGGGAACAATTCTTTTTTAAATTAAATAAACAAAAAAAATCAACAATCTGTATGTTTCAATTGGGGTTAAATTTCACGAGTAAGCATCAACGAGTAGGTAATTACATATTAGGAGTAAGATTAGTGTGTACTTTAGCTGCATCTAAAAAAAAAAAATGAAAGTAGAATGAATCACAGTATTTGTGCATTTGCAATCATGTGACACCAGCGCCAAGATTTAAAAGAAATATAAAATTGATTTAAATACACATTTTTTTTCTGTCTGGAGAAAAACTGGAGAGAGAATTTTTTCTCTTTTCTTTCTTTTGAAATTAGTGAACTTTTTATGACTCAATGCCACGACCCATAACAGCTTTCTTTGTGTTCATCTCTGGTCTCAACAGGATTATGTAACATTTGGGTCCAAACAGTGTGATCAAGAGTCCAAAACTTGAAGCCAAGATGGCAAATACCTCCACTGCATCTGCAAGTTTTCCTGGTGAGCTGATATAAGCAGGAACAAAGGCCACCCACACAGCACAGAAGATCAGCATGCTGAATGTGATGAGCTTGGCCTCATTAAAACTGTCGGGGAGATTCCTTACCAGGAATGCAATTAGAAAACTGAGGAAGGCCAGCATGCCAATATAACCCAATAACACTGCAAAACCAACAGTGGACCCAACTGCACACTCATACACTATCTTATCATTGTGGTATTGGGTATTTTTATGTGGAGCTGGAGAGGAAGAGACAAGCCAGGTAGTGCAAATGGCTGCCTGAATAGATGTAAGAAACAGAACTGTTCCTCTCTGCTGCATAGCACCAAACCACTTCAGACTGGTTCCCCCTCCTGGCTTGGAGGCTTTGAACACAGCCAGAACAACCATGGTTTTCACCAGGATGCATGAGACACACAGCACAAAGCTGATCCCAAATGCTGCATGTCTAAGTTGGCATGTCCAAAGCCTGGGTCGTCCAATGAACAGCAGTGAACACAGGAAACACATTTTAAGTGACAGCAATAGCTGGAAACTAAGTTCTGAATTGTTGGCACGCACTATGGGTGTTCTGCGATGGTAGATGAAGATCCCTAGAACAACAGCACATACAAATGTGCCCAGTAATGAGGTTGCCATCAAGCAAATACCCAGAGGCTCATGGTAGGAGAGAAATTCTGTCTGCTTTGGAATACAGTGGTCACGGTTGGGGTTTGACCAAAAATCCTCTGGACAACTGGTACACTCCAAGGAGTCTGATACAAAAGGGAACATTGATGAAATGCATATTATTTTTCATAATAATGAAATTAAATATATCATGCAGAAAGAATAAAACGTACCGCTCGTGTTAGTGATTTTTCCCTCAGAACAAGGGATGCAGTCAAAGCAGCATTCGGGTTCCCCCTTCCTTCTCACCATGTGGGCACCAGGAGGACAGTTCTCACTACATACTGATCGAGGTGGCTACATGAAAAAAATTACATCTTACATCTTACAATGTTATTTTACTTTTGTCACATGTACAGTATAAGTCTACAAAAACTATATATAACCTTTTTGGATTCAAAATTCCAGAATATTTTGTCTTCATCAAGTATGAGTTCTTCACCTTTGAAAGTTGACCTCTTAACCTCACCCACATTCTGAACTTCAGTGCTTCCATCAGGGAGCCACAACCAGTTCATCACATCGTAAATTGGTAATGCATCGCCATTCTCATCAAATGACACTTGATCACCAAATGAAGTGGTGAAGTTCACCCTTTCCAAGTGATAAACAAGCTGTTACAAAGGAATGTATATTAAATTCATTAATTTTGTGTGGAACTGCTACTTAATAATCAAATAAGATCTATTATACTTGTATATATGAACTCATTACATTCTGACTCGAAATCAAACAAGTCACTTCACTAAAAATTTTGTATATTTATATATGTTAATTATTATTATTAATTAATTAAAGACATTAAACATTACTTTCAGTCCTGAGTACAGAAAATTCATTTAGCTATTTTCAGCAGAGTTTTTCTCATGGCATTGTACTGAATCCTGCAGTGTAAAATTCTGTTCTGAAAGTAATTATAGAGTAAAAGAATTAGGTCATCGGTGGAGTGTAAACTGATATCACACCTGCCAAGGCTCCAGTGACTGCAGAGTGGCACAGCTGTCCCCACTGAAAGACCCTCTTCCTGGCTTGCACTGTAGCATATCATCAAGGGAATACGCCAGAGCATAAACAGCTTTGTACACATTGTACTCAGGCCGGAGGTTCGAAATTTCCAAGAATTCAGTGTCTGCATTTTCTAGATCTTCTTTTCCAGTGCATATTGCTCCACCACCTTCCAGCCAACCTGTTGGAGGTGGTGCAAATCTGCACTGAAATGTAAATTCCCAAAACTGAGTAACCTGAAATATATTTAAAACAGTTTGTCACAAATAATTAAAATATATTATGAAAATATATAATTCTTGCAAGTACACACAGTAAAGGGTTCCCTCACCATACTTCTTCCGTAGCTAGTGCTGTGGGGTAGATTGGGACGTACTTGTAACAGGAATTCCCTGAGCCCTTGTATTACTCCTCGACGAATTGCAATACCCAGTGTACCACCCAGGTATGGCATAAGTTGAGGTATTTGTAGAACAGCAGCTGCTGTCCAGGCTTCACTGGCAATCCACTGCAACCCTATTAAATTGTGTGCCACTACCTGTGATTTGTATTACAACAAATTTATAAAGTGAAATTGTAAGTTGTAGATTTATTAATGTCATTACAATGACAGTAAAGTAATTGCTTATCTCCTAGACTAGCTTTAGAGGATTATTTATCTGTACTTGTTCAAAGATATTATACATGATTTTTGTAACTTGTAAAAACAAAATTGTTTTAAAATCAGAACCTCTTCCATAAGATTGATCATATGACTCTCATGCGCAAAGACAATGACCACACGAGCTGTGGATTTTTTAATCACATCCACTATCCTCCTTATTTCATCTGTGTCTTTGTCCCAGGGCAAAACTTCAACATAGGCCAGGCAACCTTCACCTGACAGACTCAGCTCAGATTGAAAGGCTCTGGCTGCGTGAAGTCCATAATCATCATCACTGATCAGCAGACCTGCCCAAGTCCAGCCAAAGTGTTTTAGGATCTGAATAATAGCACGTACCTAAGTGAAAATATATTAAATTCATTTACTTATATCAGTATTTGGTCATCACCACTGACAGCAATTTAGCTATGTTCTCTATACAAGAACAAAACAGAATATAGCTGTATATACACAAAATATGATTTTAATATGTTTATGTTGTTATGTATTATGTTGTTAAATGGGAATTTTCTTCTTGAAAATCACTTTAGTCTTTCTATTTTAATTTTTCTGATATATTTTCACCTGGAAAGCATCACTTGGGATCGTCCTAAAGAAGGATGGATACTTTTGACGGTCACTCAGGCAGGAACATGTGGCAAAATAACTCACCTGTGAAAGATACAGACTGAATATTTTAGAACTACTAAAAGCCTTTGTTTTCTTTAGCTTTGTCAGTTGTTATTGCAGTGTGTTTTTAAAAGTGACATTAAATTTGCAATAAAATCTAAATAATAGAAGAACTATTACATAGATGAGTAGAAAACTTACCATTGGCACTCTGTACAAACCTAAGACAGTGGAGATAGCAATAGAACGTGTAGAGGAAGAATCACCAACAATCCCTATGACTGGAGGATTTCCAGCACATTTATTATTTAATATAATTTTCTCCTCTTGACCACTGACTAATGACAGTGCTGCACGGAATCCTATTCCAAGTTCAAGGCAGTTGTCATAAAGAGTGTATCCCAGAGTCACATTAGGTAGCAGGTTGGAGTTTCTGTTGATCTCATCAATAGCAAAGGCCATGGTTTGTGCCTGCCTAAATCCTAAGACATCAAAACTAAGAAACAAGAAAGATTACTATTAAAAATATAGCAAACTTGGAAAACATATTACAAAAATATAGATTCTGTAAATACTGACTAAATAACTTAATAGAAGTAATTATAGTAATATTTAATGAAAAAAATAAAGAATATGATATGTGCATCTTTTAACATTAGTATTTTTTTAGTGTAATTTAGAGATATAAATTACATTATTCATATTTCCCTTCCATTGATTTCACTGTTTGTTTGTTTTTTGTTCTTCTTTTTTTTGTTCCCCAGATATACATCCCAGACTTACCCATGGCAAACAGACTGCTGTGACTGTGAGGTAAAAGACAGGTCCTGAATGCTTGAAAAAAAGTGGACTTGAAATAGTCCTCCTAAAATCACATCTCCAGTCTTGTGCATCCCATTCAAATGAAACTTTCCAAGTAACTGACAGGAGGAGGGAAACAGAGAAGAATATGAAGCAGAAGAAAAGGAATACACCAAAATAAGTAAGAAAAAAATAGTTAGCAAATATGACCACATGACAGCTTCCTGATTCCTGAGCCTAGTGATTAGGTTTTATTGCTTTGCTATTCCTTTTTATTTGCATGCAGTGTCGGTAATTCTTTCACACCACCCATTAGGGAAATTGAAAGAGTAGGGGCAGGGCCTAAAATACTTTTCAGTTGAGGTTGCTTTTGTATGGCAGACTTAGGCAATACTGTGAAAAAATTAGGTCTCAAAAGAACTGAGTTTACTTTTGTATGTTGTTACTATCAAGTTTTACATTTATCATCTGCTATAAAGGCACAATGAATATTCTTGTAGTTCCACCACCATGCAATATGTACATTGAGAAAGCATATATAATTCATGTACAACAATTTTCATTGTGAAAGTCTCATTGAGGTCTTATTAATTCAATTATATTCAATTATATTCAATTCAGTTCAATTTAATTCAGTTTTATTTATGTACCACCAAATCATAACAGTGATCTCAAGGTGCTTTATATTGTAAGGTAAAGACCTTATAATAATACAAAGGAAACAGTAAAAACTCCAACAATCATATGACCCCATATAACCAAGTGCTTTGGTGACATTGGGAAGGAAAAACTACCTTTTAACATGAAAAAGCCTCCAGCAGAACCAGGCTCGGGAAAGGGCAGCCATCTGTTATGACTGATTGTGGCTGGGAGACGAAGATTGGACAAAGACACACTGTGGAAGAGAGCTAGGGAGTTAATAGCAACTAATAATTAAAAGCGGAGAGCTGTATAAACACATAGCAAATAAAAAAGATGACTGAAGAAGAAGTACTCAGTGCATCCTGGGAATCCCCCAGCAGCCTACACTTATTGCAGCATAACCAACGGAGCATTCAGGGTCTTCTGGTCCAGCTCTAACTATATGCTTTATCAAAAGCATAGGCTCATTTCATAGGCTCGGGGTACAGCTGAACCTGTCTAGCCTTCAGATTTGAGACGTAACAAAGTACAAATACTTTGTTACTGTACTTAGTTTTCAGGTATCTGTATGTGGCGGAGGTGTGGTCTCTGGCTCAGCTGAAAGGACGGGTCAGTGCAGTGAGCTCAAGGGGCGGTGCCAGTGAGGCTGGAGGGACAGGTGGAGATGATTGAATGAGGTTTTTCCTTCTTATAGTGAGGTGTGTGCAGCCAGCTGAAAAGTTGGTTGTTGTGGATGCTGAACCTTGAAAGTTATGTGTGCAAAATCAATAAAAACTTGAAGAATGGTGTGTTGGGTCCTGGTACTTTACACTGTACTTTACTTGAGTAGTTTTTCTGACTACTTTTACTCCTTACATTTTTAAACAAATGTCTGTACTTTCTAATCCTTACATTTTTAAAAAAGGCTCATTACTTTTAATTTGACGCATTTCAGTCGAGTTATTTTGTCAATGTGAGTCTTGATACATCAAACTGTTCTGAGCCTAAACAGTAAAACATGAATGGCACTCCCATTTGTTTATCACCATAGGATGTTGCATAAAAAGAGATAATGTGCACCAAAGTCAGTTGTGAAAAGTGGGACTGTGTTCTTCTGTTTGTTTGTTTGTTTTTGCCACAATACTGGAATGACTGCAGGTGTCCATAAGTTGCAAGTTCAGCATCTAGCTAGCCCTACTGAAGAGGAGTGAGCATAAAGAGGGTTACTTTTTTAAGTGGGAGGTTATTTCAAATGCAGCATTTCTATCAGCACAACAAACATCAGCAAACACACAAACTGTGTGCAGTCTGTCTCACAGTGTGTTGCTAAAATTCCAGCTGCTGTATTTCACAGGGAAAGAAAGAGAGCTAACTTCACTCAGAGAGAGAGAAAGGATAAGAAAGAAAAAGAGAAGTTAGATTTAAAAATAAGAACTGCTCAGTGGTATTTGATAAACTGGAAATTTGAAGCATCCATGCAAGTTCTCATGTTTTTAAATCAGTTATTTGGTCTGTGTCACGGCCAGGTGGCCAGATTGCAGTGTGGACCCAAGTGCAAGACACAATAATGGAGGCAAAATAGGATTTTACACATTTTTTTCTTTACAATGACATGAATCAGTGAGCATAGGAACTGCCATGGGGAGTGTCTGTGCGTAATGGCAAGCCTCAGAGGACAAAGGCACTGAAACAGAGGAGAGGGATATTACTGACCTGAGCAATTTGGAACAAGGGAGAGCACTACTGGTGTGGACTGTGGCTTACTTGGGTTTGCACACGATTGAGTTAAGAGAAAGGGATTCTTTCCAAATGAATGTCCGGGGAAAGGCAATATCCAACCTAAGTTCCATTTTGTTAGCGGAGCCATTGGATAGGAGGACAGGCAGGCAAAGTTGGTGAGTAGTTGCAAATCCTGAGAAGTGTGGTGCAAGACTGGAAGAAAACCTTAGTTAGAGATCACCGTCCAGAGGTGAACAAGGAAGGTAAGTGTGGTATGGAAATATGGCATGACTGCATGAAACGAGAGGAGAACAAGGTAAATATAACCCAAAAACAAGGAATTACTGTGAGGCCTGCTACCACCATAAGGTACCTGACAAAATGGCAAAGAACTGGTGGGGATGCTGATCTTAAATACACCTGCTGATTATCGGTGACGAGGAACAGATGGTCGAGGCAAGTGTGGTCTCCAAAGCTCCACCCCAGAGGGGCAAACACCGTAGGTCCAGGCCAGAGTGGAAATTCTTAAACACGCACTCAGATCTGTATATGTGACATTATGTTTTTTCATATTGTGCAAACTTCTTGTAACTCAAACTGAGGTAGACTTACTGCTATTTAAAGGCTGGATGAAAATACTAAATAAAAGGATAAACTGGTTAGTTTGTTGTACCTTGATGGGTTTAAAGTAAAGAACAGTGTGTGACTGGCACACAGTGGCTGTGGTTTCATGGTGGGAGTTAGGTTACATCAAGTGTAGCAAAGATTCTAATGATTTTTAGCTGAAGATGCTTAGATTCCACCTTCATACCAGCTTTGTACCATCTAGACAAAAGACAGCATAAACCAGAGGTGTCCAACACCGGCCTCAAGGGCTGGTGTCCTGCAGGTTTTAGATGTGTCCGTGATCCAACACAGCTGATTTAAATGGCTAAATGACCTCCTCAACATGTCTTGAAAAGTCTAAAGTTTGTATCCCCATCACTGATATAATTTATCATTATGTTAATATAGCACAAGGTTCACTTATCTTTGCACAGAAATAGAAACCTACTCCAAAAAGCTAATTTTTACTTTCTTACTTTCAGTACATTTAACTGCCTGTGGTTTTTTACTTTTACTTAAGAAGTTGAATCAGTACTTCAGCTTTTACTGGAGTATTTTTAATAGAACTATTTGTACTCAGAATGGGAGCACACACCGCCTCCACCTTCATTCTGAATGTAGGTATCCCACAGGGGTGTGTCCTCAGTCCCCTCTTATACTCACTTTTCACCCATGACTGTTCTCCAATCCACACCAGTATCATCATTATAAAATTTGCTGTTGACACCACCATCATATGACTGATCGACAACAACAATGAATCAGCCTAAAGAGAAGAGGTTCAGCATCTGAAGCAATGGTCTAAAAACAACAACCTGTATCTGGACACAGCCAAGACCAAGGAGATGGTAATCAACTTCAGAAGAACAAAGCAATCTGAGCACTCTACCCTCTACATTGGTGGGGAGGAGGTAGAAAGCTTTAAGTTCCTCGGAGTCCACATCTCGGCCGACCTTACCTGGTCCACAAACATTTCCCACCAGGTAGGGAAAGCACAACAAAGGCTGTACTTTCTCAGGAAACTGCCTCAGGCCCAGTTACCCCAGAGACTGCTAGTAAACTTCTACTGCTCCACCATCGAGAGCCTTCTGACCTACTGCTGCACACTCTGGTTCAACCGCTGCACCGCGGAGGACAAGAGCAAACTGCAGCGGGTGGTGAGGGCAGCAGAGCGGGCAATTGGCACCTCACTAATCAGGGTTCATATGCCTTTTCAAGCTTTTCCAGCACCCCCCCCCCCCCCCCCCTCCGCCTAAAAAAAAAAGAATGCATGTTTCAATTCGCATCACCTCAGTAAGAATGTGAAAATTAAATCATCCTAGGTAAACTTAAACACATCTGTTCCCCTTTTGTTAAGACATAGAAAAACGCACCACATAAAAATACTGCAAAAGGAAACGATCGCCTTATATACATAGTGTATTAACTCAAAATACACACAATAAATCAACTTGTCAGAGATATTCTTCTCCTGTTGAAAAAAAAACCAAAAATGAAATAAATAAGTCTTCTCATCAGATATTGATGCTTCTTTCCTGTGTGACAAGAAATTGGAGACAGATGTTTGCAGAGGTGTGGACTCGAGTCACATGACTTGGACTCGAGTCAGACTCGAGTCATTAATTTTATGACTTTAGACTTGACTTGAAAAAATGTTCTAAGACTTGTGACTTGACTTGGACTTTTACACCAATGACTTGGGACTTGAATTGGACTTGAACCGGTTTACTTGAAAAGACTTGATATTTCACCCCAAATATAAAATTTAACATGCATATTATATAGAGATTGAAAATGTGACGTCATTCACGGGTAGAACCGCAAAGGATTCTGGGAACTCGTGACAAGAGTTACTAGCGCACGCAGGCTTTCAATTGAAATCAGTCACACAGCGATAAAAAGAAACACAAAAATGTCAAGAAGCTGTTGTATTATTAAATGCAATAGCCGGTCGCATGACAGCCACGGGAAGCCGACGGGTAAAGAGATCGGTTGTTATCGGATTACGTCGTTGAAGAGAAATTGTTCGAGCCATGTTTCCGAAGTAACAAAGACGCGACTGGATGGCCTGGATTGCAGCCATTCAAAGACCAAATATAACGTCCCAGAACCCTCCAGCTCACAGGTTAGTCTGCTCCAAGCATTTCCACGAAGGTCAGTCTGCTGTTGTAGTTAATGCGTCATTTTCATAACATAATTGGTGATATAGGTTACAAGCAAGTCTGGCGCTGAACAGAAATTGTCGCGCTATGCTCCTTTGTTTATTGTGCATAAATAGTGAATTGTCCTGACACAATATTGCGTTTCGCTTCTGTTATTATGGTACATTGACAAAAACATATACTTTTATTCACAGGGTAAAACAGTTGTTTTGTATCACTAATTGTCCAGTGCGATTACAGCATACAGTATTATTGTCACTGCTACATTTCTGTGATGCTACCAGAAATTATTTCCACTACTAATTAATTACCGTTGAGCTCAAAGGTCCTATTAATAAACGGTTAAGGAATGTGTATTTATGACGACAATTTGTGAGACTGGTAAACTTACCTTTGTTCGTACGATGGTCTTTCGTTCTACACGGTGCATTTCAAGGTCCTGTACCCATCCGTCGGTAAACTGTACCTGGGCTTGTTGCAGTGACCGTAAGTTACTAAACTTCACGAGTGTATGCACTCACTCCAAGAACCGTATAATTATAAATATGCATATAAATATGCTACAATGAGATAGCTGACTTCATCTAACTAGAAAATGTTGTCCAGGCTACGTTGGTGATGCAGTTTTTTTTTTTTTATATGTATGATATTTTTATCATGCGATTTTAAAGCCGGTCCTACAACCGCATCCAAGAATAACATGCAGCTTATCTTAGAACCGTCGGTGAAAATTATTCTTGGAGCTAGGTTTAATTGAGCTGCATTTTAAAGAGGTGCAATTTCACAATTTGTGTATATTTTCTAAGTTCACTATTTTGTCATGTGTTGAGAAAAACACAGATTTAAAAATTACATGGTCTAATATTTACATTTAGCATATAACTGCAACATGCTTTTTTTCGTTTTTTTTAATGACTCGAAAGGACTTGAAATTCAAAATTTCAGACTTGTGACTTTACTTGGACTTTTACACCAGTGACTTGAGACTCGACTCTGACTTGCCTGACATTACTTGAGACTTGACTTGAGACTTGAGGATAAAGACTTGAGACTTACTTGAGACTTGCAAAACAATGACTTGGTCCCACCTCTGGATGTTTGTTTGTTTTTTAAGTTAATTCCCAATAAAACTGTTTTATTGCTAACTACATTGCTGTCTGTATTATTGCCGAAGTCCTAAATGATCACCTTTAAAGTGTTTGTGCTAATAACATCATGTACAATCAGCCAGGCATGGAGAACAGCACTGACTGGGAGAGGCTTTGAACCGATTGATTGATTGATTGATTGAATCTTTATTTTGAACATGTTGAAAAAGTACAACAAAATAGAATTAAAAGAGACAAATGAACAAAGCAAAACAAAAGGAAAACTAGCAACCACAACTCCAAATAACGTTCATGTTCAAAAAGGAGCAGGAAGAAGCATAAGCTTATTTAATCCCACCCCTTTTCCACTATCTAGTATCAATAGACTACAGAAATACCTCCTTGCAATTACATTATATGTTATGTGTAATTTTTTTTAATTTTTATATTTAATATACATATATGTTTCTATCTATCCATACATACGTATATACACACATACGCAAATATACACATTTTCAATAACCCCATTAACACCTCAAGGATACACAACCTACAAATATATATATATATATACCCATACCAATATACCCGTGCACGCACACACACATGAAAATATTAGACAAGAACACCCTCACATAGTTCAATTCAACAGACTTTAAGAATGCAAAAGCATCTACTTAAAATCTATTGAATTTATCACCTGTGATACCATTATGTACAATTCTAATGTATTTTATTCATCTCCCTTAAATAAACAGGCAGCCTTAAAGTATGAAATATTCATATACAAATACACATATAAATGTGTCTACTGTCTCAGTGGCTGATAGTGCCCCACAGGCCTCAGTGTGAGCTTGAAGCCATTTATAATTGTGGCGGGGCGTGGCTTGTGGTGCCGTGCAGGGAGGGCAGACGCACCTGCATGGCATCCGCAATCATGCCCCGCCTACTTAAATACTGTAGTGGGTCCTGCGTGTGGTACGTTGAGCTGGCAGCGGGAGAGCTGCAGCGCTGTGTGTATTGTGGACAGCAACCGTCAAGTATTAATAAAGAATGATTAAAATGCCACTGGGTCTGCGTGGTCATTTACAGTGGTGCCGAAACCCGGGAAGGGAGGCACGGCAGACCCAGGACTGGGCCAGCAGAGGGAGGAGCTGGTGCAAATGGTGGCCAAGCTGGCGGCCCCCAGGTTGCGACCAGCCAGGGACCAGCCTGCCGCTGCACCCATCCCCACTCCACGGGTGGGAGTGGCTTGTGCCCGGGAGGGGCCTGCACCCATTCCTGCTCCCCGGAGGAGGGATGTGGAGCAACTGCTGGGCCCACCACCAGCTCACCCACCTGCCCAGCCCGAGCCGGAGGTCAGCGCGGGGAGAGTGCGCGTGCCGGTGTTCGAGGAGGCGCGCGAAGGTCTGCTCGTGCCGGTGGTCGAGGAGGTGCGCGAGGGTCCGCACCTGCCCGGTGAGGAGGAGGATGAGAAGGTGGAAGAGCTGCTCGAGCCGGGAGTGGCGGCGGAGGAGGTGCCGCGTGAGGGGCTGCTTCAGCCGGGAGCGGCGGCGGCGGAGCAGTCCGAGGTCCCCGTGCCAAGGGAGCCTGCTCGGCTGGAGGGCTAGCTGTGTGACGGCCCCGCCAAGTCTGAGGGCAGCGTGCTCGCCAGACCGGCCTCATCTCCACCAGAGGCCAGCGCACCAATTGATCTTAGGTCGGCCCAGTCACCTGTGAGCCGTGACCACCTGCCACGCGACTGACCTCCGGACCAGCTTTGCCAGCGCCGCTGGAGCGGGCGACCACCTGAACTCATACCCCCCTGTCGCTGGACCTGGAGCTGGGGATGCCAACGGTCTCTCTCCCGCTCGCGGGGGGAGGGGAGTAGGTTTGGCCGGATGGCTCCCCGGCCTCAGTCGGGCGATGGGGGTATGTGGCGGGGCGTGGCTTGCGGTGCCGTGCAGTGACGGCAGAAGCACCTGCATGGCATCCGCAATCATGCCCCGCCTACTCAAATACTGTAGTGGGTCCTGTGTGTGGTTGTTGTGGTTGGTACATTGAGCTGGCAGCGGGAGAGCTGCAGCTCTGTGTGTATTGTGGACAGCAACCGTCAAGTATTAATAAAGAATGATTAAAATGCCACTGGGTCTGCCGTGGTCGTTTACAATAATGTTTAAGTAGTTTAATGTGTAGGTGCTGAGGATAAACACATTTTGAATGAAAGCCGGGGAACTTTGGTAGCACAGAAACAAGTGGCTATTCTTTGTGACCATATGGATCGGTCCCTCATATTACCACTATTTCACCCAAAGGCACCAAGTTAACACTTTAAAAAAGTGCAGCAATACACACAAATATAAACAGTATTTGGTGACAACTTTGCTTTCAGCCTCTAACCCTCTGGGGTCCAGGGTATAATTGGCCGTTTTTGACTACTTTTGATTTGGCCTCTATATTTCACCTTTAAAAACTGTTTATCTTGCCAATCTCTTATTTTCTCATTTGGACATACTTTACATACATACACAATTTATCTAAATTCAGACAAAATTCCAAGTAGAAAAGTGATATTTTTGACTGTAAAAACCACAAACATGTTTACCGAATCATTTTCATAACTTGAAATGCAAATAGAAATTGTACATTTTAAAAAAATATGCACAAGTTTTGCAACAACAAAGTTATATGGTACTATTTACCTAAAAATGCAGCCAAGGCTCAGACGTTTTTTATATAACCATTTCAAACTATTTACAGAACAATCAGGTGTGCTGCATCAAATAAGAAGGCACACAAATTATTTATGCAACTCCAAAAAATAGTTTGTGTCCACTATAACACAGATGAGAACAGCGCAGGGATAAATCCTGCAGGTCTGACAGCAGGTGTGTCACTCCTGTTTTCCATGTGAGGACAGCGTTTACACTGCAATTTGCCTTTGGTGGCTTTTTTGCAGCAACTGTGACATTCACTAGTAGAACTGACACACAAAACAAAACAACGACTACACTACACACTAACTACACTAGAAAACACACTAACTTGAGACTCCAAACACGGTAAACTTCACAAATCTCTCACGTACCAAAACTCTCTCTCTTTCGCTCACTCACTTTCTATCGCTGGTCACTCCTAAAACTTCCCCCTCTTCCCAAACAACCAAATGCCACATGTTGCCATATCATTTTTTGATTGGTCGACATGGTACATTTTTCAACCAATAGGGAAGGAGTGTTTTTTCTTTTTCGTTTTTCACTCACAAGCAAAGCGTGTTTGCTAGCGCTCTCCCTAGAAAACACAGTTTTTACCGTTTCTTCCCAGAGTAAATGCCACTGTTTTATTAAAAAAAAAACATCAGTTTTACGTGGCCTATCAACACAATTTAAAACCTGGTATATAGTTTGAAGTCCGCACGTTCCACCCAAGTTGAAATGGAGACTCTGGGTCCATCGACCCCAGAGGGTTAATCAGAAAGCCTTAAGTTGGCTAGTTATGTATCGGGCTAATGTTTAAAGCTTTCACTTGAGTAAATTAACTCATATTACTGCTAAGGAATGTTAGCTAAGTTCACAGCATATTCCATAATAGCGCTGCCATACTGCATCACACTCAGTGGATTTCAATCATTTCTCCAGCGAGTTTAATAGCTAGCAAAATAATAATCATAATTTTGAAAAAATAGCATGTGTAACGTACACGTACTGGAAAATTATTTATTAGGACTCACCTAGCATATGACTAGAGAGCGCAAACTCCGCCATTGTCGTTTTCCATCAAACACTCATTAAAACGGCAACCTACAGGTATGTTAGTGCACTCATCACCGACTGTCCAAGGGAGGGGCGGGGTCACATGTTGAAACAGACAGAGGCGCAAGGCACCCCAGGCGGGGAAATTTTGCTTGTACATTTTGGGACTCATTTTATTTCTCTATCTGATAAGAAAACTATTCAATCAGATAGTTATTTGTGTTGAATGAAATACAGTTACACTTTCAAGCAGTTTTAAGCACCACATCTGAAATTCAAGCACTTCAAACCTTGAAAAGACAACATTAAAATTCAAGCATTTTTAAGGATTCCAAGCACCCGTACGAACCCTGACTAATCCCCCTCAGAGACATTTATACTGGCAAACCCGTACCCCCCCCCCCCCGGTAAACGTTCCTACCTCTTTAAACTGTATTTACTGTGACACTATTTAACCCCCCTCCCCCCCTCACACACACACACACTCACACACACTCAATGTGTATGTGTGTGTATGTGTGTATGTGCGTGTGTGTATGCATGGGTGTATCCGTATGTATGCAGGTATGCAGGTGTATGTATAAGTTGTACATACATTTCTTGTGTAAATGTAAATTTGTCTGTGTTATAGTGTAAATACTTATGCTATTGTGTACTTCACACACATGGAGAGATGCTAAACTGTAACAATGACAATAAAGAGCTACTCAATTCTATTCTATTCTATTCTTCTACTTAAGTATAGAATGTCTGTAGTTTTGCAAACTCTGCCAGCCTCCTGCGGACTTCATGCTGCCACCACTATGGCGTTATTTTTGTGCCACTATTCTGAGCGCACGTAAAAAAAAATTGAGCGCACGTAAAAAAAAATTGCAGGTGCAAGTGTTGCATTTTGAGGAGAAATTTATTTTGAGCGTACAAAAGCTGAATTTGAGTGAACAAAATTCATTGCTGCGCGCAAAAAACGTATTTCAGTGTTTGCGCTTATCCATATACACACACAATAGCACCCCCTCTCGCTCAGTTTTTTCATTTGCGCTTGCTCGCAATGTGTTGCTTGCGCTCACAACATTCTCTGCTTTGTATGCTCAACTCTCTGTACACTGTTATAAGTGTGCCACAAAACCAACCAATCACAGACTTGGTTTCAAAAATTCTGATTGGCTCTTACGGTCTCCAATCAGCTCGCTAGCTACTGCATTCCGGAAACACTGTCCGAAATGTAGCTAAATCCAGCTAAACTCTATTAAACCCCAATTTGCGGATAATATTTTTAATTATTTTATTTTAAAATATATTATTTTTTAAGACTATTGTTGGTGTAGTATAATGTAGTTGCATCATACAACCATGCCATCTGACTCATTTTTCCAAATTATATTTGAGTAGCTCTCTTTTATGTCGTCGAATACTGAACAGCAGCACGAAAACAGCATGTCCCGGCCACATGTAAGTAATATAAAATCATTTTGTACATTATTATTCGCTTGATAACTGACGTTAGCTAATTTGAAAACTATGCAAACTTGAAAAATGATGTACCTCATGTAGTTTGTTTTATGGGTTGTTTATTTTTGTCTGAGATACATCATTTCATTGTATTTTTCTAATTACTTGTCCATGTTCTTTGCTGCTTTTAACTAATTCACTGCCAGGGTTTTTGAGCATTTTTACTCATTTTTGAAGAGCCACAGAAAACTGTGTGTTATGATCATATAAACGCTGAACCTACCAAAATGAAGAACAGACTCTCTTCTTCCATCCAAAAAAAAAGCTTGTTTCTACCATTTTCCATTCTTTAGTAATCAGCTGTAGAAGAGAGGTGGGTTCCACCAAAAATGCCTGTTTTGACCACAAAAAGGGAGAAAACGAGCTTTTTGTGAAAAATACATTTCAAGCAGTCTGATGTTCACTGACAAGCTGCCCGAGGTTGTATTCTAGCCCCTCCCATTGGAAACGTAATTGACGTCTATAGACGTCAATGGCAGTCAACGTAAGTTTTTCAATTGAGACAGCAAATGATGCATAGACTCCTCTCTAAACTGGAAGCTGCTTTAAACCAACAACCACTAAATCTGGATTATTTGGAGTTCTTGACTCGTCATGAGCTTCTGTTTGAATCTTTCTCTCAGCAAATAGGCGGTCTGTCAGAGATTACCAGTGTTGGGGAGTAACGGAATACATGTACCGCCGTTACGTATTTAAAATACAAAATATGAGTAACTGTATTCTGTTACAGTTACCGTTTAAAAAGGTGGTATTCAGAATACAGTTACTTTGTTGAAATAAATGGATTACACTGCGGTACTTTCCTGTTTCATTTTGTCGCGGGTCAGGACTGTTTGGGTTTTGTTTGACAGCTACGTTCTATTGTTCCAGGCGGCAGCGTTACGGTTGCCATGGTTACAGGGCGACGCGCTCTCTCTCTCTCTGCGACTGTGTGTTTCCTGGGTGAGAGAGCGCCTTTTCGTTGTTGTTGTGCTAAGCTAACAGGCAGAATGCTACAAGCATAGCTCTAAAGAATGTAGCATCATGGGCAGTGTAGTCCGTGTTGCAGGGAGAATGGACTGCCATACACGTTATGGGTCTGTAAGCGCGAGGAGGGAGAAAAAGGGGAGTGGAAAGGTACGAGTTGTCATCGAGGAAAAACGGGAGCTGGAAGCATGTAAATATTATAATAACCACTGCAGCCAAACAGAGAGCCTGACGAGTCCAGTTGTAAGTAAGCTATTAAGACTCGACTGTACACCGTGTTCGTGTTTTCCTCCGAAAACAATAAGTTCCGTTGGAGCAGTCTTTCAACGCCTCTCTCTGTCAAGTTGACCTACACAACAAAGTAAAGCTATTTTTCGGCTACGAGCCGACAGGGACCCCGCCGTATTAGTCAGAGGTCCCTTTACTACAGTTCGGAGTCGCGGACCTTCAGTAATAGTAATAAATCACACAGCAATAGTACATTCACGTTGTTGTAAAAAGTATGATAATATATTAAGTAATCCAAAGTATTCAGAATACGTTACTGTCATTGAGTAATGTAACGGAATACGTTACAGAATACATTTTGGGGCATGTATTCTGTATTCTGTAATGGAATACATTTTAAAAGTAACTAGGGTTGCCAACCGTCCCTTAAAAAACGGAATCGTCCCGTATTTAGAAACAAAAGTACACGTCCCGTATTGAGCTAATAAGGGACGCACTTTGTCCCGTAATACAGTGAGAATCAAAAGTAGTCTATAAATGTTTATGGAATTAACGCTTTGTTTGAAAACATAATTCCCAGCCCCTCTCCTGCTTTGTGACCAATGAGCTGACAGCACACTTGTGACAATTCGAGTATGACAATTCAGATTACCGCTCATCTCATTGGTCGAGGAAAGGTCGCTTACGGAGAAAATACTGGAAGACAACAGATGACCACAACAAGAAGCATGGCCAACAGGGAAACAAACGCCGACACTGCGGTGCAAGTCTCGGACGACAGTACACCTAAAGCTGGGCAGACACTGTGCGATTTTTTCAGTCACGTTATTCAGCTCCTGCTCAAACTGCACGATTGACTCGCAGGGGTTAGAAGTTGGTAGGTCACGATGCAGGTCTCACACTATACCGCCCGATGCTCTGATGCGACCTGAGTGCTCACACTGTGCCTCCATAAAATGAAGGTTATAACAGAAATCGCTCTCCCTCTCTGTCTTTCACTCACACAGACACACCACCACCATCAACTTTGCTAAATTGCTAATGAAAAACATTAATCAGGCAGCTGTGATTGAGCATTTTCACGGTTGTTGTGGTCGTGATAATTTTGTGATGCCACATCGAAAAGACTCGGATGAGCTTTCCAAAGTTCTACAAGTTGTGCCTCCATCGCTTGTGTCCAGATCAGACGCCGCACAGCCGTGCTGCTCCGTCTTTTTCACCGACGTTTACGTGTTTGCACGTGAGCAGCGTGAGCGGCTGTGGTGACACCCTCACGAGCGATTGATGATCGGGAGCTGGTCGTGAGGTATTAATCGCTTCTCGTTACCCCACGTATACTACACGATGCACGATGAAGGCCAAAATCGGGCCGATCACCAAATCGGTCGCACGACTCAAAAATCGTCTCAAAATGGGCCAAAAGTCGCACAGTGTAAGCCCAGCATTAGAGCAGCAATGTTTGTTCCCCTCAGAGAAAGAAAAAAAGGGCTGCAAAAGTACAGGGAGGAATGGGAAAAGGAAAACACCTGGCTGGGAAAATGCACGATAACACCTATAAAGCGCACTGCACTGTGTGCCGGCGCACTTTTTCCATAGGCATGCTCCTAAGGATGGGCACATGAAGAACATGAGGGGCGTGAAAGCTCGGGGAACCCTTAACCAATTTCTTGTCCACCAGGCCACGGCAGAAGCAGATATGGTATGTAAACACTGGTTTGTGTTTTTTTTAAACCCTCTGGTTAAGGTTAATATGGGCATGTGCAGTGAATATCAGCGCTATGTGGCCAGAAGTGTGATAATATCATTTATTTTGTGTAATAAACAACTGCAAGGATAGATGATTACAACAAATAGATGACTAATACATAAAAGTAATACATAGATGAATGATGATGATGAGTTATGTGTAATCATGGGAACAAGTGGGTTTACAAACAGGAGCAGCTGATTAGCATTAGAAAAGCTGAAATAATACCTCAACTGAAGCCAATTGTACTAAATGCACTATATGTGCACAGTTACAAGAATATTTTTCGTTCTATTGCTTTCTATTAATTTATATAATTTTAAGTTAAGCAGGACAGAGTTCTTTTAAAGAAAGATTTACTTATATTCTCAAAAGTTAAGCATGACAGGCTTCTGTTTAAGAAAGAGACCTGTTTTACTGTGTTAATGTTGTCATTTTGAGCTAAAAAATAAATGGCTAAATGATCATTTGTTTCCCATATGGTCATATCACAAAGAATATGCATCTGCTCAAATCAAATTCAAGTCAAATGGTTAAAAAATAATTTCACACACACAAAAAAAAGAGCTACCACACTGGGAAGGGTGAACTGGGTTGCCACAAGGTGTCCCTTATTTATTTTTCAGGGAGTTGGCAACCCTAAAAGTAACCTTCCCAACACTGGAGATTACAGAGGCTCTACAAAACGTTCATCATCTGGTTCAGTGTTAAATTAATCAGCTCTGTGGCCATTATTGAACTGGAAACAGAAGTTGATCTGGGACCTGGCCACCCCAAAATTGTACTAGAGAGAGAAAAACTCAAGAATTTGTTGGACATTCAGCTGCCAGTCAGCTGCATTGCTAAATGTCTTGGTGTTTCAAGAAGAACAATCTACAGGAGGATGCAAGAATTTGACTTGTCTGTGAGAGGAACATACAGCACAATGAATGACCAAGACCTGGACAACATCATATCGGCTATCAAAAATCAGATGCCAAATGGTTCAAGGACATTTGGTTTCTATGGGTCTCCGTGTTCAGTGGTGGAGAATGATGGCCTCCATGCATCGAGTTGATGCTGTAGGGATCTTCAAACGGATCACAGAACTAGGCTGTGTTGTGCGAAGAAGCTACTCGGTGCGAGGCCCTCTCTCCCTGGTCCACATATGACATGTGATGTGTCATATCGTGTCGTGTTGTGTTATATGTAGTGCCGACGTAGGACAGTTTTTCCAATTTCATTGTACTACTGTACTATGTATGACTGTGCAATGACAATAAAGAGTTATCTTATCTTATCTTATAGACACAAATCACAAGCTAATAAGGTAAAATACCCACTTATATAGCTCTAACACAAGTTGGGCAGAAAGATGCACGTTATACTTTAAATCTGCTTTAATCAACCTTATCTGATAGGTCTTTCAGTGTATTTATAATATTTTAAAAAGCACTTGATAGAGTAATATTAAGTAAAAGGATTACAGGATGTGTAACAAAACCAGTAATATTGTTAATTGTAAATTTTCTTGAGCAATTATTTACACTTTGTATATCAATATTTTCCATGATAACAATCCTATCAACACATAATATGTTAAGTGCTCCAGAAAACTTCAAAAAAAAAAATCATGACAAGAGAACTAAAGTATTTAGTCTCATTGAACTTATAAACATATAAAAATGTTGGTATTATTTTCAGCACACCTGACAAGTGTCCAGTTTAAGTCAGTGGCAAGTGTGCATACTGAAAAATGTATTTTCAATGTCTTACATGTTCTGCAAATCAAGCCTTAATGAGATTGTTTTCCCTCTGAAACAGGTACAATGTTGTGATCTTTGGTGGAGTGGATGGCTACTCAAGGAAGGTAAAATTTTAACTGTTATGTAGAATATCCTGTCTTCCTTCTCTCACCCCAACCGGTCGCAGCAGATGGCCGCCCCTCCCTGAGCCTGGTTCTGCCGGAGGTTTCTTCCTGTTAAAAGGGAGTTTTTCCTTCCCACTGTCGCCAAAGTGCTTGCTCATAGGGGTCATATGATTGTTGGGTTTTTCTCTGTATCTATGAAGCGCCTTGAGGCGACTTTTGTTGTGATTTGGCGCTATATAAATAAAATTGAATTGAATTGAATATTTGGTAGTTTTGAAATGAGAGCTTTATTAGGTTATTTTTTATGAACATCAATTATTCAGCAAGCCAACATAGTGGACGATTAGCAATTTATTTTTTAAATTTATAATCAGTTCTTTACAAAAAAAGGTGATAAGTACTACCAATATTGATGTATAGACTACTCAAGCTTTGAATTATGGTTATGAACATAGAACCGTACCATATTCCTTGAACACTTATTATGAAACTGCATTATTAACTGAAAAACTATACATCATCTGAAACCAGATCTTTAATTTTCCATTTGTTTTTACTGCAGGTCCTGTACTTGGATGCAGCAACTAACAACAGGGCAAAAACTGCATTCTCATTTTTCCTGAGATCAGCCCAGCTTCACGGCTTGCCATCAAGGTTTTATGCCCTGATTTAATTTATATGCTAGCAACAAGTTTCATTAAAGAAAACTTTAAAAATTCCTTAAAAATGTATTTTTATCATAGGGTTAGGGCAGATCAAGGAGTAGAAAACCTGGACATTGCACATTTCATGTTTGCCACAAGAGGAACAGGGAGAGCGAGTTTCATATCAGAGGTTAGTCTTTTGATGTTTTTTATATTATTATTGACTGCATGGGTAGATTGTTGGAGCAGTTCTGATATTGATTTTAAGCATGAAATACCTGAAATCCAAATTCAAATGTATTTACAGAGTAGAACGACTTTGGCGTGATGTCTGGATTGCAGTCACTAGCAAGTACCATGATATTCTTCACTCACTCGAGGAGGATAGTAGTATCCTATAGTATTGTGTATATGTATATATACACAATACTATAGGTGCCATGAACCGAAGTTCAGCGCACAAGCTGGACCTAGAAGCAGAGCCAACACACACAGGAGTACGAGAAAATAAACTTTATTTTAACTGAAGGTGTCCCGGGAGGGTAGAAGGAAAACGCGTGAAACTAGAGAAACCAAGGGACCGGGAGATGAGTCGCGCAGGAACGCCGAAAACGGGACTGTGAGAAGGCTGCAACAGAAAAAGGAAAAGCATTATTGGGGCGCGGGGAAATAGCAGCATACGTGGGGGAAGAGTATGAGTCTTATGGTGACAGCGGGGCCGTGGGAGCCGGAGGGAGGGTCCGCGGGGGAGCTCCAGGAAAGTCGAGGTGGCGAGTACTGAAGGCGATCCAAATTCCAGACGGGCAGGTGGACAGGCTCAAAAAAACACGCCGAGTTGTTATCTGAGTGCACAGGACAGAATTAGCGCTAGTTCAGACAGATGAGTTTTCACAATCGCTTTCCCGCAGGTGTACGTTACCGCTGTGAGACGACTACGGACTGGCGTGGAGCAGCAGGCTGGGCTGGATCAAATAGTCCACCTGATGATCGCCTGGGATGGGGTGCAGGTGTGGAGTTAACAGCCACGCCCGTGGGCGTGGGCATCCCATCAGCTCCTCGGACGCCGGGCCGCAGACCATGACAATAGGTATATACAGCTCATCATAATGAAATCAGCATCTGGCTGTAAATAAGGAAATAAAGTAGGTTATATTTTAGATATATTGTTCATTCAAAACTAATAAATAAATACAGGATAACTACAATACAGATAAGTGGACTGTCTTTGGATCAGACTGAAGCTGCTATGTTAATACTTACTTTGAGGATTTTCCCAGGAACAAACAAACTGTGGCAAGCTTCAGGATTTACAGCCATCAGGTTCACAAGACCATACAGTTCCATGCCCTTTCGGAGCTGCTGTAGCTTTGGAATCAGTCTTGTTGTAGAGTGTAAGACAATGGCACTTAAAAAAAACAAACAAAAAAAACAAAATGAAAAACTAGTTGGGGATGGGGGGGTGGGTTAATGATCTCTCTGATTTTTTCTCTCTTACCGGATCATGCTTTCCTTACTATCCATCTTTATCTGGTTTGTGTATCCACAGTTGACAATTTCATCAGCCCACATCATCAGAGACTGTATGTCTGCTGCATCTTCAACCTGGAAATGTATAATGTGAAAGAGGAAATACAGAAGGTTAAAAGTGTTTAAAAACACCATACTCATAATATATCATGTGCCAGAGCTAAACCAGGTGCTCACTTTGCGGATGAGCAGGGAAGATTCCACATCTGCAACATCCTCCTTAGACAGACAGCTGAAATCAACCTCTCCTGAGCAGAGGAAATTGTAGCACCATTCTTTGAAAAAGGCAGGAGATGGGCCTCCTTGGGCGAGGCTGACTACAATTATTTCACCAACAGTTCTGTGTAGACAAATGATTATAATTCATTTTCAGGTAACATTTACAAAAATATCGGATGCGTATTAAATGTAATACACAAAGCTCGTATGGACTGCGGACTATAACGGACTATAAACGACCAGCTTCTTCAATGATGAATGCCGATGCTTCACTGGCTGATGAGCTGAACACGTTTTATGCTCGCTTCGACGCCGCAGCAATTAAAACAACAAACGGCTGCGCGCGCTCGGAGTGCACCAGTGAAGAAAATGCATTCGTCATCACAGAGCATGCCGTGAGGAACACCTTCAGGAGGGTGAACACCAGGAAGGCAGCAGGACCAGATACAATCCCTGGCCGGGTCCTTAGAGCCTGCGCTGATCAACTAGCACCTTTGTTCACGGAGATCTTCAACCTCTCCCTGGCCCAAGCTGTGGTTCCCACGTGCTTCAAACGGTCCATTATTGTCCCTGTTCCAAAGAAACAACAGCCCGCTTGCCACAATGACTACCGTCCACTAGCACTTACTTCAATTGTGATGAAGTGTTTTGAAAGACTGATGAGAGATCACATCACTTGTTCACTTCCTCCCACCATCGACTCACTTCAGTTTGCTTACCGGACTAATCGTTCCACAGACGATGCCATATCTCACCTGCTCCACACATCCCTGAGTCACCTGGACACTGGCAGAGGGAATTATGTTAGGATGCTGTTCGTGGACTACAGTTCAGCATTCAACACAATAATTCCCTCTAAGCTTTTCACCAAGTTGACGGATCTAGGACTCAGCTCATCACTGTGTCAGTGGATCCTCAACTTCCTCACAGACAGACCCCAATCAGTGAGGGTAGGAAAACAAGTCTCCCCCTCCATCTCACTCAGCACTGGAGTGCCTCAGGGCTGTGTTTTAAGCCCCCTGCTGTACTCACTGTACACTTATGACTGTGTAGCTACATCCGACACAACCTCCATTGTCAAGTTTGCTGACGACACTGCTGTTGTGGGCCTGATCTCCGACAACATCGAGACGGCCTACCTGGAGGAGATTAGGAACCTGGAGACCTGGTGCCAGGAGAATAACCTCCTCCTAAACATCAGCAAGACTAAGGAGCTGATCGTGGACTTCACTACAAAGCAGGCGAGGAATTACAAACCCCTCATCATCAGTGGCACGCCAGTGGAGAGAGTGGACAGTTTCCGATACCTGGGTGTCCACATCACTCAGGACCTGTCATGGTCCTGTCACATCAACACCCTGGTTAAGAAAGCCCGTCAGCGTCTCTTCTTCCTCAGAAGACTTAGAGACTTCCATCTGCCACTGAAGGTGCTCAAGAACTTCTACTCCTGCACCATCGAGAGCGTCCTGACGTCAAACATCTGCACCTGGTTTGGGAACAGCACCAAGCAGGACAGACGAGATCTGCAAAGGGTGGTGCATCAGAGCTCCCTGACCTGCTGTCCATCTACACCAAGCGGTGCAAGTCCAAAGCTAGGAAGATTATGATGGACCTCTCCCATCCCAACAATGGACTCTTCTCACTGTTGAGGTCTGGGAAGCGCTTCCGCTCCCTTAAGGCCAAAACAGAGAGAATGAAGAGGAGCTTCTTCCCCCAGGCTATTCGGGGCCTGAACCAGGTGTAGGACTGGACTCTCCCAAACACGTCACTATAAGACTGGACTCTCACACACGTCACCACACGCACCACCACACATTTCCTATAATCCTATAATTCCTATAATTTATAATCCTTATCTTTATAATCTCTTCTGCTATTTGCACATTCTTTACTGTAAATTCCTAAGTTAATTTGTAAATTTTTGTAGTAAATTGTAAATATTGTAAAACTTTTCTTCTGTCATTTAATGGTCGGGCATTGTACAGCTACAAGCATTTCACCCCCATGTCATACTGTGTATGGTTGTGTGTGTGTGACAAATAAAATTTGAATTTGAACCAACCTGAAGTTTTCAATATCAAGATCGGTCAGAGAATACTTGGGGTTTTTGCCCTTGTTCTCAGGTCCTTCAAAGAATCTGCTTTCAATACCTGAAATCATGTCTTTCATACAAAAAATATCCGCATTTTTAAGTTATCCATTATTTATTGACACTAGGACAAAACAGGTAATAGGCAACTCACCACTCAAAAACTCTTTCCTAAGTGCTCCTGTATCCTCGCCTGCCTCTCCAATGAAAACCACCCTAAGAACACTGGTGGGAGATGCAGCTTTTTTTCTCTGCCACTGGAGAATGCCTCTGTCTGGAAGGTCTTCTCTGTCCACACACAACTTAAATTCTGTTGTGGTGTCGACTTGTTGTTCAAGGCAACGCAATACATCTTCCACGCTTAACAAAAACAGGGTAGAAAACATCCTAAGTTCTCAAAGAAAAATAATCATCTTTAGATTAAAAGAGGCTACCACGCTAAACGTGATTAGAAATTATTGCAGCATGTTCTGTGAAACAACCTTTAACAATAATTTAAAGTAGTCTGATCATAAAATGTTTTATATGAAATTAAACCCCAGTTATTGTGTAAAAGATCTTACACATAATTTTAACAAATGGTTCTGCGCAATAGTGTGTATATGAACTATAATAGAGCAAAAAGTACCTGTCTGTTGTGCGTACTGAAGTTTGAGCTGGTGTCCCTGTAGTTTGGTCATTTTCTTCAGGCACCATGCATTGAAAGCTGTTGACGAAACAAAGTTAAAAAAAAAAAAAAACTACATATGTTTGCGTGGACTGTTACTGATTAACATTTTTTCATAAACGGCTGAAAAAAGATTACCTATCCCCACACAGACTCGCATGGACTGTGATCTCATCTTCAGGAAAATCCTTAGTGCATATTGGACAAATAACCTACAATTTCAAAAAAGGGGTACATGTTATGCATAGTGGGAAAAAGATCATTACCGATACAAAATTCATTGTAGTTACTATGGTTTTTAGTAATGTGCTAGGTTTACCTTGCATTTGCTTTTCACAATGCATAACTCCGATTCCTGCAGAATCAAAAAACAGTAATTGTGATACTATATTATTTAATCAAAATTGCTCATTTTGATTTCATCAAAATTGTCTCACCTCATCATCAGTCTCATCAGGAGAGAATTTTCCTTTGCACGTATTGATGTGTACTGCAAGCATCTGCAGAGGCATAACTTCATTACACTGGTAACATATCTTCTTTGGCATCTTTGAAAAGTGCTGTGAGTCGGGAGGTAGAGGAGATGTGTCTAATGTTTCCTGAAGAGGTACTATGTAAAAAGTGGATTTGCCACCTCCTGACACAGCTTTCAGTGTTTTGACAGAATATCCTTCTGTTTCAGGTGGGATTACAGTGAGCTTTCGTTGACCACCGCCACCTTTATTGACAGAAAAATAGCATAAACAATCAAGCAGCAAAAGTATCAACCAGGGGCGGAGCGTGGGGGTGGCTTACTGGGCTTAAGCCCGGGTTGTTTTGTCAGAAGCCCGGGGTCTTTTGGAGTGTAATTTTTTCATAGTTAGATGCCTGGCTGACAACTGTATAAAACAAAAAGTGCAAGCAATATTCGAAGCACATAGTGCACACTGTGGGAATTTACGACTGTGCGTGAATCCCCCCTGATGTCTGTGAAGGTTCTCAGTCATCCAGGTCATCGTAGTCAAAGGAGCTTGCAAAGAAAAGCGTCTGGACTTCTTTAAGTTGCTTGAAGACGTTTCACCTCTCATCCGAGAAGCTTCTTCAGTTCTAAGGTCAAATGGTGGAGAGTCCCAGATATAAACCTAGTGGGAGTGACCCCCCACAGAGGGACAAAAGGACCCCCTGATGATCCTCTAATCGCCTGAGCCAAGGTGGGAAACTGGGCGTGGGTCCCAATCAGCCAGAGTTTCGGGTGTGTTCATTGTGGGGCCAGGTTTCACAATGAACACACCCGAAACTCTGGCTGATTGGGACCCACGCCCAGTTTCCCACCTTGGCTCAGGCGATTAGAGGATCATCAGGGGGTCCTTTTGTCCCTCTGTGGGGGGTCACTCCCACTAGGTTTATATCTGGGACTCTCCACCATTTGACCTTAGAACTGAAGAAGCTTCTCGGATGAGAGGTGAAACATCTTCAAGCAACTTAAAGAAGTCCAGACGCTTTTCTTTGCAAGCTCCTTTGACAATCCCCCCTGATATTGGTATGATCCGAGCTCAGGCACTAAGCGACTGAGCGAGGGGGCGGGGCAGCTGCTGCCTGTGAGTGCGCTGTTGGAGAAACGGAGCCAGCCATACTTTTTTTTTTTTTTAACATTTTCTGTTTTTTTTAATAAAATGGAAGTATTTCTTGCAACCAGAAACACTAAAACTCTTACACATATAATTTTTTTTTTTTTTTGTCTCCCGTTTGGATCTTTAGCCATCAGAATTGTTGTCTTAAGGCCGAGAAAGATGCCAAGCGGATTTATTTTACCAAGTGGATCATCATGGCCTTGCCATATTGGTCCATTTGATTGACCTTTATTATAATTATGAATTTATTTTATTTTCAGTTGCTACAAACGGGACAGACATGACTGGGGGATAGGACAGGGAGAAAGAATGAAAGAAAGAGAGGGAGAGAAAGAAAACCAAAGGGGAGAAGAGACGGTGAGAAGGGGGGGAAGAAAGAAAAAAACAAACAAACAAAAAAACAAAACACCTGGGTCACCTGTATGGAGAAAAAAAACAGAAGAGAAAGCAAACAACAAAGAGCAACATAATAAAAAAAAACAGCACCATCACAATAAACTAGCTAGCAGTAGATATCAGTAGATACTAAATAATAAACGATATTGTGCAGCACGCAAGATAGACAGCGCACAATATGCTTTGAGGCAGCAGCCAAGAAAGCTGTAGTGCGCGTCTGTGAATACCCATGTGTACACCTGTGTGCATACCTGTGTGGATCAGCATGCTTGCATTCCAAAGGTTTCTCCATGTAACGATCTGCTAGGGAGTGTGGGGAGCCACAGCCCCGTCCACCAGGGTATGAAGCAGGTATGGAGGAGATCAAAACTCCAGACATCCAGAGGCCCCCAGAACACAAGAGACCAAGGAAGACCAACAGAGGGGCAGCTGCGCCACTGTCCCAGTAAGAGCTGAGAAGAGCCCCAGATGAGGGTTCACTCAGCAGCCGCGGAGCAGAAGCCAGGGGGAGTTGCAGTGACGCGCCCGTGAGCTCCGCCGGCAGCCAGCTGTGCCTGAGTGACCGAGCCCCAGGCCGAGAGGCCGGGGGCACCCCACCTCCGAAGTGGCCCGAGCGAACCCCAGGCTCCAGGCCCCGATAAGCGGCCGCCAAGGAGTGAGCCGGTGTGTACCCGGACGCCCACCCCCAGACACAAAGAACCACCAACGCACCGACACCTGAGGGAGTCCGCCACTGGCAGGGGAAGTGGTGGTGGGTGGAGATAGGCCTCCAAACCTTGGAGGGCCTGAGATGTCCCCAGAGAGGTGGCGTCTGATACTCAACCTTACATATAGACACAGACATACAGGCACACACAGACACAAACATCCATTCCCACCCTCATGCTCTCATATGCACTTACTCCACACTCAACCAACGTGGAGACAGACATGAAGAGACGCTGTACACACGATCACACTCCCCAAGCGTACTCTACGAACCGGGTCTAGGTACCCTTGCCCCTGGAGGGGGGAACTGCACCCAGACCCAGGTGGTGTTCCCCTTTTCCCTGCGGTGGGGCGAGGCAGACCGCCCCGACTCCGCAGCAGCAGGGAGGCCCCACACTCCAGACCGCAGTCGGACGGCCAACTCCTCCTAGCCCCCCCGCTCCAGCAGGCCGCAGAGAATGGGGGTGAGAGAAGACTCCAAACCTCCCTCCACCCGCTCATTGTAGTGTTGATGCATGTGTGTTCTAAGGTGCAATTAAAACCCAGGAGGGCATGGAGCTACCTGCCAGAGAGCAGCAGGTAAGCGCATGGTCCCTCCTGCTAGCCCTCAATGTCTACGTGTATTTAAAATTGAGAGGTGGGCAATGACGCCAGGGGTGAGGTGTAGCCAGCCATACTAAGGAGAGCTTAAGTTTGACCAGGTACCAAAGCAAATCATTCGTACCGTAAAAATAATGTAAATATGACGGTGAATCACGAAAGATTGATATCAAACTGATCACTTGACCAATATTACGTTACTTGCTCTTCAAGTGAATCAACAAATGGCGAAATGAAAAGCCGAACAAATGCTATTTTTTTTAGAGAGTCTTAGCTTAGGTGTGTTTATTTCATATTTTCAGTTGTTACCCTCCCCTACTAAATCGGTTTCAGTTATGTACTGAAATATAAGAATGGACATTAGAGGCTTCTTTCAAAGAAAAAACTCAGGTAAATGTTATTTTATATATTATGCTTTGTATGTTGTTCAGTATATTTCTATGCAAAACAAGAGGGATTTCAGTACACAGCAGGATATTCACATTTGTAACCAGATATTTACATATACTTTAGTTTGCCTTTAGACAACAATTCTGATGGCAAAAGAGCCAAACGGGACAGGCAAAAAAGAAAGAAAAAAAAAAACATACACTTTAGGGAGAAAACATAAAACATTTTTACTGTAAAACATCAATTTAGAGTAAACTTTTGTTTTAGATAAATATTGAAATATATTTTGAATTAGTTAAATGTCAGAATAAAGAGAGACAGAGCTGTCTATTTTTTATCACTTTGATCAAAATTAGGAGTACATATACACTAAGTTTATTGTTAATTAATAAGAAACTCCAGACGATTCCATTCTGAGCTGAAGAAGCTCCTGATAGGTTAGTAGAGTCCATGTGAGTAAATTGGTGGCACACCTGTGGATGCATATAAGGCAAAACACAGAGCCTGTTTCTGTGACATGGGAAAATCCAGAGATGTCAACCAAAACACCAGGAACAGAACTGTGGAGCTCCATAAGTGTGGCTCAGTTTGAATACAATTTGGTGCCATTTGCAATTAAGAAATACAGATAGTTTCTCTCTTTACTCTTAAAGTTAACAAATGTGTTTTTTATATTTATCAATCTAAAAAAATAAACATTTAGTCTGATTTGATGTTACAATTAAAAAAGTGTTTGTGTTTTGATCTGAAGAGTATGTAAATATCTGGTTTTCCCCTGTATATTTGATGATTGTCAGCACAAAGAGGGAGAGAGAGGAGAATGAGGACAGAACAGAGATGAACAAGAGCAGGTGAGACACACATGTTAGTCAAATGGTTGTTTACCAAAAGTATCACCGTATCATAGGTCCTCATGTATCTCGTACCTAGTGTTTCTTTTTAGGTTTGCTATTTTTCAAATTCTACATTTATTAAGTTATGCAGGCTTGTTTGCACAACAAGGCTAAATAATTATATCAACTTTTCTCAATCTAAATAGTGGACTTTGGTAGAATTAAAAAAACAAGTGTAGTGCAGGTCTATGATGATTTTTAGTGCTAGTATCATCTAGTTCTGATTCTGGTTCTGTCTTGGTTAAATCCCAAGTAGTCCTGATTTTGAACTGTTGTAGTCCTGTTTTAATTCTGGATCAGTTCTGGGTCTGGTTGAATTGGGGTTTAGTCCTCGTGTCTTGATACAGCCCTGACCTTGTTCTGCCTTGCTGCTTAATTAAAAAACTAGTTTAAGGTGTCCTGCACATGTGGTGCAAAGGTTTCTTCCAGAAGTCTAGAAATCTTAGTTAAAAACACAGTTAAGCAGAATGGAACACTAAATGGACTGTGGCATATGATTCAGGCTAAATGCGTCTGCCAATGACTGATTTTAATACTGACGACACAAACTTACCTCTGCATGGTCACCATCTTCTGGAAGAGACACTGTTTGTCTCCCCATGCCAGCTTGTAGGAGTTCAAGCTCTTCAGCTGGCAAAGGTGTGTAAGGATGTAATTTTTGATTTTTGACAGCAAATAAAAACTGAGGCCTGTGGTCTTACTGCCTGCCTTAACACGCTGCTTAGTAGATGTTAAACATCACTTTTTACCACGGCTCAAGTGTGATTTGAAATATCCTGGAAATGATCTGTGTGATGAAAATGCATGAGTTTAAAAAATGCAGTGTTGCATAACATAAGGGTTATTGTTTAATAAAGTTATTAAATATGACATCAGTCCTTAATAGCACATTTTAATTTAAAAATCAATGTTGATAAATCCACAAACCAAATAACTTTAACAGAAAAGATTGCAAAAAGTTAAAAAAAAAAACCAAAAAAACCCCACACAAAACAAGCAAAAACCTTGTCATCTCTTGCTGGATAGTCAGATTTCTAGGCTCCGGCTGCCCACTCTCTGTTGGCCTCCCTGAAGGATTTGTGGATATGTTGTTAAGCAGCAAAGACACCAGATTTCTTACTGCTGACTCAACTGCACCATTACCCTAAAAAGCATGATTAGGATACACTGCCTCAGTAAGACAACTACGCTGGTAATTACCCATAAGGCTAGCTTAAACTCTACAGCTGCATCTGTAACTACAATTTCACACACTGTAAACCCCAACAGTCTACCTGACTTATAAAGTTTGTGGATATAACAATTAAAATTCCTCACAAAGTTGAAACAACTTAAAACTTTTCTGTTCGGTTAACGATTCAAACAGTTATAATTGTACATGGCTTAGAAGTTAAGAGTAAATACTGCTTTCTTAATTATGATTTTTGAGTAAATGTTTTTTTTCCGAGCTCCGCATGTGGACGTCATGACGTCATGACGTCTTCTCTCTAACCTGAACGACGTTGACAGAAAATTCTGTTCAATATGGCTGCCCTTCTCGAGCGACTGGAGAACACATTTGGAGAAACTTGTAAGTAAAACTGAACCTTCGTTATGTTTATTTTTTCCGTAAAAAAGCAAGTATATTAATATGTTGCAGCCAATAACTTGTTT
Organism: Astatotilapia calliptera; assembly: GCF_964374335.1. NCBI lineage: Eukaryota > Metazoa > Chordata > Actinopteri > Cichliformes > Cichlidae > Astatotilapia > Astatotilapia calliptera. The sequence continues at coordinate 14,043,405 of NC_137435.1, forward strand.
TCGAATGCGCTGTTGTGTTAAAAAGCACAGACCCAGGTGGTGAATAGTTGTTCGCGGTTGTTCGCGCTCTTTTTCAAACATAGATTATGTCGTCAGTTTTACAGTTTTAACCGATTAAAACACAGTTTTACGAAGAATCACACATAAAGAAAGGGTCTTAGTGATATTTTAACGACCCCTTGCCAACGCAAGAAAGTTGGCGTTTTTACAACAGCAGCCTCATTGTTCGGCAGGTTTTTTTTTTTTCTTCTCATTAGCATCATTCAAAAGTGACTTAGCTAGCAGTGGCAACTTCTATCTAAAACAATTGAAATATAGCAAGGTGTTGTATATTTAGTGTGCTGATAAGGTTTTCAATATTTTTATTTTTTCTTCCAAGGCTGAAGGCCAAAGACAAAAAGACAGAAGAAAAAAAAATTCAGACTGCAATTAATTTCAGGTGGAGACAGTAAACACAGGTGAGTTGAAAGATCTATTGAAGAAACCATTCATTAAGTCCCTTAAGGTGAAGATTTCATATATTGATAATGATAAAATTAACACAAATTAAAAGTTTCACTGATAAACACACAATTTTTCCTTGCTTTGAACCCCATGTTCTATATAGATCACAGCTCTGATCTGGAGAACACTATTTTAAAATACTGTGTAGGGTTTTTGTCAAATGATTAAGAAACATACTCTCTGTCACAAGAGACAGAAAGGTTGTATCTTAAAAGAAAAGTCTCCAAAATTTAGTAGAGTCTGATGTCATGCAGTTTCATAAACATGTATTCTCCCCAAAGAATGACACCTGAAAACTTTGCGTTAAATGAACTTTTCTTTTCCCTTTTTAGGAGGCGCCTGATATCAACGTGAAACGCACTGCAGTACTTCGTGCCCTTCCTGTATACCTGCGGGAGGAGGACCCAGAATTCTTTTGGACATGTAATGTAAGTGTATTTTTGCATTACTTAAATTCTGCCAGTAAGATAAAATGCTATGGATTTTTTTAAATACAATTTAATACCCTAGCAGCTACCAAATTGTACAAACAAAATACCCTCTCTGTAGAAAACCCACACACACACAGGTCAGGAGCAGGGCACAGGCGTATCACAGCACTATGGCTATGCTGCAGGTGGCCCAAAAACCAGGCTGAAGTCAAGATTTAGTTTCTTTTTGAGATAAAGTCATGAAATAAAAAATTACTTTTTTTTTTAGAAAAATAATAAAAATACAAATTATGTAATGCAAGAAGCTAACACGTTAATGTACATTTTTCAAAAAAAGTAGAGTACCCTAACTCGTTACAAAGTAACCCACTACACTGCTGAATGTTTTGCTAGATTAGAGGTCATGCTTGTCACATTCTCTCAAACCAACCTTACTTATTTAATTGGGGCGATCGTGGCTCAAGAGTTGGGAGTTCGCCTTGTAATCAGAAGGTTGCCGGTTCGAGCCCTGGCTCCGACAGTCTCGGTCGTTGTGTCCTTGGGCAAGACACTTCACCCGTTGCCTACTGGTGGTGGTCAGAGGGCCCGCTGGTGCCAGTGTCCGGCAGCCTCGCAAAAGTTTTAAGTTCAGTCAACTTGTTCGGGTTTACAGTGCAGCATATTAAACAGAAAGGACAGCAAATTACAAAATTCAGAAAAAAATTTTTTTAACTCACCCGATACTGTGGTGTAGTATTATTGGAGCCATTGTTTGATTCTGCCATCTCTTCTGTTAGGTTTTGTATTGTTCATTGTCATTTATGCTTAGAAATATTTAACCATATATGCTTAGAGGTGTATAATCATTTGTAGATTGAAAGAATGTCTCATCCTAGGAGGTCTGTAACAACTCTGTGTAGCATGAAGAGGGGAATGCGTTCACTCCTCTCTAGAGTGTTCTGGCATAGATCACACACCTCCTAGGAGAGGCCGTATCTTCTCTTGCTGATATATGGTTTAGCAAACACACGTATATCTGTTTAAGTATAAGAGCCTTTTGTTCAGATGGACCCGCTAGACTCTTCACAGGGTCACATCTTGACCTCACACAAATCACACACACACACATACACAGTATTCTTTGTTCACATGTATACCTATGTAAGATGTTATATGTTAATGACCCTATGCATATTCATGTAACCACAATAAAAGGAGTGCTATGGGGGACCTGGCTGAGAGTCTGACGGAGGTCAAGTGGTGGAACGACGCTTGGCTCCAGCCAGGTCTCCCTCATGCATGAGTAAACATGAAGAACCTTGCCTACTTGTGTCTTGCTTTGCAGTGTAATTATATTGTCTTCAACGTTCCAGCGAATAGGTTCAAGCTACAGACCTATCATCTTCTTTAGCTGCAGAGTAAATCAAAAATCCCTCTATCTGCAAGAAGCGAGGCTGAGTGGACAGTGTTTCTGGTGTCCGGAAGGCAATAGCTAGCGAGCTGATTGGAGACCGTAAGAGCCAATCAGAATTTTTGAAACCAAGTCTGTGATTGGTTGGTTTTGTGGCACACTTATAACGGTGTACAGAGAGTTGAGCGTACGAAGCAGAGAATGTTGTGAAACTGAGCGAGAGGGGGTGCTATTGTGTGTATATATGGATAAGCGCAAACACTGAAATACGTTTTTTGCACGCAGCAATGAATTTTGTTCACTCAAATTCAGCTTTTGTACGCTCAAAATAAATTTCTCCTCAAAATGCAACACTTGCACCTGTTGCACCTGCAATTTTTTTTTACGTGCCCTCAATTTTTTTTTCGTGCGCTCAGAATAGTGGCACAAAAATAACGCCATACATCACCGCCATCTGCCATGGACTACCCTGTCTGCTCTGTCTCCGCCATCTAGACCATTGGGTCCTGCCTCATCCCAGCCAGAGGCCTCGGGTGTCAGGTTTCATGTTCTCACATGTCACGTTCTGTGTACCTAGTGTTTAGTGTTTAGGTTTTCCCATTTTAGTTTTTGTTAGTTTAATCTTAGTCTCTCTTTATTTTGTATTTTGTGCAGTCGAAAATAAAAGTCTTGCTTTACGGTCCAGTTCCGTCTCCATTGTCTGCATGTGGGTCCACTCTTTCTGCACTCCACCTGGTCTGCCATCCCAGACCTGACAATTAGTTTATAATTCTTAAATCTTAATCCTAAATCCTTAGTTATTTAATAATTTATATCATGAAAGATAAAGATTCCTTTATTGTAGCTGTAGTTGGGCATTGTACATTGAAATTGGAGCAGACTTTATGTTTCAGCAGAGCTTATGTTTTAGCAAATTAGTATACACACTGTAATGATGGTTAAAGGTTATTTTACTGTGTTAGAAAAAAATGGTAAATGGCCTGCATTTGTATAGCGCTTTACTCAGTCCCTAAGGACCCCAAAGCACTTTACACTACATTCAGTCATTCACACACTGGCAATGGCAAGCTACATTGTAGCCACAGCTGCCCTGGGGTGCACTGACAGAGGCGAGGCTGCTGGACACTGGCACCACCAGGCCCTCTGACCACCACCAGTAGGCAAACGTGGGGTTAGCATCTTGCCCAAGGATATTTGACATGCAGCCAGGAGGCAGCCTGGGATCGAACCACTGACCTTTTGATTAGTGGCTGACCTGCTCTGCCACCTGAGCTACAGCCACCCCAGGTTAGGTTGGCTATCTCTGTGCACTGTTGTTGTTTCTTTAAGATACATGTTTGGTTGTGATGCAGGAAGAAGTGAGTTAGTGTGTGCGGGAAGGGGAGGGGGGGTTCTTGTTGTTGTTGTCTAAAGCTGGAGGGAGTTGAGCTATACCTATAATGAACATTACAGGCCTCTCTCATCTTTTTAAGTGGGAGAACTTGCACAATTGGTGGCTGACTAAATACGGTTTTGCCCCACTATATGTTTCTCAGTGAACATCAGTTCCAGAAAGACCAAATACCCTGGAATATAACATAACAGTATGAAACCATATTTATTGCTTTGTTCATTTAGACAATGTATTTTTTTTAGTTGCGTATAAGCTTAAATAAAAAAAAAATCTGGACGTTTTCTACTGTATATGAAAAATCTGTGTTCCATTGCGGCGAGCCATTATAGCTTTCTTTGTGTTCAACTCTGGTCTCAACAGGATTATGTAACATTTGGGTCCAAACAATGTGACCAAGAGTCCAAAACTTGAGGCCAAGATGGCAAATACCTCCACTGCATCTGCATAATTTCCTGGTGAGCTGATATAAACAGGAACAAAGGCCACCCACACAGTACAGAAGATCAGCATGCTGAATGTGATGAGTTTGGCCTCATTAAAACTATCAGGGAGATTCCTCACCAGGAATGCAATTAGAAAACTGAGGAAAGCTAGCATCCCAATATAGCCCAATAACACTGCAAAACCAACAGTTGACCCAACTGCACACTCATAAATGATTTTATCATTGTGGTATTGGGTGTTTTTATGTGGAGTTGGAGAGGAAGAAACAAGCCACGTAGTGCAGATGGCTGCTTGAATAGCTGTAAGAAACAGAACTGTTCCTCTCTGCTGCATAGCACCAAACCACTTCAGACTGGTTCCCCCTCCTGGCTTGGAGGCTTTGAACACAGCCAGAACTACCATGGTTTTTACCAGGATGCATGAGACACACAGCACAAAGCTGATCCCAAATGCTGCATGCCTGAGTTGGCATGTCCATAGCCTAGGTCGTCCAATGAACAGCAGTGAACAAAGGAAACACAACTTGAGTGACAGCAATAGCTGAAAACTAAGTTCTGAATTGTTGGCACGTATTATAGGTGTTCTGCGATGGTAGAAAAAGATTCCTAGAACAATAACACATATAAATGTTCCCAGCAGTGAAATTGCTGTCAAGCAAATACCCAGAGGCTCATGGTAGGAGAGGAACTCTGTCTTCTTGGGAACACAGTGATCACGCTGGGGGTTTGACCAAAAATCCTCTGGACAATTGGTGCACTCCAAGGAATCTACAAAAAGGGGGAAGATGGTATCATACATACTATGTTTAATATGAATCTAATTAAATATGCAGCGGTAAAAGATAAAAACTCACTGCTCTTGTTAGTGGTTTTTCCCTCAGAACAAGGGATGCAGTCAAAACAGCATTTGGGTTCCTCCTTCTTTCTCACCATGTGGGTACCAGGAGGACAGCTCTCACTACATACAGATCGAGGTGGCTATAGGATGAAATTAAATATTACCTGCCAGAATTACATATATTATGTAATACATATATGTGCCAAAATATAAAAGTCTAAAAACCATATCTAACCTTTTTGGATTCAAAGTTCCAGAAGATTTTGTCTTCATCAAGTATGAGTTCTTCACCTTTGAAAGCAGACCTCTTAACCTCACCCACAGTTTGAATTTTAATGTTTCCATCAGGGAGCCACAACCAGTTCATCACATCATAAATTGGCACCACGTCACCATTCTCATCAAATGACACTTGATCACCAAATGGAGTGGTAAAATTGACCATTTCCAAATAATAAATAAGCTGTTAAAAAGGGATTTATAATAAATAAATTATTTTTCATAGTGCAAACAGTGGCACCTGGTATTAAATAATCAAATATAACATTAAATTGGATTTATACAAACATATAAAATTATTACAATCTAACTCAAAATCAAAGATCGCACATCACTAATACTGCTGTATATGCCTACTGGTTTATGATCTCTCAGATCTAAATATATTAACCATTACTCCAGTTCAGAAGGATGAAAACATCTTTTTAGCTCATTCAAACTTTTTCATGGTTTGTCTTTCGTATTTACTCTACTGTGTGCATTCTGTTCTGAAAGTAATTATAGGGCAAAAGATCTTCTCATTTAATGGAGTGCAATTTGATATCAAACCTGCCACGGTTCCAATGTTTGCAATGTGGCACAGCTGTGGCCACGGAAAGGTCCTCTTCCTGGCTTGCACCGTAACATGTCATCAAGGGAATATGCTAAAGCATATACAGCTTTGTACACATTGTATTCTGGCCGGAGGTTGGAAATATCCAAAAACTCAGAGTCCACATGGTCCAGATCTTCCTCTCCAGTGCATAATGTACCTCTACCTTCTACCCAGCCTGTTGGAGCTGGTGCAAATCTGCACTTAAATGTGAATTCCCAAAACTGATTCACCTGAAATTTATTGAAAATTATTTTTACAAATAATAAAAATATATACATCTTGGACATATGATAAGAAAGAGTTCAGCTCTCACCATGCTATTTCCATAGCTGTTATTGTGATGTAGGTCAGGACGTATTTGTAAGAGGAATTCCCTGAGCCCTGGTATTTCTCCTCGACGAATTGCAATGCCCAGTGTTCCACCCAGATATGGCATGAGCTGAGGTGTTTGGAGCACAGTAGCTTCTGTCCAGGCTTCACTGGCCATCCACTGTAGGCCAGTTAGATTTTGCCTCACTACCTGTGCATTGTATTATACAAAATCTGTAATGTGATATTGTAGCTCAAAACTACTTTAGTGACATAATATTACAGTAGATGCAGTAGATGCTCATGATGCAAATTAATTCTACATGACTAGTTTTTACTACACATTCACACAGACATATAAAACATGTTTTGCACAGTCTAATGATTTTTATTCTTGCAACTAGTAATAATTAAATTGTTTTAAACCCAAACCTCTTCCATAAGGTTTACTATGCGACTATGATGTGCAAAGACAATGACAACTCGAGCTGAGGACATTTTCATCACATTCACAATCCTCCTGAGTTCATCCATGTCTTTGTCCCAGGGTAAAATCTCGAAGTAAGCCAGGCATCCTTCACCCGACAGACTGAGATCAGATTGCAAAGATCTGGCTGCGTGAAGTCCGTAATCATCATCACTGACAAGAAGACCTGCCCAAGTCCAGCCAAAGTGTTTTAGAATCTGAATCATAGCACGTACCTATGTAAATACAAATTAAAGGGTGAGCGCAAAGACAAACAAATCTTTCATACCAGTATTTGCAGATCAACTTCCACAGCACACAGGTAGAATTTTTTAGTTTTTTACATCATTATACATTCTGTTAAAAAACAGGTATTTTATTCCTGAAAATACTTCTGTTGTTGCATTAATAATTTAGTGACAAATGTGAAATTGTGCTCCTGACCTGGAAAGCATCACTTGGTATTGTTCTAAAGAAGGATGGATACTTTTGACGGTCAGTTAGGCAGGAACAAGTGGCAAAATAACTCACCTGTGAAAAATACACATTATGTATAAATATCCAAAGTCTGTACTCCTTTATTATTTTTATCATGTTAGCGCTATTATTAAGTGGCTTTATATTTGCTATGAAATCAAAATAATACAAGGTATCTATTACAAGATTAAGAAGACCACTTACCATGGGTACTCTGTACAAACCTAAGACGTTGGAAATGGCAATAGAATGTGTAGAGGAAGAATCACCCACAATCCCTATGACTGGAAGATTTCCAGTACATCTATTATCTAATATAATGTTTTCCTCTTGACCACTGGCTAATGACAATGCTGCACGGAATCCAATTCCAAGTGTGACACAGTTATCATAAAGAGTATATCCAAGAGTGACATTTGGCAGCAGGTTGGAGTTTCTGTTGATCTCATCAATAGCAAAGGCCATGGTTTGTGCCTGCCTAAATCCTAGTTCATAAAAACTAACAAAGAAAAATACAACAGTATACTTGGAAAACATGTTACACAAATACTGTTATAAACCACAATTAAAGGGATTTTTAATGACAAAAAAAATACAAAGAAGATGTTTCATTCCAGACAAGGCATTTTTTCAAATGTATTAATGCAGAGAGTACTAGATATAAGATGCATATCAATAATAGATTTTCGCTTTCGTTTTCACTTTTTTCCCTGACATACTTACCCATGGCAAGTAGGCTGTTGTGGCTGTGAGGTAAAAGACAGGTCAGCAACGCTTGAAAAAAAGTGGACTTGAAACAGTCCACCCAGAATGACATCTCCACTCTTGTGCATGCCATTTAGATGAAATTGTCTCTGTAACTGACAGGAGGAGGGAAACAGAGAAGAGGCTACAGCAGAAGAAAAATAGGAATACAGCAAAATGAATAAGAGCAAGTTGGTTTGTAATAATGACCACATGACAGCTTTCTGACTTTCTGAGTCTAGTCGTCAGGTTTTATTGTTTTGCCATTCCCTTTTATTGACATGCTGTGTTGACTAATCTTGCATACCACCCATAAGGGAAAAACAAGGAGCAGTGGCAGGACCTAAAGGACATGTCATTTGAGATTACGTTTGTATGCAGGTAGACCTCGATAACACTGCAAGTTAATTAGTTATCAACAAGGACTCAGCTCTTTTGTGTGTTTTTGTTTTGTTAATTTAAATTTTATATTTTTTAGTCAATATAAAGGAAGAATTAATAGTCTTGTGGTTGATCCAACGTGGCAAGTAAGTAAATAAAATGTTATTTAATAGCACCTTTCAAAATAAATCTCACAAAATGCTTCACAATTAATTCCAGAACATGAAAAGAAAAGTTAACCAAATGCAAGTCTTAAAAAAGAGACCACCAAATTCAGAGATCTTCATCTTAGACAGGGACAGCCCAGAGTCTAGAGGTTTCAAAAGCTCTTTGTCCTTTAGTTTTCAGCTTCTTATGATGTCTAGCCAGCAGATCCTGCTTTAAGAGTTAGCAAATGCGGCAAGGAGACCAAGATCTTCCATTACCAGCACAAAACAAACTTCAGCTATTTCTTTATGTAAGTGGTTGGATGACAGCCTTAAAATAAGTAGGACCTTGACCAGAGACCAGTTATGTTTTAATTATAGTCAGCACATGGACACATATAGACCGAAAGAGATTTTTGGACAGAGATGTGTTAAACATCAAGCGAGCAGAAGGATGCTTTCACTGAGTCAACTAATTTAACCAGCTCAGTTTAAGAAACAGATAAAAAAAAATGAATATAACATGTCAAACTGGAGCAGGAACAGCCAACAAAGATGCTAAAGGAAAAACATTTTTTCTTTAGCATCAAACATCACTGATTTTTTTCTGCTTATAAAGAAACAAGAATATCTTAATGTTCATTTTAACACACTGAGACAGCAGGTAGCACAGGGGTAACAATATCAGTAATTCTGTCAAGTAAGACCTTACGATTACCCTTAATCTTTGTAACAAGGTTTGAATAATAGACAGCTGTGGCATTTCTAACTGAATTGTTGAGATAAATATGTAAATAACTTTTCCTTCACAAATGCTCAACTCTTTGATAAGAACACTTTAATCAGTGAATACTGTCATTTATTCTTTTTTTGGCCTGTCCTGTCCTGCACTGTAGGAATCAGAATTACTGTCTGATGGCAAAGAAAAATGCCCAACCGATTTACTTTCCTAAGTGGATCATTACAGCTTTTTCCATACTGGTCCACTTGATTGTCATAGTTTCTTTATTATTTCTTTCTTTATTTTATTTTATTTTTTACGTTTAAGTAAAGGCCCCCAGCCCCAGATGGCAAACAGAGAACAGGGGTGTGAAGACCCCATAACTCATTCTACCTGCTCATATGTGGTGTTCCAGTGTGCTGTTCTAAAGTGCATTTAAAATATGGGAAGGGCATGGTACCAATGACTCTCTGCCAGATAGCAGCTGGTGTCAGCACGGCCCCTTCAGAGCCCTCAACGTCTACATGTATTTAAAATTGAGAAGTGGGCACCGGTACCAGAGATGAGGTGGGAGGAGGGAGGCAACTGGGGATGGGGAGAGAAGGACATGTCTACCCAGAGTTAGGACCAAGAAGCAGAGTTGCAGTCTTACACGCCTCTCTGCAGCTTCTCTCCTCCTGTCATCCCCCCAAAACTCCAGAGACTGTGTCAGTTCCCAATCGGACAATAAACAAACTTAAAACCAGCAAAAAACAACTTTAACTAACTACTACGACTTAAAAAATCACAAAGAAAGAACAATTCACTATCCAAATCTATACCAAAGAGTAAAAAAGTGAAATTAAACATTAGGTCTCTCACTTCCAAGTCTCTGTTAGTACATGAGTTAATAATTGATCAACAAATTGATTTACTCTGCCTTACAGAAACCTTGCTACAGCAGGATGATTATGTTAGTTTAAATGAATCAACACCCCTGAGTCATACTAACTATCAGAATTCTCAAAGCACAGGCCGAGGGTCGGTGTAGCAGCAACTTTTCACACCAGCCTATTAATCAACCAAACCATGAGGTTGTTCAGAATGCTGTTGCAAGGCTTCTGACCAAGTCTTCCAGTTACTCGCATGTCATACTCCTGCTGATCCAGCTTGACATTTGGAGCTCCGCATGGACAAGCACCAACATACGTCAGAGATCTTTTACATCCATACATCCCCAGCAGGTCCCTGAGGCCATGTGATCACGGCTTACTGGTTGTCCATCATACTAGGCTGAAAAGTGACAGAGCTTTAGTAACAGTGGCCCCCAAATTCTGGAACTCTCTGCCTTTGAGCTTGAGATCTGTGGACTCAGTGGTGTCTTTAAAAAAAAAAACACTAAAAACAAGGGATGGGACTTTAACTCATTAATTGCATGTATTAATTAAAAAAAAAATGCATTAAAAAAAAGCATTTAATTGCACTTTGGATTCCAAGCAAAGGAGAACTTTTGTTAATGCACGATTTCCTTGTATACCGATTGCACTGATTTACACATCATCGCTACAAAGAATCAGAAGAAAGCGCATTACTAGGACTTATCGGAGGCAATTTTCATTTCAAAAGACTACCTGAGCAAAGCCTCGATAAAAGTGTTGTTTTGTGCAAACTGTGAAAAAAGGAGTTTGCATACCACCAAAGCACTTCAACCTTATGGTGCCATCTTAATGCAAAACATGTTGCAGTGAGCACAAAAACTGTGGGAGCTTTTAGCTCTAACACCAATCACCAAGTACCAACAAAAGGTGTCGGCATCCCAAACTTGATGAAATGACTGGCTTACGGACCAAAATTAGTAAGTCAACATCGGACAAACTTACAAATTCTCTTGCAAAATTGATTGCTCTGGACTGTAGACCACTATCAGTGGTAGAAGATAGGGGGTTAAAAAATGTCCTACAATTAGCGTCAGGTGATCCAACTTTCCAAAGACTATTTCAAGTAAAATTCAACAGCTTTATGACACTGAAAAGTAAGAACATTTCTTTCATCACAGACAGCCCTGCTACTATGGATTAACTACACAAAGAGCAAACAAGACTGGGGCAACAGAAAGAGCCACTCATACAGGATGTTTCCACATGGTGGAATTCAATGCTGGATATGGTTTCGCGTCTACTGAAGAATCAAGAGGCTGTTTTTGCTGATCACAAACTAGTCATTTTAACTCCATCAGAGCTTGTAAAACTCCACGAGCTGGCAACTGTCCTTGAGCCATGCAGGTAAATAAACTCTCTTTTAACGTATTGTTACAGTTTCTTCAAAAAGTTCTAGATTTGAAAGTTTGTAAAAATTACTTTCTTGAACTGTCTACTACAGGTTTGTGACTGAGCTTCTTAGAGGAGAGACATATGTCTCATGTTCAGAGGACCTATCCAACATGTAGCTACACTCAAACAACCAGTGGCTCAAGATAGCTACCGTGCTTGACCCACACTTTAAGGATTTAAAGTGCTTTGCAAGGGGAGAGTGAGAAGAGGTTTGGACCAGCCTTGAGGCCCTGCTGCAGGAACAGTGTAAAAATGCCAGCACAAAGGAGCCAGCAAAGACAAGGTTCTTCATCTTCTCTTCATTGTCTTCAGACTCTGATTCAGATTAGGAAGCCATGTGTAACAGGGCCCTGAGTTTGTAAAGAGCAGAAAAAAAAAAAAAAAAAAAAAAAAGAGCAGAATCCACCATCAGCGAGAAAGACTGCCTGGTGCAGTGGTGGTCCAGTCAAGCAGGGACCCACCTTCAGCTGTCTGTCCTGGCCCGCAAATATTTGATTAGTCCTGCCACTTCTGTCCCATGTGAGAAACTGTTCTCACTTGCAGGTCACATAGTAACAAAAAAAGAAAGCACCTTGAGCTCTGAAAATAAGAAAAGGCTAGTTTGTCTAAGTAACTGGCTGAAAGAGATGGACAGTAAATAAGCATGGAGGTATTGTGAGTCCAACGGGTTTGTTATTTTTTGCACTAAAAGTTTTGATGATCAAACTATTTTAGCCTAATGTACAAAATAATATTGGCTAAGGTTACTCAGAGTTTAAAGGTGAAGCAGGTCAAATAACCTTTTATTTTTCTGCCCTATTTTTAAGAAGAAAAACTGCACTTTATGTTGAATTTTTTATTATTATTATTATTTAAAAACAATACCATTTTGAAAATGTACATAAGGTACTTAAAACAGCATTTTGTGTTTAAGTCTGCCCAATTTTGGCCAGGGATATTATTTTTGTTTCTCTGTTTTGAATTGAAATGCTGTTTAAATGCTTTTCCCCCCCATAAATTAAAAGAGTTAGAGTTTACAGTATTTATTTCCATCTCTATTATTTAATTCTGTCGCCCACCCTTTTAAATAAAACAAAAAACATTTACACTTAGGGGGAAATTTTCTTGTGCGATTAAATTCGATTAATTACAAAGCCTCTAATTAATTAGATTTTTTTTTTAATTGAGTCCCACCCCTACTAAAAACACATCTTTTTTTAAACTTGCTTTTGGTTGATTTTTGTTTTAATGTTTTAGTTTTTCTGTGAAGCACTTTGTGATTTTTATTTTGAAAACTAATATACAAATAAAATGTTACTTTACTTTACAAAGACCAAGACAGACTTTTAATTCATTTGAAAGCCTGATGCTCAGCCTTGTTCACTCTAGCTGCAAAACTCAAAATCCAGTGTTATTTGTGATCATCTATCATCCACCTGGGCTTTACACAGTTTCTCACTGATTTTTTTATCTGATTTAGTGCTCAGCTCAGATAAAATAATTATTGCGGGTGATTTTAACATCCATGTAGATGCTAAAAATGACAGCCTCAACTCAACATTTAATCTGTTGTTAGACTCAATTGGCTTTCTTAAAATATAAAAGAACCCACCTGCACTCTGGATCTTGTTTTAACATATGGGGTAGAAATGGAACATTTAACAGTGTTTCCTGAAAACCCTCTCTTGTCTGATCATTTCCTGATAACATTTAAATTTACAATAATTGATTACACAGCAGTGGGGATTAGACCTTATCACAAAAGGTGTTTTTTTCTGAAACTGCTGTAACAAAGTTTAAGAATATAATCCACCCACTGTTATCATCTTTAATGCCCTATACCAACACAGAGCAGAGCAGCTACTTGAACGCTACTCCAACAGAGGTCAATTATCTTGTTAATAATTTTGCCTGCCATATGGGACTGGATACTGTAGCTCCTGTGAAAAATAGAGCCTCAAATTCAGAACTACTTGGCTCCCTGGAGCCTGGAGCCTATCCAAAGACTACAAGAACACAAGAAGAATATGGTAAGTTAAACAAAGAACTTGGTACAATGAGTAAAGATGGCCTGTTACTAACATGAGTTAGCTGACAAACTGGTGAAGAAGAGATATAGACGCTGGTCTTAAATACTGCCTGTAGATCTACAGGGAGTGCAGAATTATTAGGCAAATGAGTATTTTGTCCACATCATCCTCTTCATGCATGTTGTCTTACTCCAAGCTGTATAGGCTCGAAAGCCTACTACCAATTAAGCATATTAGGTGATGTGCATCTCTGTAATGAGAAGGGGTGTGACATCAACACCCTATATCAGGTGTGCATAATTATTAGGCAACGTCCTTTCCTTTGGCAAAATGGGTCAAAAGAAGGACTTGACAGGCTCAGAAAAGTCAAAAATAGTGAGATATCTTGCAGAGGGATGCAGCAGTCTCAAAACTGCAAAGCTTCTGAAGCGTGATCATCGAACAATCAAGCGTTTAATTCAAAATAGTCAACAGGGTCGCAAGAAGCATGTGGAAAAACCAAGGTGCAAAATAACTGCCCATGAACTGAGAAAAGTCAAGCGTGCAGCTGCCAAGATGCCACTTGCCACCACACAGCAAATCCAGCATGTCCAAATTAACACTGTCAGATTTGATTTCAACACTATTAAAGTGTCTATATGGGTCCACACCAGAGAGTGTTAATTTAACTCTTTTTGGAGAGTTGGTACGTTAACTCTGATTTAGTGTTAAACACCAAATCTGTCTGGAGTTGATAATTTAACACTTGGTGTTAAGAGTTTATATATTAACTCTCAAAGAGTATTTTAGTTTAACTACGTAAGAGTTATCTTCTAATTCATTCTAAAAAGCGGGAATTTTACTGTTCTGAACTTCCAGAAATTTCTTTTGGAAATGAACATTTACTAAAAAGACGCAATGGTTTTTTAAAAACATTTATTCTGAACTGTGCACCACAATTTCAAAACATTTTCTTAAAGATGTAACAGTATACATGTTCTCACTTTCATTAGAATTTTGTTTATCAAAAGGTCTGACATGGTAAATGCAAATAACAGCATTCTCATCACTTATTTCTTCAATACAATATGCATGTCCTTCATTCATCCCTTTGTGGAACATCAACGCACTTCTGCTCTCCCCCATATTCCATCTTCACAAGCATATCCTGTGCGGAGATTGAATAAAAATTAGTTGACACTAATTAATGGCACAAATAATTCAGTAAACAATTGCAGCACAGTAAAAAAAAAAAAGAAAAAAAAAAGGAATGCTCTTTGAGCCACTACTTGTGTAAAGTATTTTCCCAAAAGACAAAGACACAGGTAATACTGAACTAAATGTAAAACCTCAACCTTTTTAATTTTTACCTAAACCGTGTGCACAAAACTCTGGAGGGATCTATGCTAACGTAGAATCTACTGCTGTTTGCTCGTTTTTTTTAGTTTTTTTTTATGGGCGATCGTTTTCAGGCTTCAAGTAGCACCATTATACCAACATTTCACATTCTAGACATTGTTTAGGTGTATTTGACCAAAAGTTTGACTGAAAATTCACATGCAAGCTTTTTTTCAAGGCTGCAGTATTTGCCCGCAAACAATACCTTTCAGCTAGCTAAAACAGAATATTATGCTATCAACGAGCAACATGGCTAATGCCTTTCACACAGCTTTGTCTCAACTCCAAAGAGCCACAGAAGTAAAAGCTCATAATAATAATTGAAACAATCTTTGAAAAAATGACTTACCAAGCATGGCAAACAACTCAAATATGTAGAGCAAAATGTTCTGAAACGGCTTCACTTCAGCTTCGATTGGAGCCGTGCTAGGGGCGGATTCTGTGAATTTACTCTATTGGTGTCATAGCCCCTCTAGGAGTTCAGAGTTAAGAGGTCAAGAGTTAATGTTTCCATTGTAACACCTCCAGATTTGACAGAGAAACACTAATTTTTAACACTCGATTTTAACTACTATCATTTTACACCTCAGAGTTACATTAAAAGAATGTGACTCTGCTTAGAGTAAAATTAACTTTACTTTTGCAAGAAGACTATTAACACCAAAACATTTAACACTTTTGAATTTGCTGTGCAGTTTGGCCATATTTCAGAGCTGCAACATCACTGGAGTGCCCAAAAGCACAAGGTGTGCAATACTCAGAGACATGGCCAAGGTAAGAAAGGCCGAAAGACGACCACCACTGAACAAGACACACAAGCTGAAATGTCAAGACTGGGCCAAGAAATATCTCAAGACTGGTTTTTCTAAGGTTTTATGGACTGATGAAATGAGAGTGAGTCTTGATGGGCCAGATGGATGGGCCTGTGGCTGGATTGGTAAAGGGCAGAGAGCTCCAGTCCGACTCAGACGCCAGCAAGGTGGAGGTGGAGTACTGGTTTGGGCTGGTATCAACAAAGATGAGCCTTTTCGGGTTGAGGATGGAGTCAAGCTCAACTCCCAGTCCTACTGCCAGTTTCTGGAAGACACCTTCTTCAAGCAGTGGTACAGGAAGAAGTCTGCATCCTTCAAGAAAAACATGATTTTCATGCAGGACAATGCTCCATCACACGCGTCCAAGTACTCCACAGCGTGGCTGGCAAGAAAGGGTATAAAAGAAGAAAAACTAATGACATGGCCACCTTGTTCACCTAATCTGAACCCCATTGAGAACCTGTGGTCCATCATCAAATGTGAGATTTACAAGGAGGGAAAACAGTACACCTCTCTGAACAGTGTCTGGGAGGCTGTGGTTGCTGCTGCACGCAATGTTGATGGTGAACAGATCAAAACACTGACAGAATCCATGGATGGCAGGCTTTTGAGTGTCCTTGCAAAGAAAGGTGGCTATATTGGTCGCTGATTTGTTTTTGTTTTGTTTTTGAATGTCAGAAATGTATATTTAGAATAGAATAGCCTTTATTGTCATTGTACAGAGTACAACGAAATTGGAGTGCCACTCCCTTGGTGCAAGTTTCAATAATAAATATAAATGTAAAATATAAAAAGTACAAAAAAAACCAATCGTAAGTACTCAAACAATAGTATGTACAATATATACAGGATAGCAGCATTAATATAATGACAGTATGAATAGCAGCATAATATAATGACAGTGACGGTATGGAATAGGTTCAATTGTTTTTGTGCTTATTTACTACGGTGATAGCTCTGGGAAAGAAGCTATCCCTGAATCTGTTTGTCCTGGTTTTATGTGACCTGTACCGTCGGCCTGACGGTAATAGTTCAAACAGTTGGTTGCTGGGGTGAGAGTGGTCCTTTGTTACATCCTGGGAGGCTGTGGGAGTGTGTGGGCGTGGTGTTGTCTTCTCTCTCTCCTCCTCCTTCGTTCTGGCCCCTCCCCTTGTCTCTCTCTGCCCCTGCCCTCTCCTTTAGGTCACACCTGCTGCTCATCTGCTCTCGTTACAACCAATTACCCTCAGGGGTGATATAAGCTGGAGAAGAGCAGTGTGGAAGAGGAAGGAGAGGTTTCTGGTGGTTTTCCTCTGTGCTGGTCAGAGTGGGCTACTGACTTAGGTGTGGAACAGCCTGCTGCGTGTGACCAGCCTTCTGGTGTGTGGCTCTGGTGTGTGGCTCTGGTGTGTGAGTAGTGCTTAACTGAGCAGTGATTGCCCATGAGTGATGGCGGCCTTCATTAGTTTGTGTGGCCTGCCTGGATATTGTTTGTTAGCAGCGTTGCTGTCTCTTTCTGTTGAAGCCCTATTGTTGCTTTCTTTGTTGAGTGGTCATTACCACTTTGGGTTGACCTCCCTGATTTCTTATTAAAAAGCAGCGTTGCTGTCTC
This sequence comes from Astatotilapia calliptera, assembly GCF_964374335.1. NCBI lineage: Eukaryota > Metazoa > Chordata > Actinopteri > Cichliformes > Cichlidae > Astatotilapia > Astatotilapia calliptera. Next base: position 14,060,620 of record NC_137435.1, read on the forward strand.
TTTCTGTTGAAGCCCTATTGTTGCTTTCTTTGTTGAGTGGTCATTACCACTTTGGGTTGACCTCCCTGATTTCTTATTAAAAAGCAGCGGTGCTGTCTCCTTTTGTTGTTGCCATTTGTAATTATTGAGGTGTTTGCCTACAATAAAGATCTCTTTTATATTAAATACCTGGAGAAGAGAGACACGTATGTGAGGATGCTGTTTGTAGATTACAGCTCAGCATTCAATACCATCGTTCCCTCGAAGCTGGACAGGAAACTGCAGGATCTAGGACTGAGCAGCTCCCTCTGCAGCTGGATCCTTAGCTTCCTGTCTGACAGACGCCAGGTGGTCAGACTGGGCAGCATCACCTCATCCCCCATCACACTGAACACTGGTGCTCCACAGGGGTGTGTACTGAGCCCTCTCCTGTACTAACAGAAGCCACTAACAGCTCCAACATCATTGTGAAGTTTGCGGACGACACTACAGTGGTGGGTCTTATCACCAACGGTGATGAGACGGCTTACAGGGAGGAGGTCAGCGCCCTGACCCACTGGTGTCAAGACAACCATCTCACCCTCAACGTCGCAAAGACAAAGGAGTTGATAGTGGACTTCCGGAGGTGCAGAGAAGTACACACCCCCATCACCATCAACGGCGCTGCTGTGGAGAGAATGAGCAGCTTCCGGTTCCTTGGAGTACATCTGGCTGAGGATCTTACGTGGTCAGTACACACAAACAAAACAGTGAAGAAGGCGCAGCAGCGCCTCTTCTTTCTCAGGAGACTGAAAAGATTCGGCATGAGCCCCCGCATCCTCAGGACCTTCTATCACTGTGCCATTGAGAGCATCCTCACTGGATGCATCACCACCTGGTATGGCAACAGCACCGCCTACAACTGCAAAGCTCTCCAGCGAGTAGTGCGGTGCTCTGAACGGATAATTGGAGGTGAGCTTCCCTCCCTCCAAGACATCTACAGGAAGCGCTGCCTGAGGAAAGTGGGGAGGATCATCAAGGACTCCAGTCACCCCAGCCATAAACTGTTCAGACTACTTCCATCAGGAAGGAGGTTCTGCAGCATCCGGTCCCGTACCAGCAGACTGAGAGACAGCTTTTTCCATCAGGCCATCAGACTGCTGAACACGTCATAGACACCTCAGCTTCACTACTGGAACTTCAACATTATGCACTCCACACTGTATATAAATGCCACTTGTTTTGCACATATTCAACTCTGTATATATTATTATTATTATTATTATTATTATTATTATTATTATTATATATATATATTTTTTTACTATTTAATTTGTAAAAATGTGTATACACACACACACACACACACACACACACACACACACACACACACACACACACACACACACACGCACGTAGGAAAATATTTAGTATACACATCCAGAAATGCATACACTATTATATATTGTACATATATTTATTAGTTTCAGGTTGGCCATTCTTGTATTTTGCTCGTTTGTGTTGTTGTGTTTGCACATCTCTGTTGCTTGTGGGGCTCGCACACAAGAATTTCACTCGCATGTGCTGTGCCAGTGTGCCTGCACATGTGATGTGACAATAAAAGTGATTTGATTTGATTTTGATTTGAAATACCTCTGCCTGGCGTTCTTTTCATTCCACCTGGATCTAACTGTTACTGTCCCCCACCCTCATCGCCTAGCATTTAAGAGGGGACGTAACATCCTTGATGATATTGCCAGCTCTGCTGAGGTACCGAGAATTTGCAGTGACCTCCAGGCTGGGCAGAGAGCAGCCAGTGATCTTCTGGGCTGTGTTGATGACCCTCTGCAGTACTTTCCTGTCTGCAGCTGAGCACCCTGCATACCATGTTGTTATGCCGTACGTTAGGATGCTCTCTATGGTGGCTCTGTAAAATGTCACCAGCAGCCTCTCCTCCAGGTTGTTCCTCCTGAGCACTCTCAGAAAGTGGAGACGCTGCTGGGCCTTTTTAACCACCGCTGTAGTATTTGCAGTCCAGGAGAGGTCATCAGATATCTGCACGCCCAGAAACCTCATGGAGTGTACCCTCTCCACACAGCTCCCGTGAATGTAAAGTGGGGCCAGGTCTGCTCTGCCCTTCCTGAAGTCCAAGATAAGTTCTTTAGTTTTCGTGGTGTTCAGTTGGAGGTTGTTAACTGAACACCACTCAGTCAGTCTGTTGACCTCATCTCTGTAGTCCGACTCATCCCCCCTTGAGATGAGTCCAACCACTGTGGTGTCATCCGCGAACTTTATGATGGTGTTTGAGAGATGGGTAGGGGAGCAGTCGGATGTGTAGAGCGTAAACAGGAGGGGACTCAAAACACATCCTTGTGGAGACCCGGTGCTGAGTGTGATGGTGCTGGACCGGTGGGGGCCGAGTCTGACAGACTGTGGTCTATTTGTCAGGAAGTCCTTGATCCAGAGGCAGATGGGGGTGGAGAGTCCCAGGTGAGACAGTTTCTGGACCAGGATCTCCGGGATGATATGATTGAATGCTGAGCTGAAGTCCAGAAAGAGCATTCTCACATAGCTTCCTCGGTGCTCCAGGTGACTCAGCGCAGTGTGGAGCGCTATGGTGATAGCGTCCTCAGTGGAACGATTTGTCCTGTAGGCAAATTGGTGGGGGTCCAGAGTGGGAGGCAGACCGGCCCTGATGTGCTGACAGACCAGTCTCTCAAAGCACTTCATCACTACAGGCGTAAGTGCAACAGGCCTGTAGTCATTTGGGCTGGCCACAGCTGTCTTCTTGGCGATGGGGATGATGGTGGAGGTTTTGAGGCAGGGCGGGACGGTGTTTGATGACAAGGAAAGGTTGAAGATTTTAGTGAAGACTCCGGTCAGTTCGTCAGCACATGCTCTGAGAACCTTTCCATGTATTCCATCAGGACCTGCCGCCTTCCTGGGATTCACTGACCTTAGAACACACCTCACTTGGTGCTCCCTAAGTGTTAGTGTGCCAGTGCTGGGGGCGGGTGGAAGTGGTGTGGCAGCTGAGGGCTTGGTCGTCTCAAAGCGGGCGAAGAAACTGTTTAGATCCTCAGCCAGTGAGGCATCAGTCCTAGATGTTGCCTGGTTATTGCTTCTGTAGTTGGTAATGTGATTGATCCCCTGCCACATTTTTCTGGGGTCGTTGTCAGCAAGGTGATCTTCAATCCTCCTCCTATAGGCAGCCTTAGCTTTCCTGATGCCTCTACTCAGGTCTGCCCTGGCCGCCCTATACGCAGCCCTGTCCCCTGACTTGAAGGCAGTGTTGCGGCTTTTTAGGAGGGATTGCACTTCGCTATTCATCCAGGGTTTTTGATTTGGAAACACCCTGACCCTTTTGTTGACGGTGACATTGTCAACACAGTTCCTGATGTACGAGAGTACAGTGTCCGTGTACTCCTGGAGGTTGTGGCTGGAGAATAAATCCCATACAGTTGTTGAGAAGTAGTCCTGCAGTTGAGAAAGGGCTCCTTCAGGCCAGGTTTTTATTGTCTTTGTCTGGGGCTTTGTTTTTCTCAGCAGGGGGGTGTAGGTGGGGGTGAGGGACATGCAGAGGTGGTCAGATCCAGCCAGGTGGGGGAGGGGTGTCGCTCTGAAAGCATGCCTGATGTTTGAATAGACATGGTCCAAAGTGTGTTCTCCTCTCGTAGCAAAGTCAACGAACTGGACAAATTTAGGAAGCACAGTCTTTAGGAACGCTTTGTTAAAGTCGCCGGCGACACTAAAAACCCCATCGGGGTGGGCAAGCTGTTGTTTGTTTATGGTGTTGAGCAAGAGGCTGAGAGCCGTGCTAACGTTAGCATCCGGCGGTATATAAACAGCTATCACAATAACTACTGTAAACTCCCTCGGGATGTAAAAAGGTCTGCACGAGACTGCCAGAACCTCCAAATCAGGAGAACAGTGTGTGTGAATGATCCTAACCCAGAATAAACAGGACAAGAGGGTGAATATCAGTAAAAGATGTTCAACAATTTATTAACATAACAAGACACCAAAGTTTTGAGAAAAAGAAAAAAACCCTAAAACATCGCTACAACAAAAAAAATAGTAGCGGTGCAACCTTGCCAGCAACAAAGCTATCACCTGAGGGTTTGTTCCTCCTTGGCGGTCCCAGGTGCTCGTCACTCTAAAAGAGACAAATCCACCTCAAACATAAAAAGGCCCAACCGAACACTTATAGCATGCACTAAGTGCTAGTTCAGGCAATAGACGGTGGTAATACAAAAGCACTCTTAATAAACCTTAATCACGGCAAATCCACACACAGAGCACCACTAAAAAATCCTCATTCCCCCGAGGTATGAGCCCCACTCAGGGATTGCACGTTGCCCGCTTAGTATTGCACCAACCCAATAAAAATAAACAAAACCCGAAATAAAACAACAAAAATAATTAAAAACGGTGACCTGCTAAAACCAAAAAACACAACCATACAGAGAAGGAGGAAAAAAACAGTGACAAGTTCGCATGTGCAGCCTGCCCTACAGGAGGGAATACAATATAAGTTAAATTATAATGCATAATAGACTTTTTTTTCCCTTTTTTTAATGTCAGATATATTAAATTAACATACCTCGAGTAGGCAACTATATTTGCTGCACACCTGATTTGTCTTGGCCTTTTCTTCCACAGAAATCACTACTAAAACATAAATTATAATAAACATCAAATACATTTCAACAAAATTTAAGAAAGGACACTAAAAGACAAACAGCCTATACCTTGAACCTCATCTATAGAGGTTTAAAACCACAGTTTGCGTCGTAGGCGATTAAACTTCTCGGCTCTTCACCTACTCACGCATCCATTACTCACAGCCGCTTGTCAGTGGGAATCATCAGCACCTATCCGGTTGTTCAGTGATGACGCGACGAATCCTACTTCCGGGTCTAAAGTAGTCTGCGTTTAATATGGCTTTTGTGTTGTTAACATGTTTAATGTTACGTATTTTCTTCTATTTGATCTCAAAAAGCTCCTAAAACAGTCAGTGATCACTGTTGACCTCCCTCGGCTTTTATTACCGCTAATCATTTATTTAAGCTCAGTTTTTAAAACCTTAGGATGTAACTACAGCCCAGCCCATGCAGCAGTATATGAATGACTAACCTCGTATTGTGGATGGATTATCTCAGTTGTTCTCCTGGCTGAAGTTTGGTCCTTTTACAGCATCCTGCCATGCGATTACATTTGTTCCTGACCACCGACAACATTCACGTTAACTTTTATCGAGTGGGAAATAAGTTAGCTTGTTTATATTATGCTAACATAGCTGTGTCGCTAGCTGTCACGTAGCACGTCATTATATACCAGCTAGCCCAACTTCAGTAACCCTACAAACGTCACTGCTGTTTAGTTTTCTGTCTTCATTTATGCTGGAAGTGATAACAGAGCTGTACGTTTTAATTTGTTTCCAAAACCCCGCAGTCAGGACATGCTATATTGTATTTAGATAGAAGCTAGCGAGCTAACTCCCTGCTAACTTCTAACTCCGCTAAATGTCATAAATTCCGTTTTCATGGATGCCTGGATGTTAAACTCAATTGTTACACCTGGTAGAGCAGAACGCTGATCATTTTATTAAAGATGAAAGACTTTAGACAGTTTTTCAACTCTCAGTAATGCCATAGTGATCGTTTGATATATGGACCTGCAGCGGAGTTCAGACCCAGACACGGCTAGTGACGTCAGACTGAACAACCGGATTACTACGCCCTCTTTTATGCCCTCCATTGAGTCCCCTGGGTCCTAAAGCCTTCCCCATTACATTGGTGTCACTGGTAAAAATAAATAATTGAAATGGGTATATATTTGTTTTTTGTTAAGTTGCCTAATAATTATGCACAGTAATAGTCACCTGCACACACAGATATCCCCCTAAAATAGCTAAAACTAAAAACAAACTAAAAACTACTTCCAAAAACATTCAGGTTTGATATTAATGAGTTTTTTGGGTTCATTGAGAACATGGTTGTTGTTCAATAATAACATTATTCCTCAAAAATACAACTTGCCTAATAATTCTGCACTCCCTGTATAGGTTAAACAGGATCTTCAACAGGTGAATGTGGCAGGTGAACTGATGAATGCTCCACCCAGGCGAGGAAACAGGGACATGACTGAAAAACACTGGTGACTCACCCAGACCATAACACAGATTCACTTCTCTGCAGGTCAAGTAAGTGACTTGAAGCTGAACTTGAGGTTGGCGAGTTGGGGCCACTTAGGCAGCTGAGGTCAGCAGTCCCTGAGGGAGAGCCATTCGATTGCCTGAAAAAAGACCTACAACAAAAAGGTCAGAGCAGGTGGCTGGAGACAGGACTTAGCTGACTAACTTAGCTGATTTAGAAGCTTCTGTTTTGGCTAAATAGGACGACCAGCAACAGTGTGCCCTGAGAGTTCACCAGCAGAAATGCCTGAGCTTAACATTACAAGCTTCAGACTTGGTGCAGTAAATGAGGCTGAAAAGTGGCCAGATAGCTCAGGTCGAGAACAAGGCAAGCAGCAATTGGTGAGGACCCTTGAACACTACCTTGTTTTCTTTGGTGTGAAGGGTGGCATCTCATTGGTCCATGTTCTGCGCTTCCATGGTTTTCCCCTCAAACCCAAGTTGCTGTTATCAGGCGATGTGGCAGGTTGTGAGGCTAGTCAGTGTGGCTGGTACACATTATCTGATCTTGCCTTATTTCCATAGCACACTAGGACCTGGAGGACGAGCACAGTCGGAAAGAATACGTAAGAGCTCCTGAGCAAGGCACACAGAGAAAGTCAGCCTGTGCATCCAGTTACAGAGTGAATTAAGTGAAATCATAAGCACAAACAGTGTCTGGTGTGTGTGAGTGTGTGTTGTGTCAGGTCTTACAACAATACAACAGGCTTACCTGCTTTATCAATAAGTAACCAGATAACCTCTAGAAAGCTGGGGCCACTTTGCCCATGTGATGAAACCCATAGAGAACTTGTGAAAAACTACATCATCATCATGGGGGTGATCGTGGCTCAAGAGTTGGGAGTGTGCCTTGTAATCGAAGGTTGCCGGTTCGAGCCCCGACTTGGACAGTCTCGGTCGTTGTGTCCTTGGGCAAGACACTTCACCCGTCGCCTACTGGTGGTGGTCAGAGGGCCCGGTGGCGCCAGTGTCCGGCAGCCTCGCCTCTGTCAATGCGTCCCAGGGTGGCTGTCGCTACAATGTAGCTTGCCTTCACCAGTGTGTGAATGTGTGTGTGAATGGGTGGATGACGGGATATGTAAAGCGCTTTGGGGTCCTTAGGGACTAGTAAAGCGCTATACAAATACAGGCCATTTAACATTTATCAACTCACTGACCCACTCCAATTTGCACATCAAACAGGCATAAGTGTCAATGACACCAAAGCTTTTATCACTGACACCATTCATAAACAAGAATCTCATCTCTGCTTTTCGCGGGTGATGTGGTTCTGTTGGCTTCATCAGGTGGTGTCCTCCAGCTCACACTGGAACGGTTCGCAGTCGAGTGTGAAGCGGTGGGAATGAGGATCAACACCTCCAAATCTGAGGCCATGGTTCTCAGCTGGAAAAGGGTGGAGTGCCCACTCCGGGGTTGGGGACGAGTTCCTGCCCCAAGTGGAGTAGTTTAAGTACCTCGGGTTTTGTTCACGAATGAGGGAAGAACGGAACTGGGGATCGACAGACGGATTGGTGCTGTGGCTGCATCTTGTCACAACCTCTCTAGGCTCCCCTCAGGGCTGTGTGCTCTCACCGCTGATTTTGATATTCTACACTGATGAGTACCTTTCAACCCAATTGTCACCTGGTAGAGTTTTTTTTTCTGAATCAATATTTTATGATGTGTAGAGCGGTCAAAGAGAGATATATAAAAGATGAAACAGGGACAAAAAAAACCCTCAAAAGAAACAAGGGAAAAAAATAAATGAATGAAACTAGAGAAACACTGTCACTTTAAATACACCCTGTAGTTAAATGCGACAATCTACAATTTTTACAAAAATGTCTGTAAAATGCGGTTATTTTTTCTATGTGTGAACCTACATGCAACTCAGATAACACAGTGTTCTTGTTATGGGTTTCTTTTATTGGGATTGCATCATTCTGTTCAGCTTTCCAGCTGACTCCTCTCTGCCATCATCAGCTCCCTGTGTCACTGAAAAGGGAAAGAATTATTACTACAAATGAACTGCAGCTGCCGCATCAGCCTCCCTGCCACTGCGACTCGAGCCTGCTGCACCACCCTTCCCTTCAGCAAAGCGAAAGACCACACCTCCGCCACATAGTGTTTTATAGCTTTCTACATCCACACTCATTTTTAGACCTTCAAGCTCAGGTCCTCTACCAGAGGCCTCAAAGCTTGAGGGTCCCGTATCTTTCCTGTTCTGGGGACTATGCTGTTCGGAACAGAGATCTCGGATGTTGTTCCTCGGATCTGCTGGAGCCACTTGCCTAGCTTGGGGTCACTGCACTGAACGCTCTGATTACCACTGGGACCACTGTTACTTTCACCCTCCACATCTCATCTCTGAGCCTTTGGTACTTCTCCAGCTTTGTGTGTTCCTTCTTCCTGATCTTGCTGTCAAGGTGTGGGTTTATCCCACAGTCCGAAGACATGCAGTTAGTGAGGTTAGCTTAACTGGTGATTCTAAATTGCCCATAGGAGTGAATGTGAGAGCAAATGGTTGTCCGTGTCTCTCTGTGTTAGCCCTGTAACAGACTGGTGACCTGTCCAGGGAGTACCCTGACTCTGACCCTGCGATCCACCCCCTGCCCCATGACCCTGAATTGGATAAGCAGAAGAGAATGGATGGATGGAAGAACTTCTAGGTGTAGCCAGGTGGCAGAGGCTTCCATTTTGGTGATTTCAGAATCTTATCTATGCTTTTTGCAGATCATGTGGTTCTGTTGCCTTCACCAGGAGCCGGATTTTCTGCTCACACTGGACTAACTAATGATTAAATCCAGAGTGCTGTATCAATCAATCAATCAATCAATCAATCTTTATTTATAAAGCACTTTTCATACAAAAAATGTAGCACAAATTGCTTTACATAGTTAAAAGCAGCCCACCCCACCCTCCAACTCACTCCCCACACTCTCATTAACATAAATGATGTGAATACACACATATCTCCCCCCCCCACACACACGCGCACACTTAAAGAGTAAAAATTGGGCTGGGTTCACATGAGCCAAGTGAGGAAACACTATAACAGGGAGCCGTCTGCACCAAGAGCCGGTCACAGACCACAGCCTCCAGGGGTACCGCTAACGGGATACAATATGAATATGAATATAAATAGAGTAAGAAGATTAAAAAATGAATAAGAATAAAATCAATAAATAATAAAATAACAGGATAGAATGAATAAGCATAAGATAAATAAACGCTAAGTAAAAGCTAAATTAAAAAGGTGGGTCTTGAGCCTGTTCTTAAAAACATGTACGTTCTCTACGGCCCTGAGCTCCTCTGGCAGGCTGTTCCACAGACGAGGACCATACCACTGAAAAGCGGCCTCTCCGTGAGTATGTGTCCTGACTTTAGGGACAATCAAAAGGCCAGTACCAGAGGACCTCAGGGTCCGCGAGGGTTCATATGGTAAAAGCAGATCTGAGAGATAAGAAGGCCCAAGACCATTAAGACATTTAAAAACCAATAAAAGAACTTTAAAATCGATCCTGAAACACACGGGGAGCCATTGCAGTGATTCTAAAACCAGTGTAATGTGGGCCCGCCCTCTGGTCTTTGTCAGCACACGAGCTGCCGAGTTTTGCAAAAGTTGTAAAGTTGAAATATTCTTCTTGGGAAGACCAGAGAGCAGGGCATTACAGTAATCAATGCGACTGGTAATAAAAGCATGCATCAGCATCTCCGTGTTGGCCCGAGAGAGAATTGGGCGGACTCTGGCTATATTTTTAAGATGATAATAAACAGAGAATGAGTGAAAAAAGGTCACTGAAAAAGAAGCAGAAGAAGTCCCAAGCAGACAAAAGCTATTGCATCATAACTAAGCGAGGTTTCAGGGTTACCAGCCATAAATATTTTTTTCTCAAAAAGGAAAGCCTTAAGTCTAATCTTGAAAGTAAGTAACAGGGCACTGCTTCCACAGAAGAGGCACCTGAAAGCAGAAGGCTTTAAAAAACCTATGAACTACAAGTAAGCTTGCAGAATGAGAGTGACGCGCACTATTGGGGTGATATTGATCTATGATGTCTTTAAGATAAGATGGGGCCTGACTATTCACGACCTTGTATGTGAGGGCAAGTATTTTAAATTCAATTCTGGATTTAACAGGGAGCCAATGAAGAGAAGTCAAGGTGGGGCAAATATTTTCATTCTATTATCTACCTGATAATAATACTCAACTACAGTAGTCAAGTTTAGAAACAATAAATACCTGAACTATTTTTTTTTTATTAGCATTACTCAGAGACAAGATGTTTCTAATTTTAGAGATACTATGCAAATTCAAGAATAAAACCCTACATATTTGTTTAATATGGACATATTGTGGTCAAAAATAATACCAAGATTACTCACAGGGAGGACAAGCACAGAGATGAGCCCACTGTCAGAGACCATAAGAAGATTATTTGTAACCTTCACTAAAGGTGTTTCTGTGTTGTGATGAGTTCTGAAATATGGCTGAAACTCCTCTGCAGATGATCAGTTAACTGATTTACAACTGCCCTTTCAAAAATGTTTTAGATAAAAGGAAGGCTGGTGACTGCCCTATAATTAGCTAAGATAGCTGGCTGAAGTGATGTCTTTATAAGTAATGGTTTAATTACTTGAAAGCTTGTGGTATATAGCCCAATAATAGAGATAGATTAATTGTATTTAAGATGGATCATTTAAGGAAACTGATTACTAAGAAAAATCAACTACGGAGAAGTAGTCTAAATAAATACCCATAGTGTTGGAAATTGATGTATGTAATGATATGTTTATGAGATTATTGAATAAGTTTGAATAACTGAAAAAAATTGCTCTAATAGTTGAAATTCTATTTGTGAAGAAAATCATGAAGTCATGACTAGTTAAGTTGAAAGGAATGCTTGGCGCAACAGGTGTCTGACTCTTTGGCGCCTTGGTTACAGTGCCAAAGGAGAACCAGGGTTGTTCTTATTTTCTTCAATCAGGGATGTCCTAGATTTACAAAGTGCTTTAAAATAAAGATCTTCTAAATTAATGAAATGCCATTTCTTCTACAGTTTACGGTTACTGTTATCTGTTTGTTATTCAAGAATTACAAATTAGACTGCATTGGCACATGGTATTGACGAAGGTAACAGTGAAGAAATTATATCCAATTTACAAGGCTATCCCGGTTACCATTTGGTGAGAACCGGGATAAACCCTGGACAGGTCACCAGTTTTACGCAGCCACGGAGATGTTGTGTTTTCAGAAAATGTGCATAATTTATTTTTTTTTTTTTTAACTCTTGTTACCTGCACACTGTGTCTGTGCGTCTGTAGCACTGTATGGCGTTATTTTTGTGCCACTATTCCGAGTGCACGTAAAACATTTTTGAGCGTACATAAAAAATTTTTTGCAGGTGCAAGTGTTGCATTTTGAGGAGAAATTTATTTTGAGCGAAGAGAAGCTGAATTTGAGTGAACAAAATTCATTGCTGCGTGCAAAAAATGTATTTTAGTGTTTGCTATTATCCATACACACACACACAATAGCAGCCCCTCTCGCTCAGTTTTTGCATTTGCGCTCACTCGCAATGTGTTGCTTGCGCTCTCAACATTTCTGCCCGTGCGCGTTCAGCTCTTTCTGTACACCATTATATTTGTGCCACAAAACCGGCCAAACACAGACTTGGATGCAAAAAAATCTGATTGGCTGTTCTGATCCATTTTGTCCAAAACTCAAACGAGGCAGTGGCGAAGGAACACAGAGTGGTGGAGTTTTGCTGTTGTTGATACTCTCTCTTACTCTCTCTCCTGCCTGGGTAGAACTAATTATGGGTTTCTGCTTTGGCCCACACACCTGCGGTTCATCTTCCCACCTGTGCCTCATTATCTCTGTGTTCCTGTTGCTAATTAAGACAATGAAGCGGTGCTAATCATCGCTGGGTTCTTGTATGATTAGTGTCAGTGTAGCCCCGGCTCTAAACTACTCTTCGTTCTTGTTTGTATCTTGCATATGAACTAACTTGTATTGTCTTTGAAAACAGGCCTCCTGGACCTGTCACTTACAAACCCAAGCAATTGAAAGTGAGTTGGAGCGCGGCTTGCAGATCGCAGTGTGTGGCTGAAGAGGAGCAAGAGTGACCTACCCTGTTTTCCCCCTTTGGATTTCCTGGAGTCCCCAACCCCAGCACTCTTGTATATGTCACACCTGCTTGTGTTTTCAAAACCCTAAAAGAAACTCCTCTAAATGATCCCAAGCATCCAGTGAAAGAAACTTACAGAAAAAGAAAATGGTCCATGAATGGCCCAGCCAATTGCCTGATCTGACTCCAAATGAAAATCTATGGAAAAACCTACGGGCGGCCATGGATCCTTCAGGATTTGCAGACTTTTTGGTTTTTGTGGAAGAATGGGCCAAAATCACACTTAAGGAATGCATTTGAGTAGAGGACAGGAGAGACAGATGAAGACAGATGTCTCCTGTGTGGAGCTGTCCCCAACAAAGGCTTTTTCTACAAAGTATTAAATACATTTCAGTTTTCAGTCATTTTTCTCTGTCATTTCTCATTATTACACAAAACGTGATTTATGGACATCTATGCATCTTTGCATGTGTGGATTGGATTGGTTATCAGGTGAGAATCATGCCGATACCTTTAGAAATTGATTTACTTACAAAATTGATCACTTTTTTATCTGCTTAATTTGTTATGGAATAATTCATGGATAGACCTCACATGGATACAAAATGGTTTATCATTTAATTGTTCATATTAGTGTCTAAAACTGGGCTGTATGTATAAATGTTATGTCATTTCTTGTTTGAAATAAAGATGAAAGTGTGCCTGCCAGAAGCCTTCAAAGTAGCCTGCTGTGAGCAACTCTAGGATGTTTTTAACTACTCTGTCATTAAAAAAAAAACATCCATGAGTCCAAGCAGCATGTGTGGTGGTAGCTACCCAATGCAGCCCGCTGTTCCGCAGCTCGATTGGCATTTGCTAGAGAACAGCAGAACTGCCACGCCTTTGAGTGGACCATTTTCTCAAAAACATGAATAGGTTCAGGGTAAGCATATGTGACAGGTGTGAATGAACTGGATACTTGCCCTGGTGCAAGTACTGCCTGTAACATTATCCATCATGACTGATTTGGCTATGGGTCAGTGATGAGATTACTTGTGGAGGAATATTGTTGCAAAGTTTTACATATGTTCCAAGGATATGTCTTGGAAGATTTTGAAAGAATCAGAATGAAATCCTCCAACCCACCGTCAAAGGGAGTGTGCCCTGGGTTCATCCAGTTCCTGGATGAAAAAGGTAGTTATGCCATTGACTGGCTCATCCCCAGCACGTCATCAGGACCATTCCCAGGTACTGTTGGGATTACATATAGACACGTTGGAGCAATACACACTGCTGAGCTACTTTATGACAAATTAATTTATCAAGATACAATAGTCCCTTAAATTTTGAGGCGACTGTTGTTGTAATTTGGTGCTGTATAAATAAAATAAAATTGAATTGTGTAAAATGTAAGAATAACATTAGGTAAAAACTCTCAGTACACGATAAAAAAAAATGCTTCAGGGCTTCTGGTTATGGCATCTATCGGAACGGCAGCAAAACTTCGGGCTCCGAGCTTTACATCCTCTCATCGATTTTCTGCCGCAGCTAAAGCCATATTTCTATTGGCACTTGTCCCAACACAAGCTTCTGCTCCGACCCAGCCAGTCAACATGCCGCTTAACCATATAAGACATAGACATAAGCCTAAAACAGTTGGAAAGGAAGGATCAGATGATGATGGTAGCAACGAATATGAAACCGAGAAAATGGAAGAAACTAGTGTTCTGGCCACAACTCAGTTGCTGAAAACACACTTCACTACTCAACTGCATGAAGTTATAACATCAAACTAAGAAATAAAGGACGCAAATGGGGTCTTGTCAGAGAGGCTTACCTCAGCTGAAACCCGTATTAGTAAAGTTGAAGACAACGTCTCCTCCCTTACAAGAAAAGAGGCTTCCCTTCATAAGAAACTTCAGGAACTCCTACTAAAGGTGGACGACCTGGAAAACAGAAGCCAGACATCAATGTTCCCTCTAATTTTCCATGTGTCTGAGCGAACACACAAACTCCCTGAGCGATCCCTTGGACCACTGTGAGCGACATCAGACGTGTGCACTGTGGTCACGCCAGCATCGAATCCATCCAAGTTACATGGTTTATTAAGATAATCAAATTACAGCATTTACATTTATGTTCGACTACTTTTAATTAACTGCTTTAGCCTACTTACAATGAAAATGTAAAACAAAAATGTAGTCATTGACCTGTGTCGTATGTTAACACTATTGGAAGTAAAAATAACTTGAACCCCAATTTTGAAAACACAACTTTCTTCTTCTTTTTTTATAAAGCTCTGACTTGTATTATGAGTATGAGTCTGTGGTCTGGGAGAGAGTCCTGTAACTCTCTGTCTGCAAAATACAGTATACAAAAACCAGTGTTGAACAATTAATTATATAGCTACTTCTTCAAAAAAGTAACACAGTTTGGCAAACAACAAAGTTTTTTGCAGCTATTTTTTTTAAATGCAGCCAAGGCGTTTGGCGTTAAACATTTCAAAATATTTAGAGAACGAGATCAGGTGTTCTGCATCAATTTTGATGCCACACAAATTATTTGTGCCACTCCAAAAAAATATTTCTGTCCACTATGAGATAAAGGAGAACAACAGCCTGATACCTGCAGGCCTGACAAAAGGAGATGTATCACTCCTATTATGTAACAGAGCGAAGGTGATTTTATTTCCACAGTGTTTTTAAAGGAGGGGAACCTTCCCTTCCCTGGATGACATCCCCCCACACTGAAATATTAGCAGTCCCTGCTAATGCTCCATCTCTCTGTAACGCTCTGGTGGAATCCCACACGTGGTCCTAGTGGACCGTCTAAGGGACATACCTGACTCACTCTGGTGAGGTGACACACAGTCCCCATTTCTGTTTTATTAAACCTGAAGCAGAAGTATAATAATATGCGCCCTTCTGTCCCATGCCACAAAATAATCCATTTCACGTCCCAATAGCATAGCTATCCGGAAGCCATTAGGTCCTAAACTGCACCTAGCTGCTACTGTGGGGATACTTCCAGGCCTAACCTGGATTTCGTGCTTAATCCCAAGCACTGCTGCCTAGCAGCAAACCATTACCCCACGTCCCGCAACCCTGCAGCTGACCTCCCATGGCAACCTAGGTTGGACGTTCCTTATTCAGTCTTCTTGTGGCCAAACATACCTGCGCACACTATCCATACCCATCTGCTCAGTGGTCCTTGGCTTTGGCTCCAACGGTCTATCCTCCATCTTCTTATTTGGCCTATCCTTTTTAAACTACAGCTGGGGCACCAGAATACACACACATCATCAATTTTACTATTCCCCTGACTAACCCAACTGCTCTTGACTCCGTATTCTGTCGACAACGCCAATTATGTAACGGAGCGAAGGTGATTTTATTTCCACAGTGTTTTTTAAAGGAGGGAAACCTTCCTCCAAACGGACAGAGCAGTGGAGCTGCCAAGGGAAAGCACACGAATAAAAACTGTATAGTTAAAATATAATTTATCATATTTAAATAGTTAAAAATATAAAATGAATTAAAACAACCCTGGCCAGGGGACAACACAATAAAAATCAATAAAACACAACAGTAAAAGTCCAGTGGCGTCCGCCACGGTATAAAAGTCACGAAGAATTAAAAATCCAGTGAAGTGGTGCAGAAGGGAAACTCAGCGGCGTCCTCGCCTTCCTCTCCGCATTCTGTGCCCCGGTGCGCTAAAGAAAGGGAGGCAGCGGCAGTCACTACTCTTTTAGGCAGCTTTCATTCGTTAAAAGGGGACAAGTCAAAAGACTTACCCCAGGTGGGCAGAGCTCTCAACTTCGCCCGCCGCTTCTCTGTAACCGCCAAGCTCCACCAGTCCCATCTGTCACTGAGCACTCTCTGTAAATTACCACTCGCTCCTTTCCTCTCAGGTGTGTCCAATTAGTAAAACGGGAAAAGGGCGCAGTCTCTCCAGGACAAATTGACGGTATAACCAAAACATGCAATCTAAATAAAACACTGCACAAAATATGACCAAAACATGCAATATAAAAAATAAGCACACTTCACATTAAAATACAGCAAAGCAAAACAACATCCGTCCTTCCCTGGATGACACTGTAACACCTGTAACATTCAGCAGTCGCCTCATTGTTCTGACGCACACAAGAAAACTATTGACTACACTACACACTAACACAAGATTTGTGCTAAACGTCGCAAATCTCTCACATCTCAAAACACCGCCGTCACTCCTAAAACTTCCCCCCGTTTCTTAACAACTTGCCATATCATTTTTTGATTGGTTGACATGGTACTTTTTTCGACCAATAGGAAATGGTGGGGGTGTTTTTGCTTTTGCTTTTGCTCAAAGGCAGAGAGTGTTCGTGCTTTTTTTCTTATATAACGTTTCTTCCCGCAGTAAATATAAACAACGATAGTATTCAGGAAGAAAACCAAACATTGCATATATTTTATATTTTGACTCTGGTTTTACGTGGCCTATCAACACAATTTAAAAACTGGTATAAAGTCCACACTTTTTCCGTCAATTGTTCCGTCTGTCCTGCTCACATCTCCAATGGTTGCACACGTTGTCATTAACGTGGCTTCACTCCACATCAGCCACGCCGCTTTGCTAGCTAAAACACCGGCACATAAGGACGCTGTCATAGCCTGTCGGTGACTAGCTGCATATATACGAATGTGAATCGCATTATTGGCTGGACTATGAGGTGACATTGTTCCATACGGGAGCAGCCAGTCACTTACTGACTAGCACTGCAAAACAGAATAGTAGAAGTTTTAATTTTAATTTCAATTCAGGTTAGAGTTTTTCTTTGTGCACAATGCAGATTTTCTTTGCGCAGAGACTGTGCCAGCAGTGTGCAATTGCGCACGTGCGCAGCTTAGAGGGAACATTGCCAGAGATTCAACCTGAGACTTGTCAGATTACCTGAGAGTGCTAAACAAGGGGAAATCACATTTTTGCACGTGTGTTCCCATCTCCCCCCATCATCGAGCGAGCACATAGACTACAAGGCCAAAATATCGCAAACGGCTCACCCTGAGTGGTCATCATGAAGTTCTTGAATAATCAAGACAAGTTGAGGGCGATGAGGGCAGAAAATTAATGAACAACAGACACCATGTGATGTTCTTCCCTGACCTGTTGACAGAGCTTCAGAAAAAGTGGAAACAATATAACCAGGTAATTTTCCGTCACAGCTACTGGCACCTCTTTCACACACCAGTGGCAGTGGAAGAAGTCAACTAAAAGGTGCAGTTCTGATGAA
The DNA here is from genome assembly GCF_964374335.1 of Astatotilapia calliptera. Classification (NCBI taxonomy): domain Eukaryota; kingdom Metazoa; phylum Chordata; class Actinopteri; order Cichliformes; family Cichlidae; genus Astatotilapia; species Astatotilapia calliptera. Next base: position 14,078,135 of record NC_137435.1, read on the forward strand.
CAATTTCAGCTTGTTCACCTTTCACCCACAATACCCCCTTTCAGTCCCAAAACACAGTTACGCTAGCATGCAGTGCGCGCACTGTGTGTAAGCATTCTCCACGACACTGCGCATCAGCATGTCGCCCGTCAAACTGTCACTGTCCTGCAAAACTCTGGTTGGAACTTCATCACCCACCCACCCTACAGTCCTGACTTCGCACCCAGTGACTACGACCTGTTCCCAAAGTTGAAAGAACATTTATCTGGAAGCCGATTCTGTGGCGGCGAGCGGGTATGACATAGGCATTGTAAAACTGCCACTGGGTCTACAAAAATGCATCGACCAAATTGACGATTATGTAGAAAAATAAGTCTTCGAACTTTAAAATGATGTAAATATTATGGAAAATAAATGGTTGTTTGTATTAAAATAATCTAAAATAATAGGAGGCCTTACTTTTGGGATTGCCTTCGTAATTTAAACAAATTCAGAACATCCAGACATGGCTCAAAAATTGGATTATTTGCAGATGACATTGTTTTAATGCTGTCCAAATTGAAGAGTTCAGTTCTCCAGCTACTCAAAACAATTAACTCATTCAGCAGCATCTCCGGTTATAAAATGTATTAATCCAAATTGGCCATTCTCTTCTTTACACATTCTGAAAGAATTAAACCATCCATTTAATCAATTTTTCAAGTTGCCAAAGACAGCCTTACCTATCTAGGTATAAAAATGACTCCAAAAATAGATGAATTGGTATATGCAAACTACACTCAAGCAATTAGCTCTGTTGTACAATCAATCAATAGATGGTCTATGGTGCCAATCTCTCTGTTTGGACACGTAAACATACTCAAGATGAGTGTTTTCCCACATTTCTTGATCTTTTCCAAGCCATTCCTCTCAGCCCATCAGATGACTTCTTCACAAAGATAAAAACAATCTTCAATAAATGTATCTGGAATAACAGACAAGCCAGATTATGCCTATCGTTACTATATCTTCTGTATGATAGAGGGGGCCTAGGTATACTAGACCTCAAATGGTACTATTGGGTTGCCCATCTCTCTACAGCCAAGTTATCTTGGGTGAAATTTAGAAAGGACAAGCACTACCTCCTTACTGCTCAATTCTTACCTGTATTCAGGAAAATATAAAGATTTGATGTGCTTCAATGACTTGACACAGAAATTTGGCATTCCTCCTAAACATTTTTTAAAATTTCTTCAAATCAGAAGCTTTATTTCAAAAACTCAAAAATCTCTAACACTGTCTACTCTAAACTCATTAGAGGACACTGAAATAAACAACCACCAAAGGAAGGGCGTAATATCCCACTTTTATAGTAACGTTAGACACGGCTCTCAAACATTCTCATGGTGTCAAGGCTTAAAATGTAGTATACCATAGAGGAATGGCAGAAAGCCTGCTTGAAAGCCCAAACACAATCATTAGCCAATTATATTGGATTAGTTTAAAGTAGGTGTTTATAGAGAACATATGTAACTCCAACACTGTTAAACAAATTTGATCCTAACATTCCAGACATATGTGTTAATTCAAGTTCAAGTTCAAAGTTTATTCGCCACATGCAGTGGCAGGTTGCCCTGCAGTGGAATGAACCCGCCCCCCGACCTTACACATACAACACAGACATCACATGGGGATACAAGTCAGAGAACGGTTGCATTACAGAAAAAACACTGAAATGTACACTACAATGGGAAAGGTACAAGAGGAAAAAAAGAGACCTCTACTCATGCTGGGCTACAGGAGGACAGCATGAGAACAGGAAACAAAAAAACTCCTCTGCACAGAAAAGCACATAAATGTCCACAGTACAACATTATAGAGCACGTGACCAGCAACAGGGTTGGGTAGGGGATAAGGAGTAATCCCAGGCAACACAACAGTCATCCTGCCACTGCGCCGACTCTCCAGCGCGGGCCCAGACCCACCTCGTGTTCCCAGGAGGCAACAAGCATCGAAGGCATTGGAAGGGGAAGGGAAATGTGTGAGTGCTTATCAGTGTAAGTGTATGTGTGTGAGTGTCCATAGTTCAGCTGAGACAGTGTCCTTCGCCCTATCAGGCTAAGTAAACAGTCTGCTAGCCAATCCAGGTGGCCTTGCATGGGATGGGAAGAATAGTCATCACACAGTCGTTATCAGGAAGTTTTTGTTCGGCTCCAGCCCCAGCTGGCGCCATGGTGTCCGCATGTTGATGTTGTCAATTTTCTTTTTATGCGAGCAGCTCAGAAGAGAAGAATTTCAAGCTGTTCTTAACACTCCGACACTGGTCTCTCAATCTCCGGTTGGAGAGCCGCAAGCCTCCCCATGATGGTATCAAACTTCTGTTCCATGGTGTTATCATTCTTTTGATTCTGAGACCCCACAACTGCAGTGAGCCGTTCTGCGATGTGATCCAACTTTCGCTCAAGGGTCTCATTTTGAGTAGGCCTCTCTTGGATGTATCCCAACATACACTCAATGGTGTTGTTTTGAGTCTTCACAGCAGCTGTAAGCGTCTCCAAGGTGTTAACCACACTGCGTTCGTTGTGAGAGGTAGCGTCTCGTCCTGTCGCTTCGATTCCAGCGGGCAGCTTTGGGGAGGTTTGAACAGCTGGTTCCACTCTCTTATTTCTCCGATAAGTCAGGGCCAATCCAGCTCCAATCAGCAAGAACCCTGTTATCATGGTTCCGAATATGCAGACAGCCTCAGATCTCAAAATGGTGGAGCATTGCTCAAACTCTTATAGCCTCTGGTTCTCCCACCTTATCATAATAGCCTAAACATTCACATGCTTTTCTCTCACACGGCGCCTAAGCTACGACCTTGGCTCCCCGTTTATCTGCTCCTGCTGAGTTGGGGCAGAAAACTCCAGTATATTCTGTTCTCTTCTAATCAGACAAATAAGGCGATGACTTTCTGCAAACAGTATTTCTTATAACATCATAAAACAATATCATTCATCCACAATAAATCAGCAGTCTAATGTAATGCAAATCAGTTTAACGAATGCAATAGTTATCAGCTTCTTCTAATTCAGGAGAATAATGCAAACTAAAACTACATAATAATTCACAATCTTTAATTAGGGGTATAACATGGCATAAAATAATATTATAATCTAACAGTAGATATCTTCAGCGTCCTCGATCAACAGTCCCGCCAGGCACATGACCCTCCAGTTCTGCCACCCATCCATCGTGTATCCGGCAGGGAAAGTCCCTCCAGGGCACTCGGACTCTCCCGAGCCCAGACTCCTTGTTGAGAAAAGGGTGTCAATAGCATTCAGAGACCAGTTGATCAAATCCATAATTCTCTTTTAGGTTTTAGAGAACGACAGTGAGAGACTGTTCGAGGGAAAGTAACACACACGAGACAAGACAAGGACAAGAGGCTAATTGTGGGGACAAAGGCACACTAATGCATTGCCTGTGGGAATCTTCTGAAACCCAAAGGTTTTGGAAAGAAGTCTTAGATGTAATTGCGCATATTACAAGTGTTAAGCTGAATCCGTGTCCAAAATTTTATTCTAGGGATCTTCCCCACTGAAATGCAAGCTACTGCTTGTTACAAGCAAAATACATATAGCCAAATCTCGGAGATCCATTACTAGACCACATTTGAGAACTTGGCTGTTGACTTTGTCCAAATCCCAAGCTTTAGAGAAACTTACTTTTTTGATTAAGGGTAAACATGCTTACTTTAAAAAGATGGGGAAAAAAAGTGGGGAAATTTGTCTTTTTTTCGAATATCGAGCGATGACCGACAATGAACAGATATGACTGTACCCATTTAATTTGCATGGGAGATGTGCTGTTGTGGTTTTTGAAGATAGCCTGAGGAGCTTGCATGTGCTGGACTGTTCAATGGTAGGACAAGAGATGGAGATGTTAGATTGATTGCAATGAAGGAAGACACAGCTCATTGCTACAGCCGTTTTATCGGATCTCTCTCTCACTGACTTGGAATCTTCGGAATAAACTCTAGCCTGAAGCCCTGGGGAAACCAACTTAAAACGTATTGTCTCACTGTGTGTTCTTTTAGCACTGTCTGTTTCCTTGTTTGTTTGGGGTTTTTTTTGTATGTGTGTTTTTTTTTTTAATAATATGAGGCCATATTTCCATGAGTGAGTGTATATATCAGTATGTGTGTATACACAAGCTGGCTATACTTGGTGAGTGCACACTATTATTATCTACTTAATTTTCTATTTATTTTTACATATTTTATTTTATTTATTGATTTTATTTTGTTCTCTGTCTACCTCATTTAAATCATTTTCTTTAATCATGCTTTAACTTCAAATGCCACTAAATTCTGCACTGAGGCTCTTCCAAATAACTGTTGGGAGAAACCTCTAAACATCCTGTCACCGGGTGAAAAAAACCCTCCTCTATCGTCACAGTACCATCAATCAGAATGCGCAATTCAAATCAGGTGAGATTCAAACAGGTCAAGCAAGAAAGCAAGAAAGAAAATAGCTGCTATGATATGTATGAATGCATAATAGTGAAAGCCAAATGTCTCAATTGCTTGTAATCCAAAATTAGCGCTCAAAAATGAAAAATCCTTGTATTTAAAAGTCGCTAAAACCATATACTCACTGCAGATCACTGAAGGTGACCTGCAGTTTTTGAACCGGTCATAAAGTTTAAAATTCTAACAACCTTGCATAAAATTCATTTATTTGAAAAATGGGTCAAAACTTCTTTGTATCTACTATTTCTGTTGTTGATACTTTCAAATTCATATAAGAGTATTATAAACCCTAGTCAATATACATCACATTTAGAAAGACAAGATATACAAGTATAAGCAATATGAGTCTTGCATGAATCTAATTATTTATATATTCATGATTTATTAATTTATATGTATTTATTTTCATGCATGCATTTTAATTTATGTGGAAACATTTTTACGATTCAGCACCACGACCCATTAAGGCCTTTTTTGTGTTGATCTCCGGTCTCATCAGGATTATGTAACATTTGGGTCCAAACAGTGTGATCAAGAGTCCAAAACTTGAGGCCAGGATGGCAAATACCTCCACTGCATCTGCATAATTTCCCGGTGAGCTGATATACACAGGAACAAAGGCCACCCACACAGCACAGAAGATTAGCATACTGAATGTGATGAGTTTGGCCTCATTAAAACTATCAGGGAGATTCCTTGCCAGGAATGCAATAAGAAAACTGAGGACAGCCAAAATGCCAATATAACCCAATAACACTGCAAAACCCACAGTGGACCCAACTGTACACTCATAAACAATCTTATCATTTTGGTATTGGGTGTTTTTATATGGAGTTGGAGAGGAAGAAACAAGCCAGGTAGTGCAGATGGCTGCTTGAATAGATGTAAGGCACAGAACTGTTCCTCTCTGCTGCGTAACACCAAACCACTTCAGACTGGTTCCCCCTCCTGGCTTGGAGGCTTTGAACACAGCCAGAACAACTATGGTTTTTACCAGGATGCATGAGACACACAGCACAAAGCTGATGCCAAATGCTGCATGTCTGAGTTGGCATGTCCACATCCTGGGTCGTCCAATAAACAGCAGTGAACAAAGGAAACATAACTTGAGTGACAGCAAAAGCTGGAAACTAAGTTCTGAATTGTTGGCACGTACTATGGGTGTTCTGCGATGGTAGATAAAGATCCCTAGAATAACAGTACATATAAATGTGCCCAGTAATGAGGCTGCTGTCAAACAAATACCCAGAGGCTCAAGGTAAGAGAGGAACTCGGTCTTCTTTGGCACACATTGGTCACTCTGGGGGTTTGACCAAAAATCCTCTGGACAACTGGTGCACTCCAAGGAGTCTGATAAATAGGAAAAAGATGAAGAAAGGGGAGGATGGTAAAATGCATATTATAGTTAATATGAATTAAATTAAATATGGCATGTTGAAAGATAAACACTTACTGCTCTTATTAGTGACTTTTCCCTCAGAACAAGGGATGCAGTCAAAACAACATTTAGGTTCCCCCTTCTTTCTCACCATGTGGGTACCAGGTGGACAGCTCTCACTACATACTGATCGAACTGGCTGTTGGACAAACTTAAATATTACTTACTAGAATGAAATTCACTGTACATGTGACAAAAGGTAAAGTCTGAAAAGCCATTTATGACCTTTTTTGATTGAAAGTTCCAGAAGATTTTGTCTTCATCAAGTATGATTTCTTCATCTTTGAAAGTTGACCTCTTAACCTCACCCACATTCTGAACTTTAGTGCTTCCATCAGGGAGCCACAACCAGTTCATAACATCATAAATTGGCACCACATCACCATTTTCATCAAATGACACTTGATCACCAAATGGAGTGGAGAAATTTACCCTTTCCAAGTAATAAAGAAGCTGTTAAAAATTATAAATTAATAAATTATAAAAGTAATATATAAGAAATAGATTTCAAAGTACAGGCAAATTAAATCTAGCACTTGTTATACCTGTACATATAAATGCATTAAAATCCAATTCTAAATTAAACACGGGACGTCTCTAATCGCCATATATATGCATATAAGTTAATGTGCTCTATTATAAATAACATATCCTACAGGGTGCATCTTGTTCTGAAAGTAATTATAGAACAAATGATTTACTCATAGATGGAGTATAAACAAATATCACACCTGCCATGGCTCCAGTGATTGTAAAGTGCCACAGCTGTGACCACTGAAAGGCCCTCTTCTTGGCTTGCACTGCAGCATGTCATCAAGGGCATATGCCAGAGCATAAACAGCTTTGTACACATTGTACTCAGGCCGGAGGTTGGAAACGTCCAAGAACTTCGTATTCACATTTTCTAGATCTTCCTGTCCAGTGCATAGTGCACCTCCACCTTCCATCCAGCCTGGTGGAGCTGGAGAAAATCTGCACTGGAATGTGAATTCCCAGAACTGATTCACCTGAAATATGTTATTGGCGAATTTTTATTTTATGCTTTGTTTTAACATTGACAACAAAAAATTCTTGCAACTACCACAGTAAATTTTTAAACTCTCACCATGCTGTTTCCATAGTTATTATTGTGATGTAGATCAGGACGTGTTTTTAATAGGAATTCCCTGAGCCCTGGTATTTCTCCTCGTCGAATAGCAATGCCCAGTGTACCACCCAGGTATGGCATGAGCTCAGGTGTTTGGAGCACAGCACCTGTTGCTGTCCAGCCTTCACTGGCTAACCACTGTAGGCCTGTTACATTCTGCTTGGCTACCTGTGCATTATATATTACCAAATGTAAGAAGTGATCATTCCACAAATACTTTGGTGACATTAAGATGTGACTGAAGTATTTCCTGATGTTAAAACTTATTCTATACCATTTGTGTTCTGTATTAATTCAAATAAAAATGTAATACATCTTTTACACAGAGTAGAGATGCAGATTTTCATAACAAGAAATAATCAGATTCTTTTAAAATTGCACCTCTTCTATAAGGTTTATCATGTGACTCAAATGTACAAAGGCAATGACCACACGAGCTGTTGATTTTTTCATCACATCCACAATCCTCCTCAGTTCATCTGTGTCTTTGTCCCAGGGTAAAACTTCAACGTAGGCAAGGCAACCTTCTCCAGACAAACTGAGCTCGGATTGTAAGGATCTGGCTGCATGAAGTCCATAATCATCGTCAGTGATGAGCAGACCTGCCCAAGTCCAGCCAAAATGTTTTAGGATCTGAATCATAGCACGTACCTAAGTGAAAACAGATTAAAACATGAGTGCTGCTGATCAGCTGCTGTTGACGTTTTGTATTTGTCCTGATTGATTTTTTTAACCTGGAAAGCATCACTTGGGATCGTCCTAAAGAAGGATGGATACTTTTGACGGTCAGTCAAACAGGAACATGTGGCAAAATAACTCACCTGTGAAAACCACAGACAATATATTGTACATTATTTTTGACATTGAATTTACAGTTAAATCAATATAACCATAAATAATATTCTATGGTTAAACTGAAAACTTACCATGGGTACTCTGTACAAACCTAAGACGCTGGAGATAGCAATAGAACGTGTAGAGGAAGTTTCACCCACGATCGCTAGGACTGGAGGTTTTCCAACACATGTATTATGTAATATAATTTGTTCCTCTTGACCACTGGCTAATGACAACGCTCCACGGAATCCAATTCTAAGTTCAGCACAGTTGTCATAAAGAGTGTATCCCACAGTCACATTAGGCAGCAAGTTGGAGTTGTTGTTGATCTCATCAACAGCAAAAGCCATGGTTTGTGCTTGCCTAAACCCCTGAACATAGAAACTAATAAAAAAACATTTTGATTTGAAAAATACATCATTAGAAAACATGTTACAAAGATACTCATACAAATAATTAAGGAAACTAAATAACAACAATTATAGGGATATTTTAATGAAAAAATAATCAAGAACAAGCTTCAGTCAGTATGCGTTATTCTGAGCGTCAGCGAAGAAAACAAAGTATAGTTACTTTAGACATAACATTTATATTTAAATTAGCATTAGGTTTGTCCCTGTTCTCTCTCTTTTTGTTGTTTCCCTGTCATATTTACCTTGTTTTACTTCCCTATTTCACCCTGTCATACTTACCCATGGCAAGAAGGCTGTTGTGGCTGTGAGGTAAAAGACAGGTCAGGAACACTTGAGAAAAAGTGGACTGGAAACAATCCACCCAGGATGACATCTCCACTCTTGTGCATTATGTTTAGATGAAATTGCCCCTGTAGCTGACATGAGGAGGGAAACACAGAAGAGGACATAGCATAAGAAAAGTAGGAATACAGCAAAATGAACAAGAGCAAATTACTTCGTAAAAATGAGCTCATGACAGCTTTCAGATTTTCTGACCTTAGTCATTGCATTTTATTGCATTGCCATTGCCTTTTATTGACATGAATCGTGCACACCGCCCTTCAGTGAAAATCAAGAAGAAAGGGCAGGGCTTAACCGTTTAAGACCTACCATAGAAAAGTCCGCAAGAGTTTACTTTATATTTTTACATGCTGTAGTGCCATTTTTGGGAGCATTTCAAGTTGCTATACATCAATACAACTGTTATAGCCCAAATTTTAATAATATGTATGCATTAAGTCCATAGTAACTACATAAATTGCAAAAAAGTGCAATAAACTACAAAAAAAATTAAAATTGTTTTTGTTTTGTTTTTTACATATATTTCTACTTGGAGAAATTTAAGAGGTTTATCCCTCAAAACTTTAAATACAAAAAAGTTGCAAAAAATAGTTTACAACAACAGGAAATTTATTTTGAGTGTCTTCATAGTTTTATTTTTGAGATACACCATTTTTTATATACTGCAGAAAAAACGAAAAACAATCCTATAATGCAAATTTGCAAAACAAAAACAGCATGTGCATCAAAATAAACTATTTAAAGTAGTGCAATTTGAGTCCTAAGCATCCCAGAAACTATTCAGAAAAGCATAAAGTCAAACATCAAAAAACATCAGTATGGGCTTTTAAGGCCTACAAGTAAAAAGCTACATTTTCCGCGAAAATGACGTCACTTCCGGTTTCGGGCAGGTAATGTCGGACATGCGATTGTTTGCGCTGACGTCTATTTTAATGTAGGAAGTGTTATGAACAGCTGATCGGATCGGCAAAGCGTGTTTCTGGAATATTATGTTTTTGTTCCTGCAAGCGCTTTTTATGCAATTTTTGCAAAGCTATATGTGGAAGGAAACCGTGACCTAGGTCAAGCTGATGGCATAAGATGTATGTACAACTCCTCCGGTTTCATATGCAAAAAAATATTATTGTGCTAGCTTACGTGGTTCCGGTTCTACGGGGATTTAAAAATAGTTACGCAAAACGGAGCATGCCCGCTCCGACCGGCTTTAAAGAGTTAAATACTGATCAGATATTACTTTTGTATCCAGGCAGATTTAGATAAGATTAGGCAGATTTGAGTGTATTACTTCTCAAGATGACCTCAAGCTCACAAAAAATAATTTATTTTTGTCTATGGTTTCATTTTTGTTAAATATCATTCTGTTTTTCAATGGTTATAATAGAATAATGAATGTTGTGTTGGTTCAACCAAGACACCAGATGCACATGGAGCAATATGTATTGTGGTGAGCTGGGAATCTTACAACAAAAGGCCCACACAGAGGTTGAGCCTGCAGTTCTACCCCAAGTCACGAGATTACACTAGCCGCTCCCAATACGCCATAATATCAAACTGTCACGGCTGGGAAGGCGAGCCGTGTGGTGTGGAGGAAGGAGGACCCAAGATGCAAGCAGTGGATGAAAATGCTAGTGAAGTTTATTTACAAGGTATAGTGGTAAACAAGCAGTGGGGCATGACAAATAACTGAGAACACCTAAACTGGGAGAACTAAAATAACAGACCTGGGAGCATACGACAAAGGGATGAGAGGCAGAGAGGCAGACGACGAGCAGGACACAGAGTAACACAGACTGACACCGAGGAACACAGACGAACCAGCAACAGGCAGGAGAACACACAGGGCTTAAATACACACACCAGTAATCAGCGGATGAGAGACAGGAGGGCAACACAGCTGGGAGAAATCAGAGCTGATGGGACAGGGGAAACGTAAACTGAACACACTCACATCAGACAGAGACCTTCACAATAAAACAGGAAACTCTGACACGGGGAACCAAACAAGACACAGATCTAAACAGACAGCTTCACAAACAGATGGGTGACACCATAGACAGACAGAGACACAGACGCAGACTCAAAGGCAGACCGAATATAACACATAGAACTCAAACAATAATAATCATCATCATCATAATAAACTAGAAAATGATAATAAACTAAAAGCGCTGGGTCACCGACCCAGGACCATGACACAAACTGTAATTCATATTTAGCAAAGTTTATGGTGAATATCTCAACAAGCAATGTTTAAAAAAAAAAACCCAAAAAAACAAAACAGTCCAAATCCCAATAGAATAGAATAGAATAGAATTCAACTTTATTGTCATTGCACATGCACAGGTACAGGGCAACGAAATGCAGTTTGCATCCATCCAGAAGTGCTTTAGTGATATAGATATATTACAATATATATTAGCAATAATATAGATATGTGAGTATATTACAGAAATGGGTCTATTATGGTATGTTATAATGTACACGGTATGAAGTATGTTGTGAATATTCTATAACTATAAGTATGTACAGGCTGTAGTGAGTACAAGCTATGTACAGGATATGAACAGGATATAAATATGAAAAACTATACAGAATATGAAATAAATAACTTTACAGAATCTGGGATATAGAGCTATACAGAAATGGGAACTATGCAAGTTGTAAACAGTTGTAGGATTAAAGATTATCGAATGTACAGAATGATTATTTACACAGAGCTATACAGTAGTGCAGTTAAGATAAGTGAGGGTGTAGATAGTTTCTACAGAGGCTATATAAAGTGCTAGTGGTTGTGAGTGGTGGTTCAGTCAATAGTTTTTGACTGTAAAATTGTCATCATCAGAATTTTTTTATTCCATGAGTGAGTTTTTTTTTTAAAATAATAATAATAATACATTTTATTTATAGGCCCCATTATAGACCGTCAAGGTTGCCTAACAATAGTACAAAATAAATAAATACATAAAATCACAAAGTAAATGAAAAAAAACAAGCATTAAAGTATAAAGGCAAGAATAAAAGCTAAACGAGGTAAATATAGGTTAAGACAGAATCATAATGAAGGCTAGGTAATTTTGAATAGATGGGTTTTAAGACGCGATTTAAAAGTGGTGAGAGAGTTTGTAGTCCGAAGATCTGGTGGAAGTGCATTCCAAAGTCTTGGGGAAGAACAACCAAAGGCTCTGCGTTCCAAGCAAGTGAGCAGGTGGAACAGACAGAACGGAAGTTGAAGAAGAGTGGCGTGTACGAGGGGTTAAGTATGTATGGAGAAGATCAGATATATGTGGGGGAGCAAGGTCACGAAGAGCTTTGAAGGTAAGAAGCAGGATCATGAAGCTGAAACGGAGGTGAACTGGAAGCCAATGGAGCTGTTTAAGAACAGGTGTTGTATGTTCAATTTTTGGAGAGATTTATGAAGTAGGAATTTACCACAGAGAATTGAATTACAGTAATCGAAACAACATATGAGAAGAGCATTGACAAGAATGGTGGTACTGTTTGGAGAGAGTGAAGGACGAAGGCAGTTAATATTACGAAAATGATATTATTTATATGTGCTGTGAAGGAAAGAGTGCTGTCGAGGATGACACCAAGACTCTTAACTTGAAGGGAAGGTGTGACAACAGAGTGGTCAATGGATAATGAAAGACTTCTGGTTGGAACTTTAGTCAGTTTTGATTTGGTGCCTATTAGAATAAATTCTGTTTTATTGCCATTAAGTTTAAGAAAGTTGTGAGCAAAAACCAGACCTTGATTTCACTTAAACAATCAGAAATAGATGTGGGTGGGATAGTAGCTATAGGTTTGGAAGATAAGTAGAGCTGGGTGTCATCTGCATAGCAGGGAAATTTGATGTTATATTTCTTGAATATATTACCTAGGGGTAGGAGATAGATAATAAAAAGTAAAGGACCCAGGACAGAGCCTTGGGGTGTACCGGAGTTAACTGGAGCAGATAGTGATCTGTGAGTGCGTAATTGAACAAACTGAATGGACAGAGAGATACGAGGTAAACCAGGCGAGTGCTGTACCATCGATGCCAAGAGATGTGTCACAGCCGGGCAGCCAACTCAAGGATTAGGATGCACACACCCAGGGCTGGACTGGGACAAAAAAATCAGCCAGGGCATTTTGACTAGCGACCGGCCCACCAGGTATTATAGGAAAATCCACAAAGCCAGGTGGCGCTCGGACTGGTCCCGCAGCTCTTCATGCTGGCGACGCACCTCCACCGCCTGCTCCCGCTGGGCGGCCGCCATTTCGGCCACCCTCTGGCCCAGCTCCTCCCTTCCCTGGCTCCGATAAGGACCCGCCGTGCCGCCTCCTGGGTTTCGGCACCAATGTGGTGAGAACAAGGCACGACGGGACCACAGATCATCATTCAGAGCCATCTTTATTTACACTCACCACAACACAACACCACACACACCTGAGTCCCTGTGTTTTAACCTGGTGGGCGTGATTACGGATGCCGTGCAGGTGCGTCCATCCTCCCTGCACAGCACCGCAGACCACCACATATGTGTAAAAAAGATGAAAGGAAGAAAAATAGGGTCAAAATTCGTACTTGTAACTTGCAGGGTTTTTTTTTGGCTAAATCCACACACAAATCTTTTTTACGCACACACAAATTAATTTTACACATACAAATCCTGATTTACAAGTACAAAACTGATTTACAAGTACAAAATATTTATGACCACAATTGAGCCCATAAAGCTAGCCAAACAGTAAAGACACAGTGAGTAAATACTTTGGCAATAAATTAAGGAGTGAGTACACAGAGAATGTGCTTCGGATGAAGCACGTGAAGATTATACTATGAAAAAATAAGTTATCTAATTTTTTAAAATTAAATTGCTATGCAGATAAGCTACTCAAACATACCACTGTGTGTTGGAACAGGAAGTGATACTCTACCGCAGAGAGAGTGAACACCAAGTGACAGCGCCACTCAAAGGAGTGCCAAAGAAAGAAAGGGGAAACGCAGACAACCTGATGAGGAACAAAGGAAAACACACACAATATATACACAGAGGGTAATGTACCATGTACCATGTACCAGTACCGTGACATCTATACCATTTATTTTGATTATTAAGTCAAACTATCATCATCATCATCATATGACTCCTTAATGTAGGGAATAAACCACACAAAATTTATGGGAAATTGGAGGAACAAGCAGGAACTATGTGAAACCTCACAATGTATATATAAATAAAAAGATTAATAACACAATTTAACTGTTGGATCATTTTTGAAATCCTGAAGCAATGCAATTTAGCCATGCGGCTCAATGTAAGGAGCTCTCTGATTGGTTGGACAGACACAGGCTGGATGCCTGGATCTACACTGCTGTTTGTGCTTATACCTTTGCCCTGCTAAGAATTGTGTGTGCTTGTACAAAGGCCATTCAGCTTCAGGATTTACTCTAACCAACGCGTATATGTGAAGAATGAAGAGACCCTGCAATGAAACTGAACCTCTGAGTGTGCACCTGTGGACTCAGTCTGAGTACCTGTTGAAGGTGGCTAACATGGCTAACACTAGCATCACTGCATGTAACCCTGTTATTCCTTCCTCATTCCTTATATGAATGAGAGAACTGACAGAGGGACGTATTTGAATATCTTCTGTTCCACCTTTCCTAACCTGGAAGCTGAGGATGACTTAATCCTGACAAGGACACAAACCTCAGCACATATCATAGATGTTTCATTCTCTGTGCAGCAATTTCAGAGACGGATCGCAACAACCACTCATTAAGATCGTCCAGAAATCTGTCCCTTTCTGGCAACTGTGGAAACTTCAAATAAGAAGAATAAGAATCCATATGTAATGGTTTGTTTATTTAGAGAAAGTAATTCTGTATTATGTATAAGGCTAAATTTAATCATGGTGAGCCACACACGTGCATTGGAAAAGTATAAATGATTCACATTTTAACACAATCATGAAAAAAAAATGTAATAGAGTTTCAATAGAGTACCTAACTGTTTTTAATATGTTCTCCTAACTGTTTTACCATGTTCTCACTTTCATGGTGTGAATGGAAAGAATTTTTTTAAAGGTTCAATATATTTGGTTAAATGTATAATATGTAATAATTTGTTTTTCTGCATTAACTTTTCTGCTACATATGGAAAAATATTGTGATTCAGTCCCACGGGAAATTATTGCTTTTTTGGTGTTGAGTTCTGGTCTCATTAGGATTATGCAACATTTGGGTCCAAAAAGTGTGATTAAGAACTGCTTTTCTAGTCTATGTGGAAAAATACTTAAGATTCACTGCCACGACCCATTATAACCTTTTTTGTGTTCAATTCGGGTCTCATTATTATTATGTAACATTTGGGTCCAAACAGTGTGATCAACAGTCCAAAACTTGAGGCCAGGATGGCAAATACCTCCACTGCATCTGCATAATTTCCTGGTGAGCTGATATAAACAGGAACAAAGGCCACCCACACAGCACAGAAGATCAGCATGCTGAATGTGATGAGCTTGGCCTCATTAAAACTATCAGGGAGATTCCTTGCCAGGAAAGCAATTAGAAAACTGAGGAAAGCCAGAACGCCAATATAACCCAGTAATACTGCAAAACCCACAGTGGACCCAAATGCACACTCATAAACAATCTTATCATTTTGGTATTGGGTGTTTTTATGTGGAGTTGGAGAGGAAGAAACAAGCCAGGTAGTGCAAATGGCTGCCTGAATAGATGTAAGAAACAGAACTGTTCCTCTCTGCTGCATAACACCAAACCACTTCAGACTGGTTCCCCCTCCTGGCTTGGAGGCTTTGAACACAGCCAGAACAACCATGGTTTTTACCAGGATGCATGAGACACAAAGCACAAAGCTGATCCCAAATGCTGCATGTCTGAGTTGGCATGTCCACATCCTGGGTCGTCCAATGAACAGAAGTGAACACAGGAAACACAACTTGAGTGACAACAATAGCTGGAAACTAAGTTCTGAATTATTGGCACGTATTATAGGTGTTCTGCGATGGTAGAAAAAGATCCCTAGAACAACAGCACAAATGAGTGTGCCCAGCAGTGAAGTTGCTGCCAAACAAATACCCAGAGGCTCATGGTAGGAGAGGAACTCTGTCTTCTTGGGAACGCAGTAGTCACGCTGGGGGTTTGACCAAAAATCCTCTGGACAACTGGTGCACTCAAATGAGTCTTAAAAAGAAGAAGATGGTGAAATGCATATTATATTTCAAAGAAAAAAATAAATATGCCATGTTGAAAGATAAACACCTACTGCTTTTATTAGTAATTTTTCCCTCAGAACAAGGGATGCAGTCAAAACAGCATTTGGGTTCCGCCTTCCTTCTCACCATGTGGGTACCAGGAGGACAGCTCTCACTGCATACTGATCGAGGTGGCTATTGGACAAAGTTAAACATTACTTGCCAAAATTACATATGCTATACATGTGACAATGTAAAAGTCTAAGAAACGTATAACCTTTTTCAAATCAAAGTTCCAGAAGATTTTGTCTTCATCAAGTATGAGTTCTTCACCTTTGAAAGTTGACCTTTTAACCTCACCCACATTCTGAACTTCAGTGCTTCCATCAGGGAGCCACAACCAGTTCATCACATCGTAAATTGGTACCACATCACCATTCTCATCAAATGACACTTCATCACCAAATGGTGTGGTAAAGTTCACCCTTTCCAAGTAATAAACAAGCTGTTAAAAAAATAAAATAAACTATTGGACTCATTATATTTAAATATAGAAATCAAGGTATTTCACTAATAACCTGTATGTATGTGTACATAATAAACAAGCTGTTAAAAAAGTGATTCATCAGAAATAAATTATTTTTCACATTGAAATAGTGGCATACTATTCAGAGGTCATTATGCCTATTTTATTTAAATATAGAAATTACAGGAAGAACAAGTTATATCACAAAAGGTCAATGATCTCTCCGATCTAAATATACGAAGCACTACACTATCAGGAGTACAGAAAATCCTTTTAGCTCCTTCCAGCTGTTTAACCAGTAAAACATATGGCATTTTGTTTAATCCCACAGGATGAATGTCACCCTGAAAGTAATTACAAGCAAACAATTTGTTTAGTTAGGTGGACTGTAAACTGATATCACACCTGCCAAGGCTCCAGTGACTGCAAAGCACCACAGCTGTTCCCACTGAAAGGCCCTCTTCCTGGCTTGCACCGTAGCATGTCATCAAGGGAATATGCCAGGGCATAAACAGCTTTGTACACGTTATACTCAGGCCGCAGGTTGGTAATGTCCAAGAACTCATTGTCCACATTTTGCAGCTTTTCCTGTCCAGTGCATAATGCACCTCCACCTTCCAGCCAGCCTGGTGGAGCTGGTGCAAATCTGCACTGAAATGTGAATTCCCAAAACTGATTCACCTGAAATATTTAGATTTTATAAATATAAATTATGATAATATCTAGTTCTTGCACATACCATACTAAATGTAAAAACCTCACCATGCGATTTCCATAGCTATTGTTGTAATGTAGAGTGGGACGTATTTTTAACAGGAATTCCCTGAGCCCTGGTATTTCCCCATGGCGAATGGCAATACCCAGTGTACCACCCAGGTATGGCATAAGCTGAGGTGTTTGGAGCACAGCAGCTGCTGTCCAGGCCTCACTGGCCATCCACTGTAGGCCTGTTACATTTTGCGTCACTACCTGTGCATTGTAATATACCAAATATTGAAACTGGCAAATACTTTAGGGACATTATCATGCCATTGAATTGCTTCTCTTGCAAAATAATTCCACATGATTTAATTTCTTTACTCATTCACACAAACATACAAAATGTTTTACACACTATAGTTAATTCAAATCTTTATAATTATTAATAATAAAATTGTTGTAAAGCCAGACCTCATTCATAAGGTTTAGTATGTGACTCTCATATGCAAAGACAATTACAACTCGAGCTGTGGATTTTTTCATGACATTCACAATCCTCCTGACTTCATCTGTGTTTTTGTCCCGAGGCAAAACCTCAAAGTACGCCAGGCAACCTTCACCAGACCGACTGAGCTCAGATTGTAAGGATCTTGCTGCATTATGTCCATAATCATCATTACTGATGAGCAAACCTGCCCAAGTCCAGCCAAAATGTTTTAGAATCTGGATCATAGCACGTACCTATGTGAATACAGATTAGAACAGAGGTGCATAGTCTAGAAAAATCTTTCATTAGAGTTACTTTTCATCAGCTTTACAGCACATCATTATGTATTCTGTTGGAAAACAGGTATTCATCAGGTATATCCTTAAATATACTTTAGTTCTTTATTTTTTTATTGCTTTAATTTTGGTGATGTTTACCTGGAAACCATCACTTGGTATTGTCCTAAAGAAGGATGGATACTTTTGACGATCAGTCAGACAGGAACATGTGGCAAAATAACTCACCTGTCAAAAATGCAAGCTTTATATTGTATTAAATATACAGTTAATTCAACCAACAATAACATGCTATGGTTAAACTGAGAACTTACCATAGGTACTCTGTACAAACCTAAGACGCTGGAGATAGCAATAGAACGTGTAGAGGAAGAATCACCCACAATCCCTATGACTAGAGGATTTCCAGCACATGCATGATCCAATATAATTTGTTCCTCTTGACCATTGACTAATGACAATGCTCCTCGGAATCCAATTCCAAGTTCAGCACAGTTGTCATAAAGACTGTATCCTAAAGTCACATTAGGTAAAAGTTCAGAGTTTTTGTTGATTTCATCAATAGCAAAAGCCATGATTTGTGCCAGCCTAAATCCTTGTACATAGAATCTAAAAAAAGAAAAAGTTAATTATTGTAAAATAAAAACAAGATACTTGGAAAACGGAGTGCAAAATTAATTAACAAAAAAAAATACAGACACTGAATGAAAACAATTAAAAGGACATTTTAATGAAAAAATAACAGCAGACGGTCAAGAAACTTGCATGATGATATTAATACTTTAGTTATAAAATACAATGGAACTCATTTCCCACAATTTTTTCTTTTCTTCATTCCCCCCTGGCCATACTTACCCATGACATGTAGGCTGTTGTGGTTCTGAGATAAAAGACAGGTCAGGAACACTTTTAAAAAAATGGACTGGAAACAGTCCACCCAGAATTACATCTCCAGTCTTGTGCACCCCATTTAGATGAAATTCTCCTTGTAACTGACAAGAGCTGGGAAATACAGAAGATAATAAAGCATAAGAAAAGTAGAAATATAGTAAAACAAGCAAGAGCAAATTGGTTTGAAATAATAACCACATGGCAGCTTTCTGATTTTCTGAGCCTAGTAATCAGGTTTTATTGTTTTGTCATTCCTTTTTATTGGAATACAGTGTTAGATAATCTTGCAGCCCACCCATCTGGGAAAAGGGGGCAGGGCAGACTTAGAAAACAGTAAAAGTGAATTAGTAGATAACAAGAACTTTGTTTTGTGTGTGTGTTTTGTTAATTTCATTTCTTTTTAACAGATGTAAAAGATTACTGAATATTTTTATGGTTCAACAAATGTATGAAATACACATCAAAAATATGATTCATGTACAGCAAGGTTTATGATGAAAATACCTTGTTAAAATAAAATATTAAGTCAAATCTAGCTGTCTTGGACTATAAAATTTCCATATTGTCAGAATTTTTTTTTTTAATTTGTTCTTTTCACACAAAAGGAACCTATGCACACAGTGTTCCAAGACAAGTAAGTGTTTATTGTCAGAGTTTTTCATGATTTCTGCTTGGGCATCTCTCCAGTTGCCTCCACTCTGGCTCAGCTAGCACAGCTCTCTCATCAGGTGCTGGCATCCTACTCAAATAGGGGAGGTATGATTAGATGATGGTTATCAGCTGTGTAGGTTAGCCTTCCTGCCACCACAGCCTGTTTCCACTGCTCCACCCCTCCCCTGCAAAACCCCAGTCAAGGCTGAAGCCAGAATGTGGAGTTTATCCAACTTAAACTAGCATGTCCAGGGTCATGGGCCGTGGGTGGCGAAGCTCGACGAATGGAACAGTGGTGCAAGAGTTGATGGAGGAGAGGCATTGTTTTGCAGGTGTAGTCAAACAGGAGGGGGGAAGAGGAGGCCCGGGTGAGTCCAGAAAAATAGTGATCTGAGGCAGGGAGACAGGCAAGCCAGACTGTGAGGACTGGCCCTGGGACTGAGCTCCTCTCTTTTTAACTGGGTCCTGGACTTCCTGACCAACAGACCACAGTCTGTGAGGATCCACAATGTCTCCTCACCTTCCAGAGTCCTCAGCATTAGCTCCCCGCAGGGCTGTGTGCTAAAGCACCTCCTGTTCACACTGCTTACATATGACTGCTCACCCAACCATCCAAGCTGTCATATTGTAAAGTTTGCAGACAACACAGCTGTGGTTGGTTGCATCACAAACAATGATGAGACCGGCTAAAGGAAGGAGGTGGAACACTTGGAGGACTGGTGCAGGCAAAGCAATCTCTGCTTAAATTAGAAGAAGACGAAGGAGATGATTGTGGACTTCAGGAGGGGAACACACACACACACCCCTGCACGTTAGAGGATCTGCAGTCGAAGTAGTACCCAGCTACAAGTACCTGGGTACGTACCTGGATAGCAACCTCACCTGGAAAAACAACACTTCCAGCCTGATCAGGAAGGCTCACCAGAGGCTCTACTTCCTGCGGAGGTTGAAGCGTGTGGGAATGGAGAGCTCAGTCCTCATCTCCTTTTACAGATGTGCGGTAGAAAATGTTCTGTGCTCTGGCATCAACGTGTGGCACGGAAAATGCACTGTGGCAGAGGGGAAAGCTCTACAGAGGGTGTTGAAGGCTGCACAAAGAGTTGTCGGAGGCAGCCGCCCAACCGTCACAGACATATAAGCCTCCAGATGCAGGAAGAGGGCCACCTGTATCATGAAGGACTCCACTCACCCAGCACACACACTCTTTGTCCCGCTCCCCTCAGGCAGGAGGCTGAGGAGCATTAAATGCAAAACCACCAGACTGAGAAACAGCTTCATTCCAGAAGCTGTGAGACTTCTCAGTGCATAATGGACAAGAACTGTTATTGTAGCACCTTAACCACTACTTGACACTTATTGACACTGTAACTTTATCAATGCATGTCATCATGCCCTTTGCAGCTAAAGTATTTATTTACACCCATATTTATACCCACACTCTATACCCATACTCCATACTGGTACTCAGGTTGTTGCACTCTACTTATGGTATTATTTATTGTATTGTCTTATTACTTGTCATTTCTGTTTGTTAAAAAAAAACAAATAACCCCCCCCCCCCCCAACTATTTATTTATTACTTTGAAAAAAAAATTCTGTTTCTTCATTATTTTTGTTTCCTTTCACTCCAGGACCATGTATACATAATTTCATTCCACCTCATGTTAACATGTGATGCGAATGACAAATAAAGCTCCTTGAATCCTTGAATGGCTACCAGCTGGTGGAGAGCAAGGGAGATCAGTGTCCAGGTGAGTGTGTCATGGATCGGCTGTGTGGCAGGCGGGAGGAGGACCCAATCGCAAGATTCACAAACACGGGGATGAACTCAAAAGCAGCTTTATTGCTGACAGGCAGAACATAGGAAATACAGAACTCAACTAAACTGGGAATCAATAAACTAACACTCGTAGGGAGACGCAGGGAATCCACACAGCAATGAGGGAGAACGCGACGCTGAACAGAGGGAGACGCAGACAGAAATACACAGAGGGTTAACGAGGAAAGTGGGAACACACGGGGAACACAGCTGACACAGATAACCATAACGAGACAGGGCGGGGTGAACATAACACTGACGGGAGACGGGCAGAGTCAAACAGGAAGTACAGAGGTTCAGACAGGAGGAGAGAGAGCACGGGGAAAACACAGACATAACGGGCAGGGGAAACATGGAATAAAACATAAGGAGAGACGAGGGCTCACAGATACACAGAGGGGCACACAGGGGGTAAAAGCCACGAAGGGAAAACACACAGGGAACAACATAACAGGGCAACTCAGGAAACAGAACCTAAACAGGGAACTAAATACAAAAATACAAGAGAACTAAGAATACTGGGCCAACACGGCCCAGGACCATGACATCACATGACATTCTTACTTGGCTCTCGGTGAAGGCGGTCGCACTTTTCTCCTCTCCTCCTTCCCCTTATCTTCCCTGCTTAGCCTCTTGTGTCCTGTCTTGTCTCGCGTGCACTACTTTTCCCTTGAACAGTCTCTCACTGTCGTTCTCTAAAACCTAACAGAGAATTATGGATTTGATCAACTGGTCTCTGAACGCTATTGACACCCTCTTCTCAACGAGAAGTCTGGGCTCGGGAGAGCCCGAGTGCCCTGGAGGGACTTTCCCTGCCGGATACACGATGGATGGGTGGCAGAACTGGAGGATCTTGTGCCTGGCGGGACTGTCTATCGAGGACGCTGAGGATATCTACCTATTCGGAACCATGATAACAGGGTTCTTGCTGATCGGAGCTGGCTTGGCCCTGACTTATCGGAGAAATAAGAGAGCGGAACCAGCTGTTCAAACCCCCCCTAAGCTGACCGCTGGAATTGAAGCGATGGGACGAGGCGCGGCCTCCCACACCGAACGCAGCATGGTCAACACCTTGGAGACGCTTACAGCTGCCGTGAAGACTTAAACTAACACCACTGAGCGTATGATGGGATACATCAGAGAGGGGCCTGCTCACAATAACACCCTTGAGCGGAAGTTGGATAACATCGCAGAACGGCTCACTGCAGCTGTGGGGTCTCAGAATCAGAAGAATGACAACACCACGGAACAGAAGCTTGATACCATCATGGGGAGGCTCGCAGCGCTCCAACGGGAAATCGAGGCCCCAGTGTCAGAGTGCTAAAGTCGCTGCTCGCATAAAGGAGAAATCAACAATATTCTACATTTGGACACCATGGCGCCAGCTGCTCAGGCCCAAGGCTGGAGCCCACCAAAACAACTCCCTGATAACGACTGTGTGATGACTATTCTTCCCATCCCATGAAGGACACCTGGATCGGCTGGAGGACTGTTTACTTAGCCTTATAGGCCGAAGGACACTGTCTCCGCTGAACTCTGGACACGCACACACACACTTACACTGATAAGCACGCACTCATCCCCCTCCCTTCCAAACGCCTTCGATGCTTGTTCCTGCGGGGGAAGACAGCAGGTCTGTGTGCCGCGCTGAAATGATAGCATGGTGCAGGACGACTGCTGTGTTCCTTCGGATTACCCCCCACCCCCCTATCCATCCCCTGTGGCTTGTCATGTGCTCTGATGTTGTGATGTGGACATTAATGTGCTCTCTGTGCAGAGGAGTTTTTTTGTTTCCTGTTCTCATGCTGTCCTCCCATAGGTTGCCCAGCGTGTGAAGAGGTCTCTTTTTTTCCTCTTGTACTCTTCCCATTGTTGTGTAATTTTTTCAGTGTTATTCTCCCAACGCTGCTGATCTCTGACTGTATTCCCATGTGATGTCTTTGTTGTTGTGTGTGTAAGTTGGGGGGGGGGGGGGGGGGTCCTATTCCTCTGTGGGGCAACCTGCATATGGCCAATAAAGCATTCATTCATTCATTCATTCATTCATTCATCACCCCCCCCCCCCCCCCCAATAAGGGCTGGCTCCAGACAGCCCAAACACAGGAAAACAAAAACCAAACAGAAAACGACCCAGGGCGGGCGGCGGGGGCCCAGGACGGAGGGCTCGGAACAGAAAACATAAACGAACAGAAAACACAGGAGCACAAGACCATAGTTCAAATAAAGTTCAGGGGGCCGACCCAGAGCCCACCGGCATAAAAGTTCACGGGTCACACGGTCGGGGGGCCGACCGGGCGGGTGGCACAGGTGACAGAGCTGGTCCGGAGGCCGGCCGCGCGGAAGGCAACGGCGGCGGCGAAGGAGACGACTGAGCAGTTCAGGAGGCCGGCCGCGCGGAAGGCAGCGGCGGCTCTTCAGTGCCAGGCGTACTGGCCGAGGCCCGGTGGGCACAGGACCAGTCGAGGCGGGACCAGTCGAGGCGGGACCAGACGAGGACGAAGACTCCGATGAGGCTGGGCCAGACGAGGACGAAGACTCCGAGGCTGGACCAGGCGATGCTGCAGAGGCAGAGGCTGGACCAGGCGATGCTGCAGAGGCAGAGGCTGGACCAGGCGATGCTGCAGAGGCAGAGGCCGACGCCGGACCGGCCGACATTGAAGGCGATGCAGAGGCCGGACCGGGCGTGGGAGATGCGGGGGCCGGACCAGGCGATGACGGGGCCGGACCAGGCGAAGCACAGGCTGAAGCTGGACTAGGCGAAGATGTGGACAGAGACACGGAGGCCGCACCTAGCGTGGGTGAAGACACGGCTGCTGCAAACGTGGACGAGGCTGCCGGTGAAGCAGCTGGTGGCTGAACGGGCCCCTCGGACCCTCCAGCGGAGACGAGGAGGTGCTGGCCGGGCTGACCTGAGCCGCCAGCGGAGACGAGGAGGTGCTGGCCGGGCTGACCTGAGCCCCCAGCGGAGACGAGGAGGTGCTGGCCGGGCTGGGCAGAGCCACCAGCGGAGACGAGGAGGTGCTGGCCGGGCTGGGCAGAGCCGCCAGCGGAGACGAGGAGGTGCTGGAGGGGTCCTCCTGAACCCCCAGCGGGGACAGATGCAGAGCCAGCTGGTGCGGAGACCTTTGGCTCAGCGGACGCTAACTGTAGCTGCACAGGGCACACAGTCGGCTCGGGATGCAACGGCTGGGGCTGTGCAGGGCAAACAGTCTGTCCAACGTTTGTCAGTACCATGCAGTCCACAGCTGGCGGAGAAAGCTCACAAAGGCTCCCAGCTGAGGTTGGCAGTAACTGAACAGGTTGCTGAGCTACTAACTGTGCTGGTGACAGAGTTAATGACTGAGCTGATAACCAAACAGGCACTGGAGCAAGAAACTGAGGTGGTAACAGAACGGGTAATGGAGCTGCGAACTGTGATAAAGACTGGACTGGTGACAAAACAAGAAACTGTGCTAATAACTGAGCTACTGACTGCATTATGGACAGAAATGGCAGTTGTAGTGGTAGTTGCGCTTGTGGTTGAGCAGGTGTCTGACTCTGGGTTGCTTTCCTTCTGGGAACAGGAACGGGTGCTAGGCCTGGCCGAACACCAGCCATCCCCACCCGAGAAACAGATACGGGTGCAGGGACGAGCTGGGTTCTGGCTGCCTTTACCCTGGGGGCCGGTGTGGGTGCAGGAGCTAGCTGGACCTCTGTCGCTCCCACCCGAGGAACTGAGACGAGTGCAGGAGTCGGCAGGGTCACGGCTGACCTCACCCGGGGAACCGGAACAGGCACAGGCGACGGCTGGGTGTCCATCAACCCCACCCGAGGGGTAGGTACGGGTGCCGGGATGAACGGAGCCTCTGCCAGGCTGGGGATAGAAGCAGGGACCAGCTGGACCTCAGCCACCCTCACCCAAGGAGCTGATACGGGTGCAAGGGAGAACTGGGCCCGCGCTGCCCTGGTTACAGGAACTGGAGGCGGAGAGCGGAGTTCGGGAGCAGTAACAGACACTGGAGAACTCACACAAGCAGCGTCTGGATAACCGGGATGTGAAACAACACTACACACAGTTGTACAGAACTTAGCCCGAGACGTAGCACACACAGAGTCCATGGAACTTGGCCGAAAAGCATGGCACACAGAGTCAAACTGACATGACCGGGGAACAGAAAAGTTAACCTGTGCAAACAGCTCTGCAGTGCTCAAACCTAAATCTCTTGCCAGTCCGAGTATAGCGAATGAAGCCTTGCGGCTCTTAACCTTAGCAGGCATTGAATACACAGTTTCAAGGAGTCCACGAGGAAAAACAGAAACAGTCTCTTGCTTAGCAGGCACGAGAGAAGGTGAGGTTACGCAGGTAGCATCCGAGTTAGCACTTTCGAGTTGTGGCACAGAAAAAACCACAGCCTGAGAAACTGAAGGAACCACACTGGGAGTCACAGACACAAGAGCTGGTTTAAAGATTAAACTGTTCGTAGCAGAGGAATGGCTAATAGTCTCTGTGTCACCTGGCTCAGGCAGAACGCTAGGCGTAGACGTTAAGATGGCTGGCTCAGCTACACAGGTCTCAGTGTCTCTTTGAGGAGCCAAGAAGGCAATGGCTGGTTGAGGAGTTGGCTGGGAAACATCAGAAATGTCTAAAGACAAAATAGGCTGGAACATGAAACAGTCACTAGGAGGAGCATTAGCTATAGAACACACGGTTTCAGGGGGTATGTGTTTCTCAGCATGCACTGTTACATCTAGAGCTGATGATACTGACTGTGTGTGGCTGAGCTCAGACTGGGAAACCTTAGAATCCAAAGGCTGAGCAAAACAGTTCTGCGGGGCTACAATGCTGGTAGCAGTATGTAGGGGAGTCTGGCGTGAAATAACAGTCTTAGGTTCAGTTAACTCAACAGGGGAAGCATTCATACCGGCTGAAACAAAGGAAAAACTGCGAGCATTACAAGAATCTGATGGCTCAGAAACACAAAGATCACTGGTGAGAGCTACGGCTGAATAATCTGACACTGAGGTGCCTCGCTGTACAGCGTCTCTGGAGTCCGAACAAAAAGCGGCGGAATTATCCGAGTCAGGTAACACAACGGCGGGGAAAACGGAGCCACTCACAGTAGTGCATGAGTTATGGAGTCCGGGATCCGAAGGCTCGGGCTGAGAGTGTGACACACGGTCACTCTCTCCCAGGGGTGAAAACTGCTCCGCTGCTCGGGAACGGCGACGGCGGGGACGCCGTTTTCTCCGGGAAGGGGGAGGAGACGAGCCGGGCCGCGAATCCGTCAGCAGGCCGGGCTGAACATCCTCCGGCTCTTCGTACAGGAGCGACTGCTCCGGGAGGACGCCTACAGTGGAGACGAGGAAGTCCTGGATGTGGGGGCGGAGCGCGCCGAATAGCCACGGGAGTCCGGACACCATCCGCTGTAGACGGACGGCTACGGTCTCCCGGTACTCACCCTCGGGCAGCGCCACCCACTCCTGACAGTGATACTCCACTGTATAAATCAGATCCTCCCGGAGGTCAGCGGAGGGGTTGTGAATCGCTGGGTCCATGTCGTGGTCGCGTTCTTCTGTCATGGATCGGCTGTGTGGCAGGCGGGAGGAGGACCCAATCGCAAGATTCACAAACACGGGGATGAACTCAAAAGCAGCTTTATTGCTGACAGGCAGAACATAGGAAATACAGAACTCAACTAAACTGGGAATCAATAAACTAACACTCGTAGGGAGACACAGGGAATCCACACAGCAATGAGGGAGAACGCGACGCCGAACAGAGGGAGACGCAGACAGAAATACACAGAGGGTTAACGAGGAAAGTGGGAACACACGGGGAACACAGCTGACACAGATAACCATAACGAGACAGGGCGGGGTGAACATAACACTGACGGGAGACGGGCAGAGTCAAACAGGAAGTACAGAGGTTCAGACAGGAGGAGAGAGAGCACGGGGAAAACACAGACATAACGGGCAGGGGAAACATGGAATAAAACATAAGGAGAGACGAGGGCTCACAGATACACAGAGGGGCACACAGGGGGTAAAAGCCACGAAGGGAAAACACACAGGGAACAACATAACAGGGCAACTCAGGAAACAGAACCTAAACAGGGAACTAAATACAAAAATACAAGAGAACTAAGAATACTGGGCCAACACGGCCCAGGACCATGACAGAGTGTGGCTATTGCAAGGTTGAATGATTGTCCAGGAAGCTAATGGGTAAGCAGATGTTTTGGCAAAGGCTGATTGCTGGTCTTAAATACTGCTGGCTCAGTCAGTCTCAAAATGGGAGTGAACATGATAGACTTACACTGGTTCTAAATGAGAAAACTCTTTAACAGTTGAATTCACTGAGGCTCATTTATCACAGCACAAAATATATAAAATGAGGCAGCAGTGAGGCAGCAGAAAAAGTTACAAATCTGTTACAAATAAGTCCTGACTTACAACACAACAACAGCTGTGGAAACAACATGGTACTACTACTACTATAGTAGTTGCAAGAATTTCTTAATATTATTGTTTTTAATTTAATTGTTTGTAACATTTTCAATAAATTTCAGGTGAATCACAAAATGTTTTACACACTATAGTTAATTCAAATCTTTATAATTATTAATAATAAAATTGTTGTAAAGCCAGACCTCATTCATAAGGTTTAGTATGTGACTCTCATATGCAAAGACAATTACAACTCGAGCTGTGGATTTTTTCATGACATTCACAATCCTCCTGACTTCATCTGTGTTTTTGTCCCGAGGCAAAACCTCAAAGTACGCCAGGCAACCTTCACCAGACCGACTGAGCTCAGATTGTAAGGATCTTGCTGCATTATGTCCATAATCATCATTATTGATGAGCAAACCTGCCCAAGTCCAGCCAAAATGGATACTTTTGACGATCAGTCAGTTCCTCTGAACCATTTTTGGGAATTCACATTTCAGTACAGATTTGCACCAGCTACATAAGGCTGTGTGGAAGATGGAGGAGCACTATGCACTGGAAAGGGGGATCAAGAAAATAGGAACACTGAGTTCTTGGACATTTCCAACCTCGGATCTGAGTACAATGTGTTTAACGTTGTGTATGTGCTGGCATATTCCCTTGATGACATGCTGAGGTACAAGACAGGAAGAGGGCCATTCAGGCAACACAGCTGTGCCACATTGCAAACACTGGAGCCACGGGAGGTGTGATATCAGATTACACTCCATCTGTCATGGTCTAGCAGTCCTCACCGGCCGACCTGCCTGTTTTGGTGTTTATGTTTATATTTCTACTCCCCTCCCATCTCTGTCTCCCTGTTATGTGTGTTTTGTGTGGGACTTGCATGTCCCTGGAAGTTTGGGTTCCGAGCGCCATCTGACCCGGAAGTGTTTCCGCGCTGGAGTCAGCCACACCTGCCTCTTGTAAGTCACTGCCAGCTGCTACATATTTTTTTTTCCTACTTAACCGTGTGACTGAGCTTCAGTTAACTCGCCTGTACAGCCATGGATTGCTTTGGGAAAGCAATCTTTTTGGCTAGTTAAAATATCTTAATAGATTACAGATTATACCTTTTGATAGGAATTAAAAATGAAATGAGATATCATTCAGGACAGATATGTTTGAGGAGGAATGTCCTTTATGGGATGCAACAGGGAGGTAGAGTCTACAGCCCAATCTGGCGTGGAGGTGTGGACAGCCAGATCTGGCGCCCCACTTCCCGCTCTCCTATCTATCTTGTCTCTTTTCTCTCTTACTTCTCACTATCACCTTTTCTATCCCTGTAAAGCAGTGTTGCCAACTCCTCAATAAGGAAAATCATTGTCCTAAAAGTCGCTAGAAGTCGCTTAATGACATTATTGCATAATTTGCATAATTGATTATGCTTATGTAATTGTAACCGACGCTGTAAAAGAGAGAAATAACATTGTAGAAGAGACATCAAGTGAGCAAAAAACACCTTAAATGCATTTAGAATATATTTAGAACTACAAATTAAATTTCTTTTAGCAATTATTGTTTTTTTAATGTCACAATTCCAACACTGCTCCTTTATCCAGGCTTCGGACCGGCAAAAGTGACCTGAAGTAGGAACTCTGGCCTGAGTTACTTTGTGTGTGTGTGTGTGTGTCTTTTTAAGTAGTTTTAAACCTATGATCCACCAAAAGTAACAGTAAAAGAAGAACAATTTAACCATAACATTGTTAACAAACTACATTAACAATTGAAATGGACAAAAAAGAGGCAATAGAAAAAACAGTGGCAATGTGAAATAATCATGGGAACTAGTCTGGTCCTTATTCAGGCTAATTGTTTTTTGTTTTGTGTTTTTTCAGACAACCCTCCACACACATAGGCTGTGCTGGCTCACAGAAAGAGTGGGCCATCCTCATTTTGGTGAAGATTCTCTATGGTAGGTTCAGCAACTGTAGCACTTGACTATAATGATCAAGCAGCTGATGTGCCAAAAAGCTGCAAAATATTATCAGCCAGCTGGTGTTCATAGCAAGCCTCACCAGACAGCTTCGGTCCATATCGGTTGTACAAATGGAATTAAGGTTCTGCAAGGTAATCCAATTTCTAAGTTTGCAATGATTGGAATGATGGATTTTAGTGCATTGATTTATTTTAGACAAAGAAAAATATGCATTTACCGCTGCTCCCGCCCTGTGTGTTACAGTCAGGGCGGGAGCAGCGGCTTTGCTCATGCGCAATTCACTTGCAGTTTGGACGCGTAGGGGTGAACATCTCCTGCTCTGACAGCAGCTGGGGGCAACTGCTACGTGAGGACTATCCGCTCCCTGTGAGCGCCTTGGTACGGGTGTGGTGCCTACGGCAGCACCCGCTGCTTGTTGAGAGTAAGAGCGATATGTGCTTTCACGTCAAAAAGTGTTTCTTAGTACACATCAGTTCCTGATATACAATAATTCCATAATTACAGATATGCAAATTAAACACAAGTATACTATGAATTCTGGGTGGATCCATATTGAAATGTTTTATTGAGAGAAAGTAATTTATAGTTTAATGATGTATAAGGTTAAATTTAACTGTTAAGAGTTAATAGCATTTGAGAAGTGCGAGTGCTTTATATTTTAACTCCATCATGAAAAAAAAATAGTAGTAGAGTAAAATAACTGTTTTTGCATCTTCTCACTTTCATGATGGAAGTGGAAAAAAGTTTTTTTTCAAGATTCAGTATGTTTGGTTATATGTATTATTTATATCTATATATCTTTCTGCATGTAATTTTCTGTTATGTATGGAAAAAATATTATTATTCAGTCCCACGACACATTATTGCTCTTTTAGTGTTTAGTTCTGGTCTCATTATTATTATGTAACATTTGGGTCCAAACAGTGTGATTAACAGTCCAAAACCTGAGGCCAGGATGGCAAATACCTCCACTGCATCTGCACGATTTCCAGGTGAACTGATATAAACAGGAACAAAGGCCACCCACACAGCACAGAAGATCAGCATGCTGAATGTGATGAGCTTGGCCTCATTAAAACTATCAGGGAGATTCCTCACCAGGAATGCAATTAGAAAACTGAGGACAGCCAGAACGCCAATATAGCCCAGTAACACTCCAAAACCAACAGTGGACCCAACTGCACACTCATACACTATCTTGTCATTGTGGTATTGGGTGTTTTTATGTGGAGTTGGAGAGGAAGAAACAAGCCAGGTAGTGCAAATGGCTGCCTGTATAGCTGTAAGAAACAGAACTGTTCCTCTCTGCTGCATAGCACCAAACCACTTCAGACTGGCTCCCCCTCCTGGCTTGGAGGCTTTGAACACAGCCAGAACAACCATGGTTTTTACTAGGATGCATGAGACACACAGCACAAAGCTGATCCCAAATGCTGCATGTCTGAGTTGGCATGTCCACATCATGGGTCGTCCAATGAACAGAAGTGAACACAGGAAACACAACTTGAGTGACAACAATAGCTGGAAACTAAGTTCCGAATTGCTGGCACGTATTATAGGTGTTCTGCGATGGTAGAAAAAGATCCCTAGAACAACAGCACATATGAATGTGCCGAGCAGTGAAGTTGCTGCCAAACAAATACCCAGAGGCTCATGGTAGGAGAGGAACTCTGTCTTCTTGGGAACGCAGTAGTCACGCTGGGGGTTTGACCAAAAATCCTCTGGACAACTGGTGCACTCAAATGAGTCTAAAAAGAAGAAGATGGTGAAATGCATACTTTATTTCACTGAAAAAAAATGAAATATGCCATGTTGAAAGATAAACACCTACTGCTTTTATTAGTAATTTTTCCCTCAGAACAAGGGATGCAGTCAAAGCAGCATTTGGGCTCCCACTTCTTTCTCACCATGTGGGTACCAGAAGGACAGCTCTCACTACATACTGATCGAGGTGGCTATAGAACAAAATTAAATATTGACTGCCAGAATAATATTTACTGTACATGTGATAAAATATAAATGTCTGAAGAAACATATATAACCTTTCTCGAATCAAAGTTCCAGAAGATTTTGTCTTCATCAAGTATGAGTTCTTCACCTTTGAAAGCTGACCTCTTAACCTCACCCACATTCTGAACTTCAGTGCTTCCATCTGGGAGCCACAACCAGTTCATCACATCGTAAATTGGCACCACATCGCCATTCTCATCAAATGACACTTGATCACCAAATGGTGTGGTAAAGTTCACCCTTTCCAAGTAATAAAGAAGCTGTTAAAAGAAATAAAATAAAGTATTACACCTATTATAATTAAATATAGGAATAAATTAATCATACAAGGTATTTCACTAATAACCTGTATACATGTATACAGGTCAGTGAACTCTCTGGTAAGTGACCTGGTATACAACACGTTTTACACAGTATAGTAAATCAAATCTTTTTTAGTCTGCTGTGGCCAGTGTCATCCTCTATGCATGCTGGGACAGCAGGTTGAGAGTCGCCGATGCCAACTCAATAAATGAACCAACTCCAGGCCTCAAGGGCTGGTGTCCTGCAGGTTTTAGATGTGTCCTTCTGTGTCCAAAGATTGTTTAAATGTCTAAATTATCTCCCCAACATGGCAACAGTGGTTCCCAAAGTGGGGGGTGCAGAGCCATTGCAGAGGGGCGCGGAATGAATTAAAAAAAGAATGATTGGACACTGATAGCATAATGGACATGTTTTTTGACGGGTCTCTCACAGAAACGCAAGACAGAAG
The DNA here is from genome assembly GCF_964374335.1 of Astatotilapia calliptera. Classification (NCBI taxonomy): domain Eukaryota; kingdom Metazoa; phylum Chordata; class Actinopteri; order Cichliformes; family Cichlidae; genus Astatotilapia; species Astatotilapia calliptera. The sequence goes on from NC_137435.1 coordinate 14,110,526, forward strand.
ATGAAGCATCGCCAAATATGCTTCCAAACCAACTTCCTTCAAAGCCAAAGAAAAATATGATGAAGCATATCTCACCTTTGGCTTTACCTGTACAACGGTGGTGCCAAGTAAGGGTGGGTTTCAATGATCAATTTTGCGATCGATCTATTAAATCCTGAATTAATTTTTAAATATAAATGTCTATTGCCAGAAATGCCAGGATCTCAGGTTAAAGCTCACAAAACTATATCAACAACCACCAAACAGCTAAAACAGCAAATGAGTGCAGGTAAACGGATTCCACAGAAAGATGTAAACATAAAGTGCGGACCCGACGCATCAGAATCTGTGAGATGCCAGCTTTCTCCCCCGACGGCAGGTACACAGACACGCCATTGGTACTGAAAGCCTGTCTCACAGCTTCTGATGTTGCAGGTTTTGTAACTCTCTGACCAAAATTCACTGAACCAGCGGCAAAAAAGATCCAAACTATGCTTCACATTTGATAAACATTGTCATTAATTCCCTCTTACTTTGGCTGTTTTGCTTCTACCACAGTAAAACCCCACTTCCTACACAGCTCTCTCTCTCTCTGTGTATTTCAAGGACAGTTTCCCATCTAAAAATCTTGGTTTTTTTGCTTTAGTTCCTTGCTTATTACGCAAAAGTCTACTGTTGTGTTCACTTCAGCAGCATGTGGTAATGTTCATATGTTGATTCATGGTTTTCTTCAGTTTTTGATTTAATCCAGAATATATTTAAGGGGGTTATCTGCTATATAAAAAGCCAGGCCAGGAAAATCTCCTTCCTCCTTGTTTTTCTGTGTTTTATCCTCAGTTACGTTGACACGAAGGCATCTGGTGTACATCTCTGATGAAGTCTCACAAGTGTCAGTACTGATAAATGATCAAAATTATAATATTTCTGACTGTCTCAGTCAAAATTGAATTGAATCGAATCGGAATGCAATCAATTATAGAAATTAGTGACGATACCCAGTCCTAGTGCGAAGGTAGGTATCCCCGACAGAATTTGTTTCCCCTGCGTCGGGAGCACTCACTGGGCTGTCCAAATCACAGACAAACAGTATTCCACATTCTTGATTTTTAGTTCACAAACACTTCCTATAATGACTAACTACTCCTGATATTTTGGAGATGTTAGCTCTTTATACAGTAAAGTTACAGTGGGATACAAATAATATCAGCCTGATCCTGCTGCAATTTGTTCCCCTCAATTCAATTCATGAACAAACAGTATCCCACAGTTGTTTATGTTTTTGAACCCATTTTGCACAGAGAGGCATTTTTTGAAAAATGTATTGATAGCAATGTTGAATGTTATTACACAGTTAAAAAAAACAACTACACATACAATAATTACAACATAAGGATGGTTTGTTTTTCTGTTATTTAAAAGAGGTAGTAGTTTATTTATTTAGAGCTATTTCATATACTCTGAACTATTTAATATATTTATTTAATTTAGTTCAGTCTGCTACTGTCATTATCTTGGAGCAACTGTAACCACATAATTTCCTTAGGGATTAATAGAGTATTCTGATCTAAATACATTAAAACTACTTTATATCAGGTGTACAGAAATAGAGGAGCACAGAAAATCCTCTTAGCTTCTTCCAGCTTTTTTACCATTAAACTAATATGGCATTGTATTTCATCCTACATGGTGAATTTTGCTCTGAAAGTAATTACAAGCAAACAATTTATTCATAGGTGGAGGGTAGTTTGATATCACACCTGCCATGGCTCCAGTGACTGCAACGTGGCACAGTTGTGTCCACTGAAAGGCCCTCTTCCTGGCACGCACTGGAGCATGTCATCAAGAGAATGTGCAAAAGCATACACAGCTTTATACACATTGTACTCAGGCCGCAGGTTAGAAATGTCCAAAAATTCAGTGTCTACTTTTTCTAGATCTTCCTTTCCAGTGCATAATGCACCTCCACCTTCCAGCCAGCCTGGTGGAGCTGGTGCAAATCTGCACTGAAATGTGAATTCCCAAAACTGATTCACCTGAAATATTTAGATCTTATAAATATGAATTATGATAATATAGGGTTCTTGCACATACCATAGTAAAGTATAAATACTCACCATGCTATTCCCATAGCTATTGTTGTGATGTAGATTGGGACGTGTTTTTAACAGGAATTCCCTGAGCCCTGGTATTTCCCCATGACGAATGGCAATACCCAGTGTACCACCCAGGTATGGCATAAGCTGAGGTGTTTGGAGCACAGCAGCTGCTGTCCAGGCTTCACTGGCCATCCACTGTAGGCCAGTTACATTTTGCCTCACTACCTGTGCATTGTATTATACCAAATGTATAAAGTGATACTGGAATAGGGACATTATTATACCATTCAAGTAGTTGCTGATCTTGGAAAATACCTCCAGGTGACTAGCTTTCTTTACTCATTCACACAAACACACGACATGTTTTACACAATGTAATAAATGAAATCTTAGTAATTAGTAAAAATGTAATTGTTTTATATCCGAACCTCTTCCATGAGGTTTATCATGCCACTCTCATGTGCAAAAACAATGACAACTCGAGCAGTAGAGGTTTTCATCACATTCACAATCCTCCTCAGTTCATCTGCGTCTTTGTCCCAGGGTAAAACCTCAAAGTAAGCAAGGCAACCTTCACCAGACCGACTGAGCTCAGATTGTAAGAATCTTGCTGCATGAAGTCCATAATCATCATCACTGACGAGCAGACCTGCCCAAGTCCAGCCAAAATGTTTTAGAATGTGAATCATAGCACGAACCTAAGTGAATACAGATTAAAACATTATTGCAAAGACAAGGAAAATCTTTAAATCTATAACCATTATCTTCACTGAAGCCACACAATAATAAAATAGCGTGTAATAGCACAGTCTTGACACACAATAATGAAAGATTACTGAAAGATTTTCACCTGGAAGACATCACTTGGGATCGTCCTAAAGAAGGATGGATATTTTTGATGGTTACTCAGGCAGGAACACGTGGAAAAGTAACTCACCTGTGAAAATTACAGACTGTATATTGTAGAAATATGTAAAAACCTAAATACTGCAGTTTTTCAATTTTGTTGTGTAAACTAAGTCGGTTTTGACAAGTGGCTTTAAAATTGCAGTTACATTAAAATGATCCAGCAACACTGTTTCTTGCTAAGCAGATGACTTACCATAGGTACTCTGTACAAACCTAAAATGCTTGAGATAGCAGTAGAGTGTGCCGAGGGAGAATCACCAACAATCCCTAAGACTGGAGGATTTCCAATACATGTATTATCTAATATAATTTTTTCCTCTTGACCACTGGCTAAAGACAATGCTGCACGGAATCCAATTCCAAGGTTGATGCAGTTATCATAAAGAGTGTATCCCAGAGTGACATTAGGTAGCAGATTGGAGTTGCTGTTGATCTCATCAATAGCAAAAGCCATGGTTTGTGCCAGTCTAAATCCTAGTTCATAAAAACTAAAAAGAAGAAAAAAGAGAGAGATAATTATTGAATAATACAGTAATATAGCAGAATACTTGGGAAACTTATTGCAAAACTAACAAAAGAATTACAGAAAATTAATGACAACAATTAAAGATATATTTTAATTAAAAAAAAACCAAAACAGATGCTTCAGCCAAGAAAAATTTTTTTTCACAAATGTATTAATACACAAAGTATACTTTGGTAATAAAATGCATATTGACATTGGCACTGATTTTCCCCATTTTCTTCTTTCTTCTTGTTTTTTTCCCACCCTGTCATACTTACCCATGGCATTTAGGCTGTTGGGGGTCTGAGATAAAAGACAGGTCAGGAACACTTGTAAAAAAGTGGACTGGAAAGAGTCCACCCAGAATGACATCTCCAGTTTTTTTATTCCCATTTAGATTAAATTGTCCCTGTAATTGACAGGAGGGAGAGATGATATCAGAAGATGATACAGCATAAGATAAAGAGAAATAAAGCAAAATGAGCAAAATGGTTTGTAATAATAACCACATGATAGATTTCTAATTTTCTGAGTCTAGTAATTAGGTTTTATTGTCTTGTCACTCCCTTTTGTTGGAAAGTGTTGACTAATCTTGCACACCACCCATCTGGGAAAAAGACGTAGCAGGGGGAGGGTCTAAAATATACTACATTTCCTGTCCAGTGCAAACACTATAAGGGAATTAGATGGATGCCAAGAACTTTGTTTTTTGTGCGTTTCGTTAATTTCATTTTGATTGATTTTTATTTTCAGTTTTAAAAAATTAATGAATATTCTTAATAAGCCCAAAAGGTTTATGGTGAAAAAAAAACGTTTTAAAAAATCATCTAGGCCAAATTTAGCTGTCTTTAACAGTAAATCTTTCATATTATAAGAATTTTTTAAAATGTTTTTCTTGTGACACAAAAGGACCCAATTCACACAGTGTTGCCAGACAAGTAAATGTTTATTGACATAGTTTTTCATGATTTCTCCTTTTGCAGCTCTCCAGTTGCCTCCGCTCTAGCTCAGCCCAACACCGCTAACATTGGGCCCCCACACTCTATTCAAATAGGGAGGTATGATTAGATGATGGCAATCAGCTGTGTAGGTCAGTCTCCCCTGCCACCACATCCTGAACCCACTGCTCCACCCCTCCCCTGCACCCAAACACAAACCACACCAAAAAACAGGCAACATTTACTTATATAGTTTTTTTTTTATTCCACAAAAGAGAATCCATATCCACAAATTACTGTTTTCAAATATAGAACTTTACAGCATTAGAAAGGATATTTAGAGCCTGGTATCCATGCTCAGTAATCCAGCTAAAGAAATTCCAGAAATTTGATTCTGTTCATCTGGAGGTAGCATTTTCATTGTGGGAAACATTTACTTGCACTGCCCGCAGGTTGGGGAAACCTGCAGTCAGTGGAAACTGAGGAAGTCATTTAGATGAGTGATGAAACATTTTTCTCATTGAAAACACTACTTCTAGATGAAAAGATAAAATTCCTTTCTTTGGCTAGGACTACATCAAGCTGGTACATGAGGAAACAGCACATGAGATGGAAGACTACAGGAACCACCTGAGATACAGCCTCAGATGCAGAAAGAGCAACTTCACTTTCAGAGTTATGGAGACAAAATTGTGGATGTGGAAGCACAGCAAATGGAAATTTCAACCCATTTCAACAATGCAAAACCCCCAGTGTCTAATATCAGCATTGAGGAGACACCAAGATCATCATCCATACATGTGTAGGTGCACATGTCTTGAAGCATGCTCAATCATCCAGGTAAGTAAATTTTAATTCTGTTTCTTTTCTGGAAATAGATTTTCAGTAGAAGAAACGTTTCGTCACTCATCCCAGTGACTTCTTCAGTTAACTGCAGGTTTCCCAAACCTTATAAACAATACCTTTGCACAATGACTGAAACTAGCCCACTGAATGAACAATGGGCTGTGAGATCAGTTTAAAAAACCCAAAAACCACAGAGACGAATTTGAAGTTGAGATGAATTTTCAGAGAAATTTCAGAGAAAGTTTGTCTTAACTGTTCTGATACTCCTGATACATAGGGGGTCACTACAGGTTTTCACTTAGGCAGCAGCTGTCCTTCTCTCCTGGATCAGCTGGAGCTTTCTTTAGGCACTTTTTTTAGCTTTTACAAATGTCCAGCAGGGAAAACATTTACTCAGGGCCTTCTTATATGATGTTCTTCTGCTTCCCTGGCCGATGTGTCTGTGCGGATGGTGTTGGCTCTATGTTGTAGCGTCCTGATGACACCCAATATGCTCCAATGGATAATGAGAATCAAACATTAAATACTGATCTTTATGCACAGGTTTACGGCACACATCAGCTTTTAAATGTCCCTCATTACAGATGGAAATCTCACAATCTAACAAGACTAACCTGCAATTTTTGGGGTGTAGGTGTAGGTGCTGAAACAAACAGACGGCCATGAGAAACATTTCTCACTACTTCATATCAGCAGTACTTACGTGCCCCTGAAATGAGACCATGTAGTATTCACAGAAAGAGCGTGAAAGATTGTTTGAGCAGGACAGACTTGAAATCTCCTTCCTTTATCTACTTCACATGAACATCAACTTGAGTGATATTCATGTCCACCAAACTTTACACTTAGAAGGATGCATCCATTGGACAATGAATGTTAAATAGAAAGCACGGGGTGTATAAATGGGTGTGAATGTTTGAATCAGGCAAGTTGCATTAAGCAAATCAGGTAGAATGGAAAAGCACTATATAAGAACCAGATAATAGCTGTGTAATTTACGCCACTGCTTTGCATTGCAGTTGGTAATTTAAGGGTTGGTTAGCTGCTTGGCCATGGAAACCTATTCCATGAAGGTCTCTACCCAATGTTCTTCAGCTAATTTGAAGGCCACATGGAATTTGGAGTTCTGTAGTGATTGACTCTGCAAAAAAGTTGGCAACTTCTGTCCACTATGCTCCTGTCCACTTGCTGACGCCACTCTGTGATTTTACATGACCTACCACTTCATGGCTGAATTGCTGTTATTCCCAATCACAGTAACTTTGTTTTAATACCACTCAGCTTGTTGGATAGGATGCATCCTATCATGGTGCTACACTGCAATTCCCTGAGCTCTAGAAAGTGATTCATTCTTGAGTTTGCTTGAGTTTACTTGAGTTTATACGTCTGTGGCCATGGAAATGATTAAACACCTGAATTCAGTATTTTGATTTTGATTCGTGAGATAATACTTTCAGTTATATAGAAAATAAAAAGATACTTTAATACATGCTCACTGAAGTCCACTTAGTGTGGCTTTAAAAAACTAAATCAATACAAAACCCTAAAATATTCTGATTATATAGCAATTTTGCAGTCAAAGACAAATCAAATAGGGAATAGAATTTTTAAACATGACCTTTCTGAGACATTCATGATAAAACCTGCTGTACATAAATTGAAATTTTGATGTTTATTTTTCCTTTTATACATCTTGTATGGTGGTTAAACCCCAAGAATAATCATTCTTCTGTTATATTGATTTACCAGTGTATATGAAATGCATTATATGCCCTGCCCCCTTCTTATTCTTTTTCCCTAATGGGTGGAGTGCAAGATTAAGTGACACAACATTTCAATAAAAGGGATTAGTAAAGCAATGAAACATAATTACTAGGCTCAGAAAATCAGAAAGCTGTCATGTGCTCATTATTACAAACCAATTTGCTCTTGATCATTTTGCTGTATTTCTACTTTTCTTATGCTGTATCATCTCATGTATTTCCCTTCTGTCAGTTACAGGGACAATTTCATCTAAATGGCATGCATAAGAGTGGGGATGTCGTTTTGGGTGGACTGTTTCCAATTCACTTTTTTAGAAGCGTTCCTCATCTGTCTTTTACCTCAAAGCCACAACAGCCTACATGCCATGGGTACGTTTAACAGATTATCAGTTTAATTGTTGCCATTCGTTTAGTAACTACTAGCTTTGCCATATATTTCCAGGGAACATGTTTGATTTTTAAGTAATATAATATATAGATTTTTAAGCATCTGTTGTTATTTTTTTAAATTAAAATATATCTTTAATTGTCGTCATTAATTTTCTGTAATTTTTTTGTTAGTTTTGCAATAAGTTTTCCAAGTAGTCTGCGGTATTACTGTATTATTCAATAATTATCTTTCTCTTTTTTCTTCTTTTTAGGTTTTATGAACTAGGATTTAGGCTGGCACAAACCATGCTTTTTGCTATTGATGAAATCAACAGAAATTCCAACCTGTTACCAAATGTGACTCTGGGATACACTTTTTATGATAACTGCGTTGAACTTGGAATTGCATTTCGTGCAGCATTGTCATTAGTCAGTGGTCAAGAGGAAAAAATTATATTGGATGATACATGTGTTGGAAATCCTCCAGTCATAGGGATTGTTGGTGATTCTTCCTCTACACCTTCTATTGCCATCTCCAGCGTCTTAGGTTTGTACAGAGTACCTATGGTAAGTTTTCAGTTTAACCATAGCATGTTATTTTTGTTTATATTAACTTAATTGTAAATTTAATGTCAATAATAATATACAATATACAGTCTGTATTTTTCACAGGTGAGTTATTTTGCTACATGTTCCTGCCTGAGTGGCCGTCAAAAGTATCCATCCTTCTTTAGGACGATCCCAAGTGATGCTTTCCAGGTAAACGTCACCAAAATTAAAGAAATGAAAAATAAAGAACTAGTTTTTTTAAGGATATATCTGATGAATACCTGTTTACCAACAGAATACATAATGATGTGCTGTAAAGCTGATGAAAAGAAATGCTAAAGAAAGATTTTTCTAGCCTATGCAATAATGATTTAATCTGTATTCACTTAGGTTCATGCTATGATTAACATTCTCAAACATTTTGGCTGGACTTGGGCAGGCCTGCTGGTCAGTGATGATGATTATGGATTTCATGCAGCAAGAGCCTTACAATCTGAGCTGAGTCTGTCTGGTGAAATTTGCCTTGCTTACGTTGAAGTTTTACCTTGGGACAAAAGCACAGATGAAGTCAGGAGGATCGTGAATGTCATGAAAAAATCCACAGCTCGAGTTGTCATTGTCTTTGCACATGAGAGTCGGATGATAAAGCTTATGGAAGAGGTCTGGCTTTAAAACAATTTAATTATTACTAATTTAAAAGATCACTAAGTGTAATACGTATCTTTCATATTTATGTGAATGTGTATAGAAAACAAATCACATTGAATTATTTTGGCAGACCAGAAACTAGTAGAATTTCATGATGATATTATTTTTTTAAATTTCAGTATCACTGTAAACTTTTGATTTAATACAATGCACAGGTACTAAGGCAAAATGTGACAGGCCTACAGTGGATGGCAAGTGAAGCCTGGACATCAGCTACTGTACTCCAAACCCCTCAGCTTATGCCATACCTGGGTGGTACACTGGGCATTGCTATTCGCCGAGGAGAAATACCAGGGTTCCGGGAGTTCCTGTTACAAATACGTCCTGACCTATATCACAACAATAGCTATGGGAATAGCATGGTAAGAGTTGAACCATTTACTGTAGTATATGCAAGAATTGCATATTTTCTTTATGTCTAACAAACATATTTCAATCATATATTTCAGGTGAATCAGTTTTGGGAATTCACATTTCAGTGCAGATTTGCTCCAGCTCCACCAGGCTGGTTGGAAGGTGGAGGTCCACTATGCACTGGACAGGAAGAACTTGAAAAAAAAGACACTGAATTTTTGGACATTTCCAACCTCCGGTCTGAATACAATGTATACAAAGCTGTTTATGCTTTTGCACATTCTCTTGATGATATGCTGTATTGCAAGCCAGGAAAAGGGCCTTTCAGTGAACACAGCTGTGCCACATTGCAGTCACTGAAGCCATGGCAGGTGTGATATCAGGTTACACTCAATCTAAGTCAATTGCTCTGTAATTATTTGCAAGTTAGATAAAACACATTCTTTTTAAACAGCTTGTTTATTACTTGGAAAGGATGAACTTTACCACACCATTTGGTGATCAAGTGTCATTTGATGAGAATGGTGATGCATTGCCAATTTATGATGTGATGAACTGGTTGTGGCTCCCAGATGGAAGCACTAAAGTTCAGAATGTGGGTGAGGTTAAGAGATCAGCTTTCAAAGGTGAAGAACTCATACTTGATGACGACAAAATCTTCTGGAACTTTGATTCGAAAAAGGTTATATATGTTTTTTCAGACATTTATATCTTATCACATGTATGTTATATATGTCATTCAGGCAGATCATTTTTACTTTCTTCTTGTAGCCACCTCGATCAGTATGTAGTGAGAGCTGTCCTCCTGGTACCCACATGGTGAGAAGGAAGGGGGAACCCGAATGCTGCTTTGACTGCATCCCTTGTTCTGAGGGAACAGTCACTAATAAGAGCAGTAACTATTTATCTTTCAGCACAGCATATTTAATTAATTCATATTAAATATACAAAGTGTTTCACTATCTGCCCTCTTTTGTATCAGACTCCTTGGGGTGCACCAGTTGTCCAGAGGATTTTTGGTCAAACTCCCAACGTGACTACTGCGTTCCTAAGAAGACAGAGTTCCTCTCCTACCACGACCCTCTGGGTATTTGTTTGACAGCAACCTCCTTACTGGGCACATTCATATGTGCTGTTGTTCTGGGGATCTTTATCTATCATCGCAAAACACCTATAATACGTGCCAACAATTCAGAACTTAGTTTCCAGCTATTACTGTCACTCAAGTTGTGTTTCCTGTGTTCACTTCTGTTCATTGGACGACCCATGATGTGGACATGCCAACTCAGACATGCAGCATTTGGGATCAGCTTTGTGCTGTGTGTCTCATGCATCCTGGTAAAAACCATGGTTGTTCTGGCTGTGTTCAAAGCCTCCAAGCCAGGAGGGGGAGCCAGTCTGAAGTGGTTTGGTCCTATGCAGCAGAGAGGAACAGTTTTGGTTTTCACATCTATTCAGGCAGCCATCTGCACTACGTGGCTTGTCTCTTCCTCTCCAACTCCACATAAAAACACCCAATATCACAATAACAAGATTGTTTATGAATGTGCTGTTGGTTCCACTGTTTGTTTTTCAGTGTTATTGGGCTATATTGGTGTGCTAGCTTTCCTCAGTTTTCTTATTGCATTCCTGGTGAGGAATCTCCCTGATAGTTTTAATGAGGCCAAACTCATCACATTCAGCATGCTGATCTTCTGTGCTGTGTGGGTGGCCTTTGTTCCTGCTTATATCAGCTCACCAGGAAACCATGCAGATGCAGTGGAGGCATTTGCCATCCTGGCCTCAAGTTTTGGCCTGTTAGTTGCACTATTTGGACCCAAATGTTACATAATCCTGATAAGACCAGAACTGAACACAAGAAAAGCTTTAATGGGTCGTGACATTGTATGGAAAAAAAATTATGATTCAGAGTGAAAAACTACATGTGGAAAATAAAATATACATAATGAATTGAATTCACAGAAATTTGTAGAAAGATCCCAAGACGTTTGTGTTAATAACCTATTAATGCAAACTTCAAGAAGTATGATTTTACCAGAAAAAAACTTGTAGTAGTTTGTGTAGTAAGTAGGAATTGGAGCTGCAAAATGCATGGCTTCTTGTTTCTTTTTAATACCAAGAATACTTCAAAAGTGTAATGATTACTTAGAAGTACCTGTGGTAATTTTTATGTAATAAACTGTATTCATTGATGCAAAATGAAAGACTCCCAAGAAGTCTGATGATTAGGTGAAATATCCATAGAAAATGCAAAAAACACCTGATTCAAAAATAAACAATAAAACAACAATAAACACGTATTTATACTGATCAAAAACTAGCTGGATAATAATCTATTTTATCATGAATCACAATATGAAACATATCAAAGAGTTCTGTCAAAAGAGCTTGAAAAATAAATAAATACATAAGATAAGGCTTGAAAGTATAGAGTATATTTTATATCTGGATGACAATACAAGGTAAAATAATATGAGGTGGAAAAGTATGGAACGCCAGGACTGCCATAACGAATTAATTAAATACACCATTAAATAATTAATTAAATGTGTCAATAATTAATTAAAATTGGAATTAATTAATTAAATAAATAGTTATGACACATGTAATTAATTAATTATTGACACATTTAATTAATTATTTATGTATTTCACATTTTAATTAATTATTGACACATTTAATTAATTAATTATTGACACATTTAATTAATTATTTATGTTTTTCACATTTTAATTAATTATTGACACATTTAATTAATTATTGACACATTTAATTAATTATTTAATGATATATTTATTTATTTCATTTTGGCAGTTCTGGCGCCTGGCTGTCATCATGAAATAATTTTATCTGTCAGCCTCACTCATCAAACTCAGGGGGCGGGGTTAACGCTCTCCCTGTGGCTTGTCTGACATCTGATTGGTTAAACTGTAAAGCAAGTCCAGACAGATCGATCCCTGATAATAGATTGATGTACTCCCAGTAAATCTCACTCCGATCCTTTAGGTGGTGATATTCATTTTTAACTTTGCTTGGATGCGCTATGCAGTTGGAAGCAAGAAGTTGCCGCCATAAAAATCAAGACACTTGACAATACTTGTGTACCTCAATTGATACATTGCACGACGTGTACGAGAAATGTCAAAAAGCTGTCCGGAGCTGCTGAGAGAAGCAGCGAATTTAATTGAAGAAGCTCTGAGGACAAATTCCCCAACTCCGTCAGCTCAGACACAGCAGATACCTGCGGCACCATTACATACACCTGTCCAAAGTAAGTAACGTCAGCCACGTGTTATACTAATTGATGACTTAGCACACAGTTAAATCTTAGCAATCAATATGAGCATCTAAATTTCAGTGGGCGGGGGTTGTGCACCTAGGTTTATGTGTGGTAGTTAGCTAATTATGCTTTGTGTGTGACTCACTTTCGTTGTGTGTGGATGGGGCATGAAACTAGATAGTCAGTAAAACGCCCTTATTTTGCAGCACCATGCCTGGTGCTGATGTGTAGCGTTAGTGACGTTTAAAATGATGCTAAGCTGAAAGTTCAGACTGTTGTAGCTGACTGGTGGTCTGTTCCGCTGGGATATTTTCTTTGTGTTGCAGCCGAGCTAGCAAGGCTCTTTGCTCCGTATAATGGTGGGAGTAGAAGAAATATGATAAGACGGTCAGCACAGAGCCTAGTACCTAGAAGAAGCTACACACATACGTTCTGTTGCTTGGCTGATCACAAGGCTAACAAAGTTCCAAGCATTCAGCTTAAAGCAGACCTCCATGCTGCAGGACTTGGAGAGCAAAAAGTGACATTTTCAGGTAAGTCTGATAGTAGAAATTTACCAGAGCCCAGTTTTGATTGTGGTTCACTGTAGGTTTTTTTGTTTGTTTGTTTTTTGTTTTTATAATTTTTAGCGTGAATGTGATAAATATTTTGTCATTTTAATTTAAATTGGACTTAAATTTCAACTGTGTGATTGTTATTTTGTGGCTATTAGATAGTACTGGCTTGTTTTCAAATATGTGGGTGTTTGATTGAATGGATATTATCTGTTTATTCTTTTAAATACAGGGAATGACAATGATCCCGAGACTGTAAGAACTAAACTGATGGAAGTGTTTCCAAAGCTCCAAGAAGGGGGAGGATTTGAGTTTCTAAAAATTACAGGATCTACTCGTAGTCGAAATCTTGCATTGCTTCAATGTCCCAGCACTGGATATACCATTGGGTATCTGAAAGACCCATCTGCAATGATTGGGCAGGCTACAATCTACATCCGTCCACTTCAACAGGACTTGCACTTTGATTGTGTACATAAATCTATATTGTCATCATTGTCATCAAATAAATAGCATTGTGGAATTTAAATTTATAAATGGATGTTTTTTATCTTTTAGGAGAGCTCAGGTCATGCCTCTGGTCCACTCATCTCCTGTATTACTTGTCAGAAGGAATTTTCCTTTTCTGAAATAAAAATGCACAGAGACAGCTGTGCTGGGTATGTACTAACAAAGACATATGTGTACTACATATTCATTTTACATTAGGAAAATGAGAGAGTATGACTATGTCAATTTTGTTAACTTCAAGGACATCCACGCAGGAATCACATAGAGAACGAGAGGGAGGCCATGTTGAAGAAAATGATAGAGAGCCAGCCACAGTCAGTGAAAGTGTGCCAGTTAGGCCTGAAACATCAGAAACCTCAGCTCAAAGTGCAGTAGTACCAGTAGTAACTGGTACTGAGGAGTTTGTTCACAAAGAACCTGACAATGGTCTGTGTAAACACATAGAGGTGCTATAAGTTTGCAAACAACTTACATTCATTCAGTAAAAAAATATTACCTTTAATAAAATTACTTTAAAATAAGTAGTACTGCATGTAATCAACAATGTAATTCATGACTATTAATGTTAAAATACTTTCTTGGGTTCTTAATGTTGTTTGGAAACCCTGAAAGTGATGCTAGGGTAACTGAAACCAGGAATCAAACCTCATTCTGTGCAGAAATGGAATATTTAGAATATTTCTGGTAATATGTATTAGAAGATTGATTGGGTGAATGCGACTGTAGCATAAAGGCCTTTTAGTGTTTGTGGTAAAACACTATATAGGTACTAGGCCATTTGCCTTTTGGTGCTGCACTGAATGACATTTTTCAGGTGTTCTTCATCTTTGACTGTAAAGGAATGCATATCTGCATGTAACATGTTAAGAAGGTTTTTTCTATGTGTAATTTTTTCATTTATTTTTGCGGTCTAGATTGGGTGGTGATTAAAGATCCAGCTCATGCTGCCAAAGTTTTCAGAGAAAATCTACTTCGGGAACATGCATCTGGGACACCACTTCAGCTGAGGATGGATGTGAGGGACTCTGAGGAGGACAGAGACCGGGCACTTCTCTCATTCTATAAACGGCAACAAGAATGGGCATGTCCACTTCATTGTACCCTTGATGGTTAGTAATAGAAATCTATTGTGTTAAATAAATTAAATTAGTTAAATGTCTTTCAATGGAGTTGTCTTAGTGGCTTACTGATTTCATGTGGCTGAAATGCATCATACGATGAGCTCCGTTGGCCAATCATGCTAACTACAATGACAGTTATAGTGTTTTTACTCTATCACACAGAATTAGCCCTGTTACTGTGAAAAACTGAATTGAATATTAAAAAAATTTAATTTGTTACAGGTTAATAAGTTGGTTGTGAATGGGCCCAGTGGTCCTAAATAATATACCTTACCACTATTAATATAAATGTGTATTGTACAATACTCCTCTTTTTTTGTTTTCTGGCAGGGTCAGGATTCTAGGATTCCAACCAAAATAATATTGCTTTCTCTTTAAAAAAACAAAAAAACAATGTTTTTAATTAAATAGGTTTGGCAATAATACTCAGCCATTTTTTTTTTTTTTTTTTTTTTTGTACAGTGTAATCATCTGTATTTTATTTCAGGTGATGCTGCTGTTGGACAAGGGGTGATGCGGTACTTTGTGACAACAATAATATCCAAACTCCAGTTTGGATTCAGAGTAGATCTTGGTAAGTGTACCACTATTTTCATATGCTTTTGTTGTGGAATTTTTCCATTAAAGAAAGCCTGCAGACGAGCGGTAGCTAACATTCTTTAATCCAAACACACAAAGAACAGACAACCAAGCTTGGTGGAGCCTGCATGTCCGCGGGACAGACGGTCAGCAGAGTCTCTCTGAGCCCAGCATGGCTCTCAGTTAAATACCTTTTTCAGGAACAAAAAGCAGTACACAGCTGTTTCACACCTTAAGGTTCACACTCCCTTGCTACCTCCCAGAGTCCTCGAAGAGACAAGACTCTTCCTGTGGAGTTGTCTGCTTCCCTAACTTCCTTACTAGACCCCCATCATTTGTCTTGCTGTATGAGTGTGAGACTTGTTAAAATCCAGTGGCACCAAGGCATTATACGATAAAATAATGTGATTAATACATAAGTAAAATAAATTCTATATACACGGTATTTCACCACTTTTAAATGTATTTTACTCTTATGTGGTGTTTGTGTCTGGATTTTTTTTTTTTTTTTTTTTTTTAGAAATTAACTAAAGGATAATATTGGTATATATTATCATAATTACCTCACTCTCCTTGCTTTAAAGCTTGTGATAATTTTGAAAATCCAGTTTTACATAAAGCACTGGCAAATTTAAAAAAGTAAAATAAAGAAAACTCTGCTTTCTTGGTACTTCTAGGAGGAATGGGTCGAACACTGCTATTTGAGGGTGAACCGGACCATCTGGTCCCAGCAACATCAGAGGTACTTATCGAGAGCAGCCTCTTCCGGGTTGCAGGAAGGATGTTGGCCCACACCTTTTTGCATGATGGTCCCCGTGTCACAGGATTAAGTCCTGCAATAATTCACGTGCTGTTCAATGGTGACCCGGAATTGGCAACAATTGTTATAGAAGACTGTCCTGATCTGCACATCAGGAGTATCATACAAATGGTATGTAAAATTAAAAAAATTATTGAATTACAATCAGTGTGTGGACTACCACAATAACTTGTTTAATCTTAATTTTAGCTTGAACTCGAAGAACTTACTCAGGAACAGCAAGACACAGTCTCTGATCTTTCCCTGTCTTGGGATCTCCCAGCAGTAAATAAAACAAATAGGAGATGGCTGCATAACAAACTTCTAGTGCATGCGGTAGGTTCTTGCTGGTTAAGTATCAAAGACATTGTTGTAGTTGTTGAAATTAATAAGCAGACGGATTTGTATAGAGTAGCTTTTTATTCTACACTGGCAGGCAATGGTCATGTTTCCTTTTTTTCCCCCCTTTTTATTAGTGCCGAAATTAGTTTTGTAAATATTGGGTTTTTAAGCACTAAAATTTACCATTCTCCCAGTCAAGTTGAAATTCTTCTTCTTTATTTTTTTTTTTCTTAAATCATGCACATATTTTTTTCATAACCAAAAGCTGACCTTGTCCTTCATACCTGGAAGTGTTGGCACTCACACCCTAATTCCACAAATGCGCGCACACAAGATGAAACTTCAAATACAGAAATCCCTTTACAAAATATCTTCAGGCTGTAGTATACTGACAGCAGGTAAAAAATTTAATGTATGTTTGTGTTTTTAAAATTCCCTTCTTAAAATAAACACATTCCAAATCACTACTTGATTTAGAAAGGGAATCCTCCCACTCACCCATCAGTTGTGCCTTCAGCAGAACAGTTATCTCAAGTCTGCATTACCACGTTTTGCACTTAAATAGGCATTAAAGACACATTGTAGTTAATGAAAAAAGTTACCTTAGCAATTTTTTTTATTTATTTATTTTTTTAATGCAGAATGTGGTTTGATGTTGGGAAAATAACAAAGCCCCCATAAAATATGTGTGTGTGAATTGAAGAGTATATTACTGTAAACTGTGCAAATTTATTATATTTGTCTTTGGTGTATACAGTCTACTACAGTGTAAATAGATATGGCAAAGCACGTCAGTGTGTCTTCATGTAAATTTCCTCTACCGTGCCAACTTGTGTAGAATTCAGGAGGATATTTGTTCTTATACTATGGCTTGTGTCTCTCTGCCTGGAAGGTTATTGGGAGAACCATGCGCCAACTCAAACAGCTGAGAAAGGGAATCAAGGATGTCATGGTATGGCCCCTGCTAACGAGTAGGCCAGATGTTGTCCCGCTTCTTTTCCCACGAATGGCAGAAATGCAGTTCACACCACAGGTAAACCAGTTCTTTCTCATCACTGATAAGAGCGGTCCCCAACCTTTTTTGCACCATGGAATGGTTTATGTCCGACAGTATTTTTAGAGACCAGCCTTAAATCTGTAGTGGATTAATACAAGAAAATAAAACCAGTACCGCTAACAAAAAAAGATGTATTCATAGCACACGGGTAAAGAACCAAGGATACCGAGTTAACGATAAAAACCCTGAAAACCATAAATTTCACACCTGAGCATCAACTCTCACAGCCCTGTACCTCATGACTCACCGACCGTTCCGTGGCCCAGGGGTTGGGGACCAGTGATTTATGAGACCTTATTTATAAATGTATTTGATGAACTTTCCATGATATAATATACTGAAGTTGGTGTTTCCTATTAATAAAAATGGTAAAATATATTCTTTTCACCAGTACTTTAGACTAAGTTGTCCTCTTCCATGTTCTATCAGATGGTAATAGACAAAATCACATGGCCAGCTCAGGATAGTGATGAAGATGAGGAATTTGATGTTGAGTCCATGTGCCGCATCACTGGATTTCTACGGATCTTCATTGAAACTGGTATAGGCACCTTTTTTTTTTCCTTTTTTTTAAATAAAGCTATTGCTCATATTGCAAATGCTTGATAATAAGCATTTAAAGTTATAATGTATGAAATTCATAATTTCACTGTATATTCTCTGCAGCATGATGAACAATTAACTAAATGTTTTCTTAACTCCATTTCTGACTTTCTAGCTTCATCAAGTAGACTGGCCCAACTGATGAAATTCTGGGTTGGCTGGGAGATGCTTCCTCCTGAACTCAATGTGGAGATCTCTGGTGGCACCTTTCCGACAGCGTCTACTTGTTTTGAAACGCTAAAGCTGCCAGCTCATTTCCAGACATACCAAGACTTCGAGGAAGCACTTATTTCTGCAATAAATAGTGCACACACAGGTTTTGGACTGGTTTAAGATTTTTCAGGCTGAAATTTCGCCATAGTTCAAACAGAAAGCAACCAAAGGCGAATGAAACACATGTTTAATGGTTCACATTTTTCTAAAAAGCAATTTTACATTTTGATATAAAATGGACAATGCATCCCAAGCTGTCATGTCTTTTTTTTTTTTTTTTTTTTTTTTCCCCACAATTACAATAAAACAAATTATAATTTTGTTAACCAAAAAATTATGTGACAAATGTCATGATGGGGGAAAAACTTGAAAGAAAGAAAGGAACTTGTAAGATTATGTGAGGGAAGCAAATTGTTTTACATTGCATGTCTGTTTGTTTTAGCATGCTAAATAAAAAGCTTGGATTGTATATCAGTCTCCTATGGTTCTTGACAGAATTTGGACGGTCTCCAAGTAAGATCCGATTGCATCTGTCAATGAAACTTCTGGAACTGGCAAAGTAGCAAGCTCTTCATCTGATAGCTCACGGCCCAGCTGAATGTCAGGTACTGATGTAGCGCCTCCATGGTTAGTGTGAGGCCCGTTCCAGTCAATCCCGTAGTCTTCAGAAACCTGAACGTGGAATAATCTTTAGTGTTGTAGTTACAACTACTTTAATAATGCTTTAGGTCATTGCACAACCTATTTGGGACTTTTTTTTGGTCCGCATGTTGGTGAGTATTTAAATAATATGTTAACAATCAAATACTATAAAACAGTACAATTGTGCATAGGCTAGAAAAATGTACATGCGACAAAGAAATCTTAGCTCAAAACGTTGGAGAGCTTAGGTTTGAATCGCTGACTATCACCTTTTAGCACATGGGTTTTCTCCCCTAGTCAAAAACTAAACAGTATGTAGCAGGGTTTTTTTTTTTTTGTTTTGTTTTTTTTTAACTTTGTTAAAAGGCGGTTGTTCTCTAACCTCTGAAGGATCCTCCACGGGGCCTTGGTCTCTGTATCTTATCCAGAGTTGCTGTGGTGACTGATTCCGTTCAGTTCTAAGACCATGACTGTTCCATGCATCTTGGAAAGAGTCTAGGTTGCTCTGTATGTGTGGACGGAAAACTCGGTGCAAGGCGTACAGATGGATTTCACTGTCTGGATTAAGTGTTCCCTGATGTTCCAGTGAAGTGAACAGCTGATAGAAAAGGTCTAGGGCATGCTCGTAGACATCTCTCCACATCCTCTCTATTCTGTGATTAAAATAAAATTGAAAATTTTTATGTGATGTAATTTTCATAAAGCATTACACTGGTAGAGTCTATAACACAGCAACAAAACATGTTATTTACCGCTGATTGTGGACACTTCGGCCTGTGATGTGAGAGTTCCTGTTGGTGCCTCTGCTCCTGATCATGAATTCAGCTACATCGGCATTCTCCCCACCTTTATCAGACCGAACCCTTGATGGCAGTCCGTACTGCTCAACAGCAGCAATAAAGCTCTCCAAGACTGTTCTAGCTCTGTTGTTGCCAGCCACTGTCAAGTAGACAATTAGTCGACTGAATCCATCCGTGCCACCATGGACAACAAATCTCCATCTGTGAGACAATATGTAAAACACACACACAAAAAAAAACAACCTTTTTGTAGAACAATTATTTAAAATATCTATAATATGGTTAATGATTCCTATGTCAATACCACTGATACCTTATTAGCTTATGGTTGCCGTCAATGTGCCATAAGGAGTTTGGACCTGGAACAGAATACTGCCGTCGTCTTAATACATGCAGCCGTAGACGTCTGATGTTCACTCCTTCTGCATCGACTCTGCGTAAAGACTCCCGCAGTCTTGAGACTGAGAGGTGGGCAAAAATAACCACAAACTAACTGGCCACTTCATTAGAAATACCTATATTAACCACCTGACCAATATTGTAAAAATATCTACCAGTAGAATTTCAAATATTCATCAGTTAGTGATACTGTCATGGTCACTTTTGAGGAAAGAGTGTCAGTATAATAAACTGCATAACAAATCATGGTGCTTAGGAAAGGATACATACACAATCATGAGCTTAACTTTAGCTTGGCTCACTAACAGATCACTTATTCATAAATTTCAATAACAGGCTTATTATACTCACCAGGGACACGCACACCTCTTGCATTCAGAAATCCATGCATTAGCTTGTAGCCGGTGTTTGGATGGCTTCTGTGGACTTCATTTACAATACGATCCAACTCCTCATCAGTAACAGATGAATAGAGGTCTGTCTTTCTACACAGATGAAAAACACTGAGTAATGTTGGAGTTTACGAAATATTATCTTAGACTGGTCGACAATCAGGTCTATAAGTGATGACCTGATGAATCCTGCTTCCACGCTCAAACTGCTCTGTGTTTTTTAAGGCTGTTGTGCTTTTAACACGTTTTAATGCTTTGCATCTTGGTCTATCTAATCTCAACAAGCCCCTAAAAACAGTTAGTGATCACTGTCGGCCTCTCTAGGGTTTCATTACCACTGTTGATTTTAAAAACCAGTTTTTAAAACCTGGGTGTAACTGCAGCCCAGCCCATGCAGCAGTATATTAATGACTGGGTGGATTATCTCGATTGTTCTCCTGACTGAAGTTTTGTCCATTTACAGCAGGGGTCTCGAAGTCCGGGCCTTGAGGGCCGATGTCGTGCAGGTTTAAATGTGTCCTTGACCAAAACACAGCTGATTTAAATGGCTAAATTACCTCCTCAACATGTCTTGAAGTTCTTCAGAGGCCTGGTAATGACCTAATTATTTGATACAGGTCACTGTGTCTATGCTGTGTAGCTAGCGATCACATAGCACATCATTATATACCAACTAGCCCAACTTCATTAACCCCACAAAACGTTTATTTTCCTGTCTTCATTTATGTGAAGTGATAGCAGAGCTGTACATCTTAATTTGATTTAGAAAATCTCTTGGTGTGAACATGCAATATTATACTTAGATGGAAACTAGCTAGCTAACTTCCTGCTAACTTCTAACTTCGTTAAATTGCATAAATTCTGTTTTCATGGATGCCTGGATGTTAAACTTAATTGTTGCACCTGGTAAAGGAGCAACGCTGATAATTTTATTACAGAATTTAGACAGTTTTTCAATTCTCAGTGAGTAAATACCTTAAGCCGTTTTGTTCCATACGCCTCCTGATTGTCCTTTCAGACACTCCGAACCTCGTCGCAATTTCACTCGCTGTCAATCCACAGAGAACATGATGCTCGAAAACGTCAATCGGTATATCAAAAGCGGGGCGTCCCGTTCCGTGAGTTTGCCGCTGTTCCGCGATGCTTTGCTGGAGTACTTCATGTAAGTTTGCAGTCACTCTACCATCAATGTCTTGGTTGGAGAGTGCGGAAATAAGTCCAAGAATTTCAATAAATTCCTCAGTTTTATTTGTCACATGCTCCGGCTGAGCAATTCCTGCTTCAACATTATCTGCTAGGTCTAAAATATCTCTTACCAACTCGAGAGCGATTTCACGAAAATCCCCCATGACGGTAGCGATGTTTTGCATGGAGCCACTCCAGACCAAAGCAATGGTTTTGACTCGATCAGCGTTAACCCCGCCCCCTGAGTTTGATGGGTGAGGCTGACAGATAAAATTATTTCATGATGAGAGCCAGGCGCCAAGACTGCCAAAATGAAATAAATAAATATATCATTAAATAATTAATTAAATGTGTCAATAATTAATTAAATGTGTCAATAATTAATTAAATGTGTCAATAATTAATTAAAATGTGAAAAACATAAATAATTAATTAAATGTGTCAATAATTAATTAATTAAATGTGTCAATAATTAATTAATTACATGTGTCATAACTATTTATTTAATTAATTAATTCCAATTTTAATTAATTATTGACACATTTAATTAATTATTTAATGGTGTATTTAATTAATTCATTATGGCAGTCCTGGCGTTCCATAGAAAAGTGACTGTCAATGGAATATATATATGTCTAATACACAAAAATAAAATGCCATCCATATTTCACAGCTGTGTGTGTGTGTGTGTGTGTTGTTAAATGTTGAGTAGGCGCAGCAATAGAATTGTAGAATTATACTCGCAGGTGTGATGTATCAATGAAATAGTCATTTACAAATAGTAATTTCAACAGAGGTTGCCTTGGCCATTAATTGAACTCTAACCATCCAAAGATCCAACCTCTCCTGCATGAAGTCGCACCAAACAGCAGAGGTATTACCATAAGGTAAATTAATTTCAAGATTATTACATATATGACTTTCATATTTCATATACTTATAGAAAACAGAAAGAACGTCAGCTTTCAAGGTTTCATGGTCCTAAACCCTTTAAGACCGGCTGGGGCGGGCACGCTCCATTTTGCATACCTAATTTTAAATCCCAGTAGAACTGCAACCACATAAGCTAGCGCAATACTGCATTTTGCATATGAAACCTGAGGAGTTGTACTTACATTTTATGCCATCAGCTTGTCCTAAGTCAAGGTTTACTTCCACATATGGCTTTGCAAAAATTTCAAAAAAAGCATTTGCAGCAACAAAAACATAATATTCTAGAAACAGGCTTTGCCGATCCAATCAGCTGTTCATGAATAGACGTCAGCGCGAACTATTGCATGTCTGCCATTACCTATACTGGTGTTTTTAAAAGTCATGTTTGACTTTATGCTTTTCTGTATAGTTTCTGGGATGGTTAGAACTCAAATTGCACTGCTGGAAATTGTTTATGTTTTATAATTCTGACTTTAATCTCAGCATTCTGACTTTATTCTTGGAATTCTGACTTTATTCTTGGAATTCTGACTTTATTCTCAGAATTCTGACTTTAATCTCAGAATTCTGACTTTAATCTCAGAATTCTGACTTTAATCTCAGGATTTTGAGGTGGGCACCTGCAGGCTTCCAGCTTCAGTGACAGCGATGTGTCCAGTTTGGCAGGTGGAGAACTAATTCACTAAATATGGTGGATATAAGTGATTTTTTGCGTGGCCGAGGGGTCCCCGAAGATGCTATTTTATTAATGGAAGAGCAGAAGGTGAGTAACAAAAAGAGAGATAGTTTGGTGTCTCCTATTTTTACAGGAAAACAGTTACGGTACAGTTACGGTTAGCGATTAGCATGCTTGTTAGCTTATAATGTTATATAGGAATGAACGTGTTTCATGATGTTACTGTATACTAGGTGAATTGACGTTTTAACTGTTGTCGATTGCGGGATCATCCCAGATGGGTTCGTTGCATTTTATTTTATTGTTCTACTATTTCAGAGTTTTTCAAGGCAGTTAAGCGGAGCTGTGTTACAGACATAGCTGGACTGGCCATTGGGCATACCGGGCATTTGCCGGGTGGGCCGCTGGCGATTTTTTGTTTTTATGGGCCGATCGATTTTTATTTTTATTTTTTGGAAGGGTATAAATAATGAAAGGTGTTGGATTGGCCAATTGGTCATGATCGACTCTGGGCAGGACCAATTACAGCCGAGGAGGTCGGATGTACCCTCCCTCTTGTTTAGCAATCATATAGACGAACTAAAGAAAATGGAGAACAAAAAAAGAAAAGGAGGTGCAGAAAAAATTAGAGCCAAAAAGAAACAAGCCCTTCAGGCAGACGCTGCCAAATGTGTAAAAATAACTGAATTGTTTGGCGGTAGCTATGGCATAGCTTCCACAGATTTAGCAACATCAGCAAGTGGTGGAGGCCAGCAGGTGGATAAGGGAAAGGGGAGGCAAGAGGAGGAGAGACCCGAGGCGGCCGCCGGTCATAGTGGCAGAGGAACTAAACTTCAGGTAAGAAGTTATGACCTGCTGTCTATCTGTGTCAGCTATAAACCAAGTTTAGTTGTAGTTTGTTTTCGTTGTGCTGACTTTTTACAGCTGCTTAGAATAACTGGTACTGGTGGGATGCCCTCAGGCCTCTGGCCTCTGGGCCTGAAGCTCGGTCCTCTCTGGCACAGCTGGCTGCCGGCGAGGACCGCGGGCACGCCACTGCAACCCCCTCTGGCCTCTGCTCCGTAGCTGCGGGGTGACCTCTCCTTTGGGGCTCTACTCAGCTCTTCCCAGGAGGGTGGCACGGTTCCCCCCCCTTTGGTGGTCCTCCTCGGGTCCTTGTACTCTGGGGCCTCTGCATATCTGGGGCCTGGATCTCCTCCATACCTGCTTCATACCCTGGTGGACGGGGCTATGGCTCCCCACACTCCCTAGCAGATCGTTACATGGAGAAACCTTTGGAATACAAGCATGACAAGACCAAGATGGCGCCGCGTATGGATGCCCTGGTGCTTCAGTGCGTTACTTCTGTTTTGTTTTTGTGCATAACTTCTGTGTCTGGGCACTCCTCTGGATATTCTTACACCAGAGAAGAGCTTCTTAACTACAGGACTACAACACCTGTGGATTTACTTCCAATATTTGTCGCATCTGCGGCAGATTTACTGCAGACTCTGATCAGGAAAGTGAGACGCCGAAAGAGAGGAAAGCGAGCCGGCGCACTCGTGCGTCTGAGGAGATGCGGACTGCGAACTGCTCTTCCTGGGATCTTCCTTTCCAATGTACGCTCACTCAGGAATAAGATAGACGAGCTGGCCCTGATGAGAAGCATGCACAGAGACTTTGCCTCCTCCTGTGTCTTATGTTTTACGGAGTCGTGGCTCTGCGAGGACATCCCGGACTGCGCGCTCAAGCTGGAGGGCTTTCATCTGCTGCGCGCGGACCGGCAGGCCTCTCTCTCTGGTAAGACCAAAGGTGGAGGCGTCTGCTTCTACATTAATAGTGGCTGGTGCACTGATGTAACAGTGATTGCTCAGCACTGCTCTTCCTCTCTGGAATACCTTTTTATTCACTGCAAACCATTTTATTCTCCGCGGGAGTTTGCTTCATTCATCCTGGTCGCTGTTTACATCCCGCCAGATGCGGATGCGCAGGCAGCTCAGTGCGCACTCGCGGAGCAGATACTGCACATGGAGCGGACATTCCCGGACTCTCTCATCATTGCTCTTGGGGACTTTAACAAAGCCAATCTGAGCCATGAGCTTCCCAAATACAAGCAGTATATTAAATGCCCGACCAGAGAGGAGAGGACATTAGACCACTGTTACAGCACGATCAGCGGGGCCTATCGTGCGGTGCCCTGCGCTTCACTCGGACTTTCTGACCACGTCATGATCCACCTAAACCCCGCATACAGACAGAGGCTGAAGCTCTCCAAACCTGTCGTGAGGACCAAAAAACTGTGGAGCAACGAGGCTGTGGAGGAGCTTCGCACGTGTTTGGAGTCTACAGACTGGGACACAATGAAGGCTGCTTCTAACAGCTTGGATGAGTTTACGGACACTGTCACCTCCTATATCCACTTCTGTGAGGACAGCATTGTGCCATCACGCACCAGGGTGAGTTATAACAATGACAAACCCTGGTTTACTCCTAAACTCAAAAAGCTGTGGCTGGAAAAGAGAAAGGCGTTCAGAAGCGGAGACAGGGACTGCTACAGAGAGGCCAAGTACAGGTTCACTAAAGAAGTGGACATTGCTAAACATCAGCACTCTGAGAAGATGCAGCAGCAGATCTCAGAGAATGACTCGGCCTCTGTGTGGAAAGGTTTTAGGAATATCACCAACTACAAGCCTAAAACCCCCCACTCCACTGATGACTTGCTCTTGGCCAACACCCTTAACGACTTTTACTGCCGTTTTGACGAGCCATCAGGCAGCCTTCACACCTCCAACGGCCCCAACAATAGAGACACTTTGGACACTCATTCCCCCACCTCTCCCCCCTCCATAGAGCCATCACCACCTTCTAACACTTCACCTACAACACCCCCCTCCTCACCCCACACAAAAGAGGATTTCACACCACCTCCTCCCACCACAACTCTTCATATTCATGAAGCAGGTGTGAGGAAGCAGTTTAAGAGTCTGACTGCTCGAAAAGCTCCCGGCCCAGACGGTGTGTCTCCTGCCACCCTCAGACACTGTGCAAACAAGCTGGCCCCAGTGTTTGCTGGCATTTTCAACTCCTCACTGCAGGCATGTCATGTGCCTGCCTGCTTCAAGTCCTCTACCATAATCCCTGTCCCCAAGAAACCTAGGATCACTGGACTAAATGACTACAGACCCGTAGCTCTGACATCTGTGGTCATGAAGTCATTTGAGCGCCTGGTTCTCTCCTATCTCAAGACCCTCACGGCCCCCCTCCTGGACCCCCTGCAGTTTGCATACAGAGCCAACAGGTCTGTAGATGACGCCATCAACATGGCCCTACACTTGTGCAGCCACAACAACCTGCAGCATCTGGACTCCCCAGGAACCTACGCCAGGATCCTGTTTGTGGACTTCAGCTCTGCCTTCAACACCATCCTTCCAGACCATCTCCAAGGTAAGCTTTCCCAGATGAATGTGCCTGATCCCATCTGCCGGTGGATCACTGACTTCCTGACGGACAGGAAACAGCATGTGAGGCTGGGAAAGAATGTTTCGGACTCCCGGACCATCAGCACCGGCTCCCCTCAGGGCTGTGTTCTTTCTCCTCTGCTCTTCTCCCTGTACACCAACTGCTGCACCTCCACCCACCTGTCTGTCAAGCTAATCAAGTTTGCAGATGACACCACCGTTATTGGACTCATCTCAGACGGGGATGAGTCTGCCTACAGGAGGGAGGTTGAACGTCTGGTGTCCTGGTGCAGCCACAACAACCTGGTGCTGAATGCCCAGAAGACAGTGGAGATTATTGTGGACTTCAGGAAGCACACAGCCCCACTCCCCCCCCCACCATCCTGACTGACACCCCCATCACCTCTGTGGACTCATTCCGCTTCCTGGGTACCACCATCACCCAGGACCTAAAGTGGGAGCCCACCATCACCTCCGTCATAAGATAAGATAAGATGAGATAACCTTTATTAGTCCCACACGTGGGAAATTTGTTTTGTCACAGCAGGAAGTGGACAGTGCAAAAGTTATGACGCAAAAATTAGAATACAATAAGAATAAATACAGTACACAGCTGTACAGAATAGAATAAAATAATATACTATATACAGTAGAATAAAATAGAATAAAAATATACAATAAGATAAAAATAGAATACGAATGCTATATACAACTGAGTAAAAATACAACGATGCCAGAAAAGATTATTGCACTTAGTGTTATTGCACATGTGTGGATGTGTGTGTTTGTTCAGTTAAAGTCTTTGTTGTGGAGTCTGACAGCAGTGGGGAGGAAAGACCTGCGAAATCTCTCCGTCCCACACCGTGGGTGCCGCAGTCTCCCACTGAAGGAGCTGCTCAGTGCTGTCACAGTCTGCTGCATGGGGTGGGAGACGTTGTCCAACAGGGATGACAGCTTAGCCGCCGTTCTCCTGTCACTCACCACCTCCACTGGGTCCAGAGGGCATCCTAGAACAGAGCTGGCCCTTCGGATCACCCTGTTCAGTCTCTTCCTGTCCCCAGCAGAGATGCTGCCGCCCCAGCAGACCACACCATAAAAGATAGCAGAAGCCACCACAGAGTCATAGAAGGTCTTCAGGAGTGGGCCCTCCACCCCAAACGACCTGAGTCTCCGCAGCAGGTACAGCCTGCTCTGCCCTTTCCTGTAGAGGGCGTCTGAGTTATGAGTCCAGTCCAGTCTGTTGTTCAGATGAACACCAAGGTACCTGTAGCTGTCCACAGCCTCAATGTCCATACCCTGGATGTTCAGTGGTTGCAGTGGAGAATGCTTGTGCCTGCGGAAGTCTACCACCAGCTCCTTGGTTTTACTGGCGTTGATCTGGAGGTAGTTCAGCTGGCACCAGTCCACAAAGTCTTGAGTCAGTCCTCTGTACTCCTTGTCGTCCCCATCAGTGATGAGGCCGACTATTGCAGAGTCATCAGAGAACTTCTGCAGGAAGCACTGGGTGGAATTGTGGGAGAAGTCTGCAGTGTAGATGGTGAAGAGGAACGGAGCCAGAACCGTTCCCTGTGGGGCCCCCGTACTGCAGACGACCCTGTCCAACACACAGCCCTGAGTCCTCACATACTGTGGTCGGTCGGTGAGGTAGTCCAAAATCCAGGTAGTGAGGTGATGGTCCACTCCAGAGTTCTCCAGCTTGTCCTTCAGAACCGAGGGAAGAATAGTGTTGAAGGCACTGGAGAAATCAAAGAACATGATTCTCACAGTGCTTCCAGCGGTCTCCAGGTGAGCGAGGGAACGATGTAGGAGGTGAATGACGGCATCATCCGCGCCAATGCCAGGCTGGTAGGCAAACTGAAGTGGGTCCAGTGATGAGCTTGTTAAGCGCCGAAGCTGAGCCAGGACCAACCGCTCCAGGGTCTTCATCAGGTGGGATGTCAGAGCCACCGGCCTGTAGCTGTTGAGGTCCTTGGGGCGTGAAGTCTTTGGCACTGGTACAACACAGGAGGTTTTCCAGAGCTGTGGGACTCTTCCCAACCTCAGGCTCAGGTTGAAGAGGTGCTCCATCACCCCACACAGTTGGTCCGCGCAGGACCTGACGACCCTCGAGCTGATGCCATCTGGGCCCGCTGCCTTCTTGCCATTAATCCTCCTCAGTTCCCTCCTAACCTGGGTGGTTGAGAGAGACAGGCTGGAGCCTTGTGTTGAGTGTGTATTGGATGCTGTTGTTGGGGGTGGGGAGGAGTGAGCAGGGTGAATAGAGGAGGTGTGAAGTGTCTGAGGTGTCAGAGGTGGAACAGCAGCAGTGGGGGTGGGTGAGTCTGCAGCCGATGTTGTAGACTGTCTCATGGTTGAATCAAATCTGTTGAAGAAATGATTCAGTTCATTTGCCCACCTCACATCCCTCCCAGGCAGAGAGTTCTGCTGTCATTAAGAAAGCCCAGCAGAGGATGTACTTCCTGAGGCAACTGAAGAAATTCAACCTGCCAACACAAACGATGATGCAATTCTACACTGCAATCATCGAGTCCATCCTCACCTCCTCCATCACCGTGTGGTACGCTGGAGCCACTATCAGGGACAAACAGAGACTGCAGCGTGTTGTGCGCTCTGCTGAGAAGGTGATTGGCTGCAGACTCCCATCTCTGCAGGACCTGTACACCTCCAGGACACTGGGGCGTGCAGCTCGGATCACAGCTGACCCTTCTCACCCTGGACACAGTCTGTTTGACCTGCTCCCCTCAGGCAGGAGGCTCCGGTCCATTCGCACCAGAACCTCTCGCCATAAGAACAGTTTCTTCCCCTCTGCTGTTTGACTCATGAACAATAACTGTATGACTGTTCCCACCACTAACACATGACCCTACGCTGTGTTCACTGCATCATTCCATGTTTGGCACTGATCACCACCTGCACTCATGTATATATCTATCTACTTAGCACTTTTAATTCTTATTCTTATTTTTATTTATTTATTTTTTTCATGTCTATTTAAGCGTAATTTATGACAGTATGTTTGCACTGAAGCACTGCAGCAATATCTTAATGTTGTAAACCTGCTCAACATTTGGCAATAAAACCCTTTCTGATTCTTTCTGATGCTGATCCACACAGGTATGCACAGAGGTGTACATTCACAGACGCGGACTACACCTTTCTTGGCTGTTGCCTCAAAGCACATTGTGCGCTGTCTATCTTGCGTGCTGCACAATATTGTTTATTATTTAGTATCTACTGTTATCTACTGCTAGCTAGTTTATTGTGATGGTGCTGTTTTTTTATTATGTTGCTCTTTGTTGTTTGTTTTCTCTTCTGTTTTTTTTCTCCATACAGGTGATCCAGGTGTTTTGTTTTTCTTTTCTTTTCTTTTTTTTTTCTTTCTCTCCCCCCCCCCCCCTTCTCACCGTCTCTTCTCCCCTTTGGTGTTTTCTTTCTCTCCCTCTCTTTCTTTCATTCTTTTTTTTTTTTTTTTTTCTCTTTCCTGACTGCCCGACAGACGGTAGCCTTGGAAACGTGCTCAGCGTCACCAATATTGTACAGAAAGCTCCCGTTTGCAAAGAAACGGAGTGCAGTACAAAGAATATGTAATGGACTGAGAGCATGTCCGCGATGTGTCACATGCGCAATATTAGGCCTGAGGATGTTATTCAAATAAATTATAGATTGTGCTGAGAAACGGTAACGTTCACACAGAAAATCATCAGGGAATGATAAAATGTCCAAACGCGCTCTGATCACTCTCTCCCGGCGGAGAGCTCTGCGGAGAATTTGGGCTTCAAGATCTACTGGCTCTTCGAGGTAGGGGCACGCCATGTCCGACACTTCCTACTGTCAGGTTTCCGACAAAGAGGCGGAGACAGTCAGGGTTAGTTGTAGTAAACCTTTTTTTTTTTTTTTTTTTTTTTTTTTTTCTAAATGACATCAGAAACAGCAGTATGCGACATTACGTGATGGCAGAGCTTCAGTTCATCCTTTGTCATTTTTTTTTTTTTTTTTTTTTTTAATAAATAGGACAGGGGGAATGAATGAGAGAGAGAGGGGGAGAGAAAGAAAGAAAACCAAAGGGGAGAAGAGACGGTGAGAAGGGGGGGAAGAGAGACAAAAAAAAAAAAAAAAACTCCTGGGTCACCTGTATGGAGAAAAAAAAAAAAGACAAACAAACAAACAAAAACAAACAGAGGAGACAGCAAACAACAAAGAGCAACATAATAATAGAGAAAACAAAGCACCATCACAATAAACTAGCTAGTCATAGATATCAGTATTTACTAAGTAATAAACGATATTGTGCAGCACGCAAGATAGACAGCGCACAGTGTGCTTTGAGGCAGCAGCCAAGAAAGCTTTAGTCCGCGTCTGTGAATACCCATGTGTGCATACCTGTGTGGATCAGCATGCTTGCATTCCAAAGGTTTCTCCATGTAATGATCTGCTAGGGAGTGTGGGGGGGCCACAGCCCCGTCCTCCAGGGTGTGAAGCGGGTATGGAGGAGATCAAAACTCCAGACATCCAGAGGCCCCCAGAACACAAGAGACCAAGGAAGACCAACAGAGGGGCAGCCGCGCCACTGTCCCAGTAAGAGCTGAGGAGAGTCCCAGATGAGGGCTCGCCCAGCAGCCGCGGAGCAGAAGTCAGGGGGAGTTGCAGTGACGCGCCCATGAGCTCCGCCGGCCCCCAGCTGCGCCTGAGTGACCGAGCCCTAGGCCGAGAGGCCGGGGGCACCCCACCTCCAAAGGGGCCCGAGCGAGCCCCAGGCCCCAGGCCCCGACAAGCGGCCGCCAAGGAGTGAGCCGGTGTGTACCCGGACGCCCACCCCCAGACACAAAGAACCACCAACACACCGACACCTGAGGGAGTCCGCCACCGGCAGGGGAAGTGGTGGTGGGTGGAGATAGGCCTCCAAACCTTGGAGGGCCTGAGGTGTCCCCAGAGAGGTGGCGTCTGATACCCAACCTGACATATAGACACAGACATACAGGCACACACAGACACAAACATCCATTCCCACCCTCATGCTCTCATATGCACTCACTCCACACTCAACCAACGTGGAGACAGACATAAAGAGACGCTGTACACACAATCACACTCCCCAAGCGTACTCTACAAACCGGGTCTAGGTACCCTTGCCCCTGGAGGGGGGAATTGCACCCAGACCCAGGTGGTGTTACCCTTTTCCCTGCGGTGGGGAGAGGCAGACCACCCCGACTCCGCAGCAGCAGGGAGGCCCCACACCCCAGACCGCAGTCGGACGGCCAACTCCTCCTACTAGCCCTCCCGCTCCAGCAGGCCGCAGAGAATGGGGGTGGGAGAAGACTCCAAACCTCCCTCCACCCGCTCATTGTAGTGTTGATGCATGTGTGTTCTAAGGTGCAATTAAAACCCAGGAGGGCATGGAGCTACCTGCCAAGGAGCAGCAGGTAAGCGCATAGTCCCTCCTGCTAACCCTCAATGACTAAGTGTATTTAAAATTGAGAGGTGGGCAACGACGTCAGGGGTGAGGTATACACCCTGATGGTGATTTGGACTCCGTGATTGTGCCCACCCCCAAGATCCTATATGTATGTGTAATGAGAGTGTGAATAATGTGAATGTCTAAGTTGTGGGATAAAATTGAGGCAGAGGCAGCCAGAAGGGGACAGGGGGGGGGGGGGGGTAGCCTCCTCTGCACCCTGGTGACATACCCCCACTCCAAGGCCCTGCATGTGTGGGTGGTTGTGGAGGAGCGGGAAGAGGGAGGCAGCTGGAGATGGGGAGGGAAGGAAGGGAGGGGCAGGTAACCCCTCCCTGGGGCCAGCTCCCCCGCTGACCCCAGTAGGCACTCCCACCCTCCGCGACCCACCAGGGAAGGGGGGCCCAGGCCCATCAGACCGGGGGCCAGTGCAGTAGTGCCCCCCGGCTCCACAGAGCCCTGGACAGTCCACCCAACCCCACCACAGAGAAAACTGCACCCACCCCACCAACCACACATCTTCCAGACTACATAAGACGGTAAACGCCCTGTCCTGTCCCCCAGTCATGTCTGTGTGCACTTAACGCCTACGCGTGGAAATGGTAGGCTACACTACAGTTCACTACCGGTAAAAAATAAACTTAATACAGTATTTGATTTTTTTTTATAGAACAATAAAATAAAAAGTGCTGGCTGAGGAGCGCTGCCGTGTTGAACTTTGACCTCGGAGTGACGTGACGTTTGTTCTCACAACCAATAAAAGTGCAGAAAGTTGCAAATCAGGCATATTGTTCGTATATACACAAAATAAATAAATAAATAACGAAATAATCCCGATATTGTGCCAAAGACTGATTTACAAAGTTACTTTGTGTTCTATGTGTAATACCTTTGCTTAAATGACTAAATGGACTGTGTATTTATGACTCTGCGTTATAGTCCTGCATACATAAGTAACATTCATATGTACAGATTAAAATGTACAGAGATACAGTGGGGCAAAAAAGTATTTAGTCAGCCACCGATTGTGCAAGTTCCCCCACCTAAAATGATGACAGAGGTCAGTAATTTGCACCAGAGGTACACTTCAACTGTGAGAGACAGAATGTGAAAAAAAAAACCATGAATCAACATGGTAGGATTTGTAAAGAATTTATTCGTAAATCAGGGTGGAAAATAAGTATTTGGTCAATAACAAAAATACAACTCAATACTTTGTAACATAACCTTTGTTGGCAATAACAGAGGTCAAACATTTACTATAGGTCTTTACCAGGTTTGCACACACAGTAGCTGGTATTTTGGCCCATTCCTCCATGCAGATCTTCTCGAGAGCAGTGATGTTTTGGGGCTGTCGCCGAGCAACACGGACTTTCAACTCCCGCCACAGATTTTCTATGGGGTTGAGGTCTGGAGACTGGCTAGGCCACTCCAGGACTTTCAAATGCTTCTTACGGAGCCACTCCTTTGTTGCCCGGGCGGTGTGTTTTGGAACATTGTCATGTTGGAAGACCCAGCCTCGTTTCATCTTCAAAGTTCTCACTGATGGAAGGAGGTTTTGGCTCAAAATCTCACGATAAATGGCCCCATTCATTCTGTCCTTAACACGGATCAGTCGTCCTGTCCCCTTGGCAGAAAAACAGCCCCATAGCATGATGTTTCCACCCCCATGCTTCACAGTAGGTATGGTGTTCTTGGGATGCAACTCAGTATTCTTCTTCCTCCAAACACGACGAGTTGAGTTTATACCAAAAAGTTCTACTTTGGTTTCATCTGACCACATGACATTCTCCCAATCCTCTGCTGTATCATCCATGTGCTCTCTGGCAAACTTCAGACGGGCCTGGACATGCACTGGCTTCAGCAGCGGAACACGTCTGGCACTGCGGGATTTGATTCCCTGCCGTTGTAGTGTGTTACTGATGGTGACCTTTGTTACTTTGGTCCCAGCTCTCTGCAGGTCATTCACCAGGTCCCCCTGTGTGGTTCTGGGATCTTTGCTCACCGTTCTCATGATCATTTTGACCCCACGGGATGAGATCTTGCGTGGAGCCCCAGATCGAGGGAGATTATCAGTGGTCTTGTATGTCTTCCATTTTCTGATGATTGCTCCCACAGTTGATTTTTTCACACCAAGCTGCTTGCCTATTGTAGATTCACTCTTCCCAGTCTGGTGCAGGTCTACAATACTTTTCCTGGTGTCCTTCGAAAGCTCTTTGGTCTTGGCCATGGCGGAGTTTGGAGTCTGACTGTTTGAGGCTGTGGACAGGTGTCTTTTATACAGATGATGAGTTCAAACAGGTGCCATTCATACAGGTAACGAGTGGGGGACAGAAAAGCTTCTTACAGAAGACGTTACAGGTCTGTGAGAGCCAGAGATTTTCCTTGTTTGAGGTGACCAAATACTTATTTTCCACCCTAATTTACGAATAAATTCTTTACAAATCCTACCATGTGAATTCATGGATTTTTTTTTCACATTCTGTCTCTCACAGTTGAAGTGTACCTCTGGTGCAAATTACTGACCTCTGTCATCATTTTAAGTGGGGGAACTTGCACAATTGGTGGCTGACTAAATACTTTTTTGCCCCACTGTATGTACACAAGCGTGTACACAAAAGTCTACTGCCGATCTAGCTGCTCAGTGGTCGTACAGTCTCATGCAGAGAGCGTGGAGGTGTTGTCCATGGTGGATGTTAGCTTAGACAACATCCTCTCCTCCCCAGTCTGCTCAGTGGGCTTTAGCGGAACGCTAAAGCTGGCCCTCCCGACCAGTTTGTTAAGTTTCCCCCTGTCCCTCTCTGCCATTCCACCACTCCAGCAGACCACAACATAAAAGACAGCAGACGCCACCACAGTGTCGTAGAACATCCTTAGAATACGTACTACCTACATCATAACCAATCAAGTCCTGCTTTTTTTTAAATACAGAAGAGGATTTATTATTTACTGAAAGGCTATGCCTTAGTTTGCTTCTTTCATTATTGTGTTTCGCCCTGCATAAAATAGATAGCTTTTCTGATAACTACAGTCAGTACTCTCCTACTGGCATTAGCGGTGACCTAAGAGGCTTAACCGTAATATTGTTGCAGAAAATGAATCAATCATCGGAACTTTTAAAATCAACTGGCTCAGAGCTTGTTTATCTCAGTCTGATTCCATGTGGTTTCATATACCCAGATCTTTATTTAAGGACTAGGAGGAATTGATTTTCTATTAAGATGTGACTTTGAAACTAGTAAAATACCTGTTACACTCTCTAATTTTCACAAACAGATTCTTCATTTTTGGAAAATGATGTTTACACACAACTTTTCTCTTCACATGTCGACCCTATGGAACAATAGAGTGATAACTGCTAACAAAAAGACATTATTTATCAGAAACTGGTTTGAGAGTGGTATCTTGTTTGTAACTGACTTGCTGGATTTGAGTGGTGCTTTATTGGATTATGTGTCTTTCTCGAAGAGACACGACTTTAATTGTCCATTAAAAGAATACAGAAAAGTTTGCTGTGCTATCCCTTTGGCCCTAAAGCAGCTGATACGCAACACAATGCTACATTCTGAGGTCAATCCAGCGCTGCCAAACTTAAAAATTGGTAACTACAACCTAAATGATAGTAAATGTAACAATAAATTTATCAGTGTGAATTTCAAATCTATTCTTTTCCAGGGGTTTAACTCGGGTAGATATTTGCAGGCCCTTCATGGGGATCAGTCACTCATGGAAAAGGCGTTCTCAAAATTCATCAAGTGGCCTGTCACCCCAAAAGTAAAAGAAACTCATTTCAAGATAATTAATAATATATATCCAGTGTCTGAATTTCTAAAGAGGAGGTTTACATTTGAGGTTAATCAGTGTGCATTTTGTGATTCAGCCTGTGAAACATTACACCATTTGTTTTTCTCATGTCCTGCATCAGCTGCCTTTTGGTTAGAACTACACAGCTGGTTATCCCTCAAGATCAACGATATCCCCCAGTTTAATATTTCTGATATTATTTTCTATAAGGCTAAACAACATCCATCTGTCTCTACTGTGATTAACATTGTCATCCTGTTAGGTAAATACCATATACATTGTTGTAAATGGAGAAATAGAAAACCATCCTTTATATGGTTCATCAATGACTTGAAACATTATTTCATGTCACTTAAAAAACTGAAGTCAAGCAGATTTGCCACAATCTATGATGACATTTCCCATTTGCTACTGTTTTGATCATTACCTCTATTGTGTATCAACCTGTGCTCTTTTTTAATTCTTCCCCGTTAATACTGTGAATTTTTGTTTAGCCCCCTCCCCCCATATCCTTGCTGTTAGTTTTGTTGTATTGACTGTGTTCTTTTTTTTATTTATCCTCCACGAGAGTTCATTTGCACTATATTGTGTTATGTTGTTTGTGACTGTATTGCTCCATTTGTTAATAAAAAAAAAATAAAAAAAAAAACCCTGGTGCACACCTGGACACAAAGAACCACCAACGCACCGATGTCTGAGGGCGTCTGCCACTAGCAGGGGAAGTGGTGGGGGAGATAGGCCTCCATACCTTCGAGGGCCTGAGATGTCCCTTGAGAGTTGGCGTCTGATACCCAACCTGACATATAGACACAGACATACAGGCACACACAGATACAGACATCCATTCCCACCCTCATGCTCTCATATGCAATTACTCAACACTCAACCAACGTGGAGACAGACAAAAAGAGACACTATACACACCTTTACCCCAAGGCCCTGCATGTGTGGGTGATTGTGGTGGAGCGGAAAGAGGGAGGCAGCTGGACATGGGGAGGGAAGGAAGGGAGGGGCAAGTGACCCCTCCCTGAGGCCAGCTCCCCCGCTGACCCCTGTAGGCACCCCCATACTCTGCAACCCGCCAGGGAAAGGGGGCTCAGGCCCATCCGGACCGGGGCCCAGTTCAGCAGCGCCACAGAGCCCGGGACAGTACCCGACCCCACCACAGAGAAAACTGCACCCACCCCGTCATCCACTCATCTTCCAGACTACACAAGACATTAGACGCCCAGGCTGAGATCTTCCTCCACCTCTCCTATATCTCCCCCTCCTGCAGAGTGAGTTCCTGAAGAGAGGAGACCTCCTGCAAGATTTAACAACCTCCCCCACCAGTTGAAGAGCCCCCCAGGTGGCTCGATGCACTGGCGGCACCCCGTGCCAGGGCTGGGCCCCATACACCCACCCGCCCACAACCCCAGCAACACACCAACCAGGACCCAAGCCCCAAGGCCCAGCCAGGGCCCCAGCCCAGAGATGGAGCACCCCCAGAACCCCACGCCTGTCCCGGACCCACCCAGGTGAAGCCAGGCTACCAGGTCAGTAACCCACGTCCATCAGCACAGACCCTCCCCTAGCCCCGCTGCACGCAGCCACGAGGAAACAGTCACCTAAGAGCCAACAGAGCCCTTAATAGGCCATGACCGCAACCCTCCAAGGAAGATGCTCCTGGGGAACCCCCCGACGCCCTAAGCCTGTCCCTACCCCCACACCAATCAGAACAGCGAAGGTAGGACCAAACTATGACCCCCCCGCCCCCACTAGGTGATGGAGCTGATCAAAGGAGCCCAGAGCAATTGATCTGATGTGGTGGCAGAGGCTGTATCAAGACTAATGTAATCTAATAGATAATTTCTATATTGGTTAGAATTAAGATTATTTTTATTTTTCCAGTTCATGAGGACTGTTTTCTTGGCTATGCATAGGGCAGTGAAGACCATATGGGCTATATTCAAGTGACATTATCTAAGCTGCCCAACAAACACACTAAGGGGGAAGCTGGAATGTTACATTTCAGACACTTTGATAAGTCTTCACATATCTCGCGCCAAAACTTCTGAACTGGTGGACAGAACCAAAGAGCGTGGATATAATTGTCCGGTGAATTGGTTTGGCAGTGTGAGCAGTTGTTGGTAGACGTAAAGCCCATCTTGAACATCCGATGGCCTGTATAGTGCACTCTATGTAATATTTTGTATTGAATTAATTGAAGACTGGGATTTCTAATTAAATGAAAGGTTTTTAAGCATATCTTAGACCAGAAGTTTTGATCTAAGTTAACTGATAAATCCGCTTTCCATTTTGCAATAGGAAGTGATATTGATTCATCCGTTTTAGAAAGCATTCTGTATATTTTGGAAAGTAATTTTGGGGTTTTAAGAGTAAGAAATTGAACCACACTTGGTGGTGTTTGTATAGTTCAACTTGACCCGGTTTAAATTTCTTTTTTACTATGGATTTAATTTGTTGATATTCTAAAAATCTTTTCTTGTTGATCCCATATTGTGTAACTAGTCCGTCAAATGGAATAAATTCTGTTCCTTCTAATATATGTTCTAAGTATTTGATTCCTTTACCACTCCAATCTGGAAAGTTTATCATATTGTTTTGTAATATGTCAGGGTTGTTCCAGACAGGTGTACGTTTGCATGGGATTAATGAAGACTCCGTCAATTTTAGAAACTCCCACCATGCTGTCAGAGAAGAGCTGACGCTTTTGAAGCATTCATGTCGTTGGATGTTTGAGCTTATAAATGGTAGGTCTGAAATCTCTAGATTATTGCAAAGTGCTTGTTCTACATCTAGCCAGGATTCATCTAAGGAATCAAGTGTTATGTCTTGATTGCTTATAATCAGGGGTGCACATAAGTGGTCTGCAGGTGCGCATGCGCTTTTAAAATAAAATACGTGCACCAGATAAGAAGTTGCAAAGCGTGTTTGCTTACATAACATTTTCTGGAGGAGGACAGACATTTGTTTAGAACTCTTCAAGATGTCGAAGAAGCAAGCTCCTTTAACCCTTTAAGCAATTACTTTGGTGTTCCTCCACCTCCAAAGAACTGTCAGAAGGAGCCCGAACCGCAAAAGAAGCGCGTATTCTCGGAAAAGTGGTTCGGACAAAAAGAGTGCCTTTTAATATAAAAGGCACCCCTGCTTATAATCCAAAATTATTGCTCAAAAATAAAACATTCTTGTATTTAAAACTTGTTAAAACGCTAACAATCTTGCATAAAATTCATTTATGTGAAAAATGGATTAAATCTTCTTTGTATCAACTATTTCTGTTGTTGATACTTTCAAATTCACATGCTTGGTTATGGAGTGTAAGAGTATTATAAACCCTGGTCAATATATTTTGAATACAAATCAGATTCAGAAAAGTAAGAAATAAAAGACTGAGTAATATGAGTATTAAATGAATCGAATTGTTTATATATTTATGATCTAATAATTTAAATGTATTTATTTTCATCCATGTATTTTAATTTATGTGGAAAAATGTTTACAATTCAGCGCCACGACCCATTATAGCCTTTTTTGTGTTCAATTCGGGTCTCATTATTATTATGTAACATTTGGGTCCAAACAGTGTGATCAAGAGTCCAAAACTTGAGGCCAGGATAGCAAATACCTCCACTGCATCTGCATAATTTCCAGGTGAGCTTATATAAACAGGAACAAAAGCCACCCACACAGCACAGAAGATCAGCATGCTGAATGTGATGAGCTTGGCCTCATTAAAACTATCAGGGAGATTCCTCACCAGGAATGCAATTAGAAAACTGAGGACAGCCAACATGCCAATATAGCCTAATAACACTGCAAAACCAAAAGGGGACCCAACTGCACACTCATAAACAATCATATCATTGTGGTATTGGGTGTTTTTATGTGGAGATGGGGAAGCAGAAACAAGCCAAGCAGTGCAAATGGCTGCTTGAACAGATGCAAGGCACAGAACTGTTCCTCTCTGCTGCATAGCACCAAACCACTTCAGACTGGTTCCCCCTCCTGGCTTGGAGGCTTTGAACACAGCCAGAACAACCATGGTTTTTACCAGGATGCATGAGACACACAGCACAAAGCTGATGCCAAATGCTGCATGTCTGAGTTGGCATGTCCACAGCCTGGGTCGTCCAATAAACAGCAGTGAACAAAGAAAGCACAACTTAAGTGACAGTAATACCTGGAAACTAAGTTCTGAATTGTTGGCACGTACTATGGGTGTTTTGTGATGGTAGATAAAGATCCCCAGAACAACAGCACATGTACATGCGCCCAGCAGTGAGGTTGCTGTCAAACAAATACCCAAAGGCTCATGGTAGGAGAGGAACTCTGTCTTCTTTGGAACACAATGGTCACGTTGGGGGTTTGACCAAAAGTCCTCTGGACAACTGGTGCACCCCAGGGAGTCTAATAAAAGGTAGAAAGATGAAGAAAGGGGAGGATGGTAAAATGCATATTATATACAGATACGAATTAAATTTTA
This sequence comes from Astatotilapia calliptera, assembly GCF_964374335.1. Classification (NCBI taxonomy): domain Eukaryota; kingdom Metazoa; phylum Chordata; class Actinopteri; order Cichliformes; family Cichlidae; genus Astatotilapia; species Astatotilapia calliptera. The sequence goes on from NC_137435.1 coordinate 14,150,806, forward strand.
TTTTTATGCAATGTTGAAAGATAAACACTTACTGCTTATATTACTGACTTTTCCGTCAGAACAAGGGATGCAGTCAAAACAGCATTTGGGTTCCCCCTTCTTTCTCACCATGTGGGTACCAGGTGGACAGCTCTCACTGCATACCGATTGAACTGGCTGTTGGACAAAATATAAATAAATATTGCCTGCTACAATTTTATGTAATACAAATATCATAAAAGATAACTGTCAAATAAAAACATATCAAACCTTTTTGGAATTAAAGTTCCAGAAGATTTTGTCTTCATCAAGTAAGATTTCTTCACCTTTGAAAGCTGACCCCTTAACCTCACCCACATTCTGAACTGTAGTGCTTCCATCAGGGAGCCACAACCAGTTCATCACATCGTAAATTGGCACAACATCACCATTTTCATCAAATGACACTTGATCACCAAATGGAGTGGTGAAGTTTACCCTTTCCAAGTAATAAACAAGCTGTTAAAAGGTAATATATAAGAAATTAATTTCACAGTGCAGGGAGTGGCACCCACTATCAAGTAACCAAATTAAATCTAACACTTAACCCTTTAAGACCTACCATAGAACCAAGTCCGCCAGAGCTTACTTTATACTTTTACATGCTGTGGAGCCATTTTTGGGAGCATTTCAAGTTGCTATACATCAATACAACCATTATAGCCCAGATTTTAATAATATGTATTCATTAAGTGCATAGTAATTACATAAATTGCAAAACAGTGCAATAAACTACAAAAAAATTGAAAATCGTTTTTGCTTTTTTAACATATATTTCTAGTTAGAGAAATTTAAGAGGTTTATCCTTCAAAACTGTAAATACAAAAAAGTTGCACAAAATAGTTTCCCACCACAGGAAATTTATTTTGAGTGTCTTCATAGTTTTATTTTTGAAATACACCAATTTTTATACACTGCAGGAAAAACGAAAATAAATATTATAGTGGAAATTTGCAAAAAAGCAGCATATGCATCAAAATAAACTATTTCCAGCAGTGCAATATGAGTCCTAAGCATCCCAGAAACGACACAGAAAGTCATAAAGTCAAAGATAACTTTTAAAAAGACCAGTATAGGCCCTGAGGCCCTGATGGTAAAAAAGACTACATTTCCGCGAAAATGACGTCACTTCCAGTTTCGGGCAGGTAATGGCGGAAATGCAAAAGTTCGCGCTGACGTCTATTCCAACGTAGGAAGTGTTATGAACAGCTGATCGGATCGGCAAAGCGTGTTTCTGGAATATTATGTTTTTGTTCCTGCAAGTGCTTTTTATGCAGTTTTTGCAAAGCTTTATGTGGAAGGAAACCGTGACCTAGGACAAGCTGATGGCATAAGATGTAAGTACAACTCCTCCGGTTTCATATGCAAAAAAAAATTTTGCGCTAGCTTAAGTGGTTGCAGTGCTACCGGGATTTAAAAATAGTTACGCAAAACAGAGCGTGCCCACTCCGATCGGCTCTAAAGGGTTAATATACCTGTACATATTAAAGGCATTGAAATCGAGTTCTAAATTAAACAGGAACATCTCCAATTGTGCCATATATATGCATACTAGTTAATGTGCTCTAATATAAATATATTAAACACTACTTTTGCTCAATATGAAAAATCCATTTAGCTCTCTTCAGCTCATTTCATCTTATTGAATTGTTTTTTTTTTTTTATCCAACAATTTTTTTTCTGAAAGTAATTATAGAATAAATGGTTTACTCAGATGAAGATGAAGTATAAATTAATAACTCACCTCCCATAGCTCCAGTGATTGCAGAGTGGCACAGCTGTGCCCACTGAAAGGCCCTCTTCCTGGCTTGCATTGCAGCATGTCATCAAGGGAATATGCCAGGGCATAAACGGCTTTGTACACATTGTACTCAGGCCGGAGGTTGGAAATGTCCAAGAACTCAGTGTTAACATTTTCTAGATCTTCCTGTCCAGTGCATATTGCACCTCCACCTTCCACCCAACCTGCTGGAGCTGGTGCAAATCTGCACTGAAATGTAAATTCCCAAAACTCATTCACCTGAAATATATGTTTGAATCATATTATTAATAGCTGTATGTGTGTGTGTGTGTGTATGTGTGTGTGTGTTTTAAAAGGACCAAATAAAAGTTTCGCAGCTAACACAGTAAAGTTTTGAACTCTCACCATTGTCTTTCCATAGCTATTACTGTCAAGTAGATCAGGGCGTATTTGTAATAGGAATTCCCTGAGCCCTGGTATTTCTCCTCGACGAATAGCAATGCCCAGTGTACCACCTAGGTATGGCATGAGCTCAGGTGTTTGAAGCACAGCAGCTGTTGCTGTCCAGCCTTCACTGGCTAACCACTGTAGGCCTGTTACATTCTGCCTTTCTATCTGTGCATTTTATTTCATCAGATATAAAAAGCAGTATTGTAAATGGCAACAACTGACATCATCATGACATTGAAGTACTTGCTTGACTTAAAATTAATTCTATATCATTATTTTTCTGTAGTCCACTCAAATAAAGACATAATACATGTATTAACCAGTTTAGAGAAACAAATTCTTTTAAAACTGCACCTCTTCCATAAGGTTTATCATGTGAGTCTCAAACACAAAGGCAATGACCACACTAGCTGTGGATTTCTTCATCACATTCACAATCCTTCTGAGTTCATCTGTGTCTTTGTCAGTGGGTAAAACTTCAACATAGGCAAGGCAACCTTCTCCAGACACACTCAGCTCAGATTGTAAGGATCTGGCTGCATGAAATCCATAATCATCATCAGTGATGAGCAGACCTGCCCAAGTCCAGCCAAAATGTTTTAGGATCTGAATCATAGCTCGTACCTGAGTGAATACAGATTAAAACATGAGTGCTGCTCATCAGCTGCTGTTGACTTTTTGTATTGTCCAGATTGATTTTTAACCTGGAAAGCATCACTTGGGATCGTCCTAAAGAAGGATGGATACTTTTGACGGTCACTCAAACAGGAACATGTGGCAAAATAACTCACCTGTGAAAAACAGACAATATGTTGTACATTATTTTCACATTAAATTTACAATTACAGGATTATAAACAAAAATGACATTTTATGGTTAAAGTGATAACTTACCATGGGTACTCTGTACAAACCTAAGACGCTGGAGATAGCAATAGAACGTGTAGAGGAAGAATCACCCACAATCCCTACAACTGGAGGATTTCCAACACATGTATTATGTAATATAATTTGTTCCTCTTGACCACTGACTAATGACAACGCTCCACGGAATCCAATTCCAAGTTCAGCACAGTTGTCATAAAGAGTGTATCCCAACGTCACATTAGGTAGCAAGCTGGAGTTGTTGTTGATCTCGTCAACAGCAAAAGCCATGGTTTGTGCCAGCCTAAATCCTTGTACATTGAAACTAACAAAAAACATTTTGATTTGAAAAATACATCAGGATACGTAGAAATTAGCTGAGCTTTATTAATCAACAAAATATAATTACTTATACTAATATATTAATATAATTACTTAATATTTATATTACCATTAGGTTTGTCCTGTTTCTCTCTTTTTTTCTGTTGTTTCCTTGTCATACTTACCTGTGGCAAGTAGGCTGTTCTGGCTGTGAGGTAAATAACAGGTCAGAAATGCTTGAGAAAAAGTGTACTGGAAACAGTCCTCCCAGGATGACATCTCCGCTCTTCTGCATTCTGTTTATATGAAATTGCTCCTGTAGTCGGCACGAGGAGGGAAACAGAGAAGAGGGTATAGTATAAGAAAAATAAGAATACTGCACAATGAACAAGAGCAAATTGCTTTGTAAAAATGAGCTCATGACAGCTTTCAGATTTTCGGACCCTAGTCATTTCATTTTATTGCTTTGCCATTCCCTTTTATTGAGATGCTGTGTTGATGAATTTTCCATACCACCCATGTGAGAAAAACAAGGTGAAAGGGCGGGGCCTAAAACACATTTCATCAGAGATTGGTTTTGTATCGAGGAAGACTTAGGTAACGCTGTGAGTGTATTACTTTTGTTTATTTTATTCCTTTTTAATGTTATTTTATTTTTCAACAGTTATAAAGGAAGAATGATTTTCTTTTGGTTCAACCAAAATATGAGGTGCACACTGAGAGATATATCAAATTATTGTCGAATTATAATTCATGTACAGCAAAATTCATGGTAAATGTCTCAAAAGGGAATGATAAAAAAAAAAATTCCAAGTTCAAAGTTTGGGTTTTCTTTGAAAAAATATCAGTATATTTTTTTTAATCAATATTATTATTTTGAATGCCAGACTAAGTGGACTGGTACCGATCTCATTTCTTGAGACTGGTACCAGTCCAGGTGGGTAGTGGTGAGGGTTTCCTTAGGTTGTAGAGCATGAGGCCAATAAGGAAAGTAGATGGTTGGCATTGACACAATACAGATGGCTGATTACAGAGCCTCGGGAGGCTGAAGTGAAGTAGAAGGTAAGTAATAAGGAAGGGGAGCTGGTAATTGAGTTTAGTTTCTGGCTTGCGGTTGCGCATTCCGCCTTCACGTTGCGCCGTAAGATGGCCACACCGACGAGAGCGCCCAGTCATCTCAGCAAAAATGTTATTATTTATTTTGTACTGCTTTCTATTTCTGTGCGCATAGCACAATCATATACTTGACATGAAACACAAATGCTTTGGGAGCTACGTTCGTCAGCCAGTTCAGATGTTACAGTAGGTTTCGACACCGTGAACGCTCTGCTACCTGGGATCCTTTGTTTACAAAGAGGGGGAAATGCGCCGGATTTTTGAGCCGATCCCGACAGAGAAACAGCAAGCCACCTCTGCCCAGCATCCTGCTCGTGAATCTCCAGTCTCTGGACAACAAACTTTCACTGTTTACCAGGGAGACCGAACGAAGGACTCAGGTAAGAGAAGGGGAGGAGGGGTGTGCTTTATGGTTAACTCTTTGTGGGCTAGAGATGTGTGTATCTTAAAAATGTACTGCTCTCAGAGCCTCAAGCTGCTGACCAAGTCAGACCTTTTTACCTCCCGAGGGAGTTCAGTTCAGTTCTCCTTTCAGCTGTTTACATCCCCCCACATGCTGATAAAGCTACGGCTTTGGACGAACTGTATAACATCATTATTGGACTTGAGAACAAAAATCCCGAAGCTGCCTTTATTGTGCTGGGAAACTTCAACAGAGCCAACATGAAGTACTATCAACTATCAACACATCTCCTTCTCCACAAGAGGTGATCAAACACTGGACCATTGTTACACTCCATTCAAAGAGTGCTACAAACCACTCCCCCACGCAGCTTTTGGCAAGGCTGACTATTGTTCCATACTGCTGCTGCCTGCGTACAGACAAAGCCTCAAACAGGAAAAAACTGTTTCCAGGGTCATCTACAAATGGGACAGTGAGGCTGAGGGGGTCCTACAGGGCTGCTTTGAGACAACTGACTGGCAGATATTTGTGGATGCAACTGATGGCAAAATCAATGAACTTACAGACTCTGTCATTGGATATATTGGAAAATGCATGGACAATACCATCACTAAAACCACCGTCCGGATATATCCAAATCAGAAACCCTGGGTAAATAAAGACATTTGTGCCATGCTAAAAGTGCGGACCTCTGCCTTTAACTCCGGGGACGCTGATGCATATAAAGCAGCCAGGTACGACCTCCGAAAGTCCATAAAAAAGGCCAGAAACGACTACAGGGACAAAATGTCCAGCTACCACAGCTTTGACACCAGGCAACTGTGGAATGGACTGCGCTGCATCACTGACTACAAGAAGGACAACACAGGCAGTGCTCAGCCCGCCGCAACTCTCGCAGACGAGCTTTGCAACTTCTTTGCTCGTTTTGAAGGCGACAACAGAGAACAGATCCTCTATCCTGAGGAGGACAGTGAGGCTGCAACTCTAACCCCAAAACAGAAGCTTTGAGATGGACTTTCAAAAAGGTCAATCCTCACAAAGCTCCGGGTCCGGACGGCAGCCCAGGCCGGCTTCTCAGAGCGTGTGCCGACCAGCTGGCAGAGGTGTTCACCAACATCTTCAACCTCTCCCTGAGGCAGTCAGTGGTCCCCACGTCCCTCAAAACATCCACCATCATTCCCGTTCCTAAGAAATCCGTGGTCTCTTATCTGAATGACTACCGTCCTGTTTCACTGATGTCCGTAATCATGAAGTGCCTCGAGCAGCTGGTCAAAGGTCACATCTGCTCCTCCCTCCCTGACACACTGGACCCCCTTCGCCTATCGGACAAACAGAGCCACTGAGGGTGCCATCGTCCTGGCAATGCACACCACCCTCACTCACCTGGAAAAAGGGAATACATATTCATGAATGCTCTTCATCGACTACAGCTCAACATTTAACGCCATTGTGGAGTACACCAGGCACAAATACACGCACACGCAGGTATGTACTGCCAAATTCCACATTTATTGACGTGTTTGTTTTGACAGCTGAATCAGTCGCACAGCCTGACAGCTCACGAGCCCAGCTGATCTCTCCCTGGCCGCTCCTCCCCGTCTCACTATAAAAACACAGCGGAGGGAGACCATCATCAGTACATAAACACCATCAGCTGTTCTTACCGGCCTCGCAGCGCCGCCCTGTTGAGCCTTCTGCTCCACTCCTCCCCTGCAGCTGCGCCCGGGGCCACGCCTCCGCCACAGCCATCATCCACTCAAAACTTACCTCGAAGCTCCTTGACCTTGGCCTAGCAACACCAATCTGCAGATGGAGTCTAAACTTCCTCACAAACAGGCCCCAGGTTGTGAGAGTTGGTAAGCACACCTCATCATCACTCATCCTAAACACAGAAATGCCACAGGGTTGTGTGCTTAGCCCCCTCCTTTATTCCCTGTTTACACACGACTGCGTCTAACACCATTATCAAGTTTGCGGATGACAACCATCATAGGCTTAATCACAGACAATGATGAGACGACCTATAGAGAGGAGGTGATGGCAGTGTACAAGTGGTGTCTGTAAAATAACCTGTCTCTCAACATCAGAAAAACTAGAGAAATGATAGTGGACTACTGGAAACGACCAGTCAGGGAACACCAGCCCATCCACATAAACAGTGTCAAGGTCGAAAGGGTCAGCAGCTTCAAATTCCTTGGAGTCAACATCACGGAGGACTTCTCCTGGACCCTTCACACAGACACTGCTATCAGGAAAGCTCGCCAGCTTCTCTACTTGCTGAGGAGGCTGAGGAAGTTTGGCATGAACGCTAGCATCACCTCAAATTTCTACAGGTGTGCAATCGAGAGCTTGCTGACGAGCTGCATTACAGGTTGGTACGGAAGCTGCTGTGCTAGCAGCCGTAAATCACTACAGAGGGTGGTGAAGGCAGCAGAGCACATGTAACAGGGTCATAAATCACATTGTTATAATTACACAAAATGTGTTCTAAACCCCCAAACTGCTCCTTTTATACCTGACTTTTAGGACCTCCAAGCCTGTAGTTATGTTCATTATCAGTTAGAGCCCCTCCTCATTCTTTTCTTCTTCCTCTTTGGTGCAGTCCTATAAATACAGTGTACCCCTTTTGCCTCTCCCCTTTTCTACAATTCCCCTGTGGGAGAGGTGGGTGTCATTTCTTTCCAAAACCTTAAAACACACATATAATTCATATTTAGCCACCCTGATGTTGATTGTGATTTTAGTTCAATTATTGTCATTATTAAGCCTGTTTTTTGTTAGATGTTATAAGTGTGTAGTATGTGTGTATCATAAATGTGTTTCAGGTGCCATAAATGCTAGCATGAATATATACTCCTTGCTGGCTTGGAAGTTGTGGTGGGTTGAGCTAACCCTCTTCCCCACCGTTTGTATTTGGTCGTAGGAGCTGGAGTGGGCAAATTATTTACTTGGAGGTCTTTCTTTCTTTTACCTTTTTTATCAGGTATGTCAGATTTCATGTTTTTGTTTTATCTTATGTCAAATATGTCACGTGTAAATGCATACTTTATCTTTAATGTAAAAATAAATGCCAGCCCTTTTCTACAATTCCCCTGTGGGAGAGGAGCTGGAGTGGGCAAATTATTTACTTGGAGGTCTTTCTTTCTTTTACCTTTTTTATCAGACACAATGCAGAATCACACCGGTTACACACATCGCTGGCATGAAGCTTCCTGCCATTCAGGACATTTATCTTCAGCGATGCCTCCGCAAAGCATCATCAAGGGCCACAGCCACCCAGCACATAAGCTCTTCCCCTTGTTACCATCTGGCAGACGTTACAGTCTGTCTGCCCGGACTACAAGACTTAAAAACAGTTTCTACCATCAAGCCATACGACACCTGAACCACAACACTTAAACACATAAAAAACACTCCACAGCATGCACTCAGAAGCTACCCTGCAGCTTCACAACTACACTGTACAATCTGCACTGGTCACTTCACGTTATTGGTATTTATATTAGGAAAAAAATGTGCAATACTGTACTAACTGCCACTAAATTTTTTTTGTACTGTGAAGTCTGTACTACTGCTCATTCCTGCCACTGTGCAATATCCCATTTTTGAGTTCAAATTTTTTCTACACATTCTCACTTTTTATTCTACAAGCTCTCACATTTTCATATCTCCATACAAATCCTTCTTGTGGCCAGGTCCTTGGTCAGAGGCAGCAAGAAGACGTGGTTATTTTTCTTTTCCCTCGGCTTGCTTCCTGTACATTGGGATTTTGGTCAGTGGATGACAGGGTGGTTTTGCTGCCTCTTCATGTCTGGGAATGGGTTCTAACTGTTGTTTATGCAAAACATATGTGCAAAGCAATAGTTCAGAGTAATCAGCCTTCTTGGAGACCAACCATCTGACAGACGCTCAGAGTAGAGCTGCTACTTCTCAACATTAAAACGAGCCAGTTGAGGTGGTTCAGGAATCTGGCTGAATGACGGTTCCTGGCTGCCTTTTGGATAAGATATTTTGGGCATGTCCTACCAGAAGGAGGCAGACGCAAGGCATGTTGGAGAGATTATATTACTTGACTGGCTGGGAACACCTTGATGTTTACCCGGATAAGCTGTAGGAGGTGGCTGGGAAGAGGAAGGTCCGGGCAACCTTGCTTAGGCTTCTATCCATGTGATCTATCCAATGATAATTGGAAAAAATGGGTGCATGGATGAACTGATTATAAATCTCTTTCTCAAATATATCTACAGGGTATATCAGTAAAGACTTTCAATTCTAAAAGATTT